>NW_027271071.1:635000-1270000 GCF_040938485.1 Diadema antillarum | reverse complement strand
ACGTCAGTAGCACGCAGTTGTCAGTAAGGCTATATATAGTTGCTTTTTCTAGACGTAGGCCTACTTACAGAAAATAAAGTCAGTCTCATTCATCAGAATAAAATGAAACGTGCAAAGCGGACTATGAGTTAGAAAAATGAAATGTGTATTCTTCACATGATTTCAAAGAACTCTGACGGATGGTCACAAACATTATATTATGCAAAACAGAGTGACGTAGTCTCTCAATGACTTGTGTCGAGTTTCGTTTTGATTGAATAAAATAAACAAAAGAGTCCATGTATCCTTTGCATTGAGTTATCGCATCGACGTAAACGTTTATGGTTGCAGTGATTTAGGTATAATTACATGTACTTTTTAGAAGGGCATAATAAGTTGTATTACAGAGATAGAGAGAGAGAGAGCATCATAATAGCAAGATCTAGAGACAAAGCTCGGTCGATGGTTTATCGAGCAGTCACCTTCGAGGTACCTCTGAGTAACCTTTAGCCCATTTTTTGGCGAAATTTATGATCAGTGTTCAAGGGTCAGGTCAGGGTTGACTTCCGAGTTTGATTTCCGAGGCCGCAGGTAAGAGGAGTGATCCTCTCGCAGGGCACTTCTGAACGCAAAGCAGCAGCTCGAAGTCTGCTCAGGCACACGCATCGATAGAGGGCGATGTTTAAATTTGACATCCTTGCCACATGCACTGACTGCCGCTTTGAGCTTTGCCTCATGTATAAGTGTATTGAATGTCAGTGCCGAGGACTGGAAATGGGTACATTTTCTTTGGAATATTTCGTGATTACCTTAGTACATGTATTCAAGTTATGCACTATGAGTCATTGCCCTGCGTCTCTGTAATGACATGTCATGGTCAATACAGTGTACCAAATCCATGATGATCGGAATTGGAAGTTTGACGATGCTTTTCAGACGATACTAGCCACGTGCACGGCTACATTTGACCCATATTAACACAAACCCACACTTCTGCTTTTGGTGAGGCATCTCTTTTAACATAATTCAGGAGCATTCTATGCAATGAAGTTAAAAAACGGAAGATTCACAAGTTATCTCAGTACTTCGATATAATGTCTAAGTGATCACAATGTTCATTATGCAAATAACATTGTAGATGCAATGTCAGCAGCTCACACACGAATATACAATGTATATACAGTATCTTATGAAGTAAAATATTAT
The DNA here is from genome assembly GCF_040938485.1 of Diadema antillarum. Classification (NCBI taxonomy): domain Eukaryota; kingdom Metazoa; phylum Echinodermata; class Echinoidea; order Diadematoida; family Diadematidae; genus Diadema; species Diadema antillarum. The sequence continues at coordinate 1,268,815 of NW_027271071.1, read as the reverse complement.
CGGTTAATGATACACTGTATAGCACCTACAACATATGAAGAGTTTGTTTGCAAAAACCGATAAGTCCATATTTGCCAAATGGAGATACTTGCAATTAAAGGTCAAGAAAAATAAAGAGAATAATAAGAAAATTTTTGCATCTTTTGACCATAACTTCAAAAATGTACCTTTGTATGTAGTGACAAATATATCATTTAAAAGGTATTGTTTTGGACTTTATGACAGAGACCATACTTCAAAATCTTCAAAAATGGACTTATAGGTTTTTGCGAACAAACTCTTCATATATCGGAAATTTATTTGCGTAGGTAGGCCTACATGTATCACTATCATGTGGTGCTTCCATGTCATGAATTCAGGTATAATTTTGATAATGATGCTGTTGATCAAATTCCTGTAAGCCTCCCATTCATTCTCTCCAGATTGTTCATAACTGTAATACAATAAAGTTTGCACAAGTCTAAGTTCTTGAAAAAGTGCTGAAGTTCCGCAATATGCAACTTTTTTGAGGATCCATGTTTTTCAACACAAACGATTTTCAGTTTTTCTGACTTGTTCACTCTGTCGCAACATTGTATCGGTGGTGTATATACTGGTAGTAACTGTATACATTCAAGTGGGTAAGATTAGTGTTTCGTCATGTTTCTGTTGTACAGTGTTATGTTCCTGCTCACTCTAACATGCATTTGTCCATAAATATTGTGATGCAAGCATACCCTTGTACTTCCAACTTAAATTGAATGGGCTCTTCATGGAAATGCATAGCGCTATTGTACTAAAAAACCAGAGCCAATGCAAAAGTATTTACACTGTTAATCTTTGTGTCTGCATGTGCGTGTCACAGATCATCATATTTCCACTACAATGGGGCCATTCACAACTAGCAAGTCCTCATAATATTTTGCCAGCAATCACCATGGCCATCTGCACTTTGTTTTGTTCATAATTAAAGGGATAGTACAGTAATGGTTGAGGGCGAGGATTGAGCTTTTAACTATTTGCCAGATACTAAAAAAACACTTAGCATGTATGAAATGTTACAGAGCATACCTTTCTAAGAGGAATTCAAAGTCTATTTTGATGAAAATCAATTTTGAAATGGCAGAGATAGTATCCACAAAGAAAGTAAAACAAAGCGATCCTAATGAAAGGTGAGTCCCACGTTTTATAAGGATTGCTTTGTTTTGGATATCTCAGCCATTTAAAAATCAATTTTCCTCAAAATATGCTCTGTCATATCTCATAAGAGGTTTCTCATTATCTCAAAAAGTCATCAAAACTTGTTGGAAAACTGAAGCCCCATCTCATCCAAAACTGTACAATCCCTTTAAACACAGGGAATTACACATACAAACACCAGAGAATACTGAACACATTCCAGTCATACTATGCTGCCCTACTTTGGCAAAAGGAAGCAAGTGACATACCATCCGAATTTGAGTTAGTGATGTTTTCATAATTCACATGAGCTCTTCTTCCAGGTCAAATTTCATGCAGAAACTCTCATCCTACTAAGAGATACAGTTGTATGTTAGATAAGACATCTTGATAGTCCATTGACATCAGTGTAAATGACAGACACATTTTGCTCTTTTACAAGAAATGTCACTTTTGTCACTTGCTTCCTTTTGCCGAAGTAGGGCAGTATGGCTTCATCTGAGAACATCACACACTATTTACTGCATGGCACACAGACAGACGCCCACACAAAACTAATTTGGTTTCAAGTTCCAATCAGAACTGGTCATATTGATTCATAACAGACATGTACATGTGCAGAAAACAGAAGAGCCAGTACTGGAGTTGCATGTAGTGCTTTGATAGTGGAGTGTGATACAAATTAGCTTTGTGAGATTTACTCTAACAAAGACCCTGCTATTTCCAACTCGCTCGATTTCATTATGTATTTCAGTGAAGAACTTGATGTTTACTTGGATTTGTCCAATAATTGACTCGGCAAATTTGTATTCAGCCTTATTTTTTTCCTTTCACACAAAGGCATGGGGAAAAAAATCAGGACATGTGTAGGGGGGTAGGCTTCGAGTAAGGCCAAATTCAGCTCATGTGACTGAGACTTATAATGTGGAATTTTACTGTACTGTATGTGATGATTTAATAAATGTTTCCCCTGAGTATGTTGTTAAGCATGTTGTGTGATTTTGTTGCTCTCCGTTTGTTAAGACACCTCATACCCTCCCTCTCTGTAGATTTCATACACCAATGCTGTTCCATTAGTTTTTGAAGCCTTAGCAATTTATGTCACATTTATTCACAATCCTTTTTCAAAATATTCCAAGACTGCATCCAGACAAGAGATCACACACACACACACACACACACACACACACACACACACACACACACACACACAAACACACATGCACACTTACAATACACAACCACACAGCAGCACTCAATCATGGTCACTCCTCAGTTGGGTGACTGCAGTTTTATGAATATGATAAAAAGAGAAAATCTTCAAACAGTAGGACCAGATGAATACAAGTCACAATACAGATAACATTATCCTGTATTTATTGACAATATGACGTCAGATGTTATGTCACGAAATGTTCATTTCTTGGCATGATGTAAGGGCTTCAGAGATCAGGCACTGAACTCAATGATGTCTCAAATCGCAGGTACCATGATATGCGAGTGTGTGAGGATGTGTTAATGACTTCTCCGGTCAGATCTGTGCTTTGGGGGTGGGGGGGGGGGGGGGGGGGAGTGAAGAGAATTTACTTCTTTTTGGGCTTGGACTGGGCTTCTTCCGCCTCCTTCTCCTTGGCACGCTTGGCACGGATGCCGTGGAGCTTCTGGTTGGAGCGAGCCATGCGCAGGGCCTGGTAGACACTGTGCTTTCTCTCCTCGTCGGTGATGGCCCGGGCCTTCTCACGCCCAACGGTCTTCTTGATTGGCATGACGGGTCCTGCCAGCTGAGTGGCCAGCTTCAACTCAGCCTCCTGAATTGTTGGCAAAGCAAGTTGCACACAAGGAAGAAATGGTGAATCCTCAGAGCAACAACAGCTTTAATTACACACAAAGCAGATTTGGAGATAAAACACAAATTCTGCTTCAGGCAATGAATCTACTGCAAAAGAGGATATTTTCGTGCGACTAATTTTTCACGCTTGGCCGGGAAAGAAGAGTTTCGCATGTTTTTAATTCCGCGGAATCAAGACATCATGCTCAGGAATGTATGGCAAGCAAAAATATTCGCATGCTTTTATTTTTGCGCTAATTTCTGTTCGCGCGAAATGCGCGAAAATTTCAACACCGTGAAAATTTCCACTTTTACAGTAATTCACTTGGCATGAATAAAACATTTTAGCCCTAAAACCAGGCATGACAGATCGTGAACAAGTATAACCACCCTTCCCACTTTCTTAACACTTTGAGGACGGACCGATTTTGCTACAACACACATTTCTTATACACACCTGCCCGAGTACACTTGGGACTCGTCCTCAATGGGTTAATTTTCTGGATTACGTATTTCATATGGTACAGTCTATCTGACCTACCATTCACACTTGCCTGTTGTTTTAGGCTATGGACTGAAAAGTGTCAATACGCCAGACATCTTTCTTTCTAAATCATAATTCATACATGGGTAATCCTCCAAAACATTATCAATTTAACTAAAACAGCAGCATTCCAATGGATAAATAAAATAAAAACACAGCAATATATTGCACACCAATTAAGTTTAGGGCAGTTTCAACTGTGCATAGTTTCAAAGGACATTCTCTTGCAGGTCAGCAGCAAATACGTATACATGTATATCCTGTCTTGTTTCTTGGTTCTTTTCCCCCTTCATGAAAACACTATCAAAGAACATAGAGTGCTGTAAGATTGATACTCTATCATGGGAATTAATGCACTGATGCAAAACAGCCAGAATCTTGAATAACCCAATGGACACTAAACATTTAATTGAAGACTTCTTTGATTTAACTTTTAATTTGATTTGATTTGATAATGGTTTATTGAAACAAACATGCAAAGTCGAAGCCTGAAGGCTAAGTTATAATGCATCACATTGAAAAACATGTCAATTACATCAAACAACATACGATGTATGAACTTTGACCGATTGCACAAGGAGGTCATCTACAGTGCACTCCCGTTATAACGAACATGGTTAAAACAAATTCCAGTTACAACGAAATAAAAATCCAGGTCGCAAAATTATCGAGTCTATATGTTTTTTTATTGTTTATTTGTTCGGTTATAACGAAATTTCGATATAACTAAAGAAAACTGCCGGTCTCGAGGACTTCGTTATAATGGGAGACCACTGTACAGCATGGCAGGATAAGGAGAAAACTTTGGTACCACCATCCCATGAAAAGGATTTCAGACAGAGTGCGGGGACACTATGGGAATAGCGCGACACTTCAGAGATGTGAAACAATTTGGGTAACACACGTCTCGGTGTACTGTTTTTCATATTTTGATCAACTTTGTCAAATGCTCTATCCTCACCATGGACGCTTGGCCATTAAAGGGGAAGGCTAGTAACTGATCAGTGGGAATCAGTGGAAATGCTGGGAGATGATTGTTCCAATCCTTATGGGATTCATTCAAGAGTTCATTGTATATCTATTGTTGTGTGAAAATGATTTGCTTCAGAACAGTCTTATATTCAAGTAATGTGCAGATTAATGCTCCGTCACTGACCAGGGACGCTAACCTGGAAGCATTAAACTGCACATTACTTGAATATGAGACCATTCTGAAGCAAATCATTTTCACACAACAATAGATATACAATGAACTCTTGAATGAATCCCATAAGGATTGGAACAATCATCTCCCAGCATTTCCACTGATTCCCACTGATCAGTTACTAGCCTTCCCCTTTAAGAGGCATCAATTCTACTATGTATGAAGGTAATGAAATTGGCAGAGTTTCTCATCTTTTACATCAAACTTGATATGTCCAGAGCCCTTTATCTGTTCAAGCCAGTGCAATATTTTATTGAAATGTAGTATTTCTGGCATTATCAAAATGACAAACAATAATACATTTTCTATGTGGCTTTCTGGCACAGACAGACCACACTACAACAATCATGCTCTGAGTCAAAACATCAACAAAGTTCATATCAGAATTCCTATTACTCACCTCACTGTCACCCTTCTTGGGCTTGGTGAGCTTCTTGGGGAAGAGGATCAGCTTCGATCTGTACTCCTTGAGGCGCTGGACATTGGCCTGAAGACCCTCCACAGACCGATTCTTCCTTCTGTGGTCAACAGAGATACCAATTGTGGGGGCAAACTTCTTGTGGATTCCAGCAGCCTGCAAGGTACATAAAAAGTTAAACAGGTAAATGTGATATTTTTCTGCAGTAAAAATGTCATGTGCCTTACCCAATTTCAGCAACATTGTATTTATATGACACCAAGAAGGCACATGCCTCTGCAGATGTTTTTTTTCTCACTTTTTTTTTCTTTTTTTTCTTACTCTGTCTTTGTGTCAACTTTATACTTTGGTCTTTAGATCTCAATGAGCAGTGTCATCTATTACCCCTAAAATGATCTCTCATAGCAGACCAATGTACTGTAATATCGTACCAAGTGTTCTGTCTGTGTATAAAATTAGAGTTTTCTTTTTTTAATTAATTCTCAGTAATATTTAAGAGTTTGAGGTTTAACTTTGGATCAGGTCTGCAATTACACTGAGCCCACTATAACACCAATGTTTCAAGCTGTATTCAAGAGACTGATAGCAGCGGCTTTATTCATTTTAGATTTTTTTCGTCAGGAAATAGTCATTTCAAACTCTCTACAGTACAGTGCACTCCCGTTATAAAGAACACGGTTATAAAGAACACGATTATAACAAAATTCCGGTTACAACGAAGTAAAAATTCAGACCGCAACATTATCCACCCTTTGTATTTCATTATCGGTGTTCATTTGTTTGATTATAACGAAATTTCGATATAATGAAAGAAAACTGCTCGTCCTGAGGACTTCGTCATAATGGGAGTCCACTGTATCAAACTTGATTCAATCAAACAGATTCTGGGTCCAATGACATCATCACAACAAATCAAATAGATATGTTTGAAGGGGCATAGCTACAGAGTTTAACCCTATCTCTGTCACATAGATGAAGCCAGAATGTTCAGACATTTTGCAGTGCGGAGACATGGGATTGTTGTTGGCCAGTTCTGATTGTTATTATTGACATTAATGTGTCATGTTATACATCATTTGAAAGCTTATGGTCTATACTTTCATATTACATAATAATCTGAGTGAGGGCGCCCTCACATTTTAAGTAGGACGCCCTCTTATGTCACATAATTATCTTTGCAGACTTACTTGTACATGTTACCACCTCATTTTCTCACACAATATGCTCTTATACCCCAAAAAGGTCTATACAAATGTTGTAGAGGATTTATTCAGCTTTCAGATGATGTGATTATTTTGTCAGTAGCATTAGTACTTTTCATTTTATGAACAAAAGTGTGTGGCAAGTACAACCTACATTTTACACACTTCGCACAATTTCTGGTTTTATGAATGAAATGTTGGCATGAAAGTAGATAAAGCATGCTAACATCTAGTCAGGATGAAAATATTAATTGATTATACGACTTTTACATGTAGTTTAGATTATTCTTGTCCTATAATATTGCCATGTATGGTAAGATAATCTACGGGTAAAAATTGTCACTGAAAATATTCAGTCTTCAGAATGTCCATTCCTGTTGAGTATGCTAGACTCCTTTGCACTCTCCTCATTGAACAGAATTGAACCATCAATGTAGTCATTTGCTTTATGATAAACCTACATTGAACATATTAAGTTTCATAAAGTAACGGTTTATTAGATAATAATGATCGACAGTCAAACATACCTCAGCTTCTAAGCTTCGAGACCGAGACTGTCCAGCTGCGGGTAGGAGGCTACTGTACCCTTATTGCTCCTAGCACCCTGTCCCGCTAGCCCCGGCTAACTAGAGACCCATTGCACCGCTGTTAGTGCTGAGTAAACAGCTACAACTGCTGCACTGAATGTGCAGTGTTCATTTATTCTACAGTTCATTTATGAGGCCGATATCACGAAAACCATACCCCTTCACAGAATTCAAAGATGTTGAAATCCCTATCCTGAATGTTTTCACTTCATATTTTACTATATTGACTTAGATAAAATGGATGAAAATTGACCCATGTGTACGATCTTTTCATCGCACACGGCGATCTTATTACAGTCCCACATATACAGATTCGTGTAAGTTCTCCACACAAGAAACCTATAGCAAAACTGTACACAATACATTGCAGTCTGAATGCAAATAAACATGGGCGGGGCCACCACAATTCTTTTGACTTTGAGAAGGCTTTCCTGATTGGTTGAAGGTGGGGAAGCTTTTTTGCACACTGAATATCGTTTCCTTACACTGTCAGCCAATCACAAATGAGTTTAGAGAGTGGTAGTGTCATAGCCATTGAAGTAATCTGTCAATCAAAATAGGGCCGATTTAATCGGCCCAAACATTTACATGGCAGGTTTTGGGCCGATTTAATCGGCCCGTGACACAGATAGGGTTAAAAGCACACACATACACGAAAGATAGGGAAAAAAGCAAACAAACAGACAAAATAGATGGACATGCAATTTTGTACAGTGTACTTACCTTCAGCTCTTCAAGCGTGAATCCACGTCCGGCCCGGACCTTGTTGTGGTACTTGAAGGTCTGGCAGGTAACCCGAGGTCGCAGTGGTCCAGCAATGGGGCGGGGTGCTATCTTCCTCGCTTTTTTCACACGGTTCCTGTGCCGCCTTTCCTTGCGCATGGGCTGGTCAAACCAGGTGCGGACATAGTTCTGCCACTCCTTGCGGAAGTGGACATTGGGAAGGCGTCTGTTTCCCTTTCGCGTCATGGTGACAACTCTGTTAAGTTCAAAATACACAATAAGTCATTTTACATTTTTTTTAATGATAGACTCCAAAACAGACTCAATCAATGACATTATTAAAGAGAGAACAAATTAATGAAGACTTTGATACAGTGTTGATCTGTGTCCATGTGCTAAAACATAATTTGAAGAAAGATTGGGTGAACGATTTGCGTGCACAGCTAGCTGCACGACACAGACTGTTGAGTGTTGTTATCAATGTCACACGCACCAAATTAACTCGCAATGTTACACCATTTAAGAACCTCTCTGCTCTATCCCCCTCCCGATCCCGGGCTCCCTAGGCTATTTCCCTCACCCCACCAATGTCAACCCTTGACCGAAAGATCGGTCTGTATCTGTCCGTCGGGGAATGTTCCGCGGAGACTGCGTCTGGCTTCACGGATCCCCTCCGTATACAGACCGAAGTCAATGATTGCGGCTCCTGTGTGGAGCAGTCGCGCACAGATCAAACGTTACGATAAACCAAATTTCAGACAGCTTTTGTACATTCAAACAAGTATGACATGACATGACACATTATGCAGCAATATTCGGGATAAATTTCTCACATTGTGCAATCGAAATACTCACATAACCTCAGTTATAATGCAGAAATTTTATCGATATCGCAACATCGCCGTTCGCGAGCAGTAAGTCGCCATTTTGAATCTGTAACAATTGCTAAGCCAATCACATGCGAGGTACGTGTTTTAGTAAAACAAACACGTAGAAACTACCTCGCATGTGATTGGCTATTTTAATAGATTCATAGTGTATGTTTCTGCAGTTTGAATGTGACGACGCGACAGGCTGTGTTTTACGTTGAAAATTCTCCTAAAATGTTGGATTATTCATTAATCTGGTGAGTGTAACGTATTCTTGAAAAAATAAATTCACCATACAAGCTTAAATTTGCCGACCTAGGGCCGTGAATTAGATGCAATCGAGAAGGGTGAGGTACCTCACCCAATTTTCCATAGAGACAGTGGTTAAGAACATCCACACAGCAATGGGTACTGCAACCTTCCGTCTGTCTACGGAGGACAGCGTTAATGGCAAAATATAAAAGAGTCCTCCGGACAGACGGATCTTTCTGTCTATGTCAACCCCATCTGTCCATGCACAGATGCACGTAAATTTTACATCTTGTAAGAACGTCTCACGTTACTGACGTAGATTCTTCAATGTGTACCGCATGTCTCACCAATTGCAATTACACACACGAGTTATTGGCCCTTGCCTTGGCATATCATATCAACCATGATTGCATGACAAGTTCATAACTAACAACATTCCATGTTTGTAATTTAATGTGTGTGTAGTCTTCAGTACAAAATTATAGCTCTGGCTTCTGTAAACAGGGCTATGTTGAGGACATTTATGTGGCGTTGAATTGTGGACAACGTAAATTACATTTACACTTGATTCTACACACAGCCTTGTCGCCGCGCTGTACAGAATGCCGTGCTCGCTGGTAGCTAGTTTGGCTGCTACACGGGACGTATCATTTCGACAAGCCTTTATTACACGTACATCGTCTACTATTTCGTCTTGTGTCGGACGTGTTTTCCACCAACATCACGAATTATCCCAAAGAATAGACATTTCATATTCAACTTAATGTTAAAGAAATGTCCTCATATCAAAATTATGAGCGATTGGCACAGATTAGATTGATTTTCCCACGATATGCATAATGGAGATCCTACCACCACATCAGTGCCCTTCGAAAAGGAAGCTAAGCAACACTTTACCATACAGTTGAAGATTCAGATTTTATTAGTGATGTTATAATGATTAGTCTTATAATATCATACTCATCCAGAATAAAGTAAGGTTTTATTTTAATTTAAAAAATTAATATTCGATATTTTATATTATTATTACAAAAAAGTTCCAAATATTTATATTTTTCTCCCTAAAATTGAGTTGTTGTTAACATTATCACAAAAGTTCTGCTTGGATGTATTGCAGACGGCAATACATTTTCGTTTAGTCGCTACCTTTAATTCTTCGCGTACGAGAGTACAGCAGTTCACACATGTGTGGTGTTTGGGGTGATATTCAGCAGCATCCAGTGTATGCAGCGGTCGTGTGTGATCACTCCCAGCCGATCCTCCAGGCGACCACTCCGTTGAGCTGGCCGGCCGATGAGAAGAAGCTTGCTGGGTCCGCGATACGACTGCGAGCTGGGAATTGTAACTAAGCTGGCTCTGGGCAGCAGAAGGCCGACAGAACGTAATGTGAGTCTTTTTTGGTTGTATCTTGATGATGCAATGTACATGTACCAAGTATCTACTATGATTATGGAAATAACCCACTTTTCATGATAAACATTTAGACATTTATGCAGTAGAATCTTGTCCTTGTATCTTCGTTCATACATGGTGATTGGTATAATCTGGAATACGCTTCGGCTTTCTGGGATCCACATACAGTAAAAAACATCCAAGTTTTAGAAAAGGTGCAAAGACAGGCAGCAAGATTTGTAACCAATTCATACGGGAGGGATATAAGTGTGATGCATCTCCTCAGTAAATTAAACTGGATCCCTCTGAAAGACAGACGAGAGGAACATCGACTCACATGCCTGTACAAGATCCTCCATGGCCACCTGGACATACAGTACGATAACATACTTAGAAACAAGTTCACAAGGGAAAGAAGGGGACATACCAAGCAGTTTGTGATAGATCAAACTTCATCTGATGTCTTTACTCTACAAGTTTTCTTTTTTTCCACGCACTGTAAAAGCATGGAATAACTTGGCTCCACCTACTATTTCCCAAAAGGACCCCCCTAACTAAGTTCAAACATGCCCTGTCTGTCTGAGGACCCTTCCCTCTCATCCCTAAAAAAGTCCACCCTCTACGCAACCTCCAGTTAAAACTCCACAGGAGATGTTTAGGAGGTCTACTTATCCAAGATCCAAGATACTTCATGTTGTTTTGAAGCACAGATGAGTCAGAGTAGGTTCTTCTACTTCTGTTCTTGTAGTATTAGACTTTATATTTTCATTGTATCCTATGCAGGACCTAGTGTAGTCGAGCCTAGGTGAGCAATTTGAAGTGAAACAGCTACTTTTTTTTTCTTTTTTCTCTCCAGGATAGACCATCTACTTTAATTTAATTTAGGTAAGATTTAAATTATTTGTAGGGTCTAAGTTGAAATGTTTATCGTGAACCAATTGATTATGTTGGGACCTCAATGTTGGTATTAAGTTATGGTTTTCTGCATGTCCAGTTTTATTTGTTGTACCATAGCCTATAGGGAAGGCAAAAAATGGAACACAGTTGCCTTTGAGGGATCTTCGGGATCTTCTGTATGAAAGCTGCTCATCGTTAACTGGAGCAATGTCAAGATGTCATTACGTTTAGCAAGGAAACTGTATCGTCAGTCGCATGCAGCTCTCTGCTCACTGTGTATGTGGCGCAGTAGATTCGTCAGATGCATCTACAGCAAGACAGGAGTTTGGGTAAGATCTCAAATCACGCTTGGGAGGATATGATGACAAGTATCCCTTTTCTGTAACTATACACAGCCCAGTCGCTGTAGCTATTCGCACAGCGTACTTACAGCGTCTGGTCGGGCTACCCTTTTCTGATGTTCCAAGAAGATGTTTATAGATAATATTACAACAGTCGTGCAGGGATCACTTTTTTTAACCAATTTTTTCCCCTCCAATTTGGCTGCGAAAATTAGATATTGCTTTTATTCAGATGCAGAGTTTGTGGGATGCATCGTACATTTAATACACTGCTGAATCTTATCATTGTGTCCCACATACAGTGATTCATATCACATACCGGTAGTAATAGTATGGCTGTTATTGTTGCAAGAATTGCATTATTGCCTTCATTTATTATGTCATCAGACTGAAATGCTTTTCAAACATTAAAATAACAATAGTGAATACTGGTAGGTCTTTCTGTGAGCAGGCATACACGACTTCTTTACTTGACATACATTTATTGCTTTCCTTTCCTTTTGAAGTGAGTTTTGTACCTGATAGTAAACTATCTTTGGTTGCCAATCAGAGACAAATTACCAATAACAGTTTTCCTCTCCTTTCTCCAACATGTTGAAATTGCAATATAGCACAATCTGAGTGTGCATCATGGACAAAAGGCTGTCTCCATCATTTGCAGTTTTCCTGCAGCAATATCCCAAATTTTACATTCATCATTTTTATCATTCTTCTCCAGGAAGGAGACTTCTCGGTGGAAACTCGGCAGGAAGTTGAAAGTTACTGGAGACAAAGGCTTTCTCAATTCAATGAAAAACTGACATGTAATCAGGAGGTGAGAGGTTGAGTGTTTTATTTGTTAGTAGGCCTTTCGTTTACCCCCTTGCACAAAATTAGTTCAAAGAACAAAAGCTTCTTTGTGGCTGGAAATAATATTGACAAAAACATATTGCAGCTGATTGAGAAATTGCCCTACATCAACAAAAATAGGCACCATATTAATCAGTATTTACTAACAGTGGCCATGATTTAAATAAAAAAAATAAAAAAAATATATATATGTATATATATTAATTTGAATGAATCCGCAGTACCTGCTGCATGCTATAGGCCTAAGGATTACCACCAGCACCGGCTGTTATGTGGAAGCGCGGTGGTTCTAGTGGATAAGACCGCTGTCCGGTGTAATCAGAATGGTTGTAGATTCGAATCCTGCCAAAGTATGTATGCCCATAATTTTTATTATTTTTTTTGTATCATGGCAACTACTAAACACTTCATTACATGTAGTCCAGTATTTTTCTTTTGCCTGATTTTGGCCTATTCCAAATCATTTTGTTGGTGTAAGTACAGTGAACCAATAGCAATTTAACTTGTCCAGTTGCTGCCATTATGATGTCATCAGTTTTTGTGTTCGACAAACATTTAAAAGCATGAATTTTAAAACCACATTTACATGATTTTTATGATGGAGTGTTCAAGCAGTATCATAAGTCATCAGTGTTTGTATCATGATGTGCTGTGGTGTGTTTTCATTTCATTTGTTCTCCTCTCTATTATAGGACAAGCGGGACAAATTCTATGTGTTGTCCATGTTTCCGTATCCATCCGGCAGACTACACATGGGCCATGTGAGGGTTTACACCATCAGTGACACCATAGCTCACTACCAACGACTGACAGGAAAACAGGTAGATAGTAATACAAAGTAACTTTGCCTCAGTGGATGTATTCCAGCCAGTGTTTTCTTCTCAATACCAACTCCAGAGCATGATTACTTTAAAGTTATTACACAATATCTGTTTATTGACAGTACTTTTAGAACATCTCTTTGCGTTAATGGAGGAAATATAGAAATATAGTGAGCGTTAGGTATTGCAAAAAGATCTGTCTCCATGTTAGATAATATTGCCTAGAAATATCCATGCTCGAGCAATGTCACAATCTTTAATTTGTAAACATATAATTTGTATCAACACATACAATGTAGGACAACAAAAGTGACCATTATGACATGGCATGAAACAGGTTTATATTTTGCTTTTTAAACTTCTCTAAGTGATGATATGTGCACATATTCTGTCTGTCTTTCTCATATCATGGACAAGGTTTTGCATCCCATGGGCTGGGATGCCTTTGGCCTGCCTGCAGAGAATGCTGCCATCGACAGAGGCCTCCGCCCAGACGACTGGACCTACAGGTTAGGAGCAATAGTCATCAACACCATCACCCCTTATACTGCTTTTCCACCATTCTCTGTTCTATGATTTCAATTCATCTCCCTACCATCTTAAAAAAGAAATCCGTACCAGTAAGAAGTTAGTCTGAAAAGAAAGGGTGAAATTTTCTCAGCATTACAGTGAAAATTTTATCAAAGTCAGATGAAAGTAAAAGAAGTAATGAAATTGTGAAGTTTCACTAATTTTTAAGAAAATTCCTTATTTTCAGTCTTAAACTCTGCATATCTTTGAAATTTCATAACTTCTTAATTTTCAATCTGATTTGACCAAATTTTCACTGTTGTGCTTGTCATATTTTACTCTGTCTTTTCAAACTTTTATCTGGCCTGGAATTTCCCTTTAATAGACACTAGCTACATGAAACACCTGCAGCACATGTGGTATTCACCACTATGATTACCTCCCTCCAGAAAAAAAAAAAGATAAACAAATGATCAGAAAAAAAAATACAGATATATATTTTCTAAAACCTCTAGCAGCTAGTGTTTTCATGCAATGTTCAACTCTACTAGTCAATGGAAGCCATAAATATCACTCTACTTTGCTTAGTTTAGACGAATTGACTATTTCAGTGATCAGCTTGTAGTAGGAAAATGATGTATGTGGTAGGGGTGATGGGGTAGCTATGGGCAAGTAAGGTGCTAAAAGGGTAACACTTTCATTATCACTGGTAGCATATTTGTCCATGATATCAATAGTAATTATGGGTAATGGTCCTGAATGTTACGTGCATTGTCATATCTACTGTAAAGTTCCATACTGCTTGACTGTTTAGTCACATTCAAGGGACATTTGTGCAATTTATTTTCCTGCAGTAATATAACCAGTATGAGAAGACAACTTGAGCTGCTGAGTTATTGCTTCAACTGGGAAAGGGTAAGAATAGATTCAGCAAACACTGTTGATATAATGGCTGAGATCCAGACATTAATGAGGCTCACTCCTCTTTTGCATAGCAAATACACTAACTTATCAGAAGTGTTACCATGTTTGCAATACAGCCATGTCTTTTTTTGATATTGAAATTGTGTATGCTTCAATTTATGAGGTATCTCCTTTGGATTTTAAACAAATATGCAGTGAAAAGAGTATTTACTGAAATTTGATAGAGAGAGAGAGAGTGAATAAAAGAAATGATAAGGGGTAATCTTTGAGAGGTCTCTCCATTTTTCTCATCGAAGTCATTGCTTTAATTCTTTTGTACTGTATTTCAGGGATGCCAAGTTAAAAAAAAATTTATGAGTGAGATTTTCATGACTTGGCAGGCGAATGTGCGTGCGAACAAGGGTGTTGGGAGGGTTTTTTTCCCCCCTGTGGCCCGAGTCCCACGGTAGGGAGCTTTTTCAATTTTTAGCTCTTAATGGTGTGATCAGGTGCATACTTAAGTGACTATAAGACAAAAGGGAAATATGCCTTCATTTGCAAGTATCACTTTAATCTTTTGAGCTATGCTCATTATTTTAGGCCCAAGTTGCAGACTTCGCCTGATGCGTGAGAAAAATGGGTGTCATGCGTGAGATCGTGAGATGACCCGTAAATGCTTGAGTCTCACGCAGAATGCGTGAGACTTGGTAGCTCTGGTATTTACTGTATTAGATCTTGTGTTTGTCAGTTGTGTAATGGTGTCATTAATATTAGATGTAACTACCCTTGTAGATGGGGTTATGTCTGGTCATTACGACTCTGTTACCAAATGCTGTGCAAGGCTCAGAAGGTCTACATCATGATATGACTTTTCTCCATATGCCTTGAGTTTAAGAAGTTGCCGACATTACTTAAAGGAGAGTAATGCTCAAATCCCATTCCTCCTCCCCCCCCCCCCCCCCCCCCCCCCCCGTCAGCTTGAATGGAATTGACAATTATATTAATTTGTTTTTCTTTTCTTTTCTTTTTTAGTCATTACCAAGGTGCCTGTCAAGCAAAAAATAAAAAAACAAAAAAAATAAAATAAACTAGAGAAGCACTCTGAGAGCGCAGACCTCTGCCAAGCATGCAGCTCATTTCCACCACTGATCTTGTTCTTCCATGGAGATATCAGTGATTTCCACCCATACGTACTTATAGCATTGTGTGCTGAAAGCCGCCCAATTTCCCAATATTGTAGAAGCCTTTGTTACATCATAAACCCTCAGCTGCACGGCGCATATAGCATTGTGTGCTGAAAGCCGCCCAATTTCCCAATATAGAAGCCTTTGTTACGTCATAAACCCTCAGCTGCACGGCGCGCCTCGCCCTAGCAGAAACTAGAGCACGCAATTTAGTGCGCGCATGAAAACCTCAAATAGCGCAGTCTGAACTCCCAAGTTCATTGACCCTACCTGCCAAAATATCAAAAATCCTTCATAAATTCCCCAAAAATTTTCGGATCACTACCAAAAGTTAATCGTTTGTTACTTGTGTCATTCTCAACTTTTCCTGCAAGTTTCATCCCAATCAGTCAGTCCGCAGCGTGTGCGATAATGAGGCACAAACGACAATTTTATTCAGAATCACGTTTACGCAGTTTGTGCCCCTGAGACTGACGAGATTTCGCGATACTTTGCGAGAGTTTTTGCAGAGGTGGCAACAACAGCTTTCATAGCTTTCGCAGTGCATTGTTTGACCCAGGATGGTTGGGTAAGTTATAGAGCTGATTATGCTCATTAATTTGATACCTAATTTCCCTATTTTTGATGTCAATATAGTAGTCCATTTTAGCATCAAAGTAAACGATTATTTTGCCAATGTTCAAGAAGCTTTTAGATCATAGTTTGATGTTTTGCTAGTTCCTGACTGGTATTGAAAATAGATCTCTGTAATTTCTTCGATTTCACAATCGTGAAACTTGGGCGAGTATGATCAATTAAAAAACGAAGAGGGGCACCATTTTCAAGGTTGTGAATTTTCCTGTTGAAAACAAGGCAAATAATGTTTTCTTACTGGAAGTGGGGTAGTGAATGAACGCGCGTGGAATGTGTTGTTGATACCCAGACAATGGTCGTGGACAATGGCCAGGATTGGAATGTTTCATGAGGAATTCCACTATCGCAGCTAGTCTTTGTTCATTCTGAAATGTGGTGTGTGCAAGCACATGGAAACATGTGCTTACTTCTTTCATGTGCATGCATTTCACCCTGTGTCAAGAATTCAGACTAGCAGTGCTCGGGGCAATCCACATGAATAATTGATTAAGCATTCATGTGCCTTGCAGCAGAGCTCGGGACAGGTGGCAGCCAGGTTCATTGTTCAGGGTCATTGTAAGTGCACACTCACATACACATCATTGGTTCCTGTGTAAAGTTCAAGTTTTGTATAGAGAGTGAAAATTCGATCACAATCTGGAACCTAACATTTAAAACTCACAGCATTGAGTCAGCAGCCAATGGATACTACGCAATGCGACACGCCACGTCTTGCGACAGATTTCGACCAATCACAGACCCGGAATTCCGGTGCAAATGCGAGGATAATCTTTTTAAACTTGACGCTAGACATGTCTCTGAATTTTGCTAGTTCCTGACCCGTATTGAAATGAAGATGGGAAAATGTGCCCTTATTGTGATACTATATACTTTAGCGGACATAGTCTTCACCATATTCTAGAGGGGCATGAAAGATTTCAGGTTAGTTTTTTGGCGTCAAACGTGAAGGAATATTTCTGAATACAATACCGAACTTCGAGAGGGATTTTGATATTTATATTCTTCTTTTCCATTTATTTTGATCATGAGCATATTTCCTTATGTTTTCTCTTTCAGTCGAGACTAAAAGTGTCGAAAACTGACGAGAAATACTCGTTCTACACGGATTTATTCATGACAATGTATCTGCTCATTACGTATGCAAGCACCGCTCAGCCGTGCATACGACTTGAATAAATACGTGCGTTTTCGCTCGCGCTGCGGACTGACTGCAATGCGTTATCTACTTTTTGAGTTATTTTGCACACAGACAAACTAACTAACTAACTAACTAACGAACGAACAAACACACAAACCAACGGTAACGAAAACATAACCTCCTCCCTTGGCGGAGGTAATAAAAAATAAGAGACATTGTAATATCACATGTATTTACAAAAAAGTAAAGAAATTAGAGAAGTGCTGCTTCTGTTGGTGTAAAAATGATCTGGCAGTTCAACTTCTTTTATCAAATTTTATTTTTCTATTGCTGCAATAGGAGCTGACCACATGCAGACCTGACTACTACATCTGGACCCAGTCCATCTTTGTCAAGATGTTTGAGGCGGGGCTGGCCTACCAAAAGGAAGCTGTGGTCAACTGGGACCCTGTGGATCAAACCGTTCTTGCCAAGGAACAGGTGCGGTTTAAAATTTTTGCATAAATAGTTGCACTTGATTAATGTTTAGGTTTAGGTCCTGATTTCTATATCTCTTTCTAAATATCATATTGTGTATTTATTCATCAATCAGCTAAGGTCATGCACATTGTCACATAACAGTAACACATTGTATATGTCACAATCACATTATACGCAGGTGACATGAGATGAAGAAGTCACTGTATTACAGCAATCACCCCTGACAGTTTGTGCATACCAAAATACTGTGCACACCAAATTTTGGACAAGGAAGCCTAAACTGAACTAGGATGTTCACTTTAATTGAAACAAAATTATATATCATTGCAAAATTATTGCAGTGCTGGAGCAATTGGTATAAGGGAAATTATTTCTTCTTTTTGAATTCATTGAAAAAAGATGAGACAGAAGGAAATGATGGAGTGAAGATTTGTGTGCAAGTCAACCCTCATCACCCTGCTATAATTTTTTGTCTGTCTGCAGGTGGATGAGAATGGATGTTCATGGAGGTCAGGTGCCAAGGTTGAACAGAAACTGCTCCGACAATGGTTTCTCAAGATGACACACTACTCAAAGGTAAATACAGTCAAACCTGCCTTAGTGGCCACCTGTCTATAGCGGCTACTGAAGTAGATTTTAACCTTTTTATAGCATTTAGTTTATATTGTGCACTTCTGTGAGAATAGGTGTATTTCTACCACTTGCGTGTTATATCCCTGTATCAACTGGCTTTACAAGATAAATGTCCATGAATGTACTATAGATTTGTTACAGCCTGTGCAAAATATTTTGAACTCTACTGCTTCCTCCAATGAGTAGAGGTGCATTTGGCTAGAAAATTCTTTTCTTGTAGAAAAATGAAACTACATTGAATTCTCTTTATGTTTTCTTTTTAAATTGTTCCACTGCTCGGACTAAACTTTTAAAATTCATAACTTTTGAATGGATTGCCCAGTTTCCCTCAAAATTCACCAGCAATATAATTTACTAATATTGCTGTATTCACTGAAATCATATGTTGATACGTATTTTGGATAGGTTTCCTTTTTTAAGATATGTAGATAACTTTACTTGCCCATAGAATGTTCTTTTAAGTGGCTCTTGCATTTTTAAGCATTCCATCATATGCAATGATGCAGAAGTATATTAGTGCAGTAAGATATACCATCACTCTGCCTGACACAGTGTCACTGCATTCAAGGTGTGCTTCATCATGTTATGACCCTAACTTCTCTACCTTCTACTCTTCTGAAATTCCTGGAAAACTTGCAAAGTCTCTCCTGGATGGCCTCAAAGACCTTCCAGACTGGCCGCAGAGCATCAAGAGCATGCAGCAGAACTGGATTGGAGACTGTTCGGGCTGTGCCTTCAACTTCAGGCTGGAAGTAAGCACGATGGATAATTCTTAAAGCTTTCAATCTTCTCCATTGCAACAGCTCAGAGAGAAATCTTGGAACAAGAAATGTTTGTTTACTTAAATTGTATGTTAATGAAGCGTGATCGTGAGTGTTCTGTAGAATCAAAATGTAACCAGCAAATTGATATCAAAACTTTCTCTTTACATTATGCATACCAAGTTTTTCTGATGATTGGGTGATCTGCTATATATATACGGTTTATAATCTTTGTTCACGGAGTGGACTCGAGATTAGAAAATGTCAAATGAGCAGAAATAGAAAATATAAGAGAATAAGAGAGTATCTCAAAAGAAGCTACAATTACTACTACTACCACTACTACTACCACTACCACTACTACTACCACTACTACTACTACTACTACTACTACTACTACTACAAACTACTACTACTACTACTACTACTACTACTGCTACTTCAAACTACTACTACAACTAATAATCCTTCTCTTACTTATGTATGATTAGTGCATTATTTCAATTTGTTTCACAGAAGACCATGTAGAATACACAGAAGGTATGACATAAGTCAGTTATTGATGTAGTGATATATCAAATCATGACAAAGAGCTGGATATTTCTTAAAGACTTGACAGCAATGATGGCAAGAAGGACAGTGATTGCTTCATCTGAATGTATTTCATTGATTCATCAGCCCTCATACCAGCAGGAGGACTCCGCCCTGTCGGTCCACACCCAGCATCCCGAGCTGGTCTACGGGGCATCCCACATTATCCTAGCAACCTCCCACACCCTGCTCAAGAAACCAGAATTTACTCAGAAGCTGTCTGAGGAGGTGAGACTACAGCTGGACCAGCTGGACTCAACCAGGCAAGGTATGACCAATGGGAAGATGAATCTGTAAAAGATGCAATCTGTAGAAGTCAGAAAACTTGGATGTTGTTTGCAATGATGCCATCCCTTCTGGGAAGAGGCAGAACTTTCTGTTTCCCAGAAAGGACAAACATGGAGATCACTTGCTTGAAAGAGACATAATGATACACTGTAACTCGTGCACATGAACATTTCCCCCCCCCCCCAACACACACACACACACACACAGATGGAAAGAGACACACACAACACACAGAAAACATTCAAATCATGGTGAATATCTGTGGTTCACTTTTAGGTGACTCACAGTATTCACCAAACTGTGTCAACCAGACAACCCAAAAGTTGTTCAAGTGTCACTTTTATGTTCATGCAGCTGTGTTTTGTTATCATCTGCATGCTCTCATCTTCACTTTATGGGGGCAAAAAAACAGGAGTGTTTGGTTTACTGACATTTTATAAAGATATCAACTGGTACTACTTGATTCAAAGTAAATACTGACACAAGATGATTGAAATCATCCTTGTAAAATAACAGTAAAGGCAGTTACAGAAAATCAAGCATGTGATTTGCTGCCTTCCTTTAAAGTCTGTGTTTCAGGTATGTCAGCATAGGAAACTTTAGGAAGCTGTTTTGTCAGAATGATATAGAAGTTATCTCATGAAAGCAAATGTTTCTTAACCCGTTGAGGACGGGCTGATTTTGCTACAACACGCATTTCCCATAGACCCTTGCCCGAGTATACTCGGGACTCGTCCTCAACAGGTCAAAAGTATCCCTCTATTTCACTTATGGCCCATTTTATCTTTTCATCCTCTTTCTGAAGACATAGATCTTGGTGTGTCTGTCATCCACCCCCTCACCCACCAGCCAATACCTCTCTACGCTTCCAGTGCAATGGAATTTGAAGAGAATGTGGATTCCTACCTTGTCATCCCCAGTGCATCGGGCCATGACGCCGAACTCGCAGACAGGCACAGGATTTCTTGTCGGCGGGTTCTCGACGACAAAGACAAACTTGTGAATTCTGAGCAGGTTCGTCTACATCTATGATTTTGCTCTTTATATTGAAGTGTGAGTGTAATGTCTTCTGCCCAATTCTTCGAGGCCCCATTTCATAAAAAGATGTTAGGATAGCAACTCTTGCTGGAATGACAACTTCCCATAGCAACAGCCAATCAAGGAGCTGGATTCATGTCGTTACCATGACAATTGCCATTCCAGGAAGAGTTGCTATCATATCAACTTTTTATGAAATGGGGCCCTGAGGGGTGTTTCATAAAGCTGTTCGTAAAGTTACGAACAACTTACGAGCGACTGGTGATCAGTTCTTGTGCTGAATTATGGAAATTCTGATAAGCATGCACATCAGAACTGATTACCAGTCGCTCGTAAGTTGTTCGTAACTTTACGAACAGCTTTATGAAACGGGGTCCTGGTCATATATTCCCGTTGGCTTGCATGTGATTAGTACTCATTGACTCACTTGGCAGATTTTCTTGGGGGGGGGGGGGGGGGGGTCCCAGAACGTATGATGGTAACTATCAATAGTAAGTTTTGCGGTGAGTTTTCTTTGTCTGACTTACCTTTGTGATCACAATTTTTTCAAAGTTAACATGTTCATTGCTGAATGTGTATGTTCTCTATTCCAGCAAAAGTTTCAGGGACACAGTGACTGATCACTGTAAAACCAGAATTTTTAGTGTGCTCAAAACTTCAGCGAATTTTACAAGGTGGAAAGATTTGTAAAAATGAAATGCAGTGAATGCTACTCCAATGCTGTACACCATCATGGTCGGCAATTCCGCGAAAATTTCATGCTGCACAAAATGGATGTCGGGAAAGTTTCATGATGCGAATGTTTCTGGTTTCACAGTACATTGACTTGA
This sequence comes from Diadema antillarum, assembly GCF_040938485.1. Lineage (NCBI taxonomy): Eukaryota > Metazoa > Echinodermata > Echinoidea > Diadematoida > Diadematidae > Diadema > Diadema antillarum. The sequence continues at coordinate 1,246,741 of NW_027271071.1, read as the reverse complement.
TCTTGTTAACCTTTTAACCTTTGTTTAACCTTTTTACCTGGTAATCTGAATTTGTTTGCTTCAAGTGCCAAGAAAATATGTTTCTTTTTAGTTCAAAGGGATTACATGTAGAAGTTGCTAGAGCTGCTGAATGAATGCAAAAAAGAAAAAATTGAAATGTTGATAATTATTGATAAAGACTAAAATTTACTGAATTGCTTATCTTAATTAACAACAATTCTTGTTAATTTGTAGTTCACAGGATTATCCAGGCAAGAGGCAAGAGCTGCCATTATGCAATATGCAAGGGAACAGGGCATCGGTGGTCATATGACCAGTCCAAGGCAATTTGATTGGCTGATATCGAGGCAGCGGTACTGGGGCACGCCCATACCTATCATCCACTGTCCACAATGCAAGGTAGGTACCACTGTAGTCTGTACGTCTTCATGTTTAGCACTTCTACAGAGCAAACATTAAGCATCCAATCATTTGCTCTGATACCAGACTACTGTCTGTTCATCATTCTGGAGACAGTTCTGTGTCTCTTCTGCAGGCAATACAAAATATGATTTTTGCCAATCTCAAATGAAAATTCTCTCATTCTGGTGGAAGTTTGGGATATTTGCCTTTTCTTATTTAGCAGTGTGTTTTGTATCTTTTAGTCTGAAAGGTGTTGTTCATTCAACATAATTGATTTTTATCTAATTATATATTCACAATGACAAATACTGTAATAATCAAGCTGGTATGAAATAGAATCAGACCTGCTTTATAAGTACAGTAGAGACCCGTGTACTGCTGCAAAAACTTTGAAGGAGCAAAGGAAGTACTTTGAAATAGCTGTGTCAATACTTTGCTGCATTCATATTGTGGCTTGTATTATGTGTGACATTAGTGTATTAATGCAGTGTTAACATCACAATCAAAATCTTTGCTCAGATCTGTAGCTCCTCTTTTTGTGCGTCATATATCACAGGGTTTTTACAGTCAGTTTACATAGCAACAATTCATTTTGTGTGTAAGCTATATGATAAATGCTCCCCTGTTCCATAATTATTTGTGCCCGTAGGCTGTCCCGGTTCCCAGCTCCTCCCTGCCCGTGGTCTTGCCAAAGCTGGAATCCCTCTCAGGGAAAGGTTTGTCAGCTCTTGCCAACGAGGCGGACTGGATCAACGTGGAATGCCCCAGGTGCGGGGGAGTGGCCAAGCGAGAGACGGACACCATGGACACATTCGTGGACTCATCGTGGTACTTCCTGCGATACACTGACCCCAACAACCAGGCAGAGGCCTTTCGGAAAGATCTGGCTGACTGGCTCATGCCAGTGGATGTCTATGTTGGCGGAAAGGAACATGGTACTCTAACCTTCGGCGATGTTTCATTGAAATACATCAGAATGTTGTGCACTTTAGTGTGAAATTGTATTTTCACATTATCCTGTATGCTCTGTCCTTTATTAGCATCTTTCTTGACTCGCTGAGGTCACTCACAGGAAAGAATTTACAAAAAGGGTCACTGAAAGTAGAAAAAAAAATTCATTAGTGAAAGCACATAGTAAAGAAAAGAAAAAAAAACATTTGAAGTACTTAAAACACATACCTTATGATTTTATTGGTGATATTTCATCCTTGAAAATAAACATAGAAAATATATAGTTTTGTATACACAGATTGTCTTTCTCCATTTGTATGTTTTCATTAACCTGTTTTGTTCATCCAGCCATCATGCATCTGCTGTATGCTCGCTTCATCAACCACTTCTTGCATGACCAGGGACTAGTGGCCCACAGAGAACCCTTCAAGAGATTACTGGTCCAGGGACTGGTCATGGGCCAGAGCTACAGGGTGGCTACAACTGGACAGTACCTCGCCCTAGACCAGGTTGACCATTCAGGTAAAGTGTGTTTATGAGCCAAAGTTGTTATCTAATGACATTACATCTTGGTGCTTTTTTTTTTTTTTTTTAACTTACTGGTTGAAACTGCAGTTATGTAGTTGGGTTGTTAATGTTTTTTGTCTCTCAGTAAGTCTCTGAGCCTAAAATTCAGTAATATTGGTCACAAAAATATGCTATATCTCGGCAAGAGTACCCCCAATTTTTGCAAATTGGGTCTCCAAATGTGCGCAGAATGTGGAAGAAAAAGTGTACTGTAAGTGAGAGAAAATTTTATGTTAAACGAAATTATTGTGAAAAATGTTGTTCTCGTAGTCTTGGAAGAGGTGGATAGTGATTTCAAATCCCAGACTGGCCCCCGCTCTTCAGTTCTCACTATTGGATGATGAAGATCAATCCATGCACTCTTGCTTGTAAAGGGGCGCGTCAGCAAAATGTGCTGGTGTGACATGACCAGGTCACTATATCTTTCTTCCTCCAGGACCCAAGCCTGTCTCAAAGGCTACAGGAGAGGAGCTGGTAGTGAAGTGGGAAAAGATGAGCAAGTCCAAGTACAACGGAGTGGACCCCGAAGGCGCCATCGAGACCTACGGAGTGGACACAGTCCGGCTCTTCATCTTGAGTGGGATCCCACCAGAACTCGACATGATGTGGAATGTTGAAGGTTAGAATGTCACGCTCAATCGATTTGTCTGTCTTTACGGTTCTGTGTACCACAGTGTAGTATGAAATATATATTGATAAGTTCAGGTCTTGTGTACTTTCTGCCCTCAAAGGCATTATTTACCATTTGCAGATGAAACAAAAACCCAGCTTCAGTGCTTCAAAATAGTCCAAAAATGTGAGTTAGGGATAGAAACAACGGATGTAAAAATATCAATCAGTATAATCAATGATAAGTATTGTAAGATATACAAAATGTGAACAATAGTTATAATAGAATTGTTTCTGGAATATACCATCTACAGTTATGATTTTATTGAGAAAAATAGTGATATCTCCATTACATTTTAGGCTTTATTGCACAATTTTGATATGGTAGGATGTTTTGTGATACAACATCCACTCACCTACACATTTGTATCAAATGCAGAGACTCCAACCCCAAGCACCTTCTGATCTGGAGATTCTCCCGCCTGAAACCCCTAGCAAACGGGAGACTCCAAGTTTATGTGTGCGAAGCGCAAAGTTCCTAGGGTTATAGATGCTCTCTGGTGCTATCTGAGGCTTTTTTTTGCAACATATGATAGCAATATAAGTAAGAAATCCTTTCCAATGGGAGACATTGAGCCAGGGCGGGAGAAATTAAATCTCAAACAGGAGAACGGGAGATTTTGCAAAAATAGGTTTTCGGCGGGAGATCTCCCGTCGAAAACGGGAGAGTTGGAGTCTCTGCAAATGTGATTACTCGAACATTTTTTAAATTACTGTTGCCAATGGTAAACAGTATCTTCAAGCATTCATACCAAGTGAGTGATTTTCTCTAGTCCTTACTGTGCTTTAGCATGTCTGCTGGAGAGCTTTCTTTGCTGATCATGATTAGAACAGGTGTCTAGAAACTAAGTGTCAATTGATGAAGATTGCATGATCATCTAAATCCTTTTTGTATCATATTTATGCCTTTCATGTTGGACTGAGGCATATTGTAACACTAAAGTGGGCTGGCTAACATTCAATGAAGTCAAGTTTATGGGAATTATTAAGCTGAATGGTTACGAAAAAACACAGCAAGTTGCAACTTAATACCTGGTCATATAAATGGTTAAAGGGATGGTATATGTTGTATTGGTGGAGATGAGGATTGGGCTTTAAACTTTTTTGCGAGATACCAAGAAAACACTTATGAAATAGTGCAGAGTATACCATTCTAGGAAGAATTTTAGTTTATTTGATGAAAATTGGTTTTGGAATGGCTGAGACATCCAAATACAAAGTAAAACAAAGCGATCATAATAAAAGGTGGGTCCCACCTTTAATTAGGATCGCTCTGTTTTGAATATCTCAGCCATTTTAGAACCAATTTTAATCAAATAAATTGAATTCCTCTTGGAATTACACACTCATTCACATTTTATAAAAGGTTTCTCATTATCTCACCAAAAAAGTTTGGAAACCTGAAATTGGGTCTGAACCAAAGATCCCTTTAAGCAAAGATACCCATCAAAGATATCTAGGATGTGTTGAGATATGAACACACTCATGCGCTTCAGTGAAGTCATTGTATCATGAGACCTTCCTGGTATTTCTTAATACAGAACTGAATGTCGAAGATCAACCAATGAGTGCATGCAACTTTATGCCAGTTATGAAGAATAAATGATACTGTTTGACCACCTATGACCTAAATGCTTCTAGTTTTGCTGCTGCCCCTCAACATTTGGATAAACAATTGGATAAAAGGGGGAATAGTTTGAGTGAAAATAAACAAATAAACAAACTAGAAAAGCCCTCGGAAAGTACAGATCTCTGCCAAGCAGATCATTTCCACCCATACAGGCAGGCTGAAAATCATCCAATTTCCCATTATAAAAGCCTTTTGTTTACGTCATCACCTTCCAGCTGTGTGGCGCCTCTCCTGAACAGAGCATGTGCTGTAGTGTGTGTATGCAAACCTCAAATGTGTGCTGCTTGAACTCCCAAATTCATTGACCCCCATCTGCCAAAAGATAAAATATCCTTCAAAAATTTATAAAAATTCATGGATCACTGCCAAAATTTAATCATCTGTTTCTTTTGGTATAATCAACTTTTCCTGCAAGTTTCATTGAAATACATTCACAACTTTTTGAGTTTATTTTGCAAACGAACAAACAAACATACCAATGGCAATGAAAACATAACCTCCTCCCTTAATGGAGGTTATAAATGTCCATTTAACCCTTTATGTGCTGAATTTGCCAAGCTTTTCATCAGCATTCAACAATCCATCTATACTTAATCTAGCTGTAGATTAACAAGCCCACTCAGGTACAGCAGTGTGCCTGAATCTGACAGGAAGGTCATGGTGATACGATAGATTAGGGGGATTAGATCATCTCTGTTCACTGATGCATAGCTTGTAGACATCTGTGCCAATCGACAAAGACAGCACTACAGCATTTGTTAACATAAGCGAGCGAAGCACAGTCAGGCTTTAAGCATTTTTAAGTAGCTCTTGGAGAGCATTCTGAACATTATGATTCTGGCTCAATACCCCCCCCCCCCCAACTTCTTTCTGTGAAGCAACTGCTGCTCTCTCCTAAAGCAAAGATTTAAAAAATGGACTAATGCAGGGTTGCATTAATGGTCTCATTCTACAGCCATAACAGGCGTCATTCGATGGAAGAATCGGATGTGGGGCCTAGTGACTAGATTCCTCAAACTGCAGGGCGATGAGGCAACGAAGAACACCTGTCGGTTAAACGAAGCAGAGTTCCAGAAGCATGAGAGGGAATTGAAATCTCACCTCAACCAGACCATCGATGAAGTAAGTAATGCAGGCAGTAGATTATCAGTCTTCCTGCCGGTACTTGAGACAAAGTTGGTGTAGCAAACAATAACTTTAACCTGTTGCCTCTCAGAAATGAGTTTCCTTTCAGATTTAATGTTTGGCTTGTCCAATCTGAGTAAGCAAGGATTAATGCCGCAGTGAGCAGCTTCCCATGAAGGGAAAACTGAAGAGGAGAACACATTGCTGTGACAGTGTTAACCCATATTTTATGAGATTCTGAAATACTGATAGACTTAATACAGCATCAAACAGGATCCTGTGGACAATGAGTTAAACCTGCTGATTTATATATATATATGTAAATTTTTTCTTGAATAGTGCCCCAATCATACTGGCTATACATATATTTGTGGCTGGACCTAGATATTTGTTAGCCACTGTTTGTGCTACAATCTCACACTGGTTTGTTGGCCATCTGTGTCATAGTGAATGAGTGCATGACTTGCAATTTTGCTGGTTGGGTGTGTGATGGTATCGGGTGCCCATTCCTCTGAAAGTTCACACCTGGACCCGTTGAAGATCTCCCACGTCTCGGTCACGCACCCATGGCATCTGTAGTGGGCATCCCCTAACGTCATTGTTTCAAGAGGCTGATTGTCATTGTAATTGAATCCGTCTCTCGCAGACTCTCGATTCTTGACACCTGCCGGCAATCAAGACCATTGCCGGCTCTGTCCTTACCTGGCGGCTCTCACGTTGTTTGATTGTGGATTCATGCTGTTTTGGCGATGCATACATGTAGCTCACAGCATTTTCAAATCTAAAATTTGAGAGTAGACGTTATCTATCGCGCCCGCTTACGTGTTCTGCTCCCCGAACACGGGATACAGTCTCAAGAGAATGTGTGTCATGTTGTAAACGGATGCAAGTCTGAAACATGTTATGAGAGAATGGCACATAAACGTATCAAAAACACGCCATGCAAGTATCGACTAAAGACGGTGTCATATTCAGTACGGGGTGGGGGTGGGGTGGATAATTGTGGAGACTTGCGCTGTTCCTTCCATGTACATCGTGCAAACATTTAACAGTAAGTGGTTAGTGCATGAGCTTTGTAGAATTCTCTAGCAAGCAAATGTCCTCAAACCACCCTCCCCCCCTTACACATAAAGCTATACACATCACCGCATCATGCTTCTCAGGATATCAATATTATGTAGAATGAGATTGGTTTGAAAAAAGAAAAAAATGACAAACTGTTCTTTATTTCATTCATACTGTACTGTAAGATGCAAAACTATTCATATCAGTAAGATACAAATTAGTAAGGAAACTGTCAGAGAAACAAATTATAGACTTGCCCAAACACATGATTTTGATTCTTCGAACTCGGTGCATGTCATCTCTTGAGAAGAACAAATTTGGCAAAAAGAAATACGACAAAGAAAGACTTGTTCGTGCTCGTGCTCACAAGGTTAGACCAAGGCTAATGTGATGGAATGATCATGTGACAAGCAAGTTAAATTAGAAAGGAAAAATGCATCTACGTACAGTTTTTTGATGACTTGCTGTGGAAATACAATTGGTGTATCATGATGCCATTATAAGATGTATAGTAGCCATCACCTCTCTACAACTGAGATGGATGATTGCTCTGGATTTTTTTTTTCTTTTAGACATGCTTTGGAATGAACTTTGGACAGGGATTTACATTTTTGTATTAAATCATATTGTTGGTTTTGTTGTAGATCACTCATTATTGTATATATCTATTTCCTCATTTTCCTGATATGGTTTGAATGGATTGCACAGGACAGAATAATTAATGGCATTGAAAACATATAAATGTTTTTGATCATGATTTTTCTCCTTGTAGTTTAAACAGCAACCAGATTTTTTCAGTGATCTTCCCATGGAGGGAAGAGGAAAAAGCTCCTAAGAGTTCAAACTGTACAGTAAAAGAAAATGAGTTTTCAAACTATAAATGGCTGTACCTTCTCTTTTGCAATTTTCTCCAGTTTTCATGCAAAATTTCATTCACACATGGTAGGTAATAATTCATACGGTATCATGTGTCAAAAGTGAATTGTTCATTCACCAGTCTCCATAAGTCCACTCTTTGATAAAATTCATTCTATTCTCCTGTGACCAGTGTATAAATGATGATAACTACAGCAGGTGACCTTTCTCTGTTCTCTTTTCACTTCCAGGTCACGACCCACTTTAGTGATGACTACATGCTCAGCGTGGCCATCAGTCGCCTCATGACTCTGACCAACCAGCTGCGGGGGATCCCCGACGATGTCATCAAAAGGTCGCCAGCCTTGTACCGAGACGCTGTGGGTGCCCTCTGTGTCATGGTGGCCCCTATGGCACCCCACATAGCCAGTGAGATGTGGGCAGGGGTAGCTGGTACAATTGATGCTGCGGAGGGCAGGTGGGATTGGGTGAGTGTCTGTGCACCAAGCAGTGTTCATGCTGCATTGCTATAAAATCTTTTATTTTTGCGAGGGTTTGATATCCACAAATTTTGCAAATCGCTGTTGGGCTACAAATTTAACAAAACGCGAAATATCGCCACCTGATCTCAGTCGCATTAAATTTGTTCCATGAAAATAATTACATACTCATCTAACAACATTTGACCCCTTTCTGAGCAGGGGCGAGGCCATGGTCATGGCTGGCTGGATAAGCGCGTGCTGGTATGCCTATCAAACGCTGTGCATATCCCTCCTTATCGACAAATCTCAAGCATGAGATAGAGAGTGCGGTGATCTTGGTTAGGTTGTGTGTACCAGTGCATTGCGAATAAGGGTGTACATGGCCTTACATGTTTTCTCCCAGTCCAGTCGCAATCACTTGGGTTTGCGCTAGTATTTTTGTGCACTCTGTAGTATACTAAGTGCATGTACAGTACAGTGGCGGAGTGAACAGACAAAACAACTACGCTAAAACAACTTCTAGCATAAATGTCTGTGACCTCATACATGAAAATATCTTTATGCAAAATTAACAGCTTTTACAGTAATTGAGACAAAAAAAATTCCCTTTGTGGCTATTTTTTGTTTACTTTTGTTGCTTTTAGGATTTATTATGAATCTGAATAGGTACCGTAGCATTTTTGAATTGTTGAATTTATCAATGATCTTCCGTGGACAAGTTGAGTGAAAAATTCCGATATTATGTAGTCACTACACCGTGCATTCCTTGCCAAGTTAATTTCAGTTATTGTTGATGTCTCTAAGTATAAACTCTTGTGTTTGTTTAGGGTAGGTGTGTTTTTTTGAGGGTTTTGCAATATTTGTTTAATAATTTTCTACTTGTTTTTTCATGCAACGGCATGTGGTCTTACTTTTTTGAAAGATGAGGGTAATTTGGATATCATTTTTTATGTATGTTTGTATTCTTACTCTTCAGAAAAAAAAAGTTAAACTCAAGTTATTGAACATATGTTTGTTTGTTTTTTAAAATAGAGAAAGTCTGTCTTGGAGCAAAGTTGGCCACATGCTGAGACAGAGCTGAGTGAAGCTGCAGACACCTTAGATCTTGTCATAAAGGTGAGACTAGATATCTTTCTCTTCCTAACATTGTACCTGCAAATTGCTCTAATTTAGTTTGTGATTGTAATCTCTTTTCTCTTTCATCTTTCAGCAATAATCATGATACAAAAATTTTATATAGTTTGCTTTAAATGATATGTGAATATATTCATTTTGTTATGAATCCCGAGAAGTCTGATGAATGTCATTTTAAAGTTATTTGTTAAACAAAGAATGCAATTGAAGATGAGGTTATTTTTTTTTCTCAAAGAAATAACTGGAATTGAAGGAAAAATGCTACTTTTAGCAGAATAAGATATGTATCAAGAGAAGGAAAAATTTAATTAACTTCCCAACTTATAAAAGCTTTTTACCAGTGAACTTGGTGATATCCTTGAAATACTGTGATTGAAGTCAAGAATGGAAAAGAGAAATTTTGAAGTGACTACCTGGTACCAAAAATGAAAAAGATAATATCTAGTGTGGTATTCGATGGATGGTTCAAAATGCTTTTCACATTTTGAGCTGTTCATTGAACACCTTATTAGCCTGTCTTCATTTTATGCTTTATTTCTTTGTACTTTTATTATTGCTAAATAGTTGTAACTGCAGAAGTTCTAAATAAAGGATTTTTTTGTTTGCTTGTTAACCAGTTTCTTGTCTCATACTTCGAAAGTATGTATCACATTTTTAGTATGCATTAGAGTATCTAATTCTCCGAGTATTTGTTGGGGTTTTTTTGACGTATTTCTGTTTTTAGAAATCCATTTTCATTTATCTGAATTGGGCATTTCTTTCCTTTGGGTTTCCCTGTCACTGTCACCAGATTAATAATAAGACTTGTGGCAAGCTGCTTGTGCCGTCGTCATTGATTGAGGACCGAGTAGAGCTGGAGCGCTTTATCCTAGACAGCGATGTTGGGAAGGCACATCTGGAGCCTGGGACAATCAAGAAGATGATCCTGGCACCAAAAGTGCCTCTTGTCAATTTCCTGACAACCAGGTGAAGCGTAGAGGCATGGAAGGGCTGGAAGCAATGGCGTTCGGGGATGAAAGTGGCTATCGAGGAGTGAAAGTAGTCCCATGTTTTTTTGGCCAGTGCCTGGGCACATGGTGACGTCTTTGCATGCTCTCTACCTCTCCCTCTCTCCCTTCAAGTGAGCTGGTGTCTGCTGTGAAAAACAGCTGGGATTGTGTAAGAGAGTTGATCATCTGCCAAGTTAGTACAGCAGGTGATCTGAGATATGCATTTGAAGTGACGTCAAGTGAAAACTGACAGCATGATGGGGACAATTGTAAGTGGTATCCGTTCCATTTCATGGGACAGGGCTCCTCTTGCACATACACTAGTGACTGTACCAAACCTATGAGTGTATGTTTGTGTTTGGATATGTAGCCTTCAGGTCCAGACTTAGTTGTGATTTTAAGGGCATCATGGGTTGGAACAGAAGAGGTCCATGCGATAATCCTTATTCCAGCAATCCTTTCTTAGCTTGTATTTATCTTTATTCCTTATCTGAATCAATTATAGGCAGTACATTGTACATCCTACTTACTACCACAGAAAGAAAAACGATATGATCCTTCCTTTTGTAAGTCAGTGAATAGTGTTGTGTCTTGCCTGTCATTGCATAAAGACAGATCATTCTTCAATGATTCATGTCCTGTAATGTCATGTCCTGTAAGCACAAAATGTATGTGGTTATAGTCTAGCAACATAAAGCCCCCCCCCCCCTTCCTGGCAATTAATGAGAGATGAAATATTCAAATCTCTCTGAAAATGCAATGTCCAATTGGAAGGCAGACTGCTCATTTCAAATTGTAATTCCTGTTTACTTGTTTGTTTTATTTTATTTTATTTTATTTTTTTTTTTTTTGGGGGGGGGGGTCAAAACTCATGGTATTATATGCATGATACAAAATCACTTCCAAGTTGTACCCTTTCTCTTTCAGAAGTGAGAGAGAGAATTCAGTTAGGAGGCTTTTTGCTAGATACATCACTTTCAACTACTTTATTTGTACAAATTCTCATGTTCTGATAAGCCTGACATTATCTTTTTTTTTAGACAAATATTATGCCAAAGTAGCATTTTGTCTGGCATTATCAAAGAATATGTCCCTGGAGCGTCTTTTAAATTCACGTGTGTGCTTATTACTTTTCCAGGTACCTTAATGATAGTCAATGCAGTGATACCATCTCCTTTACCCCCTGGAGTCTCTTTAGTGGTTAGCACTACTCTACTCTACCAGAAGGCTCTGCCATCATTATTGTTACCCCAGTATCGCCAGGTACTCATCTGACGATGTCTGTGCCCGGGGAAAGAGTTGGTATTAAAAACATTTCATCCAAGAATGTTTGCGTCGTGCAGAATTTCAAGCCAACGTGTCTTAATTTAGACTCAAGAGGGGCTGTTATCAATAAACCACTCAGAGGCTTTGTTTACCCTTGTCTCCTTAAAAGGGGAATTCCCAACCAGTTTAAAGTTAGTCTGAAAAGTAAGAGTACAATTTTTATAATCACAACAGTGAAAATTGTATCTTAATTGGATAAAAACTGGGGAAGTTATGAAATTGTGAAGTTGCAACATAGTTCTTGAACAGTTGATATAAATTCACAAGTTAAGGAGCTCATCATTTCACAATTTTCCATTAAGTGTGTAAGAAAAACCCCAACATGATGGAAATTCAATTTTTCTGCTATAAAAGTGTAATAAAACATAATAAAATTCCTGGCTGAATAACTTCAAAATAGTGATCACTCAGATATGTTAGGAATTGAGAAAGGGACATAGCTGCATTAAAAAAAAAAATGGATATTTCAAAGATTTTGTGTAAAAACTTTTTGGCAAATTCTGAGGCGATGACATCATCAACTCATTCATTTGCATATTCACAGTGACTGCTCAAGAACTGTATTGTGAAAATTAGCAGAACTTTGCAATTTTGTTAACATCCCCTCTTTTTATCCAATTTTGATAGAATTTTCACCATTGTGCTTGTAATAAGCATAATATTTATAATAATGATTCTGTAATATTTTATGATAAGCTTCATATTTTATTCTTTCTTTTTAGATTAACTTTCAGCTGGTCTGGAGTTCCCCTTGAGTATTACATGTACCAGTGTCACTGATATTTTGTAAACAATGGAACAATGCTAAATTTGGAGTAATTATGATTCCAGAATGATTGGAAAAAAAATCTCTGAGTGGACAATAGTGCTAGGATATACCAATCAATGAACCATCTTTTAACATGGCAAAGTGTGTTCACAGATATCTAGGCTGTTACATTATGATATTTCAAAACTTTTGTGTGCATTGCTGTTTTGTCATCCATTAAAGCTTTCCCTTTATGTTTGTCATTTTGCCTCCGATGAAGATTCTGCTATGGTTGAAAGCTCAGGCCCCTTTTGACTCCAGTAAATATTGTGATACAGATGAGTCAGTTGAATTGACCTGAATACACATACACTATAGTCTATACATTATCTTCTAGATGCTTGACTGCAAACTGAATTTATTCCTGATTCCTGAAACTGTGTTTCCCAGGTGATAGGCTTTCTTCCTGTTTTTTAGATAAAAATATATCAAATATGTATATTAGAATGTGATGGGGTGTACATCGTTGGAAAGGTTGGAATCTGAATGGGTCATTCAAACAAAAATCAGGAAATTGATGTTTGGTGATTCTCTAAAGGCTGTCATGGTAAACGGTTGCATGTCAGTGTGTAACAACTCATGTATGCCATTGCCCCAGTGTATGGTCTGTGTTATGTGACTGTAGAAATCATAAGTTTTTAATAGTCCATTGCTTTAAGTATGCAACTAGCCTCATGGATGATTTTCAGCTTGGATTTAGGGTGCAATTAAATGTTGTGAATCCTCATTGACAGCACTGAACATTTGAATTGTATTTTTTTAAGAATAAAATTCCTCAAGTGACTGATGATATCATCATTCATAGCATAAATGCATGTCATGCTTGCCTTGTGTACTGTATTTCTTGTTGCACATGCAAATTTGTCATCTACATGTACAAGTGTATAAGTGAACATTGCTTAATTTTGGGCAATAAGCATACTCCAGTTGTATAGCCCAAGGATGCTTCCATTTTGTAGACCAGACTAAATTGGTTGATTTAGCTTCAAATGCTGGAAAGAGATAATACTGTGTCTAGGATATACCTAAATGAGGTTTGCGGGGCAATTGTAGTTGGTATTTTGATCGGTCGTCACTGTCAGCGGGCAATTGTAGTTGGTATTTTGATCGGTCGTCAAGGTCAGCGGGCAATGTTAGTGGGTATCACCCTTCTTCAGGGTTTCGCCGTTCACTTTACATGTAAACATTCCGGTCAATCACGAAGAGGAGACATTCACAAATCAGGAACACACGCACCGCAGAAGAACGCCAATAAATCAACTCATAGGCCCTACAAGGTCGACCTCTTCCACCAGCTACTAGGCGTCAAACAATGATGAGTCCATTTGTGCTCAATAACTGCACAGTGACAACTATTACAACTCTCCAAATTGAAACAGAAGCAAAAACAAAGTGTAAATAATTCAGAGGTTTGAAATTCGCCTGTTATAACTATGTAATATGTATCTTGGAAGTTGGAGATGAATGATGTACATTGATGAACAATTTTGCTACTATTCGACATGTTGGTGATGATCTACAGGTAAGTCAAATGTGGCTTGATATATATCATAGTGTATAGCCGTATTCACATACATGTACTTTCCTAATTTACCTAGGGGATTGGTGATAATTATGATATTGACTGGCCTTGAGGGAGATACCAGAAAATATTGCCCGCACTGAAAGAATAATGCCCTCGTCTTCGACTCGGGCAATATTCTTTCAGTTTGGGCAATAATTTCTGGTATCTCCCTCAAGGCCAGTCAAAATCATATAAACATTTCAGATATCTCTGCCTTGACAACAGATTTGGCCTACAGTCTTTGAGATCAAGTCCCAGTAGAGCAGTGAATACAGGGAAAATTAGAACACTTCAATGAAGTTAGAAAAATATCCGACAATCCTTAAAAAAGTTAAGAATTTCCAAAGTTTTTATTAAATATAAGTGTGTTGTATTGTCATAACTGAATGAGAAGGCTACAACAATAAGTGACAAAGATATGATGAATAAACAAAGATTTCCGTAAAATATTTCAGTTTGTGTAATATTCTTCCTACCTTTTGAAGGAGGTAAGTCAAATTCTCTGTCATCATGTCAGAAATTTTACCTTATTTCATCTCAGTACCATGACGTGAACTGCGGTAGCCTTCCTATCAAGTAATGGCAGCACCAAAACTTTTGAATGGATTGTCCGATTTTACTCAAACTTCACTGACGTGTTCTACTATCATTATCACTGGATCCACATTATACATTTGCAGTAAATTCCCTTTCATGAGAATTGACATCTGCCTACACAGCGAACAGAAACAAGAAGATTCATTTAGGTTGAAATTAACCCTAACTAGGCCAGGCTATTTAGGTAGATGATAGAGCGGGTGGGGGGGGGGGGGGGGGGGGGGGGGGCTCCCAGGCCCCCCTCCAGATCTCGGCCGTCGACCGCGCGATCGCGACGAAAATTGGCACACACATTGCCTATGACGTAATCTAAAGTACCTTGAAGTTAATTTTTTTTTATTGTCATTTATGCTAAATTGTGCTAATTTATGCATAATGATGCATGAAATCAATTTGGTGTAAATCACTAAATAAAGCTCAAAACAGGCACATTTTTGTGTAAATATTCTTTTTTAGTGTCCTTAGCAATTGCCTGTAAGCACAGTTTGCATTGAAATTGTACATGAATACACGTTTTTGAGCAATTTTTGGTCTGACACGCACGTACATATTTATGCGCAACTTCGGAACCGCGCGCCCGGGCATCGCAAATTTGGTGTCAAAAGATGCGGGAGAATCGAAAGAAAAAAGTCATGAAACGTCGCGGCGATAGCTTTTCGCGATAGCGATACATCGCGCGGAACGTCGAGGGGGGTGGGCCGGAGGCCCCCCCCCCCCCCCCCACCTCTACCCCCACCCCATCCCCGGCCTAGTTAGGGTTAAGCTATAATAGAATTTGAGTTTCCCATGTTTTCATGAAACTAATGCCTAGTATAGGCTGACACCACCACCAATACTATACAATCCCTTTAATGGTGAGAGCAAAGGAGAATGATGATGATTTTGGGAAAGAGATAAGTTAGACAGAGGAGCTGTTATATGGCTCAATGGTTGACCACAAACTCTCAATAAACTTGAAAGCCCTATGAGGATCGGGCCCCGGTAGGCAGTAGAGGAAGTGCGACATATGTAAAGACAAGACGCAAATATTCGCGTTGCTAGTAAAAGTCCTTCAAACATTCAGAAGGGAGTTGCCCGATTGTTGGTTCCGTACGTATAATACATGTACTTGTTTTATCGCAAGCATGAAAGTGATCCCATCTACTGCAGGCCATACAAAAACTTAATCCCGTAACTCCATTTATGAGCACGAATGTCGAAGAACATGGAGTGTGGAAGAATGTGAAATAGTTTTGAATTTGCAGCAAACATACTCTGTGTCAACGCTCTTATAATGAATAAATTCACAGGGAAAAGACGAGAAAACTGAAAAAAAAAACCAACATCATTTAGGCTTGATGGGGCACTGACAGAAAGTAGAATGTATTAAAAGAACCTTAATCATTCCATATTGCTTGAGACACTTTTTTTCTTAGAGAATTCTAAGAAAGGAAGGGGATAGTTGCGCATCCTCTGACTCTTTTTTCCCTTCTCCCCTTCCCCCGTCTTCCTACTTCGTTCATATTATTGTCATCATCGTCACCATTGCCGTCAGACTTTTTTTTACAGACTCATTTTTTTCCGTAGTATCACTTTTTTTTTTTCATAATCCAATCTTCCCTATGAAAGAAAAATAGAAGACAAACATTAAAATCCAAAAGAGCGCCAAGCGGAATTCTCCCCGCACTCGTATAGTGAGGCACCGCGCCGTATTCCCTGGGTGATGCTGACCTAATCCACGCCCGTCGCTCCCCATATGACGCACTCTGAGACGGTAAGAGCCTCCCAGTCTCGGAGAGAGAAACAATAGTCTGGGCCGTGGGAGCTGGAGCCCCAGTGCGATTCCCGCGAGCTTCCAGCGCAATGACACCCAATTTCCCGTCCTCAGTCTGGGCCAGATATCGAAGGAAATCGAGCTAATACCATCCAGAGAGAGGCGACGCAGGATGCGTCCTACATAATCATCTGGGGGAAAGAGGAGACTAATAAAAAGTGAGTGTGTGTTTGTGTGTGTGTACGCTCGAGAGGAATGAGATAGAGAGGCAGAGGGGCTGGAGGAGGAAGGGGGGGGGGGGGGGAGGGAGGACTCGAAGAGAGAAGTTGTTTGATCGATATTGATAATTTGTAGCATATTCAATACCACCCACCAAAGTGACCTTTGCCTTCCTTCAAACTGTCGGCAATCTTCTCCCCAAGGTGCTGCGATTGCCAGTATTAAGTCACTGCCACGCCCCCGTATACGCCATCTTAATATCATACAGTACAATATGTCGCCTCTTTCCTTCTGTGACATTTTGTACCCCCCCCCCCCCCCCCATTTCCTTCTTCTCTCGTGCGTATTGACACGTTAACGGAAGTTAAAGATTCGAAAAGACAAATTCAGCGTTCGCGTCGATTTTCTCGCTCCCGACGCGCCGACTGCAAATGATGTATCGACATCACAAAAATGCACACCCGCGCTGCACAACAATCGTATTAAGCTCGTCCTCCCCAAAGACCAAGGAAACGGATTGATGGACTCATATCAATATCAGCTTGATCTTCTCGCTGAGTCGAAGCTAAAACATGGTAAAACCCATATTACTTCCGTCGTCACGTGCACCGCCAAGTTTGCGTAATGATTCGTTATCCGCTTAAACGCGACAGTGACGGGTTGTCTGTCCCTGCAATTTTGTGATCTTACCCTACTTTTTAGTTGCTAGGCAACGATATTTTTTTCTTTTCTTATGAAACGAATTAATAATGTTTAGAATAGTTCGAAAAATATACGCAATGTCTTAAAATTACCTACATGTATTTCTACTGCACGGAAAGTCACTATACGGAATGAACAATATTGTAGATAACCATGATTCCTCCAAGTCGTATACATGATGATGACCACCGCTTGTCTGGTTAGTCCTATCTTTTACCTGGTCACTAATATCGGAATCACGAAACGCGAAAAAGAACAACGAATTTCAAAGAATTACAGTTTCATCGCTTTCATTGTTTTCATCTGATAGGATAATCTATAATTGAGTGTGTGTGAGCATGGTGTGGGAGAGTGAAGGGTTCGTTGGTTATACCATTGTGTACTGTGACGTGGGTGTCATGTGTGTGTGTGTGTGTGTGTGTGTGTATGTCTGTGTGTATGTGTATTACGCACCATCAAACGATGCATGTATTTCAAACGATATTATACTATTGCGACATTGTACGATTCATCATAGAGAGAACATCCAACAACATACTCACACAGTCGGTCACTGTGACCGAATTCGGCTTTCGCCTAACTTCAGGGTTATTCCCGGACATTTTAAAAAAAAAAAAAAAAAAAAAAAAAAAAAAAAAAAAAACCTTGAAAAGTCCTGCAATTCCAGTTTGATGTATTCTCCTAAAACTACATTATTTTATTCAAATGTGACATCATCATGAGAAAGCCTGATTAATTTTCTTAACAATGACAACTCACTTGTTTATTATACAATTTACGACATTTATAGGAGAAACCATTCCCCACCATGTCCACTCGATGAGAAGCAATGTTATTCATCACCGCTGTTAGCTACAGTGTGTACATAAAGTCACTATTGCCTTTTCCATCAGTCATATTTTACTTTTAACGAGTCTACCCCCGTGTTTCGCCATTCTCTTCTTTCACAGTTGACCTCATATTCCAATTTCAAGCAGTGACTGATACAAACAACTCAACAAGTTTTAGGCCCCCTATACATCTTGTACGCCGACGAAGATCGTCAACAAAAACTTTTGGGGTTTTTTGTCCCCGCCGAAAGAGTTCGAGCAGGGGACTATGAAACGGGCTCCGTACGTGTGTGTGTCCGTGTGTCTGTCTGTCCGTCCGTCCGTCTGTCTGTGCGTCCGTGTGTGATCAAAATGTTCAATTTGCTACTTCTCTGTCATTTATGAGCCAATTTTAATTCTGTTTGCTTTATATGATAGCACTACATGGGAGCTTTGAAACTTCTACAGAGAATTTCAGTTGTGACCTTTGACCTTGACCTTTGACCTATATTGTACATTTTGCTTCAAAATGCTACTCCTTCGCCATTTCTAACCCGATTTCGATTCCGTTTGCTTTATGTGATGGCACTAGGTGAGGGCTTCAAAACTTCTACACAGAATTTTGACCTTTGACTTCTTTGACCTTTGACCTTGATTTTTGACCTATATTGTACATTGGCTACAAAATGCTACTCCTTCGCCATTTCTAACCCGATTTCGATTCCGTTTGCTTTATGTGATGGCACTAGGTGAGGGCTTCAAAACTTCTACACAGAATTTTGACCTTTGACTTCTTTGACCTTTGACCTTGATTTTTGACCTATATTGTACATTGGCTACAAAATGCTACTCCTTCGCCATTTCTAACCCGATTTCGATTCCGTTTGCTTTATGTGATGGCACTAGGTGAGGGCTTCAAAACTTCTACACAGAATTTTGACCTTTGACTTCTTTGACCTTTGACCTTGATTTTTGACCTATATTGTACATTGGCTACAAAATGCTACTCCTTCGCCATTTCTAACCCGATTTCGATTCCGTTTGCTTTATGTGATGGCACTAGGTGAGGGCTTCAAAACTTCTACACAGAATTTTGACCTTTGACTTCTTTGACCTTTGACCTTGATTTTTGACCTATATTGTACATTGGCTACAAAATGCTACTCCTTCGCCATTTCTAACCCGATTTCGATTCCGTTTGCTTTATGTGATGGCACTAGGTGAGGGCTTCAAAACTTCTACACAGAATTTTGACCTTTGACTTCTTTGACCTTTGACCTTGATTTTTGACCTATATTGTACATTGGCTACAAAATGCTACTCCTTCGCCATTTCTAACCCGATTTCGATTCCGTTTGCTTTTTGTGATGGCACTAGGTGAGGGCTTCAAAACTTCTACACAGAATTTTGACCTTTGACTTCTTTGACCTTTGACCTTGATTTTTTACCGATATTGTACATTTTGCTACTAAATGCTACTTCCGGCGGGGACATATTTTACGCACCGCGTAATTTCTACTTTTCCTTGTTTGTTCTCCTTTGCTACCGAAGTATTCACATGCATCTCTAGGGTTCGGGTGACGCCCCGATACCCTTACTTCACTGCATTAACACCATAGTTTACGTTACAGATTTACATAAGCGTGTGAATACATACTAGTAATATTCTATATACTTGGAGCGTTTTGAAGTAGGCGTATGAATACTCAATATCACTCGAAGGGGTTCACCTCACCACGTACTACAGCCTCCTCTGAGCTCTCTTTGGATGGATTGGTGGGTTGGATGGATTGGTGGGTAGGTGGTGGAGAGGTTTTTACCTCCGTGGATTGAGAGTCCCCCTTTTCCCATAATGGGTGGATCCTTCCCATGTGTCGTACACTAGTACCAAAGACCCTATAGATCTTTGCTAGTACTCTAAGAAATGGCGTGCTCAAGAAGACGCCGCTGGATGGGGTATATGTTCTGTATTCGGGGAAAGCATTTTTAAATACCTCGTTGTTTTGAGGAGGACAATGTTTCTTCGACGTCACGGGCGGAATATTTCTACACGTATTACTCACACAAATTTCGAATGTAACTGATAGTGATGAAGTAACTTTGATACATACCGGCAAATCAACGTCGATCTCCACTCCATCATTTTCCATATAGTTGGTCACACTATAGTTTAACTTTGACTTCAAAGTTGAGTGTCTGTTTCAGTTAACAACCATATTTTATAAACAAGGTGTACTTTAACCATGGCTCATTTTGAGCAGACGAAAAAAAAAAATGAATTCGCATGTACATTTCATCCTCTTGAGACTGAGAAATATGTAATGTCAGGTCTCTTTAATAGCTAAGCAAACCAGAGTTTTTAATCTCATTAGTATTTGTTTTGACTGTATATGTGACATGTTTTTAATAACTGTTTAAATACAACTATTCTGAACTACATTGTGTTGGTTTTTTTTTTCTCATTTTCAACACTTGGTCAACGGTATCACTGATTTCAACTGGGTGTTTTCTTCCTAGAACTATTGTTTGTTGTTTGTATCTATGAAATATGATTTTCCATCTATAAACTAGGATTGTACAGGACCATGTTAAATAGCATTCACTTGCTGATCTTCTTAGCCTGTCAAATGTATGTTGAAAAGAATGAATGGTTGAATAAATAAATAAATAAATAAATAAATAAATAAATAATAAATAAAACCAGAAAGGATAGTCTGAATGTTTGTGTGTGTGTGTGTGTGTGTGTGTGTGTGTGTGTGTGTGTATGTGTGTGTATGCGCTCACGGTTTTAAGGGATGGTATAGTTATGATTGAGATTGAGATTCAGGTTTTAATTCTTGCAAGATAATTAGAAACCACACCTATATGAATTAATAAAGAGCATACAATTTTAAGAGGAATTACATGTACAAATTTATTTGAAGAAAGTGGGTTTTACAAAGGCTGAGATATTGAAAAAAAAAAAGTAAAGCAAAGTGGCCCTCATAAAAGGTGGGACCCTGTCTTCCCTTCTCTCTTGTTAAAGGATGTTGCTGATACAGACGCTATACCACGAGCAAGTACGTACCAAGTACGTGTGTGTAACAAAAGGACATTATTTTGTTGATATCAATAAAGCATGCTTCAAATTCATTGATATTTCAGTATGCAAGCGGGTGTAATTCCAGAACGTGCTGCTCTTGTTCGTAACTTGTAGGCCCTACATATTTGTTTGAATTCTACGAGCAGATATTGCGTCAGTAAACCGACCGCACGTCGCTGCGCGACAAACGCGATCGCTACGTTGTGAATGGAGGTTATTAGGGAGCTTTAGATTTTAGACGCGCGGACGTTCAAAGGGGAAAAAAAATGATCTGAGCGTGCGCAGTAGCGCGGGTCAAGTTGTCTCATGTTTCTGCGCACGCTCAGATCATGTTTTTTTTTTTTCCCCATCTGAACGTCCGCGCGTCTAAAATCTAAAGCTCCCTAGTGTCGTGCCGATGTCGGAATGCACATTGCCGCCCAGTTTTTTGTTTTTGTTTTTTTTTTTAATCGCCACAAGGGAATGTTCCACGCACTAATTTGTCCACCTGACCAGCTGTATTGCATTGATGATATACAGATATCCACTTCATATTTGTGTTCTCCTGAGTTTGAAAACCCAAACCTGAACCCAATTATCATGAAGAATTGTACATGTATAGGCCCTATTATACAACGTCCAAGTAGATCCTTGTAATTTGATTGGAGGATTGTTGGTGACGTAATATTCAACAAGTACTAGAGTACTCCATTCAACGCGCCGTGCAATTTTGGTTCTATTTTTGCGTGCAACTTGGTTCGATTTTTTCGTTCTATTCCACGGTTCGAGAAATTGTACGGTACTGCGTGTACTGTGTGTTGCATATTGAGGATCGCATGCGCGTACGTAGGCCTACGTAGTGCTAGTGTACGTGTATGAGCGCTAACTTAGCTGTGACCTGTATCTACACTGATTCCCCAGACAGAAAGAGAATCGCAGTGGATCCACATGTAAGTATGGCAATATTTTTCATACATATATAGACTTCTAGGCCTACGTAGACCAAAAAGATCTACTTGGACGTTGTATAAATCAAATAGTGTATGGTCTTTACTCGTGCAATGGAACGAGATTTCGCACGAGGTGAAAGATAGAGGCGCTCTATTCAACGAGGCGAAACATTGCACTCGTGACCATTTTTGTATACCAATGATATTGTAATTTATGAATTATTTGTACTCATAGTCGATTTATATGTTTGTTTCTCTGGTTAATGAATATTGTAAAGCGTTTAGAAACATTTCTGTCATTGACGCTATGATAAGTTCTTCGTGTTACTATTACATGTATTAATACATGTATTGCAAATGCATGCACGGCATAGTTACGAATTACACCATTGTATTTTGGATAACAATCCTAGTTACACAACTGATCTGCGGCAGTTTGCGACCATTTGGTCGCACAGCAGGCGGCAATTGGCTTTAATTGTCATCGATCTCACCAGGTCGCAAGAAGACATTCACAAATGCAACAGCTGTCATTCAAGAAAAGCGACTAGAAGAGACATTTGCACGAATAAAAGTGGCATTTGCTCGTGGTCGTGGGTTCACAGATAAGCGTTGCACGAGTGATTGCGATTTGCTTGACGCCAATCATGTAATACATGTAGTCGCACGTACGACCAATAATTGGTCGTACCAGTGGACGTGAGACTATATTATGCGATCGCTCGTGCGATTGAACGAATCCGGTGCGAGTGGCGTGGGGTACAAGCCCCCCCCCCCCCCCCCCCCCCCCAACATGACCGGACCCGGTAGTCACTCTCAAGTTGGACTTCATAATAGTCAATATATGCCAAAGAAGAAAGTTACAATAAAGAAGAGGAAATTGTTAGAGGAGGGCGCCCTGCTGTAGAGGATCAAGTGATCATCAAGAGAAAGTTCTTGTACACACCGTTTGTTTGGCACAAGCGAGTGCTGCCATCAGCGGGACAGACACCCTGCCTTTGCCTTGTGCGTTGTTGATGGGCCGAAGATGCAGCAACCTCACGATCCTGTGAGATTCTTAATGAGCAGCATGGCAGCATTCACATGCAGTACCCTTCTTCATCCACCCTTCGTGTGCTTTGAGTGCCGACTGGCATATAACACCTGTGGCATTGCAAACGTTGTCCAAAAGTCCCTGGAAGAGAAAGGGTTAAAGACAGTGATTGTCCTGCAGGCTGCAGCTCATCCAAATAGTCCCTCTTTATAGAGATCTATACTCCCTTTACAGGATCATTTGCAAGCAGTCGTGCAACGGTCGTGTAAGATTTGCTGCGAGCGGTCATGCAACAGTCTAATGGTCTTAATAGGCCTACAATCGTCTATATGACCCACTCGCAAGACTAGTCTCTATTAGTTTGCAGGAGTCAGCTACAGTACGTGGAGGGATTATAAGACCATGAAAGAGATGCTTTGGCCCAGACTCCTTTACGACCGACAAGGGTTTGTGCTTGCAAACTAAGTCTCGATAGGTAGCTAGCTTACGTGCTAATGTTGCACGACCTCTAGCCAACCCAATGCGATTATCAAGTCGTGCGAACTCTTGCATCAAGTTGTGCAAAGTTGTGCAACAACACTTACAACAATCGCACAACTGGTCGTACGACGTACTACGAGTGAATCGATATCATCTGGCTTTTGAGCATGTTGAAAGTTCAGATTGCGACCATATCACGACCGCCTCAGGTTCGTGCAACCGCTTGCAACGAGTGGGAGTGCTCGCATTTAAAGACACCAGACCATTTGTGAAAGGGGCTTATAATTAAATGACTTGAAAATGGCATTTTGCTAATCAGGCCTAGGCAGATAGGGCCAATTGCTTCGTATGAAAAACGAAATGATTGATGCCAACCTCGTGTAATAGAGGTGTCTCGGTCTCGTTGGCCGAGCAATGCGCTTTCCACGAAAAGTTGCATCAGGGTCCAAGCCCTGCCGCTGCACATGTTGTGTCCTCGTAGCAAGGTACTAGTCAGGAGCACCCCTCAGCACGAAGGTGAGGCAATGAATATCAATTGATCTGGCTGATGTAGCATGTGTGCACCGTAAAGTGGCAGCAAGGCTGAGAAGTGCTCTCCAGGGAGAGGAGTGTATAGGAGTGTATATATACCATGTATAGACAGGTTTCGTATACAGGTAGGCAAGTTTCATTCCATTGGCAGGGGTAATAGGACGGTGTTTTTTTTTTTTTACATAAAACGCATTGATATTGTTGAAGGACGATTGGTATATAAAAGTACACTTTCATGAAGTACATTATACATTGTACATCATCATCTAAAGTTATACCCACGTATTTGTCTATCCACCTATTCATATGTCTTTATATTACCTATATTTATATATTGGTGTACAATCATGTATACATGTATTACAGATAGAAAATATATCGTTTTTCTCGTTCGATCAGCTGTAATAATAAATCCATAATCCTTTGCGATTCTAGGAACGTGTTTACAGCAGTTTTGCACCATAAATAGTATGTGTACAGTCGAACAATTCCTTGTAAACGAGAGAAAGAAAAAAAAACAACACATCGGCACCATCACCACAAAGGCATTCCTGTAGCATATCATCCGATCTATTTCACACTTTAAGTTCACATCGCAGGTGTAAATCTACTACAATACTGTATTCTCAATGCGTAACAACCACATTGGTGCTCGCCGGACCAAGTCGCAACCAAAAACAATCACGAATACATGTATATATTATGAAATAATAAATGTAATACTATGCAATGATTTCCCCTCATAATCACCATTTAGGTGTACCATCTTCGGATAAGACAAAACAAAAGTGGCGATATCTTGCGGATCATATCTATTCATCAAGCGTCTTGTTGTCGGCCCTCGGGCGACGTCGTGTCCCGTTTGCCTAACACTCCTACCGCTCAGCGAGTCCCGCCATGCATAATTCAGCCCGACACACGGTTGTTTTGCATGATGCAGCAATTTCCACCAATTTCGGTTTTGGAGGGGAAATTAAAACGAGGCTACAATCAGATGCGTCACATGGGGCTAATATACTGATGGGAATAATTCCCCTTGCCAGAGAGACGTATAAAAGCAAGAATAAGGAAAGAGAAATGAGAAAGAGAGAGCTGGTAAGAAAGGGAGATAGGATGACCAAAGTGAAAGAAAGGTGGGTGGGGGGGGGGGGGGCAATTTTGTACATGTCTGGCATATGCGTTTTATGCCCAAGTTTTCATCCTCTGTAGCGAGATAAATTTCCCCCCGTTCTGCTCATTTCTTCTCCTCCTCCAGTCCGTGGGGATGAAGTAGGAGCGCTATCGAGGGAGCCGTGGGGCCGCCGCAAATTTGTGTTGACGTAAATGTCATATTTTGCATATTCCACTCCCTCTACGCCGGCTTATATCACTTTCTCCTGTCACCAATGTCTGACGCCAGTGGGGATACACACGTCCGCACGCGTACACACACGCACACTCACTCACTCACTCACTCAAGAAAAGAGTTCTATGATTGCAATGTACAAAATTGGGTTAAAAGAACGAATGTTAGGCAAATGAAAACCCCATGTTGTAACAGACACTATGAGACATCCGTTTCCTCTTCGCCATCGTGCACAAAAAAAACACACAAGCGCTTGTCAGTGTATTAACCTTTATCCTTCTCTCCATCTTTTTTCATCTCTTTCTCTCTCTCTATTCCTGCATCTTCTCCTCTATTCTGTTGGCTTTCATTCACTCTTTCCTGTATTCTATCCATCCATCTATCCATCATTTTTTTATATGTTTACAATGTCCTCTATTCATCCTTTCATCTCTTTATATCTTACATCATTTCATTTACTACATTGTATTTACCTCTATGTATACATTACATCTTCCTATGTATCCCTGTCCATCTCTCTCTCTCTCTCTCTCTCTCTCTCTCTCTCTCTCTGGTACATTTGAGGCACATACACGTGCATTTCCACAACAGATACAGGATCTCAGTTGTACCAATACTTCATGAGAAATTCATAGATCATTAATAAGGGCTTACCGGAGAAAATTACAAAGCCTAACAAAATCATTGGCTGATGAAATGTATCTAAGTAGGCATACATTGCGCAAATTTCCATCTGTATGTTAAACAAAACCAAAAGTGTAAATGCAGAAGTAGATTAAACTTCTGATTGATTCTACACATAAAGCATTTTATGTCGTGTATCAAAATTCTAAAGTCCCTTGACTGTATGCCCCCTGGAAACTGATGGCAAATTTGAAAAATAAATGCTAAATGTCCTGAACATAATTTTCGAATTGAAAATGAGACAAAATAACAAGAAAGTTGCATATCCATGCATTTGTTAGCATTTATTTTTCATTGTATACATGAGAAATCTAACTATGAATTAATCATAACTCACCTTGTACAGAATACTGATTGATGATGGATGATGATCCACCAAAAAACAACAACAAACCATTACACATATTTTGATAAGAAATATTAGTTATATACATCACTGGTACAATTTATAGTACAGCCATCGTGGGTGAAAAATCAGGATCACAAACATTCTGATGTCCTTTTGCTCTTTGCAGTTAAGACTATTACAAAAGAAGTACTCCCTGAGTCAAAAAGGGGGATATTGATGTCAACGTGCAGTTATTATGGCGACTTTCTTAACTTCATCTACTTTCATGCACATGGTTATGTATCTTATTTCATTTGCTTTTTGTTTCATTGTCGCCGATGAAGCAAGCCTAGTTATGCACCATACTACCTAATTGTCCATTTGAAATGAATGTTGACACATTTAAAACTAGTGTATGCTATCCTAAGCTATGTATACCATACAATTACAGTCCTTTACTTGTCTTATGATCATTTACAGAACAGGGTAACTTTGTGTGAAATATAAATGTGTATCAGTAACTACTACAACCACAGTACACACTTAAAACTGTAATTGTTTACTCTATGTTAGTACAATTGCAGTTCATATGTTTTTAGCTAAATATAACAAGAATTATGATGACACATGATTTCAGTAACACCACCACAATTAATCTTATGATAGAGAGAGTGTTAATCAATGCAACATGTACAAAATCAATCATGATACACATGTAAGCAGTGAAAGTTACACAGTTTTTGCTTGAAACGTTGTCAGTTCAGTTCATTGTTCAGTCGAGCAGTGACATCACAATGAACTCTTTGTTACAGGAAACTCCTTGGGACCAGTTAAATTACAGCTGTACTTTGATATCTTATTATTATATTTCTACACAAGGGTTTAAAAACAATAAATTAACAAAGAAACTCTGAATCTGGGGGCATAAAAATCACTTTGTAATATCATATCGAGAGTTCATCATATCCCTGTTCTTTATAACAAGATGAAACTGTAGCAACTCATTTCATCACAGCTGTAATGAAGGATAGGCATCAGAAATATATGAGCTTGATCGCAAATTCGAAACAGGTTAAGCACCATTTTCAAATATTCTACAGTAAGTCCATCATCAGACAGAGCAAAATAAAACTTTTCCACTGATACTTCACTTATTGCATTAAAAGGGATAACTTTGAAGTTATGTTTAAGAATATCTCATATTTTCTTATTTTGTTTTTTCTCAGGTTTAATCACTAATATCTCAACTTGACAACAATGGAGTTAACTCCTTTTGCAATCAAACTCTTCCTATTTGAAAGAAATGTTCAGTGATATATTGTCTAAATATTCTTTACTACATGATAACACTATACAATATATAAACCCCATTCAGATTTGGATAAGGTATCCTTGCTATTGGTAAACTACAACTGTTTTATAATATTTCAAAAGACCACATAGGATATTCTAACACAGCCTAAAAAAAATATGGGTATGAGTGAGCATGAATTCTAATTCAAATGATGAATTATTTCTTCAATGTCACTGCTTAAATTCTGCATTAGCTCTCAAGCTAAACTTCTCTATGCCACATTGGGACATTCATATCTCATGTTTTCTAAGATTACTGTCACAGAACTTTAACAAGTCTTATTTTTGTGAACTGTCTTTTCATACCATGTCAATGTATCATGTAAAACTTGGTGAAATACTTTTTTTTTGAAGTATGCAAAATTAGGATTCCTTTCCTTGACCTCTTTGCAGATGACTAAAGACAAGATGTTGCAAACAGTACGGTTTTACCACTCAAACCATCTTGAACACACATGACATTTTGCACAATTCCAAGATAACGTATATCATAATAGTGTACATCATAAAATTATGTCCTTATCAACAGAAAACAGTAAGATTTCCTTTTTCTCATGCTTCCTCATTCCTCAATAAAGTAAATGAATAATTTTCTCATGTGCCTTTGATCAAAGATGTTGTACTCCTCTATACATCATTTTTAAATGAACTGAAAAGAATTCAAAGAGAGTCTTTGCATAAATCGAACACTTACGACTTCTTCTCAAGACAAGCAGGGCTTTCTTGGAAAATGACTTTATCACAGATTCTTACAAAGTGTTGCATATACGGTGTGATATAATAACTAAGCAAATAATAAACTTACCTAATTTTGCGTTGGGTTGAGGTCATGTCCATCACAACTACTACGAATACTGCCACTCAAGCTTACTTCCCAAAATTTGTGTCTTTTCTGCCAACTAGCCCGAAATCTCTTTTTTTTAAGGAATGTTGTCACAAAACCCCATCTTTACAGCCCATCAGGTAGATCATATAACATTTGATCCTTACAATAATGGACTGCAGGATGCATTTTATTGTGAATATACACAATGGTTATCATGAATAGATAAATCAATGAGCATTAAATTGTAATCAATATAAGACATTTCACCAAACACCTTCAAGGCCATGCTGATAGGACTCTGGGGTGAAGCATCCATAGAAATTGATACATGTATTAGCACTACACACATTCTGTGTTTGCAGGGTGTGCCCTAAGTTTCAAGAAATAACTATAGACAAAGGTGTCAGTAAGATTCTGCATATGCAAGAGACATTCTAGATAAGGCCATGTACGTGGTTGAGTCAGTTTATATGGCATTCAAGAATGTAACTACACTGTAGGATGATAAAATTGGGGAGTCCCCGGGATCTTTGACCTTAACCAAAATGAACAGATGTAAGGACAAGGGACTG
Organism: Diadema antillarum; assembly: GCF_040938485.1. Taxonomy (NCBI): domain Eukaryota; kingdom Metazoa; phylum Echinodermata; class Echinoidea; order Diadematoida; family Diadematidae; genus Diadema; species Diadema antillarum. The sequence continues at coordinate 1,217,931 of NW_027271071.1, read as the reverse complement.
ACCTACTCCCCATAAGAAATTCACAGACATTTGTTCATGAAAATACTCATTTTCTTCTCATGTTACTCAGCTACTTAAAGTCAATGCTAACACTTTTCTTCATACCTTCTGACAGAGCTATAGGCCCCAAGAAGTGCTCTTTACATGTCCCAGAAAAATTTTTTGTTAGTCTGAGTTTCCGCAAAATTTTGCTGATGTGTTTCTCAAAGTCTCCTGCATTCACTGTATCCATATGTTTGGGGAAAATTCCCTACAAAAGATTTTAAATCCCGTAAATTGACTGGGGACTCAGGGGGATGACAAGAATACGCACCTCTGGTTTGATAACAACAAAAAACATGACATACATCAGTTCACGTGATATTATGCTTGTTAAATTGTACTCAAGAATTAAACAAAAATGATAGCTATTAATCTGTTCATTTCTAACACACTAATGACATACGTGAGTTTGAAGCACAAACGTGCTATTGTTCTACTGCTATTTTTAATCCTGTTATCACTAATATCTACAAAAAAATATGACACAAGGAATTTGATAAGTTTATTGAGTGCCCATGATGATATGCATAAATAACACACTAACCCTTTTGTTAGTCCAGCAATGACAGCCTATTTATCATATACAAACAATATCAGTAGAAACTTATTTGTAACACAAACTCATTTCAGTCTGAGTGTACATGTTCCACTGTTACCATGGCAACATCCTGACTGCTACTCACTTCCTCCTCCACAGTCCTGCCTGAGCCCCCTGCCGCTTGCCCCTCCTGCATCAATGCCTCCTCGTCCTCATCATTATCTGACACAATTGTTGGCAGCAGGCCGCTCTGGATCTTGTGCACTTTCTTGAGGTGGCGCCGTAGGTTCTTGGCCAGGGTGAAAGTCTCTTGACAAATCTCGCACTGATTGGTAGACAGCCTACCCTTGGTGTGAGTGCGCATGTGCACCTGCACATGAAACTTCCGGGAGAACATCTTTCCACAGTGGGGGCACATGAACGGCCGGATGTTGCTGTGGGACTGCATGTGGACCTTGCGCGTCTCTTTGCGCGCAAACCTCTTGTCGCAGATGCCACACTGGTAGGGTTTCTCTCCATTATGAGAGCGCATGTGGATAGTGAGGTTGCGAGCCAATGTGAAGACCTTATTGCATTCCCCACAGGTGTACTTCTTGCCCTCATGGTTAACGCGCATGTGATTCTGTCGACTGGACAGGTTTGGGAAGCTCTTGTTGCACTTGGGACAGTCAAAGGTCTTTGGGCCTGAAGAAGCTGTCTCCACCTCAGAATGAGTCCTGAAGTAGTGGTGCTGCATGTCTAGGACTGACTGGAACACCTCTGGACACATGGAGCACTTGACGGTAGGCTTGTTGAGGTGGCGCTTCATGTGGTTACTGAGGCTGAAGAGGGAGGCAAAGCTCTGCTTGCACTCACCGCAGTTGAACTTGCTCTCCTGCTGGCACTGAGGATGGGACTTGGCATGGTTCATCAGTTCTGCAGGGAAAAAGAAGGACTGGCTGCAGTTCATACACTTGTGGTGGCGGCTGTCCATTCCGTGCTCGATGGCATGTGCCTGGATGTCGTTGGCACAGCTGAACAGGGCTCTACATATTGGGCAGCGGTACTCCTTGTCAGGATATGAATGCTCTATGAGATGGCACTGGAGCTTGGCAGGAGAATCAAACACCTGACGACATAGCTTGCAGTCATGGAGAACTCCCTCAGCAAGGACGTGGGATGTAACATGGAGCTGGATTTCTGCCTCTGTTGAAAATGTCTTCTGGCACTTGATGCACTGATAAGTTTTGCCTGTTGAGCTCCCGACACCATTTCCACCGACATTCCTACTAGCTGCAGCCTGATTATGAACCTGCATGTGTACTGCCAATTCCTCCTGAGTTTCAAACTTCACTCTGCAAATGGTACACCTATGAACTGCAACTAAGCTATCTGGACTTCCATCACCTCTGGAATTAGCATATTGCCCAATTTGACGGTTCAGTGGGCTACTCATCTTGGTGACACCATGAAACTGGGCTTCAAGCGTTGTCTTGACACACCTCATGCAGCTAAAACATGGTCGGCCATCACTGTCTAGTTTTGGTACAACATCTGCTCTACTGGCAAAGGCCTTTCCACATAGGTAACAAGGATACAATTCTTGCCCAGACATCGAGGACACAATCTGAGTGTGGTGTCTGGCATGCAGTTGCAACTCCACAATGGAGGTGAGGTCTTGCAGGCACACCAAACATCTGATGGTTTCAGAACCCAGGGATAGATCAGTGTTGTGCCTCTGTGTGTGCTCAAGAAATTCTTCCTCATTGTGAAGTGTCTGACGGCATATCTGGCAAATGCATGGTTGCTGGGGGCTTGGAGTTCTCTGTGCTATGACAGGTGACTTTGACCGAGTTAGTTGTGCCAGTGCCTGCTTCTCTGCCATGCTGTGGTTGTTCAGGTGGGTCATCATCTCAAACTTGGATTTAAATTTCTCAGCACAAATCTGGCAGGTGAACTTGCCCTTGATGTGATCGGCCACGTTGATAGGCTGTGTCATCTCCATTTTGATGGTGGCGCTCCTTGCCTTGATGTTGTGCTCCTGGATACGATGCTTCTCGAGGAGAGACTTGAGGGGAAACATGATGTCACAGATTTGACAGGTGAAGCAACCGGCCACTTCCTCAGAATTCCTGTCTTCCTTAGTCTTGGAACATTTAGGACCGCTCTCGGAGGTGACAGAGCTCTTTTTGTCACTATCAACAGACACTCTCTCCTGAGATTCCTCACTGTTCTCATTTGCATCCTCGCCTGCCACAAGTGCACTACTTCCACCCACATGGTCATGAGCTGCTTGGAGGTGAATATCAAGAGCTTCTTGAGAAGCGTAAGGGGCATTGCAGAAGGGACACCGATACTGTTCAGAATGTGTTGTTAAGTGACACTGGAACTCCACGTCAGATGCAAAGTTTTGGCAGCAGAAGAGGCACTTGAAAGGCTGGACCATCTTTAGGTGTTCCGCCTTCACATGAACCAAGAGCTCTGCCTCAGAATTGTACACCAAACCACACTTTATGCAGTTAAAGAGCTTGTATTCATTACTATGCTTGACAGCAAAGTGAACCTGAATGGAGACCTTTGAGTCAAATACTTCTTTGCAAAGGGAACACTTAAATAAGTGGTGTGCATGAATTTCGAAAAGGTGTTTTTGCAGCTCATCAGGTTTCTTGAAGGACTTTCCACAGTCTTTACAGACATACTCCTTTGTAACACTCTTGAAGTGAGTCAGAACATGAACAATTAGTTGTTCATCATTTGGAAATTCATTGTGGCAAGTGGGGCATGACACCTTGGTTTCTTCTGATGCAGAATCCGCATTATTCTGAGGGGACTGCTGAGGCTCCACATGGGGTGACGTTGAAATGTTGACGGGAACAGCTGGGGGGCTCATACTGAGCTCTTTTTTCAGTTCCTTAACTTCTTTATTAGTATTGAATGTCGGAACAGAAACCGGAGGAGAAGAGATCTGTGAAGGGGTGACACCATTTGCACTATTTGTCTTGTTTCCACAAAGTTGATCTTTCAAAATGCTTCCAGATGGTATCTTACATTCAGGGTCTGTATTTAGGTAAACTGGGTTGTGGCTATTCTTGTGAAAGACCTCAATGTGAAGTTGTAGTTGTTCTATGGAGTCGAACAGATTCTGCTTGATGCAATAAGGACAAGGATACTTCATCTTGTCCAGAGGTTTGCAGTGGGCTCTCTTCAGATGCTCTTGAAGGTATCGCTCATTAGGGTAGGCCTTGGTGCAGTGAGGACACTGCAGTTTGGAGCGGTTGTTGGCATTGTCAAAGGAGTTGTGCACATTGCGGAAATGATCCATGAGAGCCACTTCGCTGGGAAAAGCAGCATTGCAGTAAGGACAAACAAGCTTTCCATCCTCCCGATACGTGATGAGACCACTCATGGAGTGCACACTCTTCACATGCTCATGAAGCTCTGTCATAGAATTGAATTTCATTGTGCAGTAGCCACAGATAAAGCTGCATGATTCGTCTCCACTCTGCAAGTTCTTGATCTCACTCTCATGGAGGGCGGATATATGCTCGGTGAGGTTATACAGACTGGGATAATCCTTTCCACAGTATTGACAAACAAAGTTCTGCGGGGTTGGTGAGGACTTCACATGCATCTGCTGGATGTGGATTTTGAGTGCCTCGGCACTGGTAAAGTCTGTCCACGAGCAGTGGGGACAGTTGAGCAAGTTGTCTGGAGTTCCACTCAGGCTGCTATGATTTGAAGAACTAGAGGCTTCCATCTGGACATTAAAGTCAGCGCAATTTTTGGCTTTGGCATCTTGCAACACCTTCTCCCGGGGCTTTACAGTGTCCTTGGCAATATCTGCAGCCTGACTGCTACTGCTGGCATGGCACGTCACATGTTCATCCAACTGCTCAGCCGAGGAGAAATAGAGGGAGCACTGATCACACTGAAAGGATACACTGTCATCATCTGACGGCTTCCCACAAGTGTTTGAATGAAGCACCAGAGCCCTGTTGGTGAGGAATCCGCGGTCGCAGGTGGGACAAATGTGCAGGCTGGCGGGCCCCTGCTTCTTGACGGTGCCCTTGATGTGGGTCTGAATGTGCGTTTTCAGGTGATCGCTACGGGCATAGGCTGCTTCGCAGTATGGGCAGTGGTACTTCTTGAAGCCTGTGTGAAGCTTGACATGGCGGTCGAGGCTCCTCTTGTGCTTGAAGAGCCTGGCACAGTAGGTACACTCGAAGCGCAGCTTGTCCCGGTGAGTCTGCTCGTGGAGTTTCAGAAATCGCAGGCGGGAAAATGACTTGTCACAGTATTGACACGGATATGGAAGGGGTCCACCCACAACTGAGACTAGGCCCTTGTGTTCAAGGCGATACTGGGCATCACCTTCTTCTTCTGCAGCCATCATTTCATCATCTAGGGAGGGAATTAGATGTGCACTCAGAATTATCATTATATAACAGAAATCTAGCTCAATATAAAATGTGAAATAACAAAAAGGGAAGTGACATACACTAAGCAGTGAACACATAACAATGAATATTACAAATTTCATCACTTGGTTGGCAAAACAAAAGTGATATACTGCAAAAACTTCTGCAAAAATTTAGCATTTTTGGACAGCACATTCTACATGAATGTGAACATCATCAAAGAAATTCTGTGATGCTGTAGTAAAAATGGTAGTCCTTATTTTAAGAGGTATTTTGGTGGAATCAGTCTGAAAAACAAGATTTGCAGCAGTGTATACATATTCACAAAAAAGATGGATAAAGAAATATTTCCATTTCTTACCACTGAACACAAACTGGTGTACTAGGCCAAAATTGCCAATATTGGATATTATTCAATTACGAAGCACTATCTTCTGTGAAAAAAAATGTGGTGAAAAGTGGAACATCTTCTACCATTGCAACAAAACAAAACAAAACAAAACAAAACAAATATGCAAAAATGACATTCATCAATGATTCCAATCACATAAATGCTGACTATTCAGTATGCTGAATTCAGTCTTACTAAATAATACTTTAAGGTAATTTTTGTAATGTAATTGCCACAGTTTTATTCACAATCAACCAAAAACTCATATCTAATGACATTTGCTTGCTATCCATCACAAATGACATTCATATAACTCAGCACTGCAGCGTACATTTCTTGTGACTAACACACACCCCTGACCCACTTCTGAAGGAAACCAGATGTACCATGTATTAAATCCACTAGGAATCGACCCAGCTTGGAGGCCACAGTTTAAACATATTTTGAGAGGAAACCCACCTCGTTTGCAATCCTTATTCCTGTGGTCCATGAAGTCGGTGATGCTGTTGAACGTTTCGCTGCACATATCGCACTTGTAGATTTCCTCCTCCTCCTCGTCATCCTCCTCCCCATCCTCCTCTCCATCATCGTCGTCATCATCCTCTTCCTCGTCTCCTGTGTCTCCACCCTTGTCGGCTCCTTCTGACGTTGCATCCATCTCTGCAGTTAAGTCTGCCACGTCTACAGAGTAAAAGAAACATATAGGCACATTTCTTATTACATCACTTGCACTGTGTAGAACATCTGCATTTAGATAAAAAATCAAATTGATGAAATTTGTAAAAAGGATGCTTAGATTGTGGCATATCAGTATCCTTTCACTTTCTGGTCCTTAAAATATTTCAAGTGGATCCTTAATTTCTCTCATAGATCTCTGATAAAGGTTGCAGCCACTTTTTCATAAGCTTTCAAGTATTCTACATTTGTATCTTAAGAAAAGCAATCAGTATAAGAACAGCATGTAGACATTCTGACACTGAAAAAAATACATACACACACAAGATGTTTAAATGAAATAATCATTAGCTCCTATGGATACAAAGTGTTCGCCATGAATTAATTTAAAATATTACAGGTACCTGGTAATCAACAAAATTTATTCACTTCTAGTTCTAAGTTGAACTATTACACATACAAAAAAGAACAAAAAGAAAATTGTGCATTTGCAATGTTATAAAGCTCCTCCTTTTAATAGGGAAACTCTAATTCACATCTGAGTGGATACCAATGAATTGAGTAAAACCGGAAATGCAGAACAGAGCTTTATAAAACTGGATCAAAACTGAGTTTAATTTAGAGTGAAAAGAAATGATAATGCTATATTGCATTTTAGGCTCTGCTAGACTTGGAAATAAACTTACTTCATGAGATTTGCATATATATATATATATATATATATATATATATATATAATATGTGACCATGCATCACAAAACGAACAAAAAGTCGCACCCCTTGATTTTACGTGAGGACTCAAAAAATGTGAAACGGGTCAACCAAGTCAATATTAAGTTTTTCATATTTTCTGGAAGAGCTACCCTTCTTCTACATTATTCTTAAGTTTTGGGTCATAAAATTAATGGGAAAGTGGATTTTCAGCAGTTCTTCTACAACCCTTTTTTTGTAGAGTAGTGAGATCAGGTGTGCCTCAGAGGCCCCTTTTCATTTCTTGAGTAAACCCTTCGCACACTCCTCACTTTCAAGTCTGATAACTAAGGAAGGGATGGAGCTACTGCTTTGAAAGTTGGCATTAATCATGGACAGAATGTGTTGATAGAACATGCTCAATTTCATTTTAATCTGATAATCCCTTCATTGTTGTTACTCCAGTGGTTTACAACCTGTTTTTTGTCCTGTAAATCACACAGCGAGCACGGTTTGGTAAAGATTAAACACTTGAATAGACAGATAGACCCAGTACTTCAGAGCCTCTTTTCTCAGTTCACACTTTTTCAGAGTGTGTGCTTTCTTTCCAATATTTAGATAGGTTAGAAGAGTCCATTTCAATGGAGCTATTATATCATTTCAAAGCTTAGAGTCTGCTCTTTCAGAATCTGCCCTTAACAAAAAATCCATATCTGGCGACTCTTTGTCTGTTTTGTGATGCAAGGTCACATATATATACACACACCAGGCAAAAGGAAAATTGCAAGACAATGTCATTGTCTTATTTGCCTAAGTGAGTGACATTAATACTGTTTGGCATACAGTCTGTATGACCCAAAATTTGTATTAGTTTCTTATCTATATTTGATTTCAATAAAGCTTTCAGTTGTGTGTGCATGTGTTTGTTTGACTGTACTCTTTCCATCACAGTCAACTTGAATGTGACTGTCAGTTTCCCTCAGCAAAATTTACAAATTGAGAGGTGCCATTTTAACAAAATGCTCTTGGAAAGGGTAACAGTTCAGTGGAAATTTAGGGGTATGCCAACATTCAGTGTACAGCTGAACTTTGTGAGCAAATCTTGTGATGCTATCCAAAGAGTCTGATGGGGCACACGGCTATTGCGCAGCTTTCGCATTACAAACATAGCTGCCATAAATTCCCCCTACTCCCAGAGGAGGTGTCGCGGGCACATCTGAGATGGAGCTTCCATCAACGACAGAATACGTCAGCAAGAACGAAGAAATAACCGACCCTCATCCAGGTGTGTAGTCTGAGACACAAGACACTGGGTGTGATTCGGGAGCAGCATCATCATCCCCGCGACAAACACGCCACGATATCCATTAACAAGCACGCTGGGAATACGCGGACAATTTAGGATATCCGAATCAATCACATACTTCAAATGGCTTGAAGGTCCATCAAGGATGTTGTTTGGTGGTAGCTGTGTTTTTCATCCCGATTGCGGGTACTTGGGAGGGTGGAAGAAGTTTTGAGAATCACAAGGGGCTGCAAGAAGATGTGGTAGATAGCAACCTAAATAGACTTAAAGCACTGGCATCTCATCCGACCTCCATTTTGTCAGCATGGAGCATAACATCAGCTTCACTGCAGGTGATACTGATGGATTGCTCAAGGTCCTGAGCCATTCCCCCCCCCCCCCCCCCACTTTTTGACAACTTGTTGAATTCTGAGATACTGTGGCACTCTTTGGATGCTGTGAACACCACAAGAGCACAGCTTGATCACTCATATTTTAGTATTATGGTCAAGAGATTCCTCATAATTTATCCACGTAAAATTCTGGGACAAACATTCGGTGACAGTAGGTTAAAAGCTCCCTCTGTCTGAATCAAATTCTTTTTAACCCATAGAGGACAAGTCCCGAGCATACTCGGGCAGGTGTCTATGGGAAATGCATGTTGTAGCAAAATCAGCCTGTCCTCAACAGATTAAAGAAAAAAACAAGGTGGTGAGCATACAACAGTATGTATTCAAGTTGTTGCAGGGGTTGCATTAAACTGTTTACACTCTGACTGGGTCTGGACTTTAAAAATATTACCAAAGGTACTACCCTCACTCTTAAATAATGAAAGATAACTAATTCTGGAATCACAATTTTTTTAAATACCCAAAAGTTGAAGACTACATCATGTACTTACATGAAAACTCAGGCAACATCCTCTTTAACTGCTTGATAATGTGGACAACCAACATCATCTATTTATCATCTATTTAGGAGATGTTGTCGGACGCAGAGTTATGCTAGAGCGCTACCTGAAGAAACAGGGGTCTGGACAGCGAGACTAGCTCTCCCATATTCCCAAGTTGCCAACTTACAGAAGGTGGGGGGGGGGGGGGGGTGGAGAGAGAGATATCACTTGAGAGAGAACATCTGATCAAAATGGAACTCAATTCTGACCAAACATCCCAACTTAAAAATAACACTAATAACTTTAAAACAGAAATACATGATCAAAATAACTGAGAAAGAAGCAATAATAAGGTTTTGAAACACACACACACACACACACACACATCCAAAGAAAAAAAAAATACTGCTATATACTACTCGGTAAAGACACCAAAAAGGTTCTGCATATTCTCGGCTTACCCGTTATCATCTCGGCGGGTGATTCATGTGTGGGGTCGTCCGCTGTCTCCCCGGAGACGTCCTCTGTAAGCGAGAGAAGGAGAGGTCCCAGTGAGGGTTAGCAAGAGGGCCTCATGTCTTCCATTAATGGCATCTGAATCATGCATTACACTGAGTGGGCCTGCTGCAAGACTTGTAAAGGAGTTTGGAGAAAGGGAAGAATGCAGGCGGATTATATCTATATCTATTTTGAAGGGAGCTTTGATGTGTCTTCATATTACGGCCCTTATGAATCAAATGTGAGAACATCTATTTTTGCATGTGTGTGTGTGTGTGTGTGTGTGTGTGTGTGTGTGTGTGTGTGTGTGTGTGTGTGTAATCACAAACATGATGATGAGGGGGAGAATGATGATTACTGTAAAAGTGGAAATTTTCGCGCATTTCGCGCAACCAGAAACTAGCGCAAAAATAAAAGTATGTGAATACTTTTGCTTGCCTTATGTTCCGGTACTTGATGTCTTGATTCCGTGGAATTAAAAACAAGCATCGCCATTACCTGCGACATCGGTGGCAGCATGCTTTTGTGTTACTATGAAGAAGACCAAAAATTTCCTTAATGCAAACACAGACCCCAAGAAAATCTGAAATGTTTTCCTACCACTTGCATGGTGACCTTGGTCCCTTGGAAATGGTGGTATGAATAGCATAGCCTTGAGAAATGGCTCATTTTGTTGGCAGAGTTATAATTCACTTCTTATTCTCTTCTTATCATCTTCATCTACTGGGGAAAAGCGTACAGATATTCATAGAATTTGAAAGTGCTTATTTCATCTGTCACTTCTATCCCTGAATCAAAAGGTAATAAACAATCAACATGTATGTCATCAGGGGCAAATTTATCACAGACAGAGAGATAAGATAACAAGTGCCCCTTTTTTATCACTGTTAAAACAAATGTCCAAATGCCCTCCCAAACTGAATTCATCCTTTTCTCTCTCTTCCTCCTTCCTTTTTCCTTTCAAGAGTGATGGAGGATGAGTCAATGCTCCGAGCTGCCAAGATTTCGGATCCCAAGGGTTCCGTCGGAGGAGGGAGGAATGGACCCCAACGCGTCCTGGGAGGGGACGAATCCTGACAGCTTCGGGCTCCGAGAGGAAGGAAGTATCCACTTATTTCTTTTGACTCAGAGATAATGAGTGCCACTTTCTACTCTGTTTCGGGATGGATGGGGAGGGCAACAAGAAATTCCCCCCACAACGGCAAGACACAAGGTGCGGGCCAGCGGAGCAGGGAAACCCATCCCTCGATCTCTGAGTGTGCAGTTTGTGTGTCAAAGTTTGTGAGCGCAAGGGGGCGTCCGTGTAAGATGGGATCCTCTTCCCCTCCATGGAACATCCTATCCCCTTCTTTATCTGAGCCAAGTCACCAGGAAAGAGGGAAGGACACCCAAGTGAGAAGTTCCTTGAGTGCAGGAGAGGCTGAAAGCCAGCAGTACAAATTAGTAAAAGCTTGAACATATTCATGCAATGTGTTCTTTTCTCTCTCTTTTTTTCTCCTTTAAGATAACCATCTTCTAAAATCTAGCCTTGGCTCAGTGGTCATGTGACCATGATGTCATCCAAGACAAATTCAAACCAGCATCACACAATTCCCACTTTAATTTCTAATCTATGGAGACTTCATCCCAGAGCCAAAAAATTATGAAAGGCAAGGACAGTGAAAATGATGATATTAATTAGAGCAAAATGAGATGAATATTACAAGCAAAAATAACCACTACCAATTGGATGCTTTAAGTCACTCAGTATGGCATTACATGTACACTTACATGTACACATCCAAATTAATAACACTAATTACATCAAGTGAACCATAATACAGCTGTATTCCAAAAGTAAAAATTTTCGCATTAAAGTTAAAAAAAGTTACAACTTGACCCTTTTGTCTTTTGAGTACATAACAAATATAACAAATATCACAAATATGAGCATATTATAGGATCCCATATCTAATATAATTTTGAAAGGGTCTCGCTTGTCTTTGATGATTTCCAGCACCTTTATCTCCGATGAACAGTAAGCAGGTTTTATGTGCACCTGTTGCTCTGAATGCTGTTAATGTAATCTCATGCCTTTGAGTCAACTTCTTCTACCAATTCCAATGTTTTTTTCATCTTTTTAGATTCATAACACTGCCACAGAAAAAAAGAAAGAAAAAATATTTCTTTTCGAAGAGAATATATATATAAGCAAGATTAGCACAGAAAAGCACTGTATGGCTTATGAGCAGTTGTTGACACAAAAAGACTTATGTGACTTTTTAAAGAATATATGGCTTTAACATTTCTCTACTCTGATTCTTATATCAATATTATGTGTTAAATCTGTAGGCCTATGTAGAATGCTGCCAATGCGATGTCACGTCAATCTTACAGGTCCAAAAACTGAGATCACAGCTGCTTATATAGAGTTCCACTCATCATCAAATAGTTCATGGATGCTTGTCTTGCACCCGTTTTACCAAGCAGTCAATCATCAGGCATCCAAGACCGACCACCAACCAGACCACATCCTTTCACTTTGTGATTTTCTTCCTTCCCTGAAAATAGTACCGATCGCGCCCGATAAAAAAAATTGCCTCCATCGGCACGCATTGCTGGTCCCTACACAGCAAACATTTTCATAATGGTGACTTCAAAACCATTAAAAAATACCCAATACAAAACACAAGAAACAATATATTCTTTCTTTTTAAGTCAGTATTGAAGTTTGTCAGGAGATGCAAGACATGATTTCATCCCCTCCTCATCCTAAGGGAGAAGGGGCCCCCCAAATATATATGAAAAAAAAAAGTCTGAATATGACAAAAGCAGACCTTATCTGCATGCCTGGAGTTTTGTTGGGGATGAATTATTCAGAGAGGATACATCTTAGGGGACACATTTGTATTCTACACATTGATCAAGGGAGTGTGGTGCACAAATTTCAATGGCTCCCCTCCTTTCCTAATGACTTTTTGACGGATATCGAAAGCCTCCGTCCTCGGTGTGTGGGATGGCAGGGAACAAGACCCTATAATGCGTTTATGAATATAAATACGACTATACTTTTTCTGTCTGCGAGCGCTAAGAAGCCATCAAAAGGCATTCGAAAGCTACACGGACTGAATTTGTCCCAAATGTATTTCCACTGATTCTTCTTATGATAATAAATGAAAACAAAACAAGTTTACAAAAACATTCGGACAAAGAAAGTAACTGAATACTTCTTTTATTTTATTTCATTTTTGATCAATGGACCTGTGACAAAGTGATACAAATGAAATCACAGGGTCAATCAGAATGACGAATCTCGGTTCATGGTCCAAGGATCGATTGAATTGAATTGATCCACATCTGGAGGAATATCCACTGAAGGGAACGAGGTCCACTGAGTCATAGCACATAATCAAGTGCCAAAGAGATGCCGGGTTGGACGCAGAGTTTGGAGTTTGAGTTTATAACCCACTGAGGATGGGCAGAATTTTCTACAACATGCATTTCCCACATACACCAGCCCAAATATACTTGGGTCTAGTCTTCAATGAGTTAACTCTTTGGCCCGAATTCACGAAGGTGGTACAAATGAAACCATGGTGTAAACCATGGACAAAAACCATGGAGCGCCAAGTGTCGCATGCAATATTTCGTTACGAAATCAGTCATTTCGTTGATGGAATGATCATTTTGTAATGAAATGATAACATTTTGTAACTAAATGAAAATTTCATCCACGAAATGATAATTTCGTTAACGAAATAATCATTTTGTCGACGAAATGACCAATTTCATAATGAAATATTCAGCGCGACACTTGGCGCTCCATGGTTTTTGTCCATGGTTTAAACCATGGTTTCATTTGTACCACCTTCGTGAATTCAGGCCAATATGTGCCATGGTGGAAGCCCCCTGTGTGCCACATTATTCTGAGACACCAATTTAGGCATGCTTTAAGAAAGCATTATGTTTTTTAAAGATGTATTTTCTGTATAGATTTCTGTTAAGCTGGACATGTAGTGAGCAAAGTTGTAGGGAAAATGCCAAGCTTTGCTTTGATGACAATTGTATGACAAATCCATGATTGTTTTTCTTTGAAATGACCAGTAGCTACATTACTGTAAAGGCATGACTTTTGCACACAAAACAGTAACAGAAACTTAGAATTTACATGCAAATCTATAAGGGGGCGCTGCTTGATAGTCAATTACCACATAAAATGCAAGCTATATGTGAGACGAACAGAAGCGCGAGAAAAGCTTTCATTGGGTTTGAGCAGAATATGCGAAGTTGGCACGCCGTCGACCAAGTCGGACGTGCGAACGTGGCACATAAAGAGTTAATAGACAATGGACAGTGGATGATGGGCATGCAAGGGAGGCCCATGTAAATATGTAGGTCTACTACCTTTGTGCATGTTTGTGTTATGGTGTAACAATGTGTACATTTGTGAGAGAGAGAGTGTGTGCATGTGCATGTATGTGTGTGTGTGTGTGTGTGTGTGTGTGTGAGAGAGAGAGAGAGTGCAATGGTGTATGTGTGTGTGTGTGTGCGTGTGTGTGTGTGTGTGTGTGTGTTGTACACTTGATTGCACCCAACTCCAAGTCAACATTGGCTATACGTCACAATTTCTGATCTACACTGACCAAAGAGATTTGTAAATATGGTTCATTGCAATTGCAATTCTGCAACAGATGCAACAACTGTCACTCCCAAAACTGACTGGCTTGTGTCAACCTGTCACCATGTTTGTAGTCTCTGCAGTATATGTGTGTCTCTATTGTACCAGCTTCACAGAATAGCAGCCAGGCCACATAGAAATACTGTATAATCATTATATTATGCCATACATATTTCAACAGCATGACACTTCATATATTATTCTTTGTAAGACCATTTTGCAAGTTATTGAATTTGTGACTGAGGAACACAGCCATAGGATAAGAAATATATGACTATTGTTTCATAACAGACATATGTGATGAAAATCTTGAAGAGATCTTGATAATGCATTAAACTGAGATTACTTTCATATTAATGTTTCTACACAAATGATCAAACAGAATTCTTATGAGCTTCAATCAAATTCCTAGCCAAAGTAATGCTTCTGTTGCAGAAGTGTAAATATTTTTGTTTTAGTTTTTTTCTTTTTTTAACACAAATATGACTTTTTTGAAGAAAATGTCACACAAGCTAAGGCAGTCCAAAATATCTAAAAACAAGATATATTTCACAGTATGTCATACTAGTGCACAAACAAACACACACAAGTGAACACATTTTTTTTAAGAGATGGGTAACCAAGCATAAACATAGCATGCAATGTGGTATTAGATTATGATCCTCTTGAGAGCAATGGTACAAAGTGAGGACAGTGAAATGTTCCCCCCGCCCCTCTACCAACCATCCTGGCTTGAAATCTGGTCCTTGGTGGTATCTTCCGCATCACACCCCATCGCATCCTCCAGAGGTACCTGGGGGTCATCCTCACTCACATCTCCTGAAGATGGGAAAGTAGAGAAAGATAAAAAAATAAAACAAATGGTGCTAAAAAATGGGGTTAGACGAAATATGACTGTAGAAAATATGCAGGGATGCAAAATCAAAGGATTGATGATGAATAAGAGGTTATTCCACATTTAAAGAGAAAATTTGGGTTTTTGTGCAGCTTTAGTGTTCAATATGTCAAGAAAAAAAGGAATTGCATGGTTGCATCCTCACTTTACTAACTGCTACGTCATAAGGAAGTAAGTGTGAGCACATACAAATAACATGCAAGCTTGCACATATTTGGTGATTCAGCTTCTTTGCTCTTTCTACAAAACATCATTATCTAAACATCATTGCAGGAGACCTCTACTTTATTGAGAAATATCACTGGATAAAAAAATTCCACACACTTTTGCACCTGACTTGAGATCACAACCAGACATGATAATGTGTGCCATAAAATAATGATTTGCATACTTATTGGGCATGAACTTGTTTTTCATGGTTTGGGTTTCTCGGTGACTTCCTGTTGAAGCTGTCTTCCCAAAACTTCAAATCAACAGAGTAAACTTTGTTTAATCAAATAAAATGATTAGAATTTCATTCAAACTGGATTAAAAATAAATTTGTGGAATTTTGATAGTTAGCATGTTTTCGATGAATACAGGTAAATTGGGAATGGAATGACATCATCACCTCACAACCTTTCACTGTTGTGCACATCCAAAATTCAGTTGAAAATAATGATTCAGCAACGACGTCCTCATTCCCCCTAAAAAGTCAGAGCTGTTGCATTTTCACAAGAACTAAATAAGATACTGAAGCTACATCTTATTATCAATGATCTAATGCAAAAAAAAAAATGAAATTTAGTACAGTTCAATAATAGATGTGTGATGTCGTGACAACATCATCCAGGCTGCTAATTTTAGGATGTGGTTGTGACCAGTATTACTAATTTGTGAAAAAAAGCAGAGAAATTTAGAATTTTGTAGCTTTTTTTAATCTCAGGTCCAATATTAATGAAATCTCTACCATTCTGTTTGTCTGATGTTACTGATGAGCCAACTTAAATATGGTGTAGAATCGAATCTTATAGCACTGATATGTTTTACAGACATACATACTTTTATACCACCTGCGTGAAGTACTGTAGCTACTTAAAGTCAACAGGTTATAGCGACTAAAGAAAGCAATAACTCCACTCTCCCTACATCTCGCCTGGCCCACCATCACAACATAACAGATAGCAAATCATGAGCATACAGCATCATCACTTTTTAGCATCAATCCACAGAGCCAAGTAGGAAACCTCAGAAGCAAGAATTCAAGCCAACTAGCCCCCGATGGAAAGTTATGCATGCATCTGGTTGCGGTTTGTCACTTTTCCGCCAATGCGAGTCATACGAGCAATGCCCTGCACCACTGATGCATCAGTCGACATTACATTCTACACTGTAGCATCAGTGTCAAAAGTAGGTTCTACCATGGTCTTAACCCTTCTATGAGCGGGTTCAAACTTTTTCCATTCCTCGTCCGCTCTAAACATTCTCCCGCTTTCAGTCCCCACAGAGAGCGGTGCCACACTCTGTCGCCATGGAAAAGCTGATGCTTTTCAAATCTAGTACAAGAAAATATTGATACGAGTCTTTCCGTGCATTCAGATGTCGAGAGGGCGATGAAAGACAACTCTCCGTGCTCTGTTCTCTTCCCGAGTGTTCTCCCAGGATGCTTTTCATCGCTTGCCTCTTAAATGTGTCACACGGACACACTTGAGTCATTCTGCTGAGTGGCCAAATTCACATTGTTCACTCATATCCCGCAAAGCAGAGACGAGCGTCGTAAGACCTGATCGATGGAGAGTGTGACGGGATACAAGACAAACTGATCGATGATGGGCATCGAGTTGTAGGGCATCCAGAGTCATGATTGATTGTCACACATCAGAGGTTGAGATGTTATGATAAGACTTGATGAGCAAAGTAAAAATATGCGGCAGAATCTCCAGTGAATCATGTTATCTTGCGTCCAGGAATTACATTCACAGATGATTACATAATACAGGTCAGGGAATCACACATGATCCTACTACAGAGCTACAAGCTCCTTGGACCAACAGCGATACGGTGGGTTAATGAGTCTGGACCGACAGAAGCAGAAAAGACGAAAAGGTTTGAATCCTGCGGAGTACATATTGCTCCTTGGTACCAATCCCCCTCCCCCCCCCCCCCCCCCCATGTCTCTCTTGACCAGGGGGCTGGACTGGGTACCCAGCATTGCTTAGGTTATAAAATAATAATGGCAGGACCCTTTGAGTACTTGAGTTGAAGAGGCTACCCTGGGTAACAGGAACATATCATCATCATTAGTATGTAAGTGGCTAACAGAATGTTTAGCTGCATCCCAAGTAACTTAGATGAGTTACTGAGTACTGCCCACACAAAACTGTCATAAAAAAAAAAAAAATATATATATATATATATATGCATCATACAGTCAAAAAGTTGCTGACCCTGCCCGTACAGACCAGTAGAAAACAACAGACTTTTAAGTTGGTTCTGTTCCTTTCAGTTATTTTCTATTGACACTCAAATCACTGCAACTCTTAAAGAACATATCAATCTCAATCCCGACAGGACTCGCAGCGAGCACAGTTACCTCAGAGTCCGGTCTTCCCTTTCACTTCCAATCAATCTTATTTTCATTTCTTCCTTTTCTTCTTTTGCAAGATTTGCATTTCTCGGGTCGTCGATGTTAGATTAATGTCACACCACGAGGCCGATTTCATTTCGCCTCCCCCTGGTCCTGATTTACAAGTCAAACTGTAATTAGCTCTCTCATTACCAGCAGCGACCTTTCTGTCTGCAATGTCAATGAGATTAAACTGGGTTTGTGGCCATCAGAGGGTTAAACGCACACAAGGGTACCTGTTGATTTGTGAATGCAAGAAACATGCTGAGTTTCTCTTGCTGAAAGTAGGATGCTTTTTTTTTGCAGGGTTGTATGTTTGTTTGTTTGTTTGTTGCTTTGGGGTATTTTTTTTTTTTTTTTTTTTTTTGGGGGGGGGGGTTAGGTTGTTGTTGCATTTTTCAAATATCAGCTTCTTCCTCCTCATCTTCCTTTCGCCCCGTAGCCAAAAACAAAGAAACAAACATACGTACATGCAAAACACACACACACACACACATACACACACACTGATGATATCACTGGCCCTTCTAATGTAGCAAGTATCACAACAGTTTCACAAAAAATGCAGATAAATATGTGCTGTGAATGGTTGTGTGTGTGTATTTTTTTCTTACAGCTTTGCTATTGATAAAAACAGTTGAACATACACACATCAATATAGGAGTTCTCTGAAGAGGAAGTTTTTCTCTTGAAAACAAGAAAATAATGATTAACAAGAACTCAATGGGAAATAAATAAAGGTGTTTTAACTTTGCACTGTCCATGAGAACAAAAGATCACCCACTTGTTATGTCAGTCGAAGAATGACATAAACTAATATCATGACAGGTCTTGTCAAAAGGAAAAATATAACAAACAACCATCACTTTAAAATCTCAACTCATCATGTTTTCATATCACATGATTATGATGAAGCTGATGTGATGAAAGACTGTATCAATCACGTGTTATATCTTCACTGTGCATTCTCTGTCTCTCTCCAAAACATCTTATCTATTTTTCTATCTCTCTCTCTCCATCTATCTCTCCCTATCTTCATCTTTCTTTCCCTCTCTCTCTCTCTACCTATCTATCTCTGTATCTCTATCTTTCTACTGTATCTCCCCCCCCCCTCTCTCGCTATCTATCTCTATATTTCTATCTTTCTCTCTCTCTAGCTATCTATTTCTATATTTCTATTTTTCTATCTCTCTCTCTCTAACTTATTTTTCTCTCTTTTTTTGTGTCTTTCTCTCTGTTCCTGATCTCCCCTTTGCTGGATTGAACATTAAAATTTGTGAGGCAAATCTGAAGCATCCCAACACCGCAGAGGCAGAGGCAAGTGGCTCCCCAATGAATGAGAGTACGATACCATACAAGGCGATGAGAGGCAGCACATCAATCACGGAGGAGATGCTTGGTTTGCATAAAAGATCGATTGATATCTCTACTAATCCAGAATTCAGCCTGCAGCAGATATCTTCTTATTTATACGCCCTTTTCAGATTGCTATGTGCTAAGTCTATTTATGCATTATGTATATGATTCTTTGTTGTCGCTTTTTTTGTCGTTGAAAACACAACATTAAAAAAAAAGAAATGATATGTCAGATAAACTTGAGATTTGTTCAAGGAGAAATTTTGAGATTTGTTTGGAGAAATGCACCATCAAGCTCTGAAAATTTATCCACTCCAAAACTTTTCTGAATCTTTCCATTGGCACATGAACGATCACTTTTGTCAAAGAAAAGGAAAGAAAATATTTACTCTTTCATACGAAATACTAACGATGAATAGTCCCAAAATCCTGAAAAGCATACAACACAATACCACAAAATGTGATTTCTGTGTCTTGATGGGTCAAATTGGTACACCTGTGGATGTCCTATTAGTAAGTACTTCCTACATAGTGACAACAGCCTTTTCCATTCAATAACAAAAAACAAACAAAAAAATTCCCAAAATTTCCAAGATTGTGTAGGCATAAAAGTCATATGGAACCCAGTCCTGTACAAGCGATATCTGCAGGACCCCTTTCATGCTACTCACTTGGGGGATCATCAGCAAAATTCAATGGGTAATCAAATGTGGAACATCATACTAATGAATGTGCTCCATGTTAAATTCCTCTTTTCAATTCTTCCGCGGCAGAAGTCCATGTTATGGATAACACATGAAGCGCTCACAACACTTTGCTGGCACACTGACCTTCACTTTTCAACCGGGAGTATACCTATAATGCCTTTTACACAACAACTTTACCCGGGAGTTCCAGGGGACACTCCAGACTTTACCAGGGATGGTTCAAGGGTTAGATTTCTGAAAAGTTACCCGGCAATTTACCCACAATGCCTTTCATACTACACCATCACCTGGGAGTTCCAGGAAGATCTCACATGAGATTTGCTCAGTGTGAAAGGGGTATTAGTTGAAGTTATGGCCAGACGAGGACATCATTTGCTAAATTTGAGGTCATCTGTGACCTTGACCTTTCACCTGCCTTTCACCAAAGTAATTGCATATCTATACTTCATTCTTACTTAACAAACTATATACAGGTAAACACTAAATTTTCCTAGCTTAAAGTCGGACGATCGTCATCCCTAATGGTACGGAAACTCCGAACGATCGAAGTTTGTGCATGCAATTGCGCAATGCCAGACTCGGTGCTATATCCATAAACTTGTGGGACAATGCTGCCACTGAGACACGTGTGTGCGTGTGTGCCTGTGTGTGTACGCATCTACACAAACATTGTGACCGCGAGCTGCGGTTATTGGAGAGAGGCCAGAAGATGCGTGGCTCTTTTGGCCTCTCTTCATGCGCATGCGCACTGAGAGTGTGCGTCCATTCGGAAGCTCTCGGGGCTCGCTTGGACAGCCATTTTGGGTCAGGAGATTTGTAGCACAGAACTCTTGTAGTCTAGAGTGTTGTTCGCTGACCCATTGAGCCAGCGCTATTCTCATTCGGTGTCTCTACATTTGATACAGAATGGGGGAGGCAGCGTGTTGCGTTCGTCTCCATGCCGCACAAACCACTCGCCACGATTGTATGCCTTTAAAGGACAAGTTCACTTTCGTACACATAAGAATTGAGAGAATGCAGCAATATCAGCAGAACACATCAGTGAAAGTTTTAGGAAAATTGGACAATCCGTTCAAAAGTTTTGAATTTTTAAAGTTTCATTGCTGCCATCGCTGCATGAAAAGACTACTACAGCTTGTGATGTCACATGCATAGAATGATAAGGAAAGTATAAAGAATATTCAACATAATTTCACTTTTCTCACATAATAATAGAGCACTTGACTTACCTCTTTCAGAAGGCAGGGGGAATAATATTACCCTTAACATATGTCAGTAGCGAGTCAAGGGAATGTGTACTTTTTTTTCAAAAAATAAAATTTTGTGGAATTCTCTTTATATTTTCTTTATATCATTCTATGCATGTGACATCATACACTGTAGTAGTCTTCTCATCCAGCAGTGACTGTGCAAAAGCTTCAAAAATTCATAACTTTTGAATGGATTGTCCAATTTTCCTCAAACTTTAATTGATGTGTTCTATGGATATTGATGCATTCTCTCAATCCTTATGTATAGAAGGTGGACTTGTCCTTTAAGTTATGACTATAGAATAAAATTCACAGTTCAAGTTTAGTGATGTTTGACTTTGAGGATTCTGCCTGAAATCTTATCAGTCTATGATACACCTCATGTAGCATACTTATGCTAAGTACCAAGAAAAATTCCCCAACAATGTTCTTCAATCATGTTAACATGATCTTGGTTCTATAAAATCATTAAATTCTCGTGTTACTGTTTAGTACATGCTGTGCAATAGTGCTGCTCTGAAGAAAGAAAAAATGACAAAATTACTTCGTGGCAACATAAAAGATTTCTCAGTTTCAATTTCACAAGCAAATGGAGGGTTAGTTTGAAGACGGAGTTACAGGAAAAGCAGCATAAACAAGAAACTTTGCCAGATATAACAGAACTTACACTAACATTTTTGCCATTTGAATATACCAATGTCATTTATTATAAAATGGGTTCAAGAATGTAGCCAATTGGAAGCGCTGAAATGAGTCACGTGTGCGTGCATTAATTTCTCACTAACATGCACAGCCTGACGTCACAATGTTTACACTAGCAGTGCGCACTCAATTACTTGTTACAAGTGTGTCGCGCGCTACTGTAAACAACTTCTAGTTCGGGCTGCCGGCCGGCCTTTCTTGTGCATAACATGTGTGGCGTACGTATACACTTATACGTATAGTACTTATATGTGCGGGATTTCCGAGTGCGACGTGTGTAAATGTTTGGGACGAACATCTTCGGACATCTTGATTCTTGAGCGAGTGCTACATGTAGCTGACTGGTATTGACCCACAAAGGTACGTGAAAAATGCTGTTAGTTTTCGGCCCATCTTATAAAAGAAATGATGCACAGGATTATTTTGAGCCGTTAGTGGAGATGCAGCTCACTCTCGGGTATTTACAATGTAGTGCAACATGCACTCGGCTTCGCCTCGTGCATGTTTCACAATTGTAAATACCCTCGAGTGCGCTACATCTCCACTAACGCACTCTATCCTGTGCATCATTTGTATAACAAAGCATCAAAAAATGCCCAGAATTATAGCCACCTATGTGAAGTACGATATTCTTTTTGGCTTTATGTATATACCCACAAAAAGATGAATTGAATTTCCCACATCTCCATAAAAGACATTTGTTCTAGAAGATTGGAGCCTAAAAGCTATCTAATAAGCACCTTGTGGGGCATCAAGAAGAAACGATATTATTTGAAGAAAATGCCAAATTAGACATATTTCACACATAACAAATGAGGAGTTCTTATCCAGGGACAGCTCGTTCACACGACTGACAAACTTCTGCTCTTCCTCTATTATTTCTTTTTTATTATTCGTAGATACCTCAGGCACCACCTCGTAACTCAAACTACTAGATCTCTCCTTCTTACTGCACAATATCTCTCTCTTAGCAATCAGTAACTTTAATTTCATTGCTTTCTTTCATCATATAATATGCAACTCACTAACTCCCCATGCCTCCCCAAAGCTCATTCAAAATTGACTGCACTTACTCCAGTCCTTATAATATGGATGTCATTTCATTGGTCGAGATATTCTCTCCCTTCGACAACAGAGCTGCATTTGCTCAGCAAACACAGCTGATTACAGTGTTAGAAAACATGGAAGGAAACACAACTGATATTGGCGAAAAAAAAATGAAAAGAGGTGTGGCACATGCTTCTTATTTATTACAGTCAGGAAAAGGGCTGTACAGCAGGCCAACTCAGCAGGTCATACCACAGTCTGTGAGCACTGAGGTACCAAGACTAGCATATCCCAGTGGGAGGTGGAGCCATTGTAATACCCCTCTTTCAAGCGGAGATCTCCAGCCAGCATAAATCTCCCCTCTCCTCTAATTCTGCGGCATCCCACTGTGCGGCGCTCAACAGAGAGCCCTATGGGGTCTCTGGACCATTCCATCAGGTCTGCAGGGGGTGGCAGGTGTTAATCCAGGCACCTCTCCCCATTGATCTTTATTACTATGAAGTTGATGTAAAATGAAGCAGTGGAGGTTAGAAGATGTGAGCTCCAGACACACATAGCTCCTCATTTGGGTAGGTACAGGGAGGTGCTTCCCAACTGCCTGGTAGGTACTAAAATCAAGAAAAGCAGATGTCTTTTCCTGTACATCAGTAATCACACAATTTATTTAGTTGTGCTATCTCAAAGAAACTAGACATTATCCTTATTTGTAGTCATTTTACATAAATATCAATATCAATACTTGTATTTTCATTATTGTTGTTGTTGTTATTATTATTAACATTATTATCATTATTATCATTATTATTATTATTATCATCATCATCATCATTATCATCATCATCATCATTATCATTATCATTATCATCATCATCATTACAATTATCATTATCATTATCATTATTATTATTATCATCATCATCATCATCGTCACTATTATCATTATCATTATTATCATTATCATCATCATCATCATCATCACTATTATCATTATCATTATCATTATAATTATTATCATTATCATCAGTGCAATAAAATATTAAACCTCTATATATTTTATGAAAAGCGACAGCATACAAACATAAAGCATCGATGCAATTCATCCACTTTTGTACAGAAGCATTCCAATGCAATCTCCCCTGACAAAGACAACTGTGAGGAAGTCTTCTTCTTCTTCTTCTTCTTCTTCTTCTTCTTCTTCTTCTTCTTCTTCTTCTTCTTCTTCCTGCATGACATAATTTTTCCCTTCCATTCTCCACTGGATGTCTATTGATCACAAAGCTTTGAAGCCTCATGACTGTGCTCTTGTTCCTCTTGGGCACCTTTGGAGTTTGGATACCACCTGTTGCTGGAGAAAGGGTCAGTGTGGGTAGCAGAACAATGTACCCATTCCCCTCTCACCTGGATACTCATTAATGATTGCAACCAAGACAGAGGAGCAGTGGAGAAAAGAAAGAAAGAATGGGGTTTACAAGTGATGGAGATGTGTTCCACACTTGACCAAAGAACTTGTTTACAAAAAAACCTGCTTTTATAGAAGCATGTTTCATGCGCATTCATGTTTTTTGTAAGTCTGAACTCTGGAAGCAAACTTGAAATTAATCCCATCCTTCCAAAACATGCTTCTTGAATCACACATTTGGCTAATCATGGTCCCTTGGCACTTCCTAATTAAGTTTTCTCAACTCTTGAGTCAAATTAGCAACCTCAACAGTATGACTTCAAAAACACTGTTCCGGAGGCGGAGTTTACCTTGAACATAGTACTCACTTCTGCCATGGTTTGACATGTGCATGAATTCTTCAAACATAACCTTTATTTCTAAAGGGAATCAAGTATTGCTATAGTTTGATTGACAGACCATGGGAGTCTTGACAACAGTTGCTGAGAAGACTTCATTTTGATGTCTGAATACTCTGCTCTGTAATTCTAAATGCACTAAAAAATGTGTTTCCAAAATGTGATGTTTTTCTGCATGTCTAAAACCTCTCCAATACATATGGGCAAAAAAGAAGAGACTTGAGAGATAAAGAAGGGAAAAGATTAAAAAGTGCATGGCAAAGGAGCTCAATGTTATATTATGTTCAGATCTACTCAGTGATAAAAGAAAAAAACAAGAGCTTGTTTGATACCATGCTACTCTTTCCCAACTATCCCTATCCTAAAAACAAAGTACAATATGCAAACATCCATCTTTCCTCTCATCTAGAGAAGCAGTAAAACAAAGCTCAATTTGACATGAATGAATGAAAGAATTTTCCCCCATGTAGAATAAGTGATCAACTGCTCAGCTGTTCTGGATGGTCAAGATTCTTTACAACAGTCTTTACCTTTTTTATGAAATACATGTCCTCAGAAAATCTCCTTTGTCAGTTGCATATAGGCCTACCTCCTGACAAAGTTCAGTTATTGGAAACCATGCATACAGAATAAAGCATCCCTTTTCCAGTCCAATATCAACCCATTCTTTGCTGTGTGCATGCATACCTGTATCTACTGCAGAAAAAAAAAAAAAAAACAGAGAGAGAACTAAAATAAAAAAGAAGATGTTAATCAAATAAACGAGACACACTTGTCACTCACAACCCAGTATGTAGCACTCTGAATAGGAAGTCCCAAGTGCCCACATCTGTGTTTGCTTTAATTTTGCCCACCCTATTCAAGATGAACCTGACTCAGTCATTACCATATAGGCCTATATGCAATTTGATGCTACATGTCATCAGCATCCGTTCTGATATGGTACAGGCTTTGGGGGTTAAACCTTTATGCCCTCAGGCATTTAGCTTAACCATTTCAGTGCTTTGAGTGCCAACTGGCACAGAAACACCTTAGTTTTGTACACATTGCCCAGGTCCCTGGTACAGAAAGGGTTAACTTACTAAGACTTCATCAATAGCAGAGCTACCAAGTCTCACGCATTTTGCGTGAGACTCAAGCAGTTAGGGGCAATCTCACGATCTCACCCATGACACCCATTTTTCTCACGCATCGGGCCAAATCTGCAACTTGGGCCTATAATAATGAGTATAGCTCAAAAGATTAAAGAGATAGTTGCAAATGAAGGTATATTTCCCTTTTGTCTTTCAAAATAAGTAAAAAATAGTCACTTAAGTATGCACCTGATCGCACCATTAAGAGCTAAAAATTGAAAAAGCTCCCTACCGTGGGAGGCCACAGGGGGAGAAAACCCCTCCCACACCCTCGCTCGCGCGCACATTCGCATGCCGAGATGCCGAGTCATGAAAATCTCACTCATAAAATTGTTTTGAACTTGGCATCCCTGCAATATTCAGTTTTCCCTCCAAACTGGACCTACTTGCAAAGTTAGCAAGGCCACTTGGGTGTAGCAATATACCTCGGGTCTTCATCAGCTCGAGCTTGAAGAAAAGCCTGCTATTTCGGATCCAAACAATTAGCCCGATCAAAAAATAGCCTGTTAATTTTGCGAAGAAGACCGAAATAGCGCGCTATTCCGATCGGAAAATAAACCACCGAAATCTCGCACGTATTTGCAGAATAGCCAGCTAATTCACAAACTAGCGCGCTAATCTTAATGCGTCTTCATCAGTTCAAGCTTAAACATCGGGTTTATCGATAAACCACACGCTTGTTCGTCTAAAGTGTGTATGCACCAGCACTGGCCTTAAGTTACCCAACCGTGCTTGAAGCTTGAGCTGGTGAAGACGCGATTGCACATTTCAGCTGACTTCGGGCTTATTTCTCTGATCCACCATAAACGCGCTATTCTTCAAGCTCGAGCTGATGAAGACCCACCTAGTCCAACAGGGAAGGCCGTGGTGACACAATTGGGTTTGGGTTATCTCTGTCCATTCAATGATTAGTTTCCAGACATCAATCTGTGCCAACTGAGGAAGAAAGCGCTCCAGCATGTGCACCAATTGGTAAACACAGCCCAGAGAAGGTTTAAAGCCCATGAGACATAAATATTTTACTTTTTTACTGCATATTTCTGTTGCTAACCTGTGATAGTTCAATAATATTTTGGTATAGTGCATATTGAAACTCACAGACAAGTTCTTCAAGAGATATTGTGAAGGCAGTGAAGGGGGGGGGCCATTGGTCGATATTCTTCGCTTATTTGTACAACTAATTTGATATAATACTGACAACAATGGTGTGCTGTAATACAGTCAGTGACTTTTATCTTTTTTAATTCTCTGTGGCAGAGTATGCATATAAACTAGATGTATCAACCTAACTCACAATAGCAAATTCCCAGCTGTGTCCTGCACACAAACCAACAAAGAGCCAATTCTATCCACGTCAATAAGAACGATGACTCAGAATGAAACAGAACATTGCAGTTCCCACAAAAAAGAAGAAGAAGAAGAAGAAGAAGAAAAAGGAGGTTCTGCCAAACAAGTTGTCCAGCTGTAGGTAAAGGCCATTCTCTGCCTTGTTTGGCACAAACCTTTCCTTGATTAAAGAAATAGGAGCTTGGGATGAAGGGAGGAAAAAGAGAGACTTTGAGAGGAGAACGAAAAAAAAGAAGAAATATATCAGTGATTACTCTTGTACCCCATCATATGGACCAGCTGGGAATTGAGAAAAGGTCAAACACAATGGGGCACAGCAAGCCATATTCCATACCCCGCCACCACCAGCCACACGAGGGGCTGGGCCATACACACACAAGCCCCTTCTTCTTGGCACTATACGAGCGAGCCCCGGCGTCATGGGAGTCACTTGTCCCCGTTTCTCCCCCTGCCCATGTTTGGATGAGCGGTTGTCGCAAGCTCCGGCAAACATTTGATCAGGTCCCCCGGCCGCGCAACAGGGTATGCACACGAGGGGTGTGCCCCCGTCCCGGTCTTATAGCATTAGCTGCCGGGGACTCTCTCCTCCGGGCCCCCCAACAGTGCCGAGAACCACTCAATTTCAGGACACACACCCCTGGGTTGCCACCCGCTTTTGTTAGAGACATGTTAGTGAAATATAATAACTGACTGGGTAAATAAGGGAAGTGCAGCAAACACACACACACACTTGTACACAATTGCTTGATACCACTGATATGCACAAAGCATAGTGAGAAACTAGAATACGAGTGAAAAGGAGGAGTTATAATCTTCACCACTATGCTATATTTGAACTGGTTGAAAGGCTACACCTGCCAATATCATAAAAGACACTTCTTTAGTTCTCAAATGCGCATACCTTATTTTGATTACCAGTACTCTTATTTTTTTAAGTGTCTAAAGATAGAAAAGCACATATATACACCACATGTGACAAAAACAAACAAACAAGATTCTTCACTTGCAAGTCACTTTTGTTTCAAGTTGTCACATTATTGCACATCATGACTGAAATGATAATACAAACAGCCAGGAAGCTCAGTGCTGCTGTTTCACATCTTACCCTAAAGAGGGAGCCCTTTCTCCTTGCCAGTTTACCACTGTGGGGCAGATCAATACTATCATGAAGCAAGCTAGTGTGCAATGTTGCCATGTACTAATGAACCAACCTGCTGACAGAACTTAGAGTTAAAAAGTTACTTAAATCACTCTGAAAAAAGAAACCTTTTGATATCGGAATCTGCTCCTTTCCATACACTTGTCCCGTACGGGTGATTTGTGGTTGGCTATATTTTCTGTCTTCCTGGCAAAGTGCTTCCTTCACTAGTAATCATCATCCATTTGGTTTTCACCACTCTAGTCAACCTGCCCTATACATTTATGTTTTCTCCAATACCACCCCCCCCCCCTTGCCCCATGTTACTCCCCATATAGTTTCCCGAAGTTTCTTTGAATCTGTTTCAAGGTGTCTGACACTTCTACCCTTCTAGAAAGATAGTAGTTAATAGTAAGTAGGATATCCTATGGGAAAGCAGTGACCCAAATCAAGCACCACAGGCCTTCATTGTAACCTGCAAAATTCAGTGGGTCAATTCTCATTCATTTTCTGTTTTTTAATGGGCAATTTAGGTTTAACAGTGGTCGGAAACTATTTGAAAAGTAGAGTTTACTTGGTTGATGTTCAAGAGAAGTGGACTGGAAAGAAGTGAGAAACCTTGAATGACCAATCTCTGCCCTCCTGCCTGTTGTATTGCTCGAAGAAGAAATCCACTCCAAAATTTTATCAATATTTCATTTGGGGAAAAAAAATCCCTGCAGATCAGTGCAAAAATGATCAAAATCGGATAGGAAATAAGCAAGTTATGACATTCTGAAATTTCAAAATATTTCGGAGAACACTTCTTGGCCAGTCGTTATGAATATTCAAGTCAGCAAGTTGATGATGGCATGCTCTTGATTTCCTATGCATTTTATGTACAGAAATGAAAAAAAAATCTCATATTTCAGCTGTATGAATATAAAACGTGCCTTAAAACCACCCAAAATAAAAAAGAACAAATGTTGCCTCTGATATACTTTGGCATAGGAATATGCTTTTGCCTGTATTAGCTAAAAATAGCATTTTCTTTCTTTTCAGAATTCCATCCATATCATACATGAAAAATTGTAAGAGCATCACATCATCACTTTGTTCATTTGAATATTCATAAGGGCTAGTCAAGAAATGTTTTATGGAAAAAAAAAGTGAAATTTCTAAATGTCATATTTTCCTTATTTCTTATAATCCAATTTTGGTAATTTTTGGAACATTATGTATGGATTTTTTTCCACTTTCTTTTGGAGTTAATTTATTTCTGGGTTAGATTTCCTCTTTAAAGAGGTGTTCTACCGAAGTCCGACCCAAGGGAAGCGGAATGTTATTTTCAAGTCTGACCAAGAGCACTAGATATATTCTTAGATTTATCACAAATGCAATCATTACAGCTAGATCAAACAGGACTTTGAAAAACATGCATTTGAAAACCAGGTCTGTGTAGACTATACATGTATTTTTAACCATCAGACTGATGTGCCATCCTGTGAAAATTTTGCATATATGGCTGTTACCAAACATGCATAGTTCTTTGGAAAAGATGTATCACAGGGAAGACCATTTGATACACATCTCAACAACACGAACAATACAGGTGTCTATGGATCTCAGCATTAAAGAGAATACCACATTTTCTTGGTCATTATGGAATAAAGAATCATATCCTACTTCTTATCATGTGTCAA
Source organism: Diadema antillarum (assembly GCF_040938485.1). Classification (NCBI taxonomy): domain Eukaryota; kingdom Metazoa; phylum Echinodermata; class Echinoidea; order Diadematoida; family Diadematidae; genus Diadema; species Diadema antillarum. The sequence continues at coordinate 1,188,207 of NW_027271071.1, read as the reverse complement.
AATGATTACATAGAGAAATGCTAAATAGGCTTTGAGCACTGTTATAGGCCTACCTACTTCTCTGTCTGGAGTGAAGTCATGCTAGTCATAACTTTTCCTCTGAGGGACACAAGTATGAACAAGCAAGGGGCAACCTCACCTCCAGGAGATATGAGAAAGTCATTCCACAAACTGCAGTTGTATCAACCTCTTATCCCCCCCCCCACTTCCTCAAGGGGAGGGGACAGAGATTTCAAAGAAAGAAAGCATCACCATGCTTGACATTTAGTGCCACTAGGAATTAACACCCCTCACATCCGAAATGGTATAACCCTATCCAGGGGTTTGCAGAGAGGGCGAAAGAGACAAGATGGAAAATAGTTCTGCATGGCAGAGGCTTGAAGATCCCTGTGGGACCACCATTCCTGGGGACTAGATTTCCATCACCCAGAAAACATCTCCACGATATGCTTATATACATATATATATTCTCCCCCTCTCTTTTAATCAGGCCCTGTAGGCATGCTCGCTAGCTGGCGGTAGCCACTACAGGGGCTTTAGGGCTCCCGTGGGGGCCCGCCGGTTGCCTGGCAACCCCACATCTGTCTTGCACATTTGGCCTCACACGTAATTTGGTACGGTCCCGCTGGGACTCCCGCGGAATGACGTTGGCAACTCCACGGGGAAATCTTGCCAGAGACCCTCGCATAGCAACATCCCTCCATTATTCAATCCCACCGACTCCCCATGGAGATTACGGCCCTGCCATATAAGAGGAGAAAACAAAGCCAGGAAAAGCGAGACAGACGTAGAGGGGGGAAAAGATAAAAGCAAGAGAAGAATGAAGGGAAGGAAAAACAGGCACAGGCAGTCTTTGCGGGGAGGAAAAAAAAAACTGCAATTTAGATTTGATGTCTTCCCCGGGGAGCCTGGCAAAAGAATTCATCCATTCCACTTCAGAGTTTCCCATTTCCACTGATCTCCTACTGATTCCCCTGCCACGTTTCAGAAAATGTAATTTGCAACAGACTACAGCAAGGATAGTGGGCCAGGTAGGACAGCCATACACACAAAAAAAAAGGAAGAAGTGAGAAAGCCAGAATGACAGAAAGAAGAAACAAGGGGGAAGGGAGGGAGGGGAAGGTGGGGGAGGGCTAAATAGCAGGAGAGAGAGAGAAGGGGGGGGGGGGAGATGCTGAGACAAGGGCTTTGGGAAATGTTGTTTGTGAAGCCTGGCTGTAAGGCACCCTAGGGGCCCCCTGGCCAGCCTTTCCTGCTTTTCTCTGCTAGCCTCAGCGGGACGTCTGCGCTCCGAATCTGAATCCACCCCAAGTAACGGGGCCCATCCCATCTACAGCGAATGGAGGCACTCGGCGCGGCAGTGGTAGTCTGGACGTAAACCCAGTGCTGCCGTGGAACACACTGGATGAACCGTGAGGTGCCACAAGGTGGATCCAGGGAGCTAGCCCGAGGCTGGGTTACATATCAAGAAGAGTGGCTTTCATGTCACGCTCATTCAACGCCCATCAAAATGCCCTGAAAATTCATCATGTAATGGACTAGACAGACAATTCGCACATGTCAAATAACCCATGAAGAGGGAAAGTATACATACAACAAACGGCTCAGCTTGATTTTCAGTTGAAGTCACTGCTTTATATGTACATATGCTACAATACATACCACCAAGTGTATTCCATGTAAGTGAAAACAGAATACTGTAAAACCAGAAATGTTCGCATGCATTTTAATTTCGTGAATTTCGTGAGGGCCAAGATTCGCGAAATTAAAATGCATGCAAAACTTCTTTTACACTATATGCATTGAATGCCAGTGACAATTTGTGAAAATTTCATGCTGCAACAAAGACCGTCAGCTTAAATTTGCAAAAACTTCATGCCACAAAAATATCTTGCTTTTATGCCTACACTCCTACATAGCACTACAATACCCTTTTTCTCAGATCAGGAGGTATGACTACTTAGATAAATGCATGTAAGTACAATCAATAAAGCAAACTGAACTCCTAAACGAATGAGATGTAATTCTCAGAACTTGGCTGTCTTCTTATTTGCATATCAGCATTGCAAAATAGTTAAATTGTGTTCTAAACTAGTGCATTTACTTCTCTCTCTCTCACACATTCAACTGTTTCCTCACTTTGTATATTCACTTTGTCACATTTCCATTATATCTACAATGAAAGTGCAATCTACAATATTCATCTAATCCATGCAGAACTTTACTTTATTCTGATTTTAGAAATTGTTTCAGAATACCTTTTTTTCTAAAAGTTTGGAAATTATGTGACCCCATAAAGACAAACGCAATGGAAACTCCATAGGCCTAAAAACACATTACAGCACTGACCCAGGTTTTGTCGATTGTCTCTTTTTATGAGAAATAAAACTGATTCAAAAGCATCAAAAGTTGAATAGGCAGAGTTTATTAAAGGCATAATTTACCATTTGGAGATGAAACAAAAACCCAGCATTAGTGCTTTAAAATAGTTCTTAAAATGTGAGTTAGGGATGGAAACAACCATTGTAAAAATTTGAATTGGTAAAATCGATGTTAAGTATTGTTAAATATACAACATGTGAACAATAGTTATAATAAAAATGTTTCCAGACTGAACCGTCTACAGTTACGGTTTATCGAGAAAACTACAGATAGCTCCTTATATTTTAGGCTTTATCGCGAAAATTTTATGTGCTAGGATGTTTTGTGGTACAACAGACCTACACATATGCATTAAATGTCATATCTTGAACATTTCTTAATTCACTGTTCCCAAAGGTAAACAGGACCTTCAAAACATTGTAGCTTCTTGAGGGCTTTTTACACTTGTAAATTTTTGCTTAGCCCCGGACTATCGGTGGGGCTAAGGGGGGGCCTTAGCCCCACCGTTGGTACGGGACTATCCTTAGCCCACTTTCTGTTTACACTCGTTTTTGCCAAAGTGGGCTAGCCCCACCGATAGTACGGTACTATCTGGCCCTGCAAAATAGCAGGGGTTAGCACCGCAATTGCGGTGCTAGCACCGCAATTGCGGTGCCAAGCAAGTGAGTGTAAACAGAACGAAAAAATAATCCTGGGCTAAGCGACGGAGACGAAGTCCGACCCTCACTGACCAATCAGAAACGAGGCAATCAAGTGCTGCCGGTGCGTGCGTGTACGTGTACAGTACACAGCGTAATTATGAATATTCATGTGGTTTGGAAAGTCCGGGGCTAAGAAATACGAGTGTAAAAAGGTCAGTTTTCTCCTTAGCCCCGGACAAGAGATAGTACGGGACTAATTGGCCAGTGTAAAAAGCTGAAAAAATTGGTACGGGACTAACGATAGTCCTGGGTCAGAGAAAGTCCGGGGTTAAGAAACACAAGTGTAAAAAGCCCTTTGGAGAATGTGCATAGGCCTAATGCCTTGAACCAAAACACAGAGTAAACACTATCTAATGAAATCATTACCATTATCAAATATTTTGCAACAATTTACAAATTGCAGGGGTTTTTTTTTCTGTTATTACAACATCATAAGCAACATAGAGTAATTGATCTGTTTTAAAACCCATATCCTTTGGATAAAGTACCAGAACTGGAATGTGTGAAGACATTCAAAATAAGATTTTACTGAAGGTTCAGAAGCTGGATTTAAGAGCAAAAAAGATGTGATTTTACTATACTTGATGCAACAAAGTCATGGGAGAGTCCATTATAGTTACAGGTGTGACATGAAGAAAAGTCTACATGATTTCTATTATTAGTCTACTATCAAGAAAAATATGTTCAACTTGACCAATGATCACTGGAGTCGAGCAAAGACATTGCAAATTCATAATGATTGCTCCTGTTGATCCTCCATGTTTTTTTTTTCAGGGTTTGTTTTTATCCCCCAGACTCAACAATTCAGTAAATATGTAATATCATAATATCAGTACAGCATTGGGCTGGGGTGGGGCTGTCTGGGATAGCCAAGATTGGGGCATGGACACTGGCGAGAACAACCCACCTTTTGCTGGCTGGCTCCACACTCCAGGGTCTGTTTTGTAATAAAGTGTGCTCTCCACACCTCTAAATCAATGTTGACCTCAAAGAGACTTTTCAGAGGATGAATGAATACGCATATAATTCCCCCCTCCCCTTTCAGTCTGTTTAATTTGTACACTTTATCTGATCATACTCTTTATATCTCACAAGGCTCTGGAAGAACAGAATGTTCTTATACTCAGAAGAAAAACAGGGGTTTATTTTAGTTGCTACCATCATTGTTATAACAGTTGCAACCACATGACACAGACTGTGTGAACTGATAATGTCATCATCTTTCCAATGTCCTGCTGACCTGCACGCAAATCTTTTCTTTTCAGACATGATGCTGACAACAACAAAAAAGAGCTAGAAAAACTTGTTTTCTTCTCATCCAGTCATTGATGTGTTGCATGATCAGACTTGAATGTCATCAAAACACATCCTGAAATGCTTGTAAAGGTGATAGATACTATGATGTCAGGATTTTAATCAACTTTTCTCCTGCCTTGATACAAGTCTTGGGTCCGTAACTTGGGTCGTTCATGAAGGGTTTCGCCTTTTTGCTGCAACATACCGAAATGTTGGCACAGCATACAGACACGCACAACATTCACTGACAACATGTTGAAAATAAGAGACAAGTTGCTGTCTAAAAATCTACCTAATCTGGCTTAAGATTTGGTTGGCAGCAAATTCATATCACAGTAAAATGCTAGAAATGATGAGGCTATGATAACACAACAGAGCATCTAGTATCCCATCACTTTCAGGACCCTTTAGCAGGTCCTTGACCCTTCTTGCCACACAAACAGCTTTGCTCTTTACACTCATAATGCCACCAATGCATTTGTAGTTCACAAGAATATCAAGATACATTATATATTCCTTTTCCTTGTTATGCAGCATGTAAAAATTCCCAATTAAGCATCATCATGTGTAGGCAGATAACTTTCAATTATCAAAGTGCGCTTTCCATGGTTTTCAAAGTAAGTATAATCCACTTGAATTTGGGCAACAACAGCCACATTACTTTCCACTGATGATATTATGATTTGCAGTCATAAATGACAGCTATCTGGATGTTCTTCTCAAACAGTCATCAAATAGAAAATCTACAACTTTGAAACTTTCTCATCAATAAACTAAAATTTGTGGATGTGTAAAGTAAAAAGTTAGCAAATGACAAATCACGAAATCACACAAGAAATAAGGTTATGTAGTCAGAGCTCACATACAGAAATACAGAAATTTGCTGCTCAATATTACACCAAAATCACTGATATTATGTAAGGCTACATTGTAAAATTCTATAGTACTTGCCTGTCAGGGTAGCAAAGTTTGCATCCTCTGATAGCTTCACTTGACCAAAGGAAAATTTGACTGGCCCCAGAGGAAAAGAAACAGAAATATATGACATTAATGACATTACTACGTGATGAATATCACTTAAGTCTGTTATGTCTGGATTTTGTTTGAGAATGCATTACAATTCATAATCTCAAGTAGTCTCCTTATCCAGTCATTACAATACAAAAACTTTAAAAATTCATAACTTTGGCATCAATTGTCTGATTTTCCTAAAACTTTCAATGATATGTTCTAATAATGTTGCTGCTTTCACTCAATCCACATTGCTCTTTGGGTTTTGGTTTCCTTTAAGTGTTATAAGTTGACTACTCCACCTTCTTTTTGATAAGCCATTACACGTGCTTATTTCCTTTCATTTCCTATGTAATAAAGTCGAGTCTAGAAAAAGTACATGCTCAGAATGAATTAAAAGAAAATTTATCCCACATATTTGCAGAAAAGCATTGCAACGATAAAATACATTCTGTACTGTTTGAAAGTTTACTGACTGCACATAGATTTCTGTCCGATGAATAATACAAGATGCACACTTTCTCTGGTGCTAAATATTACCAAAATCACACAATCAAAATGGAATGAAAAATGGCTACAATAAAGACATTTCAAGAAAAGAAGAAATAAATGATGTAATTCATCAGTGAAAATCTGAGAGAAACCTGAAATATATTATGGGCAGGTTCTGGCATCATGTATATCAGTGAGTGAGCTACTTGAACATAGCATCCCATGATGGGCAACACATTAAACGTTTATAGGTCTACACTGGTCATATGATTGTGAAATCACATCACTTTCACAGGATTTTCACAGTTATCAAACCTTTCATTTTCATGGTTTTGGAAAGGAATATTTCCTCTGTGACTCTGCTCAAGATTTACCATGAATATCATTCTGTTTGATTACTGTCGGCACATTCTGTGAATGCAACAGATGGGCAGTAACATACAAGAAATATCACTAGCCAAAGAGAATTACATCATTTTTATAGATGAACTGTGTGACGTTAAATCATCCATAGCCTCTTTTGCTTTGTTCAGTGTTGCTAATTGAAGTTCCACTGATTGCTGGCTTTCATGTCTATCAATAATTTGCACCAATACCATTCAAGTGCCCTGGTAGTCAGTGACAGGAAATGGGAATTGCTTGAAATGGGCTAAATTTCAACCATCTTCCTTAATGACAAAATTTTAACCCCCCCCCCCCCCCCAAAAAAAAAAAATGCATCTTAAAATGGCTCTTTCATCCATACAATGGTGCGTGTACACTTTTAAGCCATTTTTTCCACAGATCATTTATATCATATCTTATTTAGTATCCAAATATAATGTATAGGCCTATAGCCTAGATGATTTATGAAAGAAATTTTGTAACTGTCCTAATCACACGATTATGTATATTGTGCATCTATATCATTTATTCATACATGTATTACTATTTGATATTCATTATATCACTGACTTACTCCTTAGTTCCTGGCTCTAAAAGCAATGCAGCATGCTGCCATACCATTCAATGTACTGCATAAAACTCTATGATCAAGTCAAGGTAACCTGTTGAAGTGGAACACGTACAGGAATAAAATGACCATGAAACCCACTTTACAGTTCGCATCACAGGCAGTTTTAAACGAGAAGAATCTGGCAATGTCTGCAATGTTGATACCACACACTCATTTATACCTGCTGAAGTTCATTCCCTGTCGAAGTCAGCAGTGGGGGATCCAGGGGGAGTGCATCGGGCACACCCCCCTTTATTTTTTGTTAAAACAAAGGAAATAAAAAGAAAAAATGGGGGCGCATGCTCCCCCCCCCCCCCCCCCCCCATAATTTTGTAAAGATGCCCCCTCTTTACGGAATTCCTGGATCAGCCCCCGGTCAGTATACCTCAGAGACAAATAGACTCTCACAGCCAATGTCTTTTATTCTAAACACACTTTCCACAGGTGACCTATAGCACTATTAGGTGCTGCAAAGACCACAGAGTAGGCATTCTTTTGAAAAATCAAAGGGAAGGGGGGGGGGGGCGAGGGATGATTGTAACAGTTCACTGCCATAACTTACAGTACAACATGTACCTCTAATTTTCTTTACCACATATCTTTACATTTTCATTGTAGTTTGCCATCAGTAAAGTTCTCATTACAGTCTCTACAGAGATGCTTCCTCCACAATATTTCCACTTTCTGCAGGTGAGCCATGAAGATTATATATATTGAAACACCATGGCAACTCATCTAAAATTCTTGACCACTAATTTTGATCTTCAAAAACTAAGTAATTACATCTCTCTTTTTTTAACTTCTAATAATCAATAAGATAGCTGAAGATGTCTGCCAGTGTTGGCTCAAGACTATGAATGGGCATGCATACCAATGCCATGAGAATAAAGAAACCATGTTTCCTTATATTCATTTCTGCATGCCTTATACAAATAATACTAGACAAAGAAAACTCCAGGAAATTCATGCTCCCACAAAAAGTAAACATTTATCACTGATCTGAGATGCAGGGTTCACTATGACAGTAAGTAAACAAGATCAAAAACAACAACGGAAATATGAACTCTGTTTCAGAAAACTTGTTAGTTTTATCTAATAAAAGCTTCTAAGACCTTTAAAACCCACCTACTCTCATTATCGAACAAACATAATAAAATAATTCTCACACATAATCTTAGATGACATCAAACAAAACTTGGATTAAAGTGCAATTCCATTTCATTATAAAAATAATTAAATGACACTCACATTGGCTTTGATAACGGAATCAAATCAGACCATGGAGCTACTAGCTCCATGATCAGACTAAGATCAGACCAAATGATATATCATGATTCATTAAGATTGGACATGAAATAAGAAAGTTCTAGAATTTCAATATTTCACTTTTTGTTTACCAAACAATGCACTAAAATTGGAAGAGGTAGATTTGTAAAATCATGGAAAATGTCAACCTTCACAGAACTCTTTATTTCAGATGTGATATTAAAGGGTGTGTACAGTTCTGGTCGAGGTGAGGATTTAGCTTTTAACATTTTGCGAGATATTCAGAAACCACTCTATGAGATGTCAATGAGCATGCAATTCTAAAGGGTATCAAAAGTTTATTTGATGAAAATTGGTTTTGAACAGTGACTGAGATATCCAAAAACAAGGTGAAACAAGGAGATCCTAATAAAGTTGTGGCCTGTCGCCTTTTATTATTATCACTTTTTTGGATATCTCAGCCATTTAAAAACTCATTTTCATCAAATAGACGTTGAATCCTTCTTAAAATTACATTCTCTTTCATATTTCATAAGAGGTTTCTCATTATCTCACCTTGGAATGGTCAAAACATGAATCCCCACCTCAACCAGTACGGTACAGTCCCTTTAATGAAATCTCTACCACTTTGTATGTCTGACTTTATTCATTTAAGCCAACTTGAGGACAGGAAAGAATTGAAAAAAAAATGTCAAACTAGCAAACAGCTTAATAAATCAAAGGGGTGGTATGATTTTGGTTGAGATGGGCTTCAGGTTTCCAACTTTTTGTGAGATGAGAAACCTCCTATGAAATATGAAAGAGAATACAATTCTAAGACGAATTCAAAGTTTATTTGATGAAAACTGGTTTTGAAATGGCTGATATATCTAAAACCAAAGAGGTTCTAATAGAAGGTGGGACCCAACTTTTTTGAGGACTTTGTTTTACTTTGTTGTTTTTTAAATCTCATGTATTTCAAAACCAACTTTCATCAAATTAACTTTTAATTCCTCTTAGAATTGTATGCTCTTAGATTACTGTGATAAGTGGTTTCTAATCATCTTGCAAAAATTTAAAATCTGAATCCCCATCTCAACCAAAACTGTACCACTCCTCTACCACATATCACTCCCATCCTTAAATAATACATTGGTTACCAGCATGTGAAAATTTTGAATATAAGATTCTGCTTCTGACTTGGAAAGCTGTTAACCCATTGAGGGCAGGCAGATTTTGCTAAAAAACACATTTCCCATAGAGACACCCGCCCAAGTATCCTCGGGGACTAGTCTTCAAAGGGTTAATGGTACTGCTCTTCAGTATCTAGTTGACTCAATTTCTGAATATATATATGTACCCGGTATAATTCTTGATCTCACGGGAGTAATATCTTGGTTCCACAAAGAATTGAATCTTTGGTTGGAGAGAGAGAATTTGTAGCATCTCCTCCTGTCTTTTGGAATTCGATTCCCTCCACACTTCTCAGTTTAAGCACATAAAAATGATGCATCTAATTTAAAGTTAGAGTTTTCTTTTGTGTATTTTGAAACACATTTATTGATTTATGTTTGGTTATTGTTGTTGTGTTTTATTCAATAATATGTTATGCACCTCTCTGTGGCTCAGAACTGTGAGAATACAGTGGCGGCACATAAATGTTTTGTCTTATTGATATTTATTCATTATTATTATTATTATCATCTTTATTATTATCATCAAATTATCATCACCATCATCATCATCTGATGCTAGCAAGTCAGCTACAACATGCATCCTTGGGGATCATGATACAGTCATGTTATTGGAAAGCTGCTCCCTGCATGTATCACCTCCTAATCTCTACCATTGTTCTTGCTGCTTCATAATTATGCTCGTCACCATCTTCACTCTCAAGACAGAGGCACTTTCCCCAATGCCTTGCTCAAGTCAAAGGTCATTTTAATGCTTGTGAGCCTATTGAGAATAAGGAAAATAACATCTTCACACAAATTCACCTCCAAATACATCAAGTAGGGCCTGCCTAACTGTGGTCATTTTCACTAAAAAGAGACAATATTGATTACACGAAGGTGTTACTCCTCGGTAGTGTATTAAGCAGTGCAACATGAAGAGCACTGCTGGGTGATACTCTACGTTCTTTTCATTTTGTCCGAGCTATTGAAGCATCTGCATGAACTTCTACCACATTCCCAATCACTTGACATTCAATTCAATGGCTTATTAAGTACTAGCCATGAGAACATTAGATGACAAGATACTAGTGTATGTAACAAAGTATAAAATGATCAATACTTTCTAATATGTCTGTGTTAAGTTTTGCCCAGACTGTCACTGTGCTGGTAGGCCTATTGGTTAGTTCTAGCAAGCAATAAGGGGTACCAGGCAAGGTATCCCTCTACATTTATAATCTGAAGTTGAGAATGAAGAAAAGAAAAAAAAAATAATGATTCTCCATTTTTTATATATCTCTCATTTAATAAAGTGAATAACCTCATGTCATTTGGTGATGAACTAGCCAAATTCTGTAACTTGTCAATCTTTGCATATTGCCATACATCTTCTCGAATAGATAAACACTTGTTCACTCAATCTATTCATCTATTGGTGCAAGGTAAGGGAAAGGCAGATGAACCCACATGATACACACACACACACACACACACACATATCCATCCACACATGACTTTCAGATGGGCCTACACTAAATGTAGGCCTATGTTCTACCAAGAACAATAATAAAAAATAACTCATTCTCATACAAGTTTCTTTCTTTCTCCTACTTTGCCTGATCTTGTGTGCTGGAATGTTATATGACAATAATTTGATGACACATAGTCATGGAATCAATTCTTGGCAGGACTTATAAAGTTGATTTTCCTTTTTGCCTGTTTATATTATTTTAATCCTTTCCTCACTAATTGTCAGATGTTCTTGTGTTGTGCTGACTTCAAAACGTATTAAAGCTGTATACCACATACAAAACATCCCAACTCAACATCGCGGAAAGATCGTAGCCATCTCGGAAAGGAACTTTGGCCATTCCAACATATTCTGCCACAACTTGTACATACTTACTCTTGAGCGCTCGAGGCTTTGACTGTTTCCGACGAGAAGGCATGGCTGTCGCTAGTAGTAGTCGATCGATCTTCTCCTTCTTGCTCATTAGCAGAGGAGAGACAGGTCTTTATCGGTCCGAAAGGTGCGAACAGGGCGTCGGATATCAAAAGTTCGGATATCGTTGATCAGACAGCGTTGTTAGGAACGTGTGAAGTGGTAATGGTCTCTCAGAACGGATGGGGAACGAATCACAACTTTAAATCAAACTGAAGGAAAATAGAAATGATTACCGCAATTCTTCACCACCGCTTTACGCTCTTCTGATTATCATGTGAAATGCTACTCTCCAAAACTTGAATGAATCTGGAGTCGGATAACTGGTTAGCCTGCTGGAGTGGTAAAATGCACCGACGAGAGCTCAAGATGATCTCTATTCCGACGTTTTGAGAGCGATGCCAAATAAAATGGTTTGGTTGGCGTGGAGGGTGCGGGCTGTTAGCAGTTGGTATGCTACGTTGCTTTCCCTAGCTAATTGTTCGCGCCGACGGGCACGAGGCACGAGAATTATGACAATCTGACAACAACTTTATCGAAATCAGGTTATAGCATGCGTGCAGTTTTCGAAATCAAGAACGGAAAAATCTCGTTGATATTCGGGCGTGACCGTCGATCTGTGCCGGTGCACCCTACTAGGGACTTGTGTGGTTCTCCCAGCAGCATAACAGTGGCACCTCTGCAGAAACGCACGCCGGCGGTTGGGCGTTGATCGCAGCTCACGGTGCGCCAGGATATGAACAGTCTCGGCTGGAGAGCAAAGCCGCAGCTGTCCTTCCCGCTTGATAAGACGGAAATAGTGAACCGCTGCAGGGTTTCGCTCGGTGGGAGTCTTGGCCATAATGCTTTCCCAAATCCCCTGGCAATTTCGAGGAGAACAACTTCTTTTTCTTCTCTCCTGTGTGAATCAAGTATTTTTTTTTTCTTCTTTCATTTTTCCCCTTCGCTTGCGCACGGTGTCCTGCTGCGATAACGACGCATGCTCTTTGGACTAACCCATTATCACAGGCTGAGGGGTGAAATTTTCAGTATCCGATACACGCTGGGAAAAGAGACTACTATGTGTGCACAAATAGTCTATCTGAGAAGTTTTTGCGTGAATATGCATATTGATTAGTCCTGGATGACAAATCGTACTAATATTTTTCATTCGAATCATTGCAAATCTTGTGAGAATTGTTCTCATTTGCAGAAGATATTACAATACCTTTTTATGAAGTGGTCGAATCCGGTACTTTCCCCATGGGATCTCGGAATTCTTACCCCGTCATACAAGGCTTTCTAGCGCTCGCCGGATCATCCCCCTTGAGATTTGAGATGATTCCGCCGTGCTACAGTGCTGTACAATCGGGGTATAGTAAACGCAGTGTGATGTTCGTTGAGGCAGTGGGCCTTATAAAATACACCCAAAGAGTCATGTAGATATCAGCTAGTCATGGAGTAAGAAGACCATTATTTTTATGCGCTGGTTCCAGATAGCGTAAGTTAGTGTAAGGAAGGTGGCCAGTATCTCTCTTGTATTGATCTAGGTATATATTATAAATAACTGCATTCATAATCAGTGTTGTTGTTGTTGTGTTTTTTGCTGTCCTCCCTGTCTCTTCATATTCGTGTTTTTTTTTTTAGAGTGTAATTCCTCTCCATCTTCGAACTGATGACTTTAATTAATGAGCAGATTGAAGTGAAACAATGAGAATGGTAAAAGTTTCATCAAATTGAGGACAGTTGTGGAATTTCAAATTTTCTCATAATTTCACGAAACATTGATAGTAGTGTCAATCTGTGATGAGGATGTAATCACCACTCCATCCGCAGTTATGTCAAAACAATGAAATATTACAAATATATCATTTTTGGATGACACGATAGGCATATTACACAACTATACCAGCCGCCCTTCTTTTTTAGTCAGTATTCCCATCATCAAAAAGGCATAAATTTAGAGGGTTTTTTTTTCTTTTTTTTTCGGTGATAATTTTGGAAAATCATCTTTTAACTATAATATTTCCGGTCTGTCATTTTGCTTTTAAGCTATTTTTCTCAGTCACTTGGTATCCCCCAAATACATCATTTCGGAGACAACATGCGCGCCCTTTCCAGAGATTCAAATATCCACAGCTATACCAAGGAGGTGGGGGATACCTCCCTAGCTGTAAAACCAACTGTTAAACCAGGGAGGTGGTCTTTCTTCCACCTCCCTGGTTAAACACTTACTAGATTGTTTGACATGTGTTTTACTCAAGTATGCGATTATGTTGTCTCTTGATACACGAGTACACGCTTGCCGTCATAAGGAGACGTGTGTGCTAACATTGCAACGTCATTATGACTTCCAGGAATAATTAATAAATAGTTTGATGATTGATGGAATATGATTGGCAGTTGCATCTTTGCGTCGAATCCGATCAGGGGAAATCTAAGGGCAATATCACTGATGGACCATGCAAGGACTTGATGGGATCATCAATTCCATTTCGCTAGAAGCTGTATCTGGGATTTTATGCGGAGGAATATATACATGACACAAAGTGCCCCTATATATAAACTTTACTATTATAGTCCTCTCCAACGGTTGTTATGACGTCAGGGGGTTGAATGTGTTGCATTAACGCATTAATGCATTCCCCAGTGAGAAGCATCTGAAAGGGAAATACACATCATGTATCACACTATTTCAAGATGACTGTCATCAATAAGACAATATCAAACAAACAAAACTGTATTTTCATGAAAATCGGAGAATTAATGGGCCAATTATGGAATTTGAAGGATTCGTGTGTTTTTCGCACAACGGTGGTATCGGTTGTTACCACTAAAATGCAAATTAGATGATGACCACCTCACATTGTTCTACTGGTTTTTATAGACAAAATAATAGAGAAATATTGCGGAACAGTAAATATCAGTCACAATCGCCCATAATGTACATTGTCATGATGTCATTACAAGTCTTCCATTGATCTGTACATGATTTCATATCAGCTCATTCTTCACTTCAATCTCCTTTTCTTAGGTAAAATCATACAGAATGACTTGCACCCCTCACATCACGTTCTTGCGGAGTTTGAATAAAATCAGTTGAACACCTTTCAACGAATAGGGGTTGTAGAATTTCTCCATTAAAACCATGATTGTTCTTCTCTTCTTACTTTTTTTTTTGGGGGGGGGGGAGGGTCAAACTATTATAGGGCTGTGGAGCAGTGAAATCTGATTTTTAAAATGGTATTTTGACCAATGTTAACGTTTTTGCGAAATCTTTGAAATTCAAGATTTCATCATCGTCTTGTCTCATGTCAGATCATAACGAAACTTTGAACATTCTGCTTTTTGTTTTTGATAGCAATGAAGTCATTGAAGTCAAAAGGTTTCACAAAGACTTACTTATAGGCCGAAATTCAGTCTTCTATTTCAGAGCTGTAGGTGATATCAACGTGTCATCTATTCTGTTTGTCAAAATCTGTCTTTGTTCTTTGTTCTTTCTTTGCTTCTGTTCAATTTTGTGGTCGCTATGTATCTCAGATGCCATCACCAATTCAATTGCAATTTTCCATGAACATGTCACATGTCACATGTCACTATTTTTGTATTGTATTCAGATACAGATTCATCGAATGACTTTAAGAGGAAATAAAGCTCAACCAAAGCTCTCGACACAGAGTAATCTCGTTTTGTCGAAACTCGATCAAATCCATGTTTGTTTTGATATATTATGATGGTAAATGTAAAGTGAATGAAACGGTTAAAGTTTTTTTTTTTAACGGAAATCAGACCAAACATAAAAACTCGTTAGAACTTTCTCATACATAAAAATGGCTAATGATTTAGTAGCTTTATCTCTTTTTAAAAAGTTTTCCCAACTAAATCATTAAAACTTGAAGAAATTTCATCCGAAGGTTCAACCTTCCTCTGTTTAATTAAAGGTCACGTTAACCTTTGGGAGCAGTCATTTGAAAAATGTTCAAGATATCGCCTTTCATGCATATGTGTAGGTCTGTTGTACCACAAAACACCTTCCCATATAAAAGTTTTGCAATAAAGCCTAAGATATAAGGAGATGTCAGTATTTTTTTCAATAAACCGTAACGGTATACGGTTTACAGTCTGGAAACATTTTTATTATAACTATTGTTCACATGCATAAGCATCGATTTTACTGATTCAAATTTTCACAGTGGTTGTTTCTATCCCTAACTCACATTTTGGAACTATTTTACAGCACTGATGCTGGGTTTTTGTTTCATCTGCAAATGGTAAATTATGCCTTTAGTTCGAAATAAAAAGTCGGTTCAAAACAAAGTAATGTGAGCAAGTATTATTATAATTATGTATTATAAGTCAATCGCAGAGGTCTAGACGCCTCATCATCCTAACATCTATATTTCTTGAAAACGTGTGTGTGAGTATAGAGCTTCTGACGTAGATTATTGTTTTATCTTGGGGGGTGGGGGGAGATTTAATTCTTCTGGTACCATTACTGTACATTTACTGTGATCTTATCATATTATCCCTCTGCGAGCGGCATTGATTACTTATCCATAGGTTTGTATGTAAAACTTTTGCACATTTAATTTATTGGCACAGAATGGGTTCAAGAAAAATCACCTTGTGGACGAGATAAAAGTTCGCACGAAAAAAATCCACTTTTTAACCTATGTTCCTTGTAGAGAACTGTCGTCAATTGCAATAAAAACAGACACATTTTAAAAATGTGGCGGAATATCGCTGTCATAAAGGGCGAAACAAGCAAACATCACGTAGATTACTCTGAAATGTATTATTTCATGTGAATGCTGTCCTTATATTTTCCAATTGTAAGAAGCAAGATGAAACGGCGTCTCTTTTGTCATGTCGTCAGCAGATGGATTAATATAGCATTGTGTTCATGTGTGTGGATTAGGAGATTTATGATAATCTGGAAAGCAGTGACACGTCGAACTCTCTGTAGATTATGGAATTCAGAATAAGACAAATTCAAGAGTGCTTCAACACTTTATGAAAATTGTTGCAATGAAAAAAAAAAATCCAGTATAGATGCCTATTGATCACACAAAGAGATTTCTTAACAAAATCACAGGTTGTCCTTTATCACAAGGATTTCCTCGCTGAAGAACAGCACGGATGAACTAACTATATCTACCTCGAAAGAGCTATACAATCATACAAGTTGCCTGACAATTCGGGAGCAAAGTCATAACGAAGACGTCGCCCACAAACATGAAAAAGCTGCGAATCCTTTCACGTACATCAGTGGAAGATGATAAACTCTCTGATATACTAGTGACAATATTGACAATTCATCGCAAATTTTTAAGCCAGCTCTACTTTAGCAATTGCATGAAGTCTCCCATGATAATCATTCATCATCAGAGTTTCTTCAAAAAGCTGTCCTCTGGATTACAATATATATATATATAAGTGTGGGTCGTGTGTCTTCAGCTAATGATGAACCCCTGGGTCGTCGCATCTTTTTGGAGTGTGTATGTAAACGAGAGTAAGGAGGCGGTAGACGTTGCTTAATCCTCACAAATGATTTTACTCAAGCTTTCGGGCTTCCTGCCCTTTGTCAAGACTGGGGACAAGATACAAAACATGGATATCATATACACAAATAGAAAATAATAATGTAACCGGGCCAAATGTGAAGTGTGCACCTCACACCGTACGTATTTATAGATCCTGCAACCCTGAATGCTGTTAAACACATTATTATACACTCATTCCCGGTTAAGAACGCTACTTATGTGCTCTTTTTGTGTGTACCTATGTTCCGCTTATTCATACATACACTCCTTGATTTAATTATTATTATGATTTCATTAATTGCCGTTATTGTTCCATGGTTGCCTGCTTTGACATACGCGAGGAGTTTCACATGTGTGTTTGTGCGCACACATCAGTATCCATTGTGTGTGTGCAGATGTTTAGTCATACGTACACTGTATTTGTAAATGCTTATATTTTGTATGCTTGTTTGTGATTGTATATCTGCAAGTTATATTATGCAAGATTGATGCATATATACACTCCCACCTGTGTAATTATTCCCTGCCGTCACATTATTATACACTATGTTGTTCACGTCTAAGATAGTAAGTATATTTATCTGTGAATCTAGTTCTCAGTGGGCTTCCAGACTTCTTCCTCTTTTTTTCCTCTCCTTTTGTATTTATGATGCTTCAATTAATCTTTCCATTGATTTTATTTTTCCAGAGGGGCCCACATTCTACAAGCTCTGTCTTTTTAGTGGGTCTCTCCATTTTTCGCACTTTAAGCAAAGTTATACATGTACCTTATTTCGATCACTTCTGTTTTTTTTTTTACTACAATGTATAATTACTATAAGGTCCTCCTCAACTGTTTCACATTCTTTTCGATACATAATGTTCTGTTTACCTTATTCTCTGTTGTCAAAAGAAGTGTAACTTATGTTTTGTCGAAAAATGAAATAAACTTCGAATTGAATTGAAATTGAATTATAAGGAAAATAAAAACAGAATTTCACAAAATTTCATCTTTTAAAAAAAGTACACATTTCCTTGACTCGTTACCGACATATGTCATGGGTAATATTATTCCCCCTACCTTTAGAAAGAGGCAAGTCAAATGCTCTTTTATTATGCGAAAACAATGAAAATATGTTGAATTTTCTTTACATTTTCTTTATACTGTTGTACTCATATGACATGACAAGCTGTAGTAGTCTCCTCGTCCAGCAGTTCCAACACAAAAATTTTAAAAATTCATAACTTTTGCATCGATTGTCCAATTTTCCTCTAACTTTCACTGATGTGTTCTACTAATATTGCTGCATTTTCTCAATCCTTATGTTTATGAAGGTGAACTTGTCCTTTAAGAACGCTACTTATGTGCTCTTTTTGTGTGTACCTATGTTCCGCTTATTCATACATACACTCCTTGATTTAATTACTATTATGATTTCATTAATTGCCGTTATTGTTTATATGGTTACCTGCTTTGACATACGCGAGGAGTTTCACATGTGTGATTGTGCGCACACATCCGTATCCATTGTGTGTGTGCAGATGTTTAGTCATACGTACACTGTATGCTTATATTTTCTATGCTTGTTTGTGATTGTATATCTGCAAGTTATATTATGCAAGATTGATGCATATATACACTCCCGCCTGTGTAATCATTCCCTGCCGTCTCTGCCTCCTTCACTGTAGTTATCAGTTCCGCTATTGTTTTGATCATCATTATTATTTTCTATTTGTGTATATGATATCCATGTTTTGTATCTTGTCCCCAGTCTTGACAAAGGGCAGGAAGCCCAAAAGCTTGAGTAAAATCACTTGTGAGGATTAAGCAACGTCTACCGCCTCCTTACTCTCGTTTATATATATATATATATATATATGAAATATATATATATATATATATATATATATATATATATATGTATATATATATGTATATATATATATATATATATATATATATATATATATATATATATATGATTCCTTGCCTATATTAGCAACAAAACCCGTTTCGCGAAACAAAATTGTGAAAATGATTTTTTGAAAGTTGGATTAGTGTGAGTTGTACGTCGTCTTTCAACTGTTTTGGAAGGTATAAAAAGGAAACCAAAACCTAAAGAGAAGTGTGGATTGAGTGAAAGCAGCAACATTAGTATAACACGTTAGTGAACATTTGAGGAAAATCAGACAATTGATAAAAAAGTTATTAATTTGTAAAGTTTTGGTGTTGTAATCAGTGGAGAAGGAGACTACTAGAGGTCATGACGTCATATGTGGACAACAATACAAAGAAAATATAAAGAGAATTCCACAAAGATTCATTTTTCATGAAAATTACACATTCGTTCAATTTGATACTGTCATAATAATGTTAAGGGTAGTAATTATTCCCCCTGCTTTCTGAAAGCGGTTAGTCAAGAGCTCTTTCATTACGCTAGAAAAGTGAAAGCATGTTGCATTTTCTTTATTATTTTCTTTTATTGTTGTCCACACATGATGTCATAAACTCAAGTAGTCTCCTTATCCACTGCTTCCAACACCAAAACGTTAAAAACTCATAACTTTTGCATCGATTGTCCGATTTTCCTGAAACTTTCACTGATGTGTTCTACTAAAGTTGCTTCTTTCACTCAATTCACATTTTGCTTTGGGTTTGCTTTCCTTTAACAATAAAGTGAAATGCCAGACGATGTTCAAGAAGTAAACATAGAGTGAAACATTGCACTTTTGATGTTTACATGTTTCTTAAGGATATTTCTTTTTCTTTTTCTTCTTTCTTCATGCGTGTTTTTGTCTTTTACCCTAATTTTTCGTTTCGTAGTGCAATGGTAAATATAATTATACATCATAGTTACGGTGGTAGTGAAATAATGTGTGAGTTATATGAGACCCTTACGGAATATACCGCACATCATGATATATTTCTTTAATACCCTGTCTTTATCATTTAATTTATGGCGTATTAAACACAATCATTCAGTACCGTGAATCAAAGTATTGGTAAATTTTCGGTAACTAGCTTTCTGTAGGCTGCTCATTAAAAAGAAAATTGATTAAAAAAAAAATGGTTTCCTTCTTTCCGTCTGTGTATATTTTTTTTTTTCCCATGGGAATTTTTGTGTGGGTTATTGATTATATTTTCACTCTCTCAACTGAAAGTTCATAGTCCTGGATTTATCAAGAGGTCTAATGATCATGACGTGATTAAATGTGGGAGAATATGAAAATCGATTGGTTTTCAAAAACAATTGTCAACACTTTACAACCGGTCTTTCCTTCGTTCTATGACACCATACATTTCTGTTGTACTGGTAGGTAAACATGCCCTTGGTAATCATTAATGTTAAATGTTCTCTCTGTTACAATACCATCTTCATAATTTTATATTTTTGGGTGTTTTCTCTTTAATTCATGATTTCTTACTTTAGTACATCCGTTTATATCCGTGTATAAGTTGTTTTCATTCACTTATGCACTTATTCTGTCTGAAATATAACCGCTAATTTTCGACGGTGCAACTCTCTCAGTCAATTAATGCAGTCGGTCGCCCTCTTGTGGCAGACTATGGCACTTGTCGCCTGTCGTGCCTGTTATTTTTCCGGTTTCAGAAATTGGCGCGCAAACGAGCATCAAATTCCGTGACGCCATCACGTCCGCCAACTGTCTCTTCTCCTGTCTCTCTCCCTGCATTCCTCCCCTCTCTCTTTTTCCATATATATCTATGTATGTATCTATCTGACTGTCTATCTAATCTATTCATCCATCTATCTATCTATCCAGCTATCTATTTTCTGTCTTTCTGTCTAACTTTATTTCCAACTTTCATCCTTTCTTTCTTTTTGTTTGTAAGACTCCATGTAAAATCCAGAAATAAGAGCATGAAATAATTATGTGTAAATCCCAAGTCTTGCAGATGTGCTTCAAGTAAGACACTGGCGAACAAGGTGTCATCTCCACGAAAACAAGATGAGTCTCATGCAATTCAAGGGAAAGTCCAGACGATTTTCAAAATTTTACATCATGTAGCTCATAGATCAACAGCTCCAAGTTTTTGTATGTGGAATTTATCATGGTCCTTGAACAGAGTTAACCAATACTCTGAAAAAAAAAATGAACAAATTACACTGAACAATTAAGGATGATGACATAGGAGGCTCACATATTTCAGAAATGCTGCAATGTAATTCCATTACAATACCGCTTGCTTAGCAAGTTTACCTGTGTACAATAATGGTTCTTTAATTTGTTCTGCTTCCTTGAGTCCCCACTCATGCATTTTTATGGTGAGGCTGCCATGTCATCATCCTTGTTCATTGCAATTTGTTATAAATTTTGAAAACATTCTTACTCCTCGTTTCAATCACTATAGGTACTGCGGCTATGTACCAGGTATAACCAATTTAAAGTTGTTCAATGTAATGTGAAAGTCTGAAAATCATACGGAGTTCTCCTTTAAAAGTTGTCCATTTCTGCGTTTTTTTTTATAACACTGTAGTTATTGCATTTTACTCTTTCTTATTAGGCCTACTGTTTTTTTTTATTTTCTACTGTTCAAGAGTTGTTTTTTTTCCGTATGTGATTTCGAATAAACGTGATGACATGAAAGCAGTAGCTCCTTATCTTAAAACGTTATCTTTGAAAGTGATCAAGGCTTTTGCTTTTTCGATAACAAGCAAGCCAGCTTAATGATTTCTAATGAATATTAGCAAACAAAGTAATGAGCAAGTAGCATTCTCTATCTCGAAAGACATGTAGACCATCCGTAACTGACATATACAGCAAAATTATAAAGAAGCGTATCAGGAGTGAAAATAGTTTAGTTGTCATTTCATTCTAATAATAATGATGAATATGATGTAATGTAAAACATTTTTGGGGGGGATGTCGTGAAATAAACAGTAACGCTGGAGTGCAGACTACTTCTACAAATGTTTTAAGTTGAGTGAACTTCGAAATTCGTGCAAAAAGGAAATAAAAAGAAAGGTAATGGGGAAAATAAGGGTAGAATCAATGGAAAGAGGAACAAAGAAGCGCACAGCAATCATCAAAACAAAGAAAATGCATCAGTTATTGATGATAAATTTAACTTGTTTGTCATAAATTCATGTGCAAACATTTGAGTGATATTATTGCGAGAAAATCACAATAAACTCATTTTGCATTAATGGGAACACTGAATATAAAATCATATCATCTCGAAAATTCAAAATTATACACCTCAGAATAAGGCAATCATAAAATAATGAGAACGTCATATAATGAAAGATAAAGGTCCGGAGTATAAATATTAACGATTATTCTGATAATTATGTACATTGTTGCAATCACATTTTATTTTAATAATATTGATACTGATATCCATTGTTATTGTAATTTTTATTATTATTATTATTATTATTATTATTATTATTATTATTATTATTATTATTGCTACTACTACTACTACTACTACTGCTACTACTACTTATTATCATTATTATTATTATTATTATTATTACTACTACTACTTATTACAATAATAATAATTATCATTATTATTGTTATTAGTAGTAGTAGTAGTAGTAGTAGTATTATCATCATTATAATTTTTATGGTATTCGTGGTGTGCCTCATTCTTGGTTTGTTGATTATTTGAGTGGACGACAACAATACACCAGTTTTAACGGTGCTAAGTCGGACCTCATGCCCGTATCTTATGGCGTGCCCCAAGGTAGTATCCTTGGCCCTCTTCTCTTTTTGATTTATGTCAATGATGTTATCAATTCATCGAAAGTTTTTCGTTTTGTAATGTATGCTGATGATATCAATATTATATATTCACATTCTGATCAGAAAATGCTTAACCAAATTGTTAATGAAGAAGTGCAATCCTTATGCAACTGGTTCAAGGCAAACAAACTACAAATGAATATTAGTAAAACGAAATACATGATTTTCCAATCTTCCAGAAAACAGATACAATTTTGTCCAAACTTTTCTATAAAAATTGATAATAATGAAATTGAAAAGGTTGCCACAATAAACTTTTTAGGGGTGTATATTGACGAAAAGTTGTCCTGGAATGACCATAAAAAATTATGTTCATGGAAAGATAAGTGTTGCACTTGGTATGATGTTCAAGCTTCGTTCGTTAATCCCGAAAAATACACTGTTCATGCTTTACAATGCCTTTATCTTGCCGTACTTAGACTATTGTAATCTCATCTGGTCAGGGACTAGCCAGCGACAATTAGATCGGCTAACGGTCCTCCAAAAGAAAGCCATTCGCTTTTGTACAAATTCCCTCAATCTTGCCCACACCCCTCCATTATTTAAGGACTTGCAAACGTTAAATTTTCGAGACAGAATTTCATTTAAACTTGGTATTTTTATGTATAAATATGTTCGCTCCGTCTTGCCAGATATATTCAATGATTATTTTTCTTCTCATGCCAAGAAACATTCTTTCAGTACTAGAAATAAACAATGTTATATTTTACCATTTTATCGTCTGAAAATCAGTCAGTCCAACTCTATAAAGTACAAAGGGGCTAAATTGTGGAATTTGTTAAGCATGAAACTGAAATCTGTTAACACATTGAATCTTTTTATGACTCAATATAAGCAGCTTCTTCTTAATCTGTATTGATTAATGTTTATGAATGAATGATGAATAATTGTGCAATTCCCATACAAACCTTTGACAATTACCCTGCATGTTTGTTTGTTTGTTTGTTTTTTATTGTATAGTATTATATTGTATTAGTTCAGTTGTTGTTTTGTTTCCTGTCTCTATCATAATGTATTGTTGATTTTGTAACGGCCTCTAATCTAAGTTCTGTTTTGATATATATATGTTTCATTCAAAACTGTGATTTTAAACTATATTGTAAAGGAAATCTCCATTTCCAAGCCCTAGGCTTTTGCGTGATTTCCTCCTTTGACTCACACATCTATGTAAATATTTTATATGTGATTTTATGAAATGAATAAATTGAATTGAATTGAATTGAATTTCATTGTTATTGTTATGATCATCATTATTATAATTATTATCTTCAATATCATCATCATTTCGCACATTTCATTCGAGGTCGCAAAGGGCTTAAGCTTACATTTGATGACAGTCGACGCAAGACCTGCATCGTCATTGTTTTGCTCGTCATTACTATGAAGAGCGCCATCAGGACTGTGGAGCTCTCGTGCACAATCCCCAAAAGGCGATACAGATTTCAATAAAAATATAAATGCACAAGATTGATTTATGAACTATGTAGGCCCTATACTTAATTCGAATTAAGAAACAAAATAAATTTAATTGGCGAGAAAGCTCATTGGGAAATGGAAAACACAGAAGTTGCAGGCCTATTGAATAATACTTTATGAAGATTCTATCAGTTATGAAAATACACTCTTGGGACAATTTGATTATTGTGACGAATACGTAAAACCTCGCGAGTACATTGCACCTATCACATAGAAAAATAAAGACGAATGTATTGATTACTATCATTATTAAAATAATCATCATTATCATTACCATTATTCTTATTGTTATCATCATTATCGTTATTATCATTGTTATTATCATTGTTATCATCATTATTACTTTGCCTTTTCGCCAATCACAGTATTTGTAATTTTTTTCGTTGGTTACCTATTATGTATCTCTTGTATTGTATTTCACTCCTTTTCCCCTACGATAAAGTGGGGTAGCTTGGGCCAAGGAGGTATCACCTCCTTGAGTGGATAAACTCTTGAATTACGTCATTAATTTGGACTGATACAGCTGTGCATAAATCAAGACTACGCTGCCACTCTAGATAATAGTTGAATCAGGGGATGAGGTTGACCTCCTTGTTTGAACTACGCACAGCGTATCTAAATACCTGGTAATAATTGATAATGATAATGATAATGATAATAATAATGATAATCATCATCATCATCATCATCATCACATCATCATCATCATTGATCACCATCATCATCATTGATCATCATCATTCATCATCATCATCATCATCATCATTGATCATCATCATTATCACCATCATCCCCCTGGTTACATGCACCAGTCTTCAACTGTGTTCATCAGTTTCGCGATGGAAGCTTCTGCGTCCGATCTCTATCGACGAAACTATTATGAATTCATGGATGATCGCTACGACTACATTTGATATTCACCCTATCGGACACTCCCGCGCATACTATTACAGTACTATGTTATTTGATCAAAGAAAAATCAAGGCCACAACTAGTCGCGCTGCGTTTGTTTGTTTGTTTCTTTCTTTCTTTTCGGTATTCAATTTCTTGTAGAAAGTTGTGCACACTTGCGAAAAAGAAAGGAGTTCGTAACTTGCACTGAGCAGTTTGCTCAATCTCTCAATCCTTCTGTATTCCACAGCGCCAAACTCAATGCCATGTTCGTTTACATTACGCTCTTCGCTGGCAAGCTACCCAAGCCAACACATCGACTGCAATGCCCAGGGCAAGGCGTGCATTGCCATTTTTAGCTTGAATTATGCATGACATCATCGCAAAAGCGCATATCGATTGGCCAGCAAAGTGAACACTCTCCCGCTTCGCGTGACGTCATGCGCAGCACGCCGAGAAAAGAAGAAAAAATATTCAGCAAATCACAACCGACACACGCCCTTCCACTTCGAACTTGCTTCCACGCTTCGTCGTGCTTATGAATGCAAACAGCCTCGCGTTCAATTCCAGTCTGCCTGCCAGGTCTCGGGACATAAAACCTGTGACCCGTTGAGAGATACCTCATACCCCAGTGGCCACATAGCACCTAGCAGTCTTTACATTTTCTCGTCGGAGTCGACCGATACTTTCCCTTATTCAAAATGGGCGAATGGAGTAATGGAATCTGCGGTTGCTTCAGCAACATCGGTATGTGTATCTTCACGTACGTGGTGCCTTGCTACACCCAGGGAAAACTGGCCGAATCGGTGGGTGATGACTGCCTCCTCTGTGGTATCGCTCTCCTCGTACCCCTCGTCAACATCTACGCCCGTGTCACTACCCGTGGCAAGGTCCGAGACAACAAAGGAATAGAAGGGGGGCTCATCGGGGATTTGATCTGTGTCTGCTGCTGTCCCTTCTGCGCCTTGATGCAAGAAGCTCTGGAAATGTCAGTGGCGACTCCCCTAGGTGCCGGGGAATCCATTGCCCGTTCTTAAACCCGTGAGTCTATTCTCGTGATAGCGACAACTACTACCACAACAACATCCACGCCTATGTATTTTATGTGTAAACTTTGAATTCGGTGATGCTTCGGGACGTACGAGTGCAGCCAGCCCTGTCCAGGAGGCTGAGAGAAATATAAAGTCAAGGATATTATAAAGAGATACATTTGAAAGTGGGGGAAATGTGCCATCACAGTTACTTTGATTGATGATAATCTGTTGCTCACCACATCACACGGGTGCAGCGCAGCCATACTAGCCACGCCCTTATCCTACAAGCTGATAATGTACAGAGTGCCTCACAGTGCGCAAGTGGAGCTTGAGCGATCTAGCGAGACACCAAGCACCGAGTACTTATATCAAGGAGCCTCACACAAGATAGCATGCATTCTGGATCTGACAGACGTCAGATATACCTGGAAACTGTTTGGGACTCTTTCATTATGAAATCAGACCACCCCCGCCCATACTGTTTATAAAGCGTGACGTTTTATAGCGCGGTTAGACATCACTATTTTAGTAGAGACAATGCTCCGTTTCACTGCTGCATTCGACCATGGCCATGGAGCTACATCATACGACAGATTCCCCTGGTATCCCCGCGGCCCCGAGCAGCTCTCCATGATACAAACCCGATGAAATTGTAGGATAACTTGAACACTTTCTTTTTCTAGCCTCCAATCAAGTTTTCAACTATCAACCAACCTTGCTTGACGTGATGGCTTTGAAGAAGGCAATAGTTTCGGCAACGCGTCGATCACACAGGATTTATTTCCATTTTTTTTTTGTCCGGAGTTCTGAAACATTAAAAGATATTAAAACAGAAAAATAGATATGACAACACACTTTCCTGGAAAATGCCCGAAATACCTGTGGAGGGCATAGTGTCCTTGGTGTGACATAAGCAGGATACACCGAATCTTCGCTTATATTTCCCCCTCGGATTATAGTATGAAATGAGAAAGGGCGACCATGTTTCGGGTCGAACACCGTGGCCAACGTGACTGTAAGCTGGGACAAGCGGAATGCAGGAAATTCTCTACAACAGACAAACTTGACCTTTTTAACCCCTGGACAGCTAGGTAAACGTCAACACGTAAGGAATATAAAAAACACCGCAGCAACAGTATGCCGGGAAATCTGCGTGCGCGTAGAAAGAAAGACCTCTTTGTTTTGTTTTAGGTTTTAAGTTCGTAGTAAACTAATTATCAAAATGGCCAGGTGTGGATTAGATTGTGTTTGCAATGGGAATAGGTATGGACCATCTGGTGCAGCAGTTACCGCTTTGGTTGATGTTGATTAGCAAACAAGATTTATTCGAATGTACACGTACGGGAAATGTAATCAGAATAATCGCGCTTGCGGCAGAAAACATGCCTACACTTATATCCGCTTCTCTGGAACAGTAGTAGGGTCTGCATTCCTCGACAGTAAGTAGCACAATTTGTATAACCATAAATGTTGTGATGAAGATATAGGCCTAACTGGCAAAAAGACTGAATATACAGCAAATGGAATATAGCAGTCTCTTTTATTTCGATCAATGCATTATGTGGCAAAAATTTCGTTTAATTTCCCCTTTTTCCGCGCTGAACAACTACTTTCATATTTCGTGTGTTGTCTATCCGTGCCTTGAAACAATTCTCTTCCTATTTTTTTCGGCATTTCTATTACGTAGTATAATATAAAATCAAACCTTGTTTTATGACAATGCTCTGTTTGAATGCAGATTTGAATCCTTTAATGGGCTTAGACTACACGCAGCGTGTTTATTTTTATATACCTACTTTGTTTTACTTTCATTTCTCTGTATTTCATATACTTGTCATTTTTACAGAAGACCTTGATATGATAACTTGTGTATTTTTTAATATGAAGACTGGTATGACTCATTCACACAAACGCGCAGATGTGTGTGATACCAGGAAGGCGTCTCACCTCCCTGATGATACATACATATTACTTTGGTCCTTGGTAAACCCTGTCATAATAATTATAATTCTGATTTCATCGTCATGAGCCGTATATTTTGTAGTCGATATAAAGAAATATTTGCAACACCCGAAGTGCGTAAATTTACTATTCAGCGCATGAACAATCTAAAATCATCTGTCTTTCACGTCGTTAGCAGGGGATATTGCTGTAAATGTTTCCAATGGAATACATTTTGACCGTGGCGAACGGGTAACGATGTTGTTTCCCGTGTTCATACAGTTATTACTGAGATTCAGGGATTTTTTTCCAAAATAAGTTAGCTGCCTTTTCGTCTGATTCTTCCAATCCTGTTCATGTGTCTAAAACTGGTAAAGCAGATGTGAGCTATCACTGAATAACAATGGTGTTAGACTAGTCGTCTTGACGACAGGAAATGAAAAACAAAATGCACCTCTTAAAGCACCAGGAAAAGACAAATCAGGGATTCATAGTGTCACTAGAAAACACAGTACTCTACCGCCTGAGCTTATCAAAATACGACGCAGCTCCAATTACAGAATGTGACTTCGCTCTCATTGGAAGTTTCATCTCGACACTGAATTACTTAATTGCTCGACTCTTACAATTAGATCAACTGTATTTTAACGCATACACTGTAGTCGAAAGCTTTCATGGATTATGACTGTACTGGGCAGCACATGACCGTGATTTCAATACAATGTATGAGGCGTGTCCTTTCCCCGTGGGCGTCTCCTACGCGCGGGAAAAGCACGGAGGATTGTGTTTTGTTCATGATGCGACCGTCCAGATGGGGATGGGGTGGGCAAGGAATGAGATGACACAGGTCACACTCGGTGATGTTGGAAGCAGAAGGGCTTACACTAATAATATCATCGAATGCCGTTGCTGCCCGGAATTTCCACGGCATGCGGCGTGTAGTGAGTGGGCGAGGTTGCAGGCATATGAAGAGTAGACTCAGGCGGCCATTTTATCTCTTCCTTTCGGCTTATCGCCAAACTGGACTGGAGTCGGTAGGGAGCACTCGCAGTAAATAACGATGAAGAAAATTCAGTCATACAAACTAAGGAGAAATTGGCGCACATTCTTAAAATTACTCTATGTTCTTTTATCCTTTTAGTACATCTATTTAAATGTTTTAAGAAACAAACGCGTGGGATCGGTGATACTGTGATGTATGGTGTATGGAGCAACAACGAAGTTAAAAAGAGAAGTAGAAGTAAAATATATATATACGGTATATAACGTGGCCTTGGACTATGTCGAGTACTAGGCGCAAGAAACATGTAAGTGAACATACAAAAAAGTCAGTACTGAAGTTCAAAGTCACCGATATACCATTTTGATCGGCGACACATGCAAATTTGAACATAGGGTGAACAGGTTATGTATTTGTACTCGTTTGATATCATGACTAGAAAGAATGATTTAGAGAAGTTACAGCTATCATTATTTGACACTGTATGGTTACAATGATTCCAGCAGGCCTACTCTGTGATCATCATGTGATGGTACAAAAGTGGAAGTTGTTGTTTTGTTTTGTTTTGTTTTCAGTTGATAAATGATTTGTTCCATGCAACTTTGAACGGCGCACACACGGTGACGAGTACCACCAGACTTAGCCTCGTGTTCAGGCCGTTTAGGATTTTTGACAACTGTGTCTGTTATCAGACCAGTTTGATAACATGCAATCCCAGTCCCACCAGTGTGGAGGTGTACTGTTTTGCGACATTTAGGCCGATGAATTATTGGCACTACTCCTATGATAGTGTTAAAGGCGTTAAGTCTGTTTCTTAGACGAACTTGTCGCATTTGTAGAAGGCAGAACCCATTGGCAGCGACAAAGGCAAGCAACTGGAATCGAATTTCATTTTCTCTGTAATTTCCAGGTGTTGCTGTTCTCTGTGTAGATATTTGACTGAATTTGTGACCTCGTGTCAAAGTGATGACAACAAGAACGATGATATTCCGTATTGACGACCAGGCTGTAACATCCTCTTTTCCGCATCATTCGCATACTATAGGCGATGATTGGAAATTTGTGATTTGATAATATTATAATTGTAGTGATATAGATGGATGTAGATAGGACTTATGGTCAGAATTATCGTTGTGCCGTTTCAAAGTCTAGACGAGGTAGCCAACATTAGTAGTGTTTTGGGTTTGCGTGTAGATTATTGTTGTACATGGATATGTGTGAGTGATACTTCCTGGCGTATACTCGAGTTACGATACAAAGTACCATGTGTATAATTAACGAAAAGGATGAAGGGAGAGAAACAGGAAAAAGAG
The DNA here is from genome assembly GCF_040938485.1 of Diadema antillarum. NCBI lineage: Eukaryota > Metazoa > Echinodermata > Echinoidea > Diadematoida > Diadematidae > Diadema > Diadema antillarum. The sequence continues at coordinate 1,158,044 of NW_027271071.1, read as the reverse complement.
CTTTGTAAACTTAGCATCGTGATCAAAAGGATCCAGCAATAGTTATTATTTTATACGGAATACAAACTGAGTCAAAATATACAGTCAAAAGACGTTGGTACAGCTCATGACGTGTATTCGTTTCTCTTCCAGGTTTTTTTGTGTGACGTGATCGTTCTATGGGGGTCATCCCACAAGACCGACATCCATGAGTCATACCGCCCATGAGTTCGACACTAGGCAAATAAAGCCCATGAGACCGACACTAGGTAAAAACAGCCCACAAGTTCGACAGATACATGTACAACACGGAGTTTAATGTGTCGGTCTCGTGGACCTTGTTTGCTTAGTGTAGAACTCGTGGGCCGTATAACTCGTAGGCTGTATGACCGTGGGTGTCGGTCTCGTGACGTGCACCCGTGATGGGGTGAGTGGGAGAGATAGATTTTCATTCTAGTGGGGAGAATAGTATGTTGCAGTCTGATGCGTCTGTGCGATTTAGATGGTGCAGATGTCGGTGATGAATACTGATGTTGAAAATGATGGTGGTGATGATGATAATGATGGTGAAGATGCTGCTGCTGCTGCTGCTGGTGCTGGTGATGACGATTATTATTATACTGATTAGTGGAGGGTGGAGGTCAGTGGAGATGATACTGCAGACAGACGTCAAATACAGCGGAAACTTGGCATAAAGAGATCTGATATAACAAAATAACTGATATAAGGAACAAATTGTCTTGGTCGCAATGATCTCGTTATACTGAGTATCCACTGTACAGGTATAAGTGGCGAATAACAATGAATTACTTTTAAAACGAAAACTTTTATATAACTTTGAAAAGTGTTTGTTGTTTTTGTTTGTGTGTGTATGCGCGGGCCCGTATGTGTGGATTTACATATATCTGTAGTTAGCGTTTAAGGTCAATTTAAATTTGATCTTATTTGTGCATTTTTAAGACATACAATGAACATAGCATTGTTTAATTCTTTGGTACGAACTGTAAAAAGGAATGATACATGGAAACTGTAATGATACACATTCACGGATATTGTAAGGGCACAGACCAATGAATTTGTGAGACACATACTAATTTGTAATGTTGAAAAATGTGGGGGATTTTAAAAGCCCTGGCATGATATGAATTTTACAGCATACATGAATACATTTACATATTATCCTCTTTACATTTTACTTTTTATTTCTCACTTTTCATTGCAGTCGCTATCATTACCGCAATTTCACAGAACATGCAGTAAAAGAAATATGTGTTAAATGTTACAATAACTTTCGCTCATTTCCATTCTTTTCTTCCTGTTTGATCTCCCGTCTAACTCGTGTTTCTACATACTTCCTTTGTTCCTCTTAAGTAAGAAATGCCGGGTTACCATGCAACGTAATCGTTTGTGTTATTCTAAATTATTGTGTTAACTGCATCTACATAATGACATAGGAGATTTGATTTTGATATCACGAACAGGTTGTTTCCATATCATGATGAGATCATTAAAATCTACTCTCAGATTACTCTGTGACGCTTCAGAAAGTGGAAACTGAAACTGGACTGTTTCCATACTTAGTAATGGCACTTGTAGTTGTCCTACTTACCGGGTAAACATAAATCTAGCTTTATGGGCGCATGGAATGGAGTTATGATATTCAAGTTAAAGGATAATCATTTTCATTTAAAGGTGATGATTAAACTGAATTATACCAGGATTTTTTTTTTATTTGTCTTTTTTTTTTGTGGTAATTTATTCATTTATTCAGTCTTCTTTAAAGACATGGTAGTCTTTTCAGAGCCAAAAGGCCTGCTTTTAAAAAGAGCCCTGTCAGGAATATACGATATACACGTCGGAACTTATTATTTCCTCAGTGTAAAAAAGTTATTATGACGACAAAACCAAAATATATCAAGTCAAACACAATAACAGCTAAACAGAAAAAACAAACAAACAAAGACAATGTAAACTTAGCTCATAACAGAACAAGATAGGCCTACTATGTAACAACACAGGGTAACAAACGTGCCACATAACAGTTGTGTCTTCAGTCGCTGTGAAAAAGCTATATAAGAATAAACCAGAATCTGTGTTAAATCTGATTGTAATTGGGTCTTGACATGAGTGTTGCTGACGTTCAAATATGGGTTGGGAGTTCATTGTAAATACTGGGTGCTATGAAAGAAAAGGATCGTTTTGGTGTTTTTCTTTTTTTTTAATTCGATGTTGGGCTTTGGAATGAACAGTGGATTTAAAGTAGAATGACGGGAGACATAATACACGTACCGATTAATATTAATCGGTACACAAAAAGCGACATTGCTCTCACCATGGGATAGGTGGCTTCATTCCAGGGTCTGGTATCATGGTTCCACACAACCACGAGACACAACATTTATCGTACGACACCTCTCCGGATTGCTCAACATATGAACACATGGATTTTAAGCATACAGTGTGCTGTATATGATTTGTCGTTTTATGTTTTCACATAAATTAGACAGTGTTGTATTTGTTAAACATACATCCATAATCTGGAGATCAATGACAAGCAACTCATATTTTGTAAATTCAGTATAAGGACTATGATCATATTACATGGCACAAAATGAATGTTTAAATCATTCTAAAGTACTTTACATTAATATTAGATGTTTAAGATCAAGTGGCATGGTGAGACTCGTCTCAGAAGGGGGTTAGATTGCATGCAGATGAACATCTGTGTGGGTGTATGTATGTGTGTGTGTGTGGGGGGGGGGGGGGGCTCCTACCTCTCCGCAATAATGATGATAAAGATACTTATCAAACCATTCCTTTTTCTACTGCCATTACTATGGTATCATGCACGTGTATGAAAATGAATTCAAAAACATTGTAGTGAAGTTTATCTTGCGTCATCAACCAACATAGATCAGATTTTGGGTTTTGTTGTTGTTGTTGTTGTTTGTTTTTTGTGGAAGGAAATAGAACAAAAAAGTGTCAAATTGAGGAATTGAGGGCAGTGCCAGAGGGGACATTGAGGTAATGTGAATCTTGTCCCCCACCCCCCCGAATAATTCCCGGAGACTGTAGAGCAGTATTATGCAGTCTTTCTTCACAGGTGACCGCCAAGTCGGTGGAGGAGAAATGAAAAGAAGTTTTACTGTCTGGTGTCACAAGATGTGATCTGATATCAACATTTGATTTCAGATTGTGCATTAGGTAGGAACCTTCAAACTGAATTTATAATGATTATTTTCTAAAGCTTATCATGGGGGGGGGGGGGGGGAGGGGGTAGCAATATCAGAAGGTAATCTTTCTATTATGTTGGTAGTTTCGAATGGCATCGCGACGAAATAAACACAGGAAACAGCCAAGGGTAGGAGAGAGAAATAAAAAGGGCTTAAGTACATGTGATTCAGAAAGATCTTAAATGTCAGGAAGTACTCTGACATGGCATCCCATGGAAAATGGGAACCTCAGAATGGCCCAACAATGGCCCAATAAAAATCATGCCTTGGACCATGTACATGTACAACCGCATCCAGCCATCTTCTCAGATGGAAATGAAACACACCCCCCCCCCCAAAAAAAAAATAAATAAATAAAAAAATAAACAAACAAACAAACAAATAAACAACAACAACAACAACAAAACCAATGTATTGTGTTAAGTTTTGCATTTCGTTCCTGATTTCATACGGACAATGATCGTTAAATTCTTGAGAAGGAACGTATATACGCAGTACAGGGTGGTTATACTCCCTTTCCGTATGGGCTCACACTTACATTTAGAAAGTAACCAGATTGAGGTGTGATTTTATCTTTTTTTGAATATTAGACAGCTGAATCATGAATAGTGATGGTACTGTATGAAGTCATCTGCGACAATACACTCAAAGAAAATAATGTGTTTTCAGATCTTTCTTGAGGCATAAAAATTGACGAATTCGGAGTTTGTGATGGACAGAGGAAGAATTTTACTCCACCCTTTGAAAGTGAGCGAGTGTAATAAGTCCCACGTCAGCCGCTTGATTTAATTCAGAGAAGTAATTTAGAGCCCACTTTGCGATTAATTCAAAAAGCATATATTATGCGTGAGGCCCCGGGGCAACCCGATGATTATTAACTACTGTTGAACAAGTTGAAAGGGAAGCCAGTGAAGAGAGTTAATGCGTGGAGATGGCATGGATGGAGCAGGATGACTTAAAGGGATGGTAGTAAAGTATCGGTGGAGATGAGAATTGGGCTTTTAACTTTTTGCGAGATACCAAGAAAACACTAATGAAATAGTACAGAGCATACCATTTTAAAAGGAATTCACAGTTAATTTGATGAAAATCAGGTTTGGAATGACATGAAACATCCAAAAACAAAGTAAAACAAAGTGATCGTAATAAAATGTGGGTCCCACACTTTATTAGAATCGCCCCGTTTTGGATATCTCAGCCATTTCAAAACCAATATTCATCAAATAAATGCTGAATTCCTCATGGAATTACATGCTCTTTCATATCTTATAAGAGGTTTCTCATTATCTCACCAAAAAAGACTAGAAACCTGAAATTCGGTCTCAACCAAAACTATACCATCCCTTTAAATTTATTGTGCGAGACGCCGGAGTAGATCCACACTAGACATTGGAGTGGAAGAAAGAAGACCGTTGCAATAGTCAAGAGAGGGTCAATGACCTAACAGTTTGATGACAGGTTTTGACAGATCGCTGTATTTGTGCACTTAGATATGAAAATATTGTTCCTTTTAAATGAAACGTTACGGAGCGACAAATATTTTCATATGTACGGAGACATTTTCAAGGGAGTATCAATGAAGAGATGAATGTAAACACACACACACACACATACACACACACACACACACACACGCATATAAGTGTATGTTTATTGAAATACACATACACGCAGGTTGTTATATCTAGATTCAAAGAAAGAGTACCGTATCATGCATAAGGAAAGGTTAAAGGAAACCCAAACCCAAACAGAAATATGGATTGAGTGAAAGCAGCAGCATTAGTAGAACACATTAGTGAAAGTTTGAGGAAAATCGGACAATCGATGCAAAAGTTATAAATTCTTAAAGTTTTAGTGTTGGAACCGCTGGATGAGGAGACTACTTAAGTTTATGACATATGTGTGAACAACAATTAGAGAGAAAATACAAAGAAAATTCAACATGCTTTCACTTTTCTAGCATAATGAAAGAGCACTTGACTAACCGCTTTCAGAAAGCAGGGGAATAATTACTACCCTTAAAATATGTCAGTATCAAATTGATGGAATTTGTAATTTTCGTGAAAAATTATTTTTTGTGGAATTCCCTTAATATTTTCTTTATATTGCTGCCCACAATCAATGACGTCATAGTCTCCTCATCCAGCGATTCCAACACCAAAACTTTAAGAATTCATAACTTTTGCATCGATTGTCCGATTTTCCTCAAACTTTCACTAATGTCTTCTACTAATGTTGCTGCTTTCACTCAATCCACATTTCTCTTTGGGTTTGGTTAAGAGTCGTGTGTGTGTGTGTGTGTGCGCGTGTACGTTTATATAAAAAGTTGAGTCCAAGGAAACACGCGCCCATGATATTTAATCATTTATTTATTGATTTTTTGTACTCTTCTTTATCACCAGCAAAGTGTTATGTGACAGAGATAGAACGAAATATCATGCTGTTTGTTCTCTTCCTTTCTTTCTTGTTTCAATATCTAAACGGACAGATCGTTTTTATGACTATACATGGTAATTTATTTCCTTTTCTGAGCCATTGTTTTTCCTGAATGGACCTACCAGCACGCCACCGCGCCTCCTTGACGGTGGGCTATATACACCATAATGAGATGCAGGTATACAGGCACATTTTAATAGAAGCTCCACACACAGAAATATATAGGCCTACTTATCAGACGCTTGTCTTCCCTGGACCATTCCTCTACAGCTCTCCCTCCACATTTGCAATGCATGGTCTTGAAGAGTTTAAAGGGAAGGTATAGTATTGGTTGAGGTGAGGATTTAGCTTTTAACTTTTTACGAGATATGTATAAACCGCTCGATGACAGCTTACATTCTACGGGGAATTGAAAGCTTATTTGATGAAATTCGGTTTTGAAATGACTGAGATATCTAAACATAGGGTAAACAAAACGATTCTAATAAAGTCGTATCCTGTCGCATTTTTTATGATCGCTTTGTTTGGATATCTCAGCAATTTCAAGACCTAATTTCATCAAATAAACTTTGAATTCCTCTAGGTACTGCAGTCATGTTCTTTCATATTTCATAAGAGGTTTCTCATTATCTCACAAACACACACACACACACACACACACACACACACACACACACACAGCTTAAAAACTGCAGCCCCATCTAAACAAAACTGTACTATCCCTTTAATGGGATGGTATATAGTTCTGGTTAAGATGGAGGGGTCAGATTTAACATTTTGAAAAGTTTATTTGATGAAAATCGGTTTTGAAATGGCTGAGATATCCCAAATACAAAGCGGTCCTAGTAAAAAGTGGGCCCCACCCTTTATTAGGACTGCCTTGTTTTACTTTGTTTTACGATATATGTCAGCCGTTTCAAAACGGATTTTCATCAAATAAGCTTTTCATTCCTCCTATGGAGTCATTATGGTATTCATTATTTCATGTGGTTTCTGAGTTTCTCGCAAAAAAGAGGAAATCTGAGTCTCCCAACCAAAACTATACCATCCCTTTAAAACGAGAAAAAAAAAACCAGGGGCAATAAGTTCAATTGTTTATCTTCGATTTTGCAACAATGAGTACATAATCATCAAAATGAGCAGCTCTATCAGCGACAGAAGATCATGATCGTCAAACATCTGAAAGGGAGAGGAATTAAATAGAATTCAATAATCACTATCATTATCATTGACATTGTCCCCATTATTACAATAATGAACTTATTCTGTTACATCTTGATGTCGGCACGTCACACAAGTTATACGCAGTGTACCGTATGTCCCCCCCCCCCCAAAAAAAAAAAATACAATGGGACCGTCCGCAATGATATCTTTAAAAGATAGTAAATCAATCTAAATACGAATTCAGGGTATGAAACTATAACTCATTGCCCACATCTTTCAGAAAACCCCATTCGATTTGATTCAGTGGTCAAAGAGAAATGAAGAGTTTTGTGGAGGATATCAGAAATCTCTTCCCTCCAAGTTCTGTCTATTGTATTCATACACAAGAGCATCGAAGTGCTAAACTTGGAAGAATCAGACTGATGACATGCTTCACAACAATCCACATTTCTCTGTGACCGCTTAACCATATTGAATGGGGTTTTCTGCAAAATAGAGCTAAGATGTTATATTTTAAGACTCTGAAGTAGCATTTGGACAGTTTAATCATATTGGGTGTTATCAATACGAAAATCTGATTGCATTTTTTTTTTTTTGGGGGGGGGACATACTGTGTTATACTCCAAATTTGTCAGAGACGGCTGAAAATTCAAATGTAATTGAACCAAGAATGTATTTCAAAAGAAAAAAAATAAAACAACTCGGCTGTTGAAACTAAAATTCAGCCCATGCTGGCCTTCCATCAATGTTCAAGACATTTTATGAAATTTTATGAAATGTAATTTAAAGAAAAAGTGATTTAAAGGAGATACTTAAATTTTGTTCTCACGAAGACTGGTGGTTGATTGACGCTTTAATAGTTTGTGATCTATGTGAGTTGACAAGTGTCAGTAGCATAGAGGAATAGGACTGACTCAATGATAGTAGGACTACCAGCTTATGTCTGTATACCAGCAGAAACTCACCTGTATCTTCTCATGCAGAACAAATCGAACACACGATGTCGATGTAATATTGAAGACCGACACGAACTGCTGGGATATATCGGATCAGGGAGGTATCTACCTCAGCGACCTGACGCCACTTTTCCGGAGAAGGGTTACTGAACTAACAGATAAAACCATAAGCATGAGTTCAAACGCACTATTTAAAATACCAGAATTGGACGCAACGGTATATAGAGATTCCGTGTCTATATGCGAGGCATGTATGCGCAGTATCAAAGCAATTCATCGTTCAGAAAACAGAAAACAGTATATTGAAAACACGATAAGTATCATGTGTTTGACTAGGGCGTGGTCGACACATTTTGAAGAATTGCATGCATTTGAATAATCGCATGTATAGCTTTCCATACGGAAGCGTCGATCTGGAAGAACACTTCTTGTAATATACTGGTCATGCACTAGCTAAGACCAATTTTTTTTTTTTTTTACGTTTGTCTGTTTACTTGTTTATTTTCCCTTTGTACAGAGTTGTATTGTGCGTATGGTCGATATGCACGACCATGATGGAACAGATCTGCCACCGTAGCTCTGCTACAACGTAGATCCAGATGACACAGAAACGACGCAAGCGGTATGACCGAGAGAACGCATATGGATATGAAGGACAAGTATCCGCCAGCGGAACTATATATATATATATATATATATATATATATATATATATATATATATATATTATCACTATATGTTAATAAGGTAGTCCAACACTTGAGAAAGGGCGGCGAGACGCTCGAAAATTTGTGTGAAGAAATAAACCGTTGGTGAATACAGCATGAACTTTGTTGCAGCTTTGTTACTTATCTATTATCATTATATATATATATATATATATCATTATTTAGCGAAGAATATCAACTTATGCGACACATGCTGATAAATTAGCCTTAAATTTATCAACTTATATAGAATTCAATGTTTCGTATTCAATCCTCTATAATTTCATGAAAAAGAATGTTGTTGGAGAGTTTTTGTGCCTGGAATGTATATATTACCCAGTCTTCGGATATTCAACTTGTGACATAATTATAAATATTGAGAATGGATTCAATTATCTTTTAACACATGAATTTGTTTACAGTTTTGTTTTTCTCTCCAAAAGAGTGCTTTCAAGCAAAATATGTTCAATTACCAAATGGACCGAGTTTCATTTCCATCGAGCGAAAAACAGGAAAAAGATTCATAAAATGCTTTTACGGTTATGACTTCACGTCGAGTCACATGAGGCGACAATGTCATTGCCTCACGAATCTTTCTCTTTTAATACATGCTTACACATAGGTTTTCTTTTTTTTTTCCTTCAGCTCATAGATATGCGGATAAAACAATGCAGAAATATTTGGAGAGCACAGTAAAGTTTTTGGAAACTTTCGCTGGCTGTTCAAAATGTGAGAATTCTACAAACTATACTGGGTATAAGTAGGTATATCTCTCTTTGTATTCATGTTGTATGAACTTTACAGTTGTCATGCATTATTCAGCAATGATTTGTATGAGGAGAGTTGTTGTTGTTATCGTTCTTGTTGTTGTTTTTGAGAGCCTCGCGTGCAAGCCAATAGGAGAACTGTTTACTAGATGAAAATCGGTTTTGAAATTGCTGAGATATCCCCCCCCAAAAAAAAAAAAAAAACCAAGGTAAAACATAGCTATCCTAATAAAAGGTGGGTCCCACCTTCTATCAGGATGGCTTTGTTTTAGATATTTCGGCCATAAACTCTAAATTCTTCTTTAGAATTACATGTATATGCTCTTTTATATTTCACAAGAGGTTTCTCATTATCTCAAGAAATCATCATCAAAAACCGTTTGAAGCTTGAAGCCCCATCTCAACCGAAACTGTATACCATCCCTTTTACGCCATTAATTTGCTAGAATCTTCGATCGTTGTCGATACCACTGTTTCTTGAAAAACTTGAGACAATTCTAGTTTGTAAATTATAGTATTATAAGCTCTTTGTTTTAATTATTTCATTTTCATTTCATTTTCATTTTATTTCAACACGGTAATAAAAGGAAACTTGCTATTCTGCAAGTCCGTGCATGTATACAATATAACAGAACAAAAACATAGATTCAGTAAATTCAGCGTATGATAATGATTAAACATAAGAAAGAGAGAGAGAGAGAGAGGAAAAAATCACAAAGAGAGAGAAAAAGTATATTTACATAGTTTATAAAAGCACATGAAAAAAAATAGAGGCATTGACAAGAGATTGACGTAAAACAAATGTCAATAATATGATAATTAATAAGAATATGATATAATAGGAAACTTTATGATAGAGAGAAAAGTACATCAACGTATAACAGCACATGAAAAAAAAATACAGGCATTGACAAGAGATTGACATAAAACAAATGTCAGTGATATAATATAATAAGAATATAATATAATTGGAAACTTTATGATATATTGATATGATATAATATGATATATAATGCAGCGAATATCAAACTACAACTGCTGCTGTTTTATTTTTACTGTGTTCACCTTTGAACTTTTTCACTATTTTGAGTCAGTAGCAATTGGTTTTTCAATCTCTAATGGATTTCAACGGGAGACTTATATCAAAAAAGAAGAAGAAGAAAAAGAAAAAGAAGAAGAAAAAAAGAAGAAGAAGAAGAAGCGCAAATACGCTGCTGCCTTTTGTGTGTCCAGTCTAGGTATCAATATGATTGTCATTATGGCTTCCGCAAACCTACTAATCTCAAAAGGGAATGCCAACGACATATGAGAATCATGCAAATTGATACGCACGTGATGTATAGGACTCGCATTGATTTTCTTTTCGAGCCACGTGTCTCATTCGACCCGCCACAAATAGCGTCGACTCAATCCATGAACCCAGTGCACGCCACGCAGGAATATAATAGAGACATGATGCATGCGGTAGTCCAGACTCTCGAAAGAAAGATGGGGAAAAGCATTTCAAGGGAGATTTTCATTGAAAAAGAAATGTGTGTTCAGCGAATGCAGTAAGAGTATAGACGAACATATATCAGTGAACTTTGAGGAAAATTGGACAATATTCGTTCGAATGGAATGAATGTTCATCGCTTTGATTGAATCATTGTAGTGCCGTCATCACTGGATAAGAAGGTTATAAACAATTCGCGATGTCACAGTATTATAGTGAAACGGTATAAAGAAAACTTAATTAAGAGAATTCAGTATATAAGATTTAATTCTTAATGACGAATACAAGATCCATCTAAGTATACTACTAATTGATTATAATATATATATATATATATATATATATATATATATATGGGTTATAGTGTCGCCTCTGCTTTAAGAAAGAGACATATATATAAGACAAGTGCTCTTTCATTATGAAAGAAAATTAACACCCATGATGCGGTGTGCGTTTCTCTATATATTTGTATATCATATAACTCACTTAACTCACTGCTATGAAAACACGAACTGTTGAGATGACGCCACCAAAACTTGAAAAAAAATACATCACTTTTTTCCCTCAAATTTCACTGATGTGTCCGATTAATAGCGCTGCAGTCACTGAATCCACAAAATATACATTTGGGGTTCATTTCCCCCTTTAAACGTTGTATGCTTACACATGCGATCAGCTCGCAGTTTGCGTGTCATTATAATCCAAGGGCCTGTTTACTGACGCACATGAAACTGTGGTTCAATGGATACGCGCATAATGTAAAGGCTATTACAATAAGCTCTTCAATAATCAGAGCCCCAAGCTTTTGTGCACTATACTTCAATACATTGTTTACCCACTCTTGTGGAATTTATTTACTCTCACTCAAGAATCTTCAGTCTATTGAAGGAGGCAGACTTAATCAGAAGAAGAAGAAAAAAAAAACTATGTTAGTCGCTTGACGCCCTATTAACAGCATATCAAATTTGTGTTGGACTTAAAGGGATCATACAGTTCTGGTTGAGACGTAATTTCAGGTTTCTAACATTTTTAGGTGAGATAATGAGAAATCTCATATGAAATATGAAAGAGCATGCAATTTTATGAGGAATTCAATGTTTATTTGATAAAAATTGGTTTTGAAATGGCTGAGATATCCAAAAAAGAACGATTCTAGTAAAGTGTGGGACCCACACTTTGTAACGATCGCTTTGTTTTACTTTGTTTTTGGATATTTCAGTTATTCCAAACCCGATTTTCATCAAATAAACTTTGAATTCCTCTTAAAACGGTAGGCTCTGTACTATATCATAAGTGTTTTCTTGGTATCTTGCAAAAATTTAAAAGCCTAATTCTCATCTCAACCAAAACTGTACTATCCCTTTAAGTTTGACATCACATAATGAAGATAAGAAGACAGGACAGAGGGAAAGTCCTTGGCGAGGGAAGTCACTCTCTTAAAAAGGATTAACGAAACAATTTGATAGTTTTGTCTGACGGGAGTAAGATCTAATTCCCAACAACGGACTTGCGAACGGCATATACAGGCACTCATGGTTAAAAGTGCTATTTTTTTTTAAATCAACACAATAGATATCTGTTATCTGCGAAATGCTTCAAGGTAAAGTAGCAATTTCGATCAGACTACAGCCCTTATTACCTACATACGCAAAACATACTGTAACATGAACATTATTATCAAACTTCTCTAATCTACATGTTCGATGCTTGTAATATATGCAATATTATAGTACATGTATAGGTTATATCTGATCATCGGGTGAGAGGGGTGGCAAAAGGAAGAGGGCAAATGGACTATTATACACTGTATTCCAATGGTTTATAAGCTTGTCACGCTAGACTGACGTGTAGCTGTATTATTTCTTCATTCAATTTCTATCAAAATGCACAACGCACAAAGCACAACGTCTAATAGAGCGTGAAAGCGTCCTTGAAGCAATACGTTTAGATATCATGATATAACAAATCACAAATTTTATAGCGGTGCACGAGAGAATAAGCAATGTGCGCGTACACGGGTCCCGCATTCACACGCTATACGGGGCAGGCCCTGGATGAAACTGGGCAGAAAGAATGAATAGTTCTCTCCAGCACTGAAGCGTATATAAATTCAACGACAACAACTGCAACGACGGCAGTAAAGACGATGATCAATATTTCGCATTATGTGCTTTTACATAACGAAAGTGCAAATTTTTGGTTCAGTTGTTGGCTAATTCGTCCTGTCGTATGCGTGCTCATCCTAGTATCAGCTGTCGTTGTTGCTGGATTTCAATAGGTTCAGCTAGCAGCTGGTGGAGTCATAATTATGATATGGGACAAACGGAAGGACATGCACAGGAAGGTGTGTGTGTGGGGGGGGGGGGGGAGGTGGTGGGCAACCCCTCCTCGTGGGCTTGTGTTTGTAGCTCCGTGGTCGAATAAAAAACAAAAGAAAGCAAAAAGAAGTACAAGCAAACAAAGGGGCGAAGAAACATTAGGCGTATGTGTCAAGATAATAGGAAAACAAATGTGTTGCGGGTTGATGGGGGGATATTGGGATGTTTTTACAGTGGATGTACGAAACAGAGGTTTTTCACTTTATTTCACCTGACAATCGAGTTTTATTTATTGATTCAATTTCCCAGTACAACAGAATATATCATAAGATATACTGTATTATACCAATGATTTAAGTAAAGAAAATGAGACAGAAAGATAAAAGGAGCTATTGTACAAATCACATTCAATATAAAACATGCAGGCCAATTAAACGTATTCTCCCTGTGACATTTTTTAAAGCTCTGGAGTTTTATTATTTCATTTAGTATATGTGATATAATGCTATGTGCTGCTGTAAAGCACATTAAGGGCGAGGATAGAAATGTATAGGGCCTACTAATAGGAAGAGAGAGAAAGAGAAAGAAAGAAAGCAAAGGAAAGATAGACAGAAGGGGCAGAGGACAATGATAGTGAGAAAGAAGGGATGAGCGAGGGGAAGATGTCCATTTCCTGTTCTCCTCACACTCTTCTATTCGGTTAACAGGTCTGTTACGTCCGTATTGTATCTTACCATTTTTGCATACTGTACTTCCCCGCGAAAAAGCAAGAAGTGGAATTCCCACCTGGAGGGGGGCGGGGGGGGGGGGGGGGGATCAAGGTCATTGCTGCGTTAGTCTGGCTTCCAGAACCTTTAGTAACTTTAGTCTCTTCCACAAAATGTACCCTCTGCTACTTCTTTCGTCGTTAGATTGCGTTGATATTTTGGAAAGCAAATAAGTACAGGCAGATGGTCAGGGAGCTTGAGACTAATACTGCGTGGGAGAAGGAACTCCTCACTCGGGCACGGTTCGTGTCACGAGTGATTCCCGCTACGACGTCATAATGCCGCCCGTTGGCGTGACCTCTGACCTTATATCGCGGGCAAGTAAATAACGACGTCGGAGAATGCGTTTGGACTGCAACACGCATCAACAGATTATCGAGTCTTTCACGATGTTTTGCTGTGCCCGTCATCATCATATTCGCCAACGTCATTCAGTTTAGCAGCAGGTTGTTGTTTTTTAGAGCTAGTAAGAAAAAGAAATTTGCAATTTCATACAAGTTCAAGTTAATTAGTTAACCAGTGTAAATTTAGAAGAACAGAGGTAGCAATTTCATCAACACTTAACTTAGAATATGTTTCCACTGAATACATTAGAATAGGCGAAATTGGAAAAAGCTATAATGATGTCATTACATGGCAATCTATAGCAAGTGCAACGTCTTCCCCCCAAAATCATAATAACTGTAGGTTATTACTGGGATGACGTCAGTGAGAAGGATACATCTTTTTCCACTCCAATCATAAACTAAGTGAGAATTAATCAAGATTTGCAAACATCTCCGTAGGAGATGTGGGAGATGGTAACATCATGACTTCTGCAGTGATTTCAGTGGGAAGGATACGTCTTATTCTAATTCGGGTGATGTTCGTTAAGCCGAAGGTTCGTTAATCCAAACATGAAATATAGTTCGTTATTTCGAAGGTTGGCTATCCGAAACACACAAATTCACTTTACCTACAGGTTCGTTAATCAAAAAAAAAAAATAATAAAAAAGATAAATAAAAAAATCGTCAATCCGAGCATTTGAGGCATTATTTCGAAGGTTTGTTACTCCGAAGGTGCGTTAATCCAAATATGAAATGAAATGTGCGTGGGTGTTTTTATTCAATGTGCATTGTGTAATCTTCGGAATAACGAACCTTCGAAATAACGAAACTCATTTCGTTTTCGGTTATACAAACGTTCGAAACAACCAACCTTCTGAATAGCGAACTGTAATCTCCAATGATACTGAAAAAGGGAAAATCAATGAATATTTGTGAACAGCCCGATTAGAAATTTTGTGAGGTGAGGTAGTGGCGTAATCATCTCATAAATCTGTGTGGTCGTAGCTAATATCAGTGACTCGTAAATGCCTGAGAAACTTTAAGATTCACATCTTTCTCATTTTAGGTCCTATTTTTGAAATCTCTGCTATTCTGTTCGTGTTTACTTTGTTCTAGTCTGAACATGTTGTGAAGCTGTCCTTTAAGATCGAATTCCACTTGGATTGTAAAGATGAGACTTGTTCATTTATCTTCCTTTGTATATGCTTCGGATGTCTTGAAGTATATATGACAAAAATTTTATCAATGCAGTCATGCTAATGATAATTACCATGATACGCTATATATGCTCATAATGTTATAACTTAAATAGCGGCTAGTGTGATGCATTATGCATATTTCTTTTTATGGACATCGCCTGGCCCCCAGCATCCCGGATGTTTCTATCATACATTGAGCCTGCTAATTTTCACAAGTTGCATCCTTCCTTCACAAAACTACACGGTCCCTCGTATTGATTTAATAAATACCATCGACCAAAGCACGGAAGTCCACTGATATTATTTATCTAGCACGATAGTATACGGTGCAAACATCCTCGATGATATCACACCGCAATGAACATATTATTAATGTGCATGTAATCTGAGTGTAATGTGATAATGAGATAAGATTGATAATATTTTGATCGGCTAAGTGTTTTTACAAACACGCCGGACTAGTTATGGGTAGTATATTTGTTGTTGTGTTTTTGCTTTTGTTTTGTTTTGTCAGGTTTAAGATTAACAGATACGTAGGCCTTTTCTGGTCACACTAATAGTAATAGCAATAAGTTATCATAATCATAACTATAATGGCGAAAGAGGACAAAGATGCATGGAAGATAAAGTAAATAAGTACAGTAAGTAAGAAGTAGTTGTAGTAGTAGCAGTAGTAGTAGTAGTAGTAGTAGTAGTAGTAGTAGTATAGTAGTATAGTAGTATAGCAGTAAAAGTAGGAGCAGTAGCAGTAGTATAGAGATACAGTATATACAGGCCTAGTAGTAAAGTAGTAGTAGCAGTAGTAGTAGTAGTAGTAGTGGTGGTAGTAGTAGTAGTAGTATAGTAGCAGTAGTAGTTGTTGTAGTAGTTGTAGTAGTAGTAATAGTAGTAGATAGAAGTAGGTCAGTGGCGGATCCAGGCGGGGGAGCACCAGACGCCCCCCCCCCCCCTTTTTTTAATTTTTTTTTTTTTACAAAAGAAAAACATGAAAAGACAAAATGGGGAGGGGCGTGCCCCGCCCCCCTTCCCCGTTTAATTTTGTAAAGCGCGCCGCCCTTTTTACGGAATTCCAGTAGATCCGCCCCTGGTGGCAGTAGTAGCAGTAGTAGTAGTATTAGCAGCAGTATCAATGTTTAACAATATAGATAGAGAATGAGGAACTCCAGTGTTGGAAACAGGTTTGCATGAAGAGTTGTAGATCCAGCAGCAGTAACAGCAAATCATGACAAAGGCCCTTGAACACGCATGTTGTTAAAGCTATAGGTGTAGAGTTGTGAGTGAAGAGCTCGAACTCGTTTTTTTTTTCAAAACAGTTCTCAAACCGTTACCATGAATATGCAAATGAGTGAGCAGATGATGTCATCAGGTTATAATTTCCAATTGGTCATTCAAAAAAAGATAGAAAATATATTGTTACTCCTGACTCAAAAGTGTAATTCAAAGTATCATGCACAATCAATCACAGTATGTATCATAGGATTTGAGACTGGGGCATAATTGCCTTTGAACAAAAACAAACAAGCAAACAAACAAACAAACGCAACTAAGTTAATCAGGAAATGTCAAGATATTGTATACAAACAATATCATATCATCCACTCACTCGATTGCATATTCACGTTGACTGTTTAAGAACTGTTTTGTGAAGATCAGTGAAACTTCTTACAATTACATAACTCTCAATTTTTTTTCCAATTTTGAACAAATTTTCACAGTTGCGCTAGTAAAATTTGGAATTTTCTTCTTTTTTTTTTAAATCAATGTGTGACTTTAACGAGCCAGGAATCGCCTACCCTTGACTAAAGTACAGTTAGAACTTGGACAGCTCGTGATGTATATAGACCCAGATCAGGTGGCTGTTGACAACTTCCGTTTCCCGGCCTTGTATGAAGGCTACCCAGATCGAACTTCACGTTCACATTCCGGTCATTGTATTTGTTTGTTTCATCTCCTTTGTTTTCGGTGCATGCTCGTGATATCTACATTTCATATTTGTCAAGGTTTCGGAAAATCATTTTGTATTTTATTCGATTGGGGATTTTGGGCAGTCAATTTTATGTGGGTAAAATTGAATTTCATGTTTCTATCATAGGGGAGGTGAGACTATATTAATCACTTCCCTGTTCCTATATACTTTCTCCCACAGAATCCAATATTGCGTTATTATAAATCTATGCCAAAAAAAAAAAAGACTTGAAATGCTAAAGAAAGTGAAAAGTACATTGGTAATCACATTCACCATGCCACATAGTTCTCATAGGCAACTATATTAGAATAAACAATTCAGTAAAAAGGGTGTACCATCATGGTAATATTATTCATAGATCTCTGACTTGTTAGTGAGTCAGGATTCTTCTGTATCTATGTTGGAGGGCTCCCCCACCCCACCCCACCCCATCCATCCATGCCATTGGACGTCATTTTCGCACATAGAATCTGCTTGGTGAATGGTGACTGGATTATCTTTTATGGTCTTATATGGTATGTATTATTTTGTGTATATTTGATGTCATTGTCCTGTTCAACCAATACTCACTAACTTTATTCAATTGGCTTCCTGCTGTATTCTCGCATGAAAAGTGAATGAAAAAATGAAATGAAATCAAATCAAATCAAATCAATTCAGTTCAAATCATCATACATCTCAGTCAACAAGGTTTGGCAATTTCTGAAATTTAGCCGTCAAAATGTGAAACGGTGTCTGTATAGTCTATAGCTTTGTTTACCCTGTTCTCTTGTATAGACTCGGTGTGTACTCGGGGGGATAGTGTAAGCAGTGTTGGTCCTATACACATAAAGCCTTTCCGCTGTTTGTCAGGTGTGAAGGTAGCAGACATGTTAATTGGGGATGGGGGCGGGGGGGGGGAGGAAAAGTACCCTGGTTCATGTCAATTATGGAAGGCTTAAGTATGCATGTCGTTATTTCATTAAACGGAATGAGGCTGGTGCTGTATTGTTGTTGTTGTTTTAATATTGTTATTTGAGTTTGAACCGTAACCACCACGCTGTGCAGTCATTATTATTCGACGAAATTAAGTGAAGGTCAAGTGAATGATCCTACAGCGCCCCAACGATTGATTATTAGGTACGGAAGTCCACAATACCATGTAAATCTAAGCTACGAATTGGTTCCACATCTGGTAATAATTTTCCATATTAGAGGAATATGTATCAATATGAAAAGGGTAAAAATCTCTGCATTATACAAAAGACGAAAATCAATTGTATTTCATGTTTGGCGTCTGTATCGATCGAACCAACTTGTTTCACTTCCATTTTCGTTTTGGGGAGGGTTGTAAAACACTGCTTATACAGAGGTATTTTTTTTCAACGACCCCGGGGGGGGGGGGGTGGGGGAACTAAACCAACGCCTGGTATACTTGAAAAACCTGCGTATGAAGTGGATTTGAGAAGGCAAAGTGATTTCATCTTATATCAATCCGTCATTCCGGTCTTCTCGTCAGGATTTCTCCCAGAGTTACGTCTGTGTTATGGTATTACCCGATGCGACATTGGCATGCTTTAGATCTGCGACGCGAACGCTAAGACAATTCGCTATAAGTAGGCCAAAAATTGTGTTCTACGCATGCCCGAGACAGATGGTCCCATTGTCCAACCCGGGAGGCTGCGACATCATCTTACATGAATTTGACCAAAACTAAAAGTTTATAAACTTTGAATGGATCGCCCTATATACAATTCGATCATTTACCACGAGAGAGTTTCATGGCGTGCTGATAGCACATACAAGCGCTGCGACGTTTTCCAGAATGTGGACTCTCCGTGAACCTGATAGTTACAAGTTCCTTCTTTATTACTGAAGAGTTGCAGATACGCGATACAAAGGCTATATTCTTTAGCACCCCCTCCCATCCCCCCCAAAAAAAAAACACGAAAGAAAGAAAGAAAGAAAGAAAGAAAGAAAGAAAGAAAGAAAGAAAGAAAGAAAGAAAGAAAGAAAAGGAGCACACGGAGGGAATTATGCCCCCATAAATACTTAAAAACGTGAGATTAAATTGCAAAGACAGGAAGATATAAAGAGGTGGAATTTAGTGTGTGTGTGTGTGTGTGTGTGTGTGTGTGTGTGCGAATACGTGTAAACGCGATTAAAGAGCTATCACGCTATTTCCTGTCAAGGAAATGACCCTTAAAGGTGCACACTACATATTCCTGAAAATCAGTTCGAGATATATGGCCGTACCAGAGAAATGAGTAGATTATTATATTCAAACTATATAGTACATGATTGTATGGGAATAACCATGGATCAGCTTGAAATAGGCTACTTCGTCCTTTCAAATAAAAGTCGGACTTCTAAAGCAAAAAAAAAAAAGGGGGGGTGGAGAGTTTTTTGAGTGACATATGGCTGGCATGCACGACCATTCATCTATTGTAGCACACACACACACACACACACACACACACAGTCACCCACAAAACAGCAGAACAAGTTCTCTTTCCTCCGTCCTGATTTTGTTTTTGTTTTGTTTTTGTTTGTTTGTTTGTTTGTTTACATGTTTGTCTTGTTTTGGATAACTATAAGTCATATCGCATAATCAACGCGTACAAAATCAAACAATCAAACTAAAAGCTTGCATTCATTTTGTGCCATTATACAAACGCATCCTCTCTGATGGGTATCTTGCCCTGGCTATACACTTTCATTTTGACCTATGAATAACAGGTTAGTCTATTGAGGTCCATAATGAGTCCCATGGAGCTCCAATTATGGTGAATCTAACCATGGACCCTGCGTCTATGACCTAACGAAATGTTCAGTAGTCATGGACGAGGAGAGATGTACAGCGAGGTGACAAGGTCATCCATTTAGTATAATAGTATACCATGCCCACATATTATTATTACAACCGCCACTCCCCGTCCTTGGGATATATTGTACATCCTGTGTAATTTCCACTGTCCCGGATGCAGGGGGGGGGGGGGGGTAGTAACGGGACCATGTAATCGCTCGTGTGGTGTCATTCAGTGAATTCCTTGCGCCCTGTGTTCAAGTGCTTGAAAAAACGTGCTAAAAGTATATTGGTGGCAGCATCACGCACTCGCACACACGTGTGTATCACACAGACACACTGTTCGACCGCATCATGTATTAGGGGTTCCATTCAATAATTCATTGGAATCATGTAGACCTACATGATACAATTTTATGACATCTTCTGTAACCCGACACCTGCTTGTTTTGTTCGTCATGCAGAAAACTGCGCAGAAGTAGGCCTAGCCAGAATATTAACTTTTAGCCAACTCTTGTAAGTTTGTTCGAATGGCTCATTAAGTTCATCTCTCTCTTCTTGATGATACCTTTTATTTTCGCCAGAAACAATCCCGCCACCCACATTTCCAATATACACCTTCCCCTCCCTCCCCCCCAAAAAAAACAACAACACACAAACACACAAGACATAACACAAAACAAGAACAAAACAAAACACATACGTTCATTTCCATAATGTATACACGAACATCACATACCAATCATGCACCTGCATAGGGCCTATAGCTAACTTTACATTCTCACCTATTCGAAGCTAAGATCGATTTCAAAAAGAAAAAAAAAAAGAATTTTGGTTTAAGTTATATGTGTGAACGAAAAGGGGGACCCTCTATCCATGGAGCTATATGTAGCTCCATGGTGTCTGGTCCACGTCATGAGTCCGACACCCACGAGTCATACAGCCCACAAGCTCGACACTCTACAAAAAAAGGCCCTCAAGTCCGATTCTAGCCAATAAAGCCCACAAAATTTACATTGCAAGACTTACTGTAGAATACGCAGTGCCGGTCTCATTGGCCTTTTCGGCCTTGTGTCGGACTCGTGGGGCTTTTTTGCCTAGTGTCAGACTTATGGGCCCAAGAAATGTGGATAATTTTAAAGCATGGCATGGGTTTGTTACTTCCAAGTTTAGCACTTGGATACTCTTGGCGTCCATAAAAACAATGGACTAAATTTGGGAAGTAGGGATTCCTGACATGTTCGACAAGGATCCCCCATTCTCTGTGACCACGCGTGAAGCAAATTGAATGTTTTATTTTTTAAGATGTCGGTTAAAAGTTACAGTTTCTTACCTTGAAATTGCGTTTTGATTGATTCACAGTTTTTAAAGTTGTCGTTGCAGAAAATCCGAGTGTATTTTCTTTCTTTCTTTCTTTCTTTTCTTTTCTTTTTTTTTTTTTTTGGGGGGGGGGGGGGACACATGGCATAGGCTTTGTTATTCTTCGTGTGCACTTAGCCACGCGTCCGTGGAGGAGTTTCGCGACAATTCCCTCACTCATGATTAGGTCGATTGCCTGGCTTCTTAAAAAGGCACTTTGTTACCTTGGATTAACGCAGGTGGGATTACCATTGAACTATAAAGTACCTCGGCCAACCTAAAAGTCATTCATACCCACATCAAAGACTTGTTCAAAGACCCTCTCTTATACATCCACATCCTGCGATGAAAGAAGAAATTGTGCAAAGCAAATTACTGAAATCATTGAAAGTGCCAACCCGTTTGTATAAAGCAATTCATACCCTAATCAAAGACGTCTTCAAAGACGTCTTCAAAGACCCTCTCTTATGCATGTATGAAGACCTCGGAGAAAATGATAATAACAATTACGTAATTCCGTGAAGATCACAAAGATTCGACGTGACGTGTTCGATTAGAGGTCTGCTCCTAATTCGTGGATTAACAGCGTAATCTTCCGCCTTGCCAGATTTGGCATTTCAATCCCAAGCAATCATGGGATTTAGTCCCAACAAAGGCACCCACCGTACCTGAAAATTAGCGGAGTGTGAATTGAAAGAATAGGGACGAAGTGTGGACAAGGACAAGTTTTGAAGTTCAACGGAAGGAATTCATTCTTACCTAAGAAACCTCGCCGGCCCACGTTGCTGTTGTTGTCGACGATAGCTAGCCAAACGGCTCACATGAAAAGGATAGCTGTGTAACAATTCGTACATGTCCACAATGTCGTATCTATATCATCAATGTGGAGTCATTCGCCCTTTCTTTCTATCTCTTCTGACTAACTGATGTGATTATAATTGTGTTGTCATAAAAATGAAGACAATCATCCTACCTCAAAAAGTGTAATTATGTCACTTGTTGACAAGAAACAGACACAACCGTATAGCAGTTTCCAAGGTTGCCTGTATCTCTAGGACTGCAGTGCTCTTCTCAACCACTATCAACCTTTCCCTGTTGAATAGAGACAATAAAACGAATGGAATGATATAAAAGTAAAAAAAAAAAACAATCCGCCAAAAATAAGAAAGTTTTCACATTTCTACGTTTTCACAAATCAGTTATATTAATACGTAACAATCTGCATATGCAAATTAGATGAGATGATGATGTAATGTACTGACTTCACATGTCTCCCCTTGATCTACACATGTCTTCACTAAATTTCTTCTAGAAGACTTTAAATCGCAAGGAGAAATTGTATCCTCCACATGAAAATCTCTGTTGTGCATTAACATCATCGATGACTTTTTAGAGAAAATGGAGTTTTTTATTAAAGTTTTCGACACAAAAGATAATCTCTGTGAAATTATTGTGCACAAACCAATGGTCGAAATATGAATTGATGGTTATCAGCTTTTCAATAACAATGATGAAAAGGGTATTGCAGTAGCCCTACATAATTTACCGTCTTAAGTGAGGGAACTCGATCCATTTATAAGTTCGGTTATTTAGCAACCCCTCAATTTTCTTTTCCAGTATTTTTTCAAACGAGATGCGTTTCTATTATGATAGTTACTATGTTACGTGAAATAAGCTTATACTATTTTTTTTTTTTTTACTTCTGTAATAGACTATCATACAAGAATATTGTTTGGAAAATAAAACTAAAGCAGGAATGAATGAAACTAGTCAGCACAATCAAGTGATTTCGGTCAACTTCATTATTCGGAGAAATCAATGTGGGGAACTCACACGTTCTATAATGTTCTCGTTTTTCTACCCATATATTCGTCTAATAATGAAAATATAATGTATGGTATTGCATTGAATAGTAAGGATTGTCATGATGTATCAAGATTTTTATGGACAGAGTGTGTTACCCATCCTTAGCGACAAAGAAATTGTAATAGTACAATGTAGGATTATAATTTACTTTGAAAAAAGGTGTGTCGCCAGCTGTCCTTTGTGCGTTTTGTGCGTACGTGAATGTATAGGTGTACATGCATTTCTGAACTGTATAGCACTACTGTATGTTTGTGCAGAATCAATTATGTACACGGACATAGAGTGGGATATATTCCGGAAATTAGATAACGAAACGAAAGTCAAATGAAGATGGGTGGAAAAAGTTTGTGGATGAATAAGTTGTTTTTATTTCATGTATGCATGTGTGCATAACCGTGTGTATGCCCGTGTTTCTGTGTATGTTTGTCAGCGTGTCATCTGTCCGTTTGTGTGTTTCTCTGTAAGCACTACAATCTGCGAGCTTAGAGATTTTCTATTAATCGTGCCTTTTTAGCGAAACAGTTGATGTACGATTAGACTATATAACTTACAGGAGATAAAACCATGCAGAGGAAATTCACAGCCTGTCAGAAAGTTTACACCCCCCCCCCAAAAAAAAAAATAAAAACATAGCACCGCAAAGATAACATCAAAAGCAAGATTCTGACAGAACCCCATTCAATAAGTTCTTTTCAATTTATAGCCTTAAAATGGGTCATGTGTGGCATTCCTCTAAAGATTTCTCCACGGGATAACAGTTCGCCTTTATAGATTCGTTTAGCTTTTTTTTTTTCTTCTGGGTTTGCATACACCTAACCAAAGATCACAATCACATGCAATGCAAGGTATTGATACGCCTCAGTTGTCGTGGGCATGTTTGAAAGGACGTATACATTTTTTTTTTCAATTTTCAATGCTTGCGCCCTGACATTATAAGTGAATAAATGATGCGATTTTTATATAAATATAGCCAGTGTGAGAAACTGGTCTCGACCAGAGCGTGGGCGGTTTTTCATGTTTAAGTCTATCTATGCTGAAGAAATTGAGGTGTAAGACGGCCGTATTGTTGCTCTCAAATTTTGCTCCCGTTTGTTTATATTCAAGCCGTCTGTGTGTGCTGATGTGTGTCTGCCTGAGTGTGTGTTTGTGTGCTAATACATTCTTCGGTTTTTATTAGAGGAGACTTTTGAAAGCTAATGCAGTTATAATATCAATGAAGAAGGTGGACGACAATAGGTCGATATAGAATGACACAATTGATATCAGAATCATAATCACATTGAAAGTGACACTAAAACATAATGGCCGTTCAACCTGTGACTGCCTATTCACAATCCATTCAATTCCGACGGTCTGTATAATAATATTATCGTATTACAATATAATTATGTAGAAGGTCATAACGCCCAAAACACAACCGAACCTGCAGGTTGCCAAATAAATATGCGTCGCTCATCGTTGTTCAAATTAATCGACAATAAAAGATAAAGACAAAGAGAATGGCGGGAAGGGAGAGAAATGAAGAACAATGCTCACCAGTCAAGCAAGCAATTGCTTATTGCTAAATGTACCATAAGTTATAATCTAAAATATACCTAGAGTGTACAAGTTATCATATTTTGATTTTTACATGATTATATATATTATTCATTTCAATTATCAATAGTAAGAAAAAATACACCACGTAAACGTACCTTTATAATTTAGAGTGATAGATATAAGTTTTCTTTCTGACTTTATTTCGATTGAATTTAAAAAAAAAATGCCAGAACAATACGAAATTCAGTTAGGGCAAGGAGTTCAAGCTCAGTGGTTAAAGAACACGTCCGATGGTTACTGTAAAACTTGTTATAAGCAATGATACCATTAGCCTCTTATTCATTCCATGATGTGATTGTGACTTGTATTACTGTTTCATGAAAAAAGGAGAACCTTTTTCATGCCATTCTTTATATATGTACTTTTGATCTAAATAAATAGGCTATACCATTCAATCTAACTGAGTGATTTTAGTATTATAGTCGTTTTCGAATATAGAGCAGCTTTTCACTCTAAACGTATTACCGGAGGGAAGGCATGTCCATCAAAGCCATGGTAAATGCATAAAGGCAAGTCAATTTAAAGCCTGTGTAAGTGCACTTAGCGAGACGAGCTCCACGTGAACAGAGGCCGTAAATATGTGACCAGGATAAAAGTACCCACAGGAAAACCCACAGGAAAACGAAGGAAGTGCGTGGAACCTCCATCGAAGCTTAGATTCAGCAAGCTCCTTGGATTCAGCGAATGCTTCACAAATTTGTAGTTATGTTTTTCACCAACCCTACAAACCTGACCATTCTTGACTGCCATTCATATCCCGAGCACTACCAGTATCTTCATCATATTTATGTAGTGTTGTAGGACTTGTGAGTTACCGCGTTATTTTTGAACAAAGAATCACTGTCTTTCTTTGATGAGTACCTAATCAAATTTTGAGTCTGTCTATAAAATTAGATTTCTTGTGATCTGAAATCCAGAATAAAGACGGTGATCCAGATCACCACTAAACACTATGGACACTCGGCCCATTTCCACCAAGTTTCGTTCTGTTATCCGTTCACTACAACCTTTTGAAGAAAGCCTAACAAACATACAGAAGCTCAACCATCTTTGGCAGAGGTAAAATGATATATCGACACCAAAATTATTATAAATTTGATGTTTGGTAATGTTTGTGTAACATCATTCCACCGCGCCACGGCAATGGCTTTCAGGTATACTATACGTAAAACAGGGTGCCCTTTTCACACCGTTGTTTGGGCATTATACTCATGTATCGTATGATGTGCAGCTTCAACGGACAAAATGTGGGTGTGGTTGAGTAACCAAGCAGGAAACGAACAGACTGTACTTAGGTACGTCCTGAACACATGTCCGTATTTTTTTTTCCTTTCTGAAAGACACACATGGTAGCATAGATGGAATTATCCACGACAATAAATCTGTCTTGGTTGAGATTTGAGGTATAAGCGTCACAGTCGTCATAAATGTGTAGGAAAAGAAGAGCTAAAGATTTGATTGTTGCACTTCATCCTGATTGTTGCATGGAGCTACTTAACCTGTTCGTAGCTCCATGATTGTTGAGTGGAAGGGTGGTTTCCAAATTCCCCGGACTTCAGAGTTGAAAAAGAAAAGACATGGAGTTGTCAACTCTACACAGGGCGGATCCAGGAATTCTGTAAAGGGGGGGGGGGGGGGGCGTGACTAATATTTCTAGTGCCACTTCCGGGTTTCATTTCATTTTTTTCCTTTTTATTTCTTGTGTTTTTAACGAAAAATAAAGGGGGGGGGGCGTGCGCCGGTTGCGCCCCCCTCTGGATCCGCCACTGCTACACTATTTGATTCTTGTGTGTGACGCCATGGTAGCTCCATTGTCATGCTATTGGTAGTACATGTACGCTATAATCCTTCCAGACTGACATCTTCAATGAAAGGCGGTTTGTCTGTATCGTTCATCTCGTATTGTTCGCTACGCTCTCTCCGAACAAACGGAACCGCCCATACGGAACGAGATGTTTACCCTTTTTTATCATTCAAGGCGTTCAAGGTAAACAATATCCCCGCTTCCCATTGCAGTTGAAAGGGGGAAATTTCCCCAGACGTAATGGTTTAGGAAATGTGAAAAGATTAAAAAAAAAATCGTGAAAAAAAGAAAGCAAAAATTCATTCAGTTTAAAGGAAATAAACTTATATTAAAGTCTTGATTATTTCAGGGGCTCTTTTCTAGGAAGGAACTATGACGTCAAATTAGAAGAACGATCTAACGAAAACACAAAAATGATTGCTGAAAATGAAACGGATCGGAAAGAGTACTTGACCAAGCTTCTCGAGAAGTGATGGAAAACAAAATGTTCACCTGAACATGATCAGATATTTACAGAAATGTGTACAATAATAACAATATAGCTATAATCTACAAAGTGTTGGGTTGTCAACGATGGTTTGTTTTGTTTTGTTTTTTTTGTTTTTGTTTTTGTTTTTGTTTTGTTTTGTTTTGTTTTGTTTTGTTTTGTTTTTTTTGGGGGGGTTGTCTCGTAACCCAACACTTCGTAGGCATGGGTGACCTGTTTCACAAAACGGGCGCAATTGAGGCGTATATAAACGTGACACGTGACACGTGATGCATGGCTGTTCGTTGAAAACCAGATACAAAATAGACTGGACATTGTCAGCGCTTGGGTTTTATCATTCATTTCATTTCATTTCATTTTATTCATTTCCTTTTCAACAAAAATACGATTGTGATGAGACATTTGGAGACATGTAGGGCCTATAAAAAAATAATATTAAGTGTAATAGTGTAATCAAGGAAAATACTGTGAACTGAAATACTATACATCTGTGACTTCTATGACAAATACCCAATCAAACTTGTTGGAAATGAAATGGAAATTCGAGTCTTTTAACTTTTAGTTAACTTTTCAGTTAAACGTTAAAATAATGTAAACGACACATTAAGATTGTGATCCAAAGACGGTTTGATGGTGTGAAATAAATAATAATCTTCAAGAGTAGACGGGATTTTATTCTTTATTGCAAGATTAAGATTCCGATATCTGTTGTCTAAATCTAACTCATACATTTACCCATCATGACCATGTTGTACACTGTGGCATGTGTGATGGTTAGCCTACAGCTGACTTTCTTTGATCTTTAAATTGATAATGACACTGGGTTTGGCCGAGACTGGTGCAAACATTCAACAAGGCGATCCAGTCTGTTCATTATTTATTTTTTTCTACGCTAACACAGTTTGACATACCCAGGCCCCCCAGTGCGTACAACCCTGCCAAGCTTTGAATAGTATATTTGCCTATCCTTGTGGTTTGCCATTAGCTATAGGAAGTTGATATTTTCTGTTTGCTATATTATTTTCTAAAGGATCTTTTGAAAACAACAGTTATTTTGTTCTTTTCCCACACACAGGTGCAATGATGCTTTCATCGGGGCCATATTATAGTACGTTTGGAGATTTTACATCAACTTAGACCTGTTCACAAAGTTGGAGCACAACACGTGACATACAAGCGTAAAGTTTTCAAACTAATAACATGACTTACACGATGAAATGTAATTCTGTATGAATATACTTGGTACCATCAGGAAGCTTTTGAAGAATGTGCACAAACAACGTCTTATTCTGCGATCATAATAATTACTTTTTTTATAAAAACCTGTCGTGGATGTAACCGGTGTCCCATTTTACAATCCTTTTTGAGATATATAACATCACATCTTTAATGCCAGCCATACCTAAACCCTGCATGGTTTTAGTAGGTTATGGTGATAGTTCAATGAAGCAACACTTTGGCAGAATGAATTTTGCCTTCTCTAAGTTTCTTATGAATATTGTGGACGTAAAGTTTTCAGATCATCATGTTTTACGAAGGGCGGTGTTCGTGTTACAGTCGTGTACATCCACAGCTCATCAGAAACTATAGACGATGGAAGTTAGCTTATTTTCATACTTTTGCTTTTAATTCCAAAAAAAGCGCATAGTAATGAGACAAGATTTTATTATTAAGAGAATTACTGATGTACTGTTACATCCCATTGTGGATGTAACAAGGGCACGGTGTCCAGTAACTTGCACACCGCTGCATGGTTTTTCGTAGTAATTTTTAAAACACATTGGCTCAAAATGTTTGTGATTCTCTGCTTTTTGTTTGAACCGAAGATAAAATGCCCTAGTTGACCTTCCCCAAAATTACAGGGGATTGGAAACAAAATGTCACAAAATGTATACTAGTTTTGTGAACAAACCAAACAACAGGTAGACAGCCTCCTTGCCTTCTTCAAACCTCAAAATGTATGAGGTTATACTTGCATTTGTCCATTCGTCGCAAGACCATCAAAAAGCGTTGCCCATATTGCTATACGTCGTCTGGACGGGTGTGCAACAAAAACATTCGATACATGGCTCTGTTCGTCCAACAGGTTTGTGACACAAAGATGATTCCTTGTTTAGATTCAAAAAAGATAATGCAAATATGTCTCCCCCGTAGCTTTATTTGTCAGACAAAGAACAAAAAGAAACATTTTTGGATAAACCAGGCAGAGGTATTGGGCGCAAAAGTGACGACAAGAAAAACAAGACTTTGGACTTGCGTGCAAACGTATAGGCAAATCCCTACATCACGCATGCATTGTTCAAAGGATTCCTTGATAAGTGCAATCAGGGAGGTGGGAACCTCCCTGGTGCAATGCTGCCCAACTTTATCAAACTCTTTCATGCTCCATGAACTGTGGCAGAGAAACCCGAATTTCTTTACAATTGACTCAAATGTTGCACGCAAAATTAAATTGCTTACAACTCATATTTTGACTGTTTTCCCCCCACAGAAATAATTAGCTGCAGTTTTATTCAGGACTGAAAACCGAATTATTGCTATTTCTACCATGGAAAAGATGACTGTTATAAGGATTATCGATTCGTGAGAATAGAAGGGAAACTATCGGTTTTTTTTATGCAAGAAAAGTATAGATACAGTATAATGTACATATAAGAATGATATAGTATAGAAGTAGTAGATACCAGATATAGATACAGATATATGCTTTGGTGTTAACCGCATTGAGCATTAATCAGAATGGCAAATGGCGCTATGAAATTGTATGTATGTATGTATGTATGTATGTATGTACATGCATGTATTATTATCATTATCATTATTATTTTTAGTAGTAGTAGTAGTAGTAGTATAGTACTAAGTAGTAATAGTAGTATACAGTATTTATAATGCTTTTATTTTTAACCTGTCTAGACCCATCTAAAAAACAGCCCTTAGCTAACGAGGGTGTGTTTCACTCCATGAATGGAAAATAAAACTGAATCGAATTGTATACATTATAAGCGAACAAGACCTGGTATTGATTGTTGGCTTAAGCAAACCTTGAACTATTATGATTACCATGATGTCCATGCATGTTCGGTCTGAAGGTGTGTGTGTATGTGTCTTTGTGCGTTTTATTTCTTGTTTGTATCGCTTCCTGGACCCTACAACTAATCTTGTCTGTAAAGACACATACACACACACACACACACACACACACACACACACACACACACACACACACACACACACACACACACACACACACACACACACACCACAAACACGCAAAGAATGACATTGAAGTTGGTTAGAAGTTGCCTGGCTGAAATGGCATTGGTGGGAAATTTTGCTTTCCGTCCATGTCCTGTTGTTAAAGACCAAAATGTAAAATCACTCGTGACTAATCACGCTGTTCTGCATGTGACGTCTGCGCTCTACCAGCGGGTTGTCCCGGACCTCAGGAAAGTATAGCCAAGCTTCCTCGTTCCCCCTCTCTTTCTGTCTCTCTCTCTCTTTCTATATCTCTCCTGTGTATATATTGTATGCTAATATGCTTATTTATATCTACATAATATATCTATCTACCCATCTATGATTCTATCTATCTCATCTGTCTGCTTTTCTTTTCATATAATTCTATAAGTTGTTGTTTTTTACCTAAATTTGTTACTAGCCAAATGGCTATTGCATGGTTAGAATCACCATGCATTTCCTGTCTTTTTTATCTATCTATTTATTTATTTATCTACTTTTATTTGTTTATTTTCTTCGCTGACTTTTGCTAACGGTTAGCTCTCTGATTTATTTTGATGTGTGCCACGGTGTGATTCTATCATGTTCTGTTGCACTTATCTATCGCCACATGCTTTCTCCCATGCACTTTGTCAACCCCTCCCCCCTCTCCGAGAGTTGTGCATGTAATTATTAATCCGAAGGGCTAGTAACGTCCTACCACCCCACCAATATTCACTTCCCTATTTTCTACCACAGCCACATTGTGGTGTACCTCTGGTTTCAACATTGTTTTGATATCTCTCGAGTTCAAAAGGAGAGAGAGAGAGAGAGAGAGAGAGAGAGAGAGAGAGAGAGAGAGAGAAAGACAATATCCCGAACAAATAGATTGACTCAAAATAATAATTCATATGTCTCTGGTGATGTGGGGTCCTGAAATAGACATAAACGCTAGTGGTAATTTAAGATGCATCAATTTTAACGACATATCATGTGACGTGAGTTGAAAGTCATTTTCTCTTGAAAAATAACTCCTGCATAATATAGATATCTATATATTTTTTTTTTCTCTTTTTTTTTTTTGGTAAGTGCCCCCTGACATCCGATCCCTTTCTGCTACAAACATGCTAGAGTCGGATGACAGTCTTCAATCAATGTGCTCCATAATGCGAGAACTTTGTGAATTTCCTTGCTTGGTCTTTATGAACGCGGTCATTTATAGCATTCGGTAACACTGAAAACAGGACAACATCAAATCAATATGAATGTCTGATATGAACATGAGTCAATGAGTTATCTGCGCTGATGTGAATTGGTGTTGATTTGCTTTCGGTCATGTCAACTCTAGATACTTATTTGTCTTCTTCATATGCGTATTAATGATAATAGTTTGAGGTATAATATTACAATGACTGTAAGTGTAGCACGAGATTTAAAAAAAAAAGGTTGTGAAAATATACAAGATGTTACCAGAATTACAACTAGTACGGAAATATCATTACGAAATTTGATCCTTACCTCAAGAGCTCTCATTTTCATTAAGAAAAAACATTGCACACAGCAAGAACAACATATGTACGGAAATCGGTGCACGTACAGTATGGTTGCTTTCATGTGAGAAATCGAGTACCTATGTATACATTTATTTTTACAATCACTTTGCATACAGTCTGCTCTTTTTTTTTTTTCAATTAGCATGCATGGATTGCTCGCGTGTTTAATCAAGGAGGTACGAACATTTTGTACCTCCATGGTTTAATGAAGCCGTCAAGCACTGATTGTTACATTCATTGTAGTTGTTCATCCACAGAATGATATATTTAGTTCTTCTGATGATGGTGAGAGATCAAGGTATCTCTCACTGTAGTATACCATCGCCCACGTCCGCTACGCACTGTCTGCACGATTTGCGCTATAGTTACATTAGCGGACTTGTTCACACCCTTATACACTCTTGTATTCTTCAAGGGCACAGTGACTTAAAGGACAAGTTCACCTTCATAGACATGTGGATTTAGTGAATCGTAGCAACATTAGTAGAACAGATCAGTGAGAGTTTGAGGGAAATCGGACAATCCGTTCAAAGAATATGAACTTTTAAAGTTTTCTGCTCAGTCACTGCTGGATGAGAGGACTACTACAGCTTGTGATGTCACACGTGTAGAACGATATGAAGAAAATCATGACAAAGGAAATTCAACACATTTTCACTTTTGTCACATGATAAAAGAGCACTTGAATTGCCTCTTTCATAAGGCAGAGGGGAGTGATATTACATCCTTAACATACGTCAGTTACACGTCGATGAAATGTTAACCTTTTTTCCAAAACATATATATTATTTTTTTTTTGAAATTCTCTTTATATCTTCCAGACATTGTTCTACGCATGTGACATCACGCACTGTAGTAGTTTTCTCATCCAGCAGTGACTGAGCGGATACTTTAAAAAATCATAATTTTTGAACGTATTTTCCGATCTTCCCCTAACGTTCACTGATGTGCTGTTCTAATGTTGCTGCTTTCACTCAATCCATATTTCTCTTTGGGTTTTTGGTTTCCTTTAACCTTCCCGTGACAGTCGTTTCGAAAATGTCTCTAACATTATCACACAGATTTATTCTTTAATGAAATGACAGAGTCAAACAAACCTTGTAGGAACGTCTCGCAGGGAATCTTCTCATTTTAATCTCCATATCAATCAACAGGCTCGTGACTCTTTGTGTGGAGAAATGTCTATTTCGTGTGTGTTGAATATACAGGTACATGTATGAAATACATGACAGCAAATCTTTACCCGCAAAATCATCGAGCACGTATCTTATTGCTTAAATTAGCCATCGATCTGAAACCAAAGATGTTTGTTGAGCCATAATAGTTCATGTCTCTCTTTTTCTCTCACTTCTTAAAAGAGATATAGCATCAGGCCCAGTGACAAGACCTATATGTTATCATATACTGTAACAATAGCCATCGTTGTTACACGCTGCTGAGAGGCATATACATATCCCTTTGGGTAGGATATTGTAGTCTGATCAATGATGTTGGTTATACGTTATGCATTACATTCATTATCAAAGGCATCACTCTCCCTCCCTGCCTCTCTCTGTATCTATCTATCTATATATCTATCTATCTATCTATTTATCTATCTATCTATCTATCTATTTATCTATCTATCTATCTATTCATCTATCTATATCTCTCTATCTCTATATATCTATCTATCAATCATGTCTATCTATCTATCTATCTATCTATCTATCTACTACATGTCTATCAATCTATCTATCTATGTATCTGTATAATAGTCTATCATTTATCTTTATACATGTGTGTGTGTGTGTGTGTTTCTTGCTTAATTATGCTAAAAGTGACTATAGAACGAGGAATGGAAGATACCTTCAAAGAAATGAATATGGTAGTTGATATATTTGACGTGGAAAGGAATTGGATTATTTACTTATTGTTCATGTTATGTTTAGAAAGCAACAGGCCTATGGGGGGGGGGGGGGTAGCACAGCATGCCTTGAATGCACATTGATAGCCTCCCCCCCCCCCCCCCCCACCATATGGTTATTTGATGGTGGTCGCTCAATAGATAAATGAAAGTGTATACTGATACTGTGAACACCAGGTGGTGCAGAAGTAAATGTTATATTATCATGTTGCTTTCTGAGCGTTCTTTATGCATACAGGGTTACCTTGCATAGTATGTGTTATCAAATATCAAAGCCTATAGTTCCTGGTGGAAACCATTCATTCAATTTCATTCATTCATCCATTTATCCATTTTTAGTTCGTTGATTCACTTATTCATTCATTCATTCATTCATTCATTCATTCATTCATTCATTTTATTCATTCATTCATAAATTCATTCGTTTGTCTGTTCATTCGTTAGTTCGTTTGTTTGTTTGTTCGTTCGTTTGTTTGTTCATTTATTTGTTCATTCGTTCACTCATTCTTTCTTTTGTTCGTTCGTTCGTGCATTAATTAATTAATTAATTCATTCATTCATTCATTCATCCATTCATGGAACCGTGGGGCCCTGAAGAGCCTGCATGTTTTTAAGAGATCGAATTAGACAACGTTCTCTTTCCATACGAAATACCTTTCTTTTACACGAAAAAAAAGTATACTTCCCTTGAAAATATGATTCTGTCCATATTATAATTTTGTCCTAATCGTATATACCATCCACATCGAGTACAATGTTTACTGATAAGCAGAGACCAATGTACACTTAAGGTCAGTGCTGTGTCACCTTTACTCAGGAAATTGCCATCATAAACGGGTAATCTTGAGCCCTAAAATAATAAATCATCGTCATGGAAAGGGCAGAACACTTAATTGCTCTCAATTGGCAGACATATAACTTATATTGTCTGTACATGCATTGCTAATTTGCTATACTATATCTATGGTATACAATACTACATCCAAACGCATTTATATCTACAATACTACATCTAAACGTATAATATCTGGTATAGGCCTGCCGATTGTAGGCCCTACGTATACTCATAAGAGAGAGAAGGGGGAGGGAATACTCTGTCATTTTCATGGATGTAGATCTTTCAGGACTTAATCATCGAATTGCATTATCATTATTATAATTATTATAATTATTATTATTATTATTATTATTATTATTATTATTATTATTATTAATATTTCTTTTTTTTTGCGATCACAAGCCTTAAGAGGAGTAAGATCCCTCAGCGGAGATGGTCAAAGATAAAATGGGCTAAAGTCACGTTGTTGAGGGTACCAGCTTTCAGCGGTCCCCCGATGACGTAAGACCACGGAGGTACGACGATAATACAGGTGTACCTCCTTGGTATATATAAGGCGCAAAGCATTTAGGCATTGCTTCGTGAAGGGAGGTGGGTAAGAGAGGGAGAGCTCTCACGCACTTAATTGCTCTGTGTGTCCATGTATATATAAATGAATAGATTGATAAATAGATGAATAAATAAATAAATAAGCAAGTCAATAAATAAATAAATAGATAAATAAATAAATAAATAGATACATAAATAAATATTAAACATATATATATATATATATATATATATATATATGTATATATATATATATATATATATATGTATGTATATATATGGGTGTGTGGGCGTTTGTGTGTGAGTGTGTGTGTGTATATGTGCGCGTGTGTGCGCATGTGATTCAGCAGCACAAGTGAGAACAGCTGCTTATTCTTGCTCAAATTAATACTATACTTACCGTGAAAAAGAGCCTGATATTAAATGAAATTCAAATAAAGAATATTATTAAAAATGTAAATGTGTGTGTGTGTGTGTGTGTGTGTTTATGTGTGTGTATGTGTGTGTGTGTGTGTGTGTGTGTGTGTGTGTGTGTGTGAGGGGAAAGAGGAAAGAAGTAGGGGAGGGGAGGGTTAGAGATCGAAAAAAAAATTATAGCAGTTGCATGATATTTCACACTCTTATACTATAATCTTATTATTCGTATATGGACGAACAGCTTCGGATCCGCCAATTATTTAAGAATAACCTTGTTCACCTGCTTATGCATCATTGCATCTAATCTTATGATTAGTTTTTATGTTCCGAATTGTATTCTGTCGATTTTGGCATTGTTTCATCCTGCTGCATGCATTGAATTTTGTTGTTTTTGTCGTATATGAGAAACAAATTCCATGCATTCAGGGGGAGGAGAGCATAACGTGAATTTTTTCCATCATACGCTCTTTTTGTGATATACCTGTTATAGGTTACGTCTTTCTTTCTCCAACGAGATGAACCAATGTGCAATGTGTTTCTTCGCTGCATGTCATGCTTTATGACAACGATCAATATGTTAGGAAATCACTCTTTCAACAAAATCACGCTTTCAAAAATATTGCACTTGATGATGCAATAGAAACAGCCACAATAATATGGCCATAAAGCTAAATGAAAACATGCAATAACAATCACTGGTATCACATCGTCAAGTCCGCTCAAGTGGTAAAGAGGTTTGTCATAACAACAACTTTAGAGTTTCGTTTGTTATAACAACAACTTTAGAGCCGGTTAAGAGCTTTTCATCTTATTGCTACTAATAGCTTCCTTTATGGAAATTAACAGGGAAGGTTCACCATTGATGTGTTTGTGTGTTTGTTTGTTTTTCGAGATGACCCAGACACGGAAACTCAATTTTAAATATGGCACTTCTCCAGATATTGGAGCTAGGTGGAGGATCAAAGGCGCGTAAACACGTGAGAAGGAAAACGAGATCCAGGTCATACACATCCACTTATTACACATAATTATTCTGTTCATAAATAATTACATTCATTGGTCTGAAAGCGCTGTTCAAATCGTTCTGCTTTTAGAAGTCTGCGGATTACTTTAAAAAATGAATAGATGACAGTCGATTAATTATAGAGATATACCATCATATGGCACAATAAAACCCAGTCTGAATTATTAAAACCATAGCTTTATCGCTTCAATGGCACAGCCCCCTGCTAAGGGAAAACATGGAACTACAATAATCATGCTGCATCTCCGTGGTTGAAACATGCCCTATACATTAGCGTCGAGGTCTTATGGTGGAGATTTCCGATAGATTCAAGAGTAAGGTCACGGTGGATTATACAAATAATGGGTTGTTGTTGTTGTTGTAACTGTTCCTGCATGGATGCTATATATATTCCCTAGTTTAAGTAGGTGATCATGTCGCTGAGCATTCTAACTTCCTAGCAGCCATTATATATAAAAGCTTCCTCTTTCTTCCTCTAATTTTCTCTCTCTCTCTCTCTCTCTCTTTCCCTCTCTTTCTTTCTTTCACACACACACACACATTCACCCACGCAAACATGTTATGAGACACACACAAACAAACGCATATACTTACATACGTACATACATACATACGCACAGACATACACACTTACAAGCATAAATAGGCCTACATACAATCACATATGCCCTCATAAGATACATGTATACATCCGTACATAGATACATAGAATACAGACTAGATCCATGATGTACATCATAATGAAGCTTATTAAACGAGGCTCACTGACAACGTTGGGAGTACACTTTCACTAGCTCCCAGTTTGATTGAATATTAGTACACACTTTTATCTATGAGTCATTGATTGGGTATAGCTTTTTTCGAGTCGTTTAGGATTTTTTCTCCTTTTTTTTTCTTTTTTGCTTGCTTGCTTCGCATTATTTAGGTTCATTATTTTCACACACATCACAAACACGTTTGTGAAAACAGGCAAATAAATATACACGTCTGTTGCACTCACCCAATCAGAGCGGAATTATAAAAGTAGAACACGGTTCCGTACCTTCTTGACAAATACATCTATGAGAAGTTTCGATATGCCATTGAAACTATTTTGAGGCCGCCACACCC
Source organism: Diadema antillarum (assembly GCF_040938485.1). Classification (NCBI taxonomy): domain Eukaryota; kingdom Metazoa; phylum Echinodermata; class Echinoidea; order Diadematoida; family Diadematidae; genus Diadema; species Diadema antillarum. The sequence continues at coordinate 1,120,220 of NW_027271071.1, read as the reverse complement.
GATGTATATCATTTCTTATGTTGTTTCAATAGACTTTTTATTTTTTATTTGTTTGCTTGCTTAATCGTTTCTTTGTTTGTTTTGATTTTTTTTTTGTTCAATGTCGTTTTTATTCACACTTGGTCTTATTCTTCAATTTAATAAATAACTCATGTTCATCATATTTATTTTTTTGTTATCCTTGCAAAGTATGCATTTTCTCATGGTAAATTAATTCGTATTCCCTACATATATTTTGTATCATATACTTCATGACATATATACTTCTTACAAATTGACAAAAAGGTTTTTTTTTTTTTTTGTCAAATGTATATACATTGTATACGTTGTATTATGTCTTACCTCTGTTGGATGGAGATAAAGTATACCTGAATTGAATTGAACTGAATTGAACTGAATTGAATTAGATTGAACTGAATTGAATTGAATTGAATTGAATTGAACTGAATTGAATTGAATTGAATTGAATTGAATTGAATTGAATTGAATTGAATTGAATTGAATTGAATTGAATTGAATTGCATTGAACTGAACTGAACTGAACTGAATTTGATTTTATTGAATTTAGGCGTCTCTGGTGAGTCTAGTTAACGTAAAAGCGCAGTCTGACATCGGTCTCACTCTTTCGCTGTATATTATACACAAAGGGATGCATTTTTTTTTTCAATGCGCGAACAAAACACAAGACAGATGAGGCACATAGCGTGATATATCCAGCAGGTTGTGGAAATCTATAGCCCGCTGTACATCTTTATGACCCCCGTGGATGGAGGGGAAAGGGGGGGGGGGGAGGGGAATGGAAGAAGAGGAGAGAGAAGAGGGAACGTGCAAATCAGGGAGGTGGAACTATTCCACCTCCCTGAGTACACCTTTCGTTTCGACGTTTCCACTTATCTTGTAACTTGCTTGCTTTTGAAGTGTGCAACGGGGTAAGGTAATTTAGCATGATAGATGGATGGATGTCTGAGAGGAGAGCGTGCTTCAAAGAGCCATCGGACGAACATAATACCAAGGAGGTACTATAGCTTGATAATACTAAATAGCCCCGCCTGAGCTTATAATCTCCTGCTACAGACGGTCCTTGGGTCCAGTGAGTGTGTCGCGTATATAATAGGCCTACGCGAATATGTTTTCACAATCCTATGTTGAATAGATTGAATTTAATTCGATTCATATCAATGCAAATCTGATCTGACTGTCTGAACGCGACTCTCATGATAAGAACATTGTTCCCTTTTCTGATATACATAATAATCATGAAATTTCCCATTTTTTTTTATCAGACGCAATTATCCTCAAGTCTCAAATGCTGATATCCGACTGATCAATATTTCGAAGATAGCCAGAAAAAATACGTTAAGTTTTACATTAACCTTGATCGCAGAAAATTTGAAATTTCTTATATTTTGGGTACATGTTAAATGGATAATTTGAGGTGATGACATCATTTTGCAGAAATAAGCGAAACTTCACAATGCTATAACTTCTAATTTTTGTCCGATTTTGATTAAAAAGAAAAATAATTCTCTATCGACGTGATTGTGAGATTTTACTCTTTCTTTTCACACTTTTCAAACTTACAACTGTGGCCTGGAGTTCCCCTTTAGATATCATAATCTTGTATTTCTCTTTGATCCTCTGTCTCATTCTCTTAATCTTATCCCTATCATGACGAGGACACCCGATAACAATAACAAACACACACACACACACGCACACACACACACACACACACACACACACACACACACACACACACACACATACACACACATATACACACACATTAACACACATACAGACACAATAAGACGCCCATACAGGCACAGAGAAAAATCTCATTGCCACATTATACACACGCAATGGTGACTCCTATAGAGCTAGGGGGTTGTAGGGCGAATGAAAAGAATTAAAGGTACTGTTTACCATTGGGAGCAGTGACTTTAAAAAGATGTTCGAGATATCACATTTGATGCATAAACGTGTAGGTCAGTTGTATCACAAAACATCCTGCCATATTAAAATTTCACAGTAAAGCCTAAAATGTAAGGAGATATCACTATTTTTCCCAATAAACCGTAACTGTAGACGGTTTAGTCTAGCAACATTTTTATTATGTCTATTGTTTACATTTTATATATGCAACAAATCTTAACATTCACTATACTTATTCAAATTTTTACATTGGTTGTTTCTATCCCTAACTCACATTTCAGAACTATTTTGAAGCACTAAGATTGGCTTTTTTTTTTAAAGCAAATGGTAAATGATGCCTTTAATGGAGCTTGGGTTTCGAGCAGAGTTTCTCTCTGCCCATCCCACTGTTTGTGCCATTCAGGAAGTTCTTGTATTTCGTTCAGCTCATATCCTCGTCCCCTCCTGTTGATATAAGAATTGGATGTCCAATGGCGAAAGGAAAAGAAATCCAATATGGTCCGATCTCTCTGTCATGATTTAATTGAATCCAGTGTAACATCCCTATATTTTTTCTTGAAACTAAACACTATTAAAACAAAAAGTAAGTTCCCCCTAAAACAAACCTCTGTAATTTATGAAGCAGGAACCTTTGAGGAAATCTGAATACAGGATCATGTAGCTGTATTTCTTGGCTTTCTTTCATGTGAAATTCAGTGGATATCACTTTGTCACGCTTGAGTGAGCATGACTTAAAGTAAAAAATAAATGGTCACTTTTTGAAGTTCACAAGCCCAATTTTGCAACTTTGATTTGGTGATATCGGAACAAATTTCAATTTTCCAGGATAAAAAGGCATGCAAGGTATAATTTATGTGCTTCTTACCGTACCATGTGACTTGTGCACAAAATTTCACGGTTGAGTGAGCACGGGGTGAAACTTACCTATTAAAATGGCCGAATTGACATGTTTCTCGTGGGAATTTCTATCGATTGAGAGTGAAATCGTGTGTTGAACAGTTTTTACACACAATTTACGTAATTTCACGGTTGAATGAGCACATTAAAAACAAAGAAATATAATAATTTAAATTGTGCAGTAAGAATTACGATAATTTTGCTCACTGAAATCAACTGTAAAATGCTTTTTTTAATATTGTGCAAATACCCACACGCATATCAGTGACCACCTGATATTTCAGTCACGCTTCAATAAGCACGTGAGGCTGGAAACTTTTTTTTTCTTACATAATGAAAATTTGGCAGTTCAATCCTCAAGGTAAGTTCGTGCAAAGAGGAGGAATTTATGTTTTTGAAAGCTAACAATGGCTTTTTCATGCCAACAATGTGGTTTATTTTACGACTGAATGACTACATTATGAAACAATGATTTATCTTATTGAAATCATCCAGCCGGTGTTGCATTGATATTCTGCCTTTAAAATCAACTGAAAACATTTCATTGTTGCGTTTTAGGACAAATATACATGTCTAGCTGTGATCCTTGGCATTCCTTCAAAACTTTACACGTCAAAGGATACAGGGGGCCGGAACCTCCCCCCCCCCCCCCCCCTTATAATCCATGGCTACCTTTGATGAAATATGGAAGTATTCGTGGGAAATTGGTCTGCCTTTAGTTTGATGAAATACCCTTGTTAGAGCAGAGATGGGAAATAATGCAAATTAAATCTACGGGCCTTTGTTCTCGCTACTGAATACTAATTTTGGCATTTAAAGTTTTTGATGTCTTTGTGACGTCATGAAGTTATGCATTAAATCAAGGGAAAATAAAATGCAATTAATCATTGACATGGTACCAAATTTCACTTTTGTTAAACATCAATATCCTCCCGTGCTGCAAATATGACAGTCTGGAGACAGATATTGAATGATTGTGGTGAGATAGTGGCCTTTGTTGTTCATGTGGTGTTGATGATTGTGATGGTGATGATAATAAGCCCTTTTTACACTTGTGTTTCTTAACCCCGGACTTTCTCTGACCCAGGACTATCGTTAGTCCCGTACCAATTTTTTCAGCTTTTTACACTCGCCAATTAGTCCCGTACTATCTCTTGTCAGGGGCTAAGGAGAAAACTGACCTTTTTACCCTCGTATTTCTTAGTCCCGGACTTTCCAAACCACATGAATATTCATGATTACGCTGTGCACTGTACACGTACACGCACGCACCGGCAGCACTTGATTACCTCGTTTCTGATTGTTCAGTGGGGGTCGGACTTCGTCTCCGTCGCTTAGCCCCGGATTATTTTTTCGTTCTGTTTACACTCACTTGCTGGGCACCGTTATTGCGGTGCTAACCCTGCTTTTTTGCAGGGCCAGATAGTACGGGATTATCGGTGGGGCTAGCCCACTTTGGCAAAAACGAGTGTAAACAGAAAGTGGGCTAAGGATAGTCCCGTACCAACGGTGGGGCTAAGGCCCCCCCTTAGCCCCACCGTTGGTACGGGACTAAGCAAAAATTTACAAGTGTAAAAAGCCCTTTAGTTGCTTAAAATGTTGGTTGACTATTATGCGATTATTATGGCAATATAACACAGATTGGGTAGCATCTACACTCACTTTTTAGGCTCTATCCACTAACACCGCTGAACACGTCTTTATAAACAAACAGTAGATCCCACCAGCGAATTATGAATACGCTGTCTTCTCATGTCACTAGTCTCGGGCTCAGACTTAAACCGCAGAAGTGTAGGTCATTGTCAATATCTAGTGGAACTATTAACAAAACTACCGCATTTCACATTGAGGGCCAGAATGTTCTGTCGCTGAGTGACACTGATAATCGTTTCAAGTTTCTTGGGTCATTGGTCACTGATAAAGATAATTCTAAGTCAGTGTATGATTACCTGAGCGAACTTATATTGTCAGGTTTACGTAACATTGATGCTTCTCAAGTACGCCCTATGTACAAATTGGAAATGTATTCTCGTTATTTTCTACCATCAATCAGATTCCATGTCACGGTCAATGACCTTTGTCAAACGCATCTCAAGCAGCTCGATGCTCTCACGAATAGATATGCAAAAAAGTGGTCGGGCCTCGCCCATCCAGCCACCATGGCAATGCTTCACATGCCTGAGGGACTTGACATTCCTTCCATTTCTAATTTGTACATTGAATGCCATACTTTTGCACATGTCCAAATTCGGGAAAAGAGTGACTCTAAAGTCAATGAATGTTTGAATTCAAAAGTTCAAAGGGAGAAGAAGTGGACAAGAAAAATATCTGCCACTGTCCAATGCGAAAGAGATTGGAACGACATTCACATGCAAAATCTATCGGCCCCGCAACAAAAACGAGCGGCGAAGAATTTGTGTAAACAACGAGTGTCGGAATACTGGCGCAATCATGTAAAAAATCTGGCTGTACAAGGAAAAACTCTTGAATTAATTAGCTTAGAAACCGGTAACGCCCAGTGCAAAAGTGTGGCATACAATTTACCTGAAAGAGTTGCAAAGTTCATGCTTAATGCTCTAACAGACTCGCTGAATACGCGGGCAAATCTGCTTACATGGGGTAAGAGGTCGAGTGATAGGTGCACAAAATGTGGTAATCGTGAAACATTTCATCACGTGCTCAATCATTGTTCGGTCGCTTTGGAGCAAGGCCGCTTCACGTGGCGCCACAACAACATTTTACATCACATTGTTGAGGTCGCCCGGTTAGGTATCCATGGGAACGGTGAAGCTTCACCGGATCCCATCATACAAAGTGATCTTGCAGGTGAAATAAGGCCCAATCGGTCCACTGTTCCTCTGGAATGCACGCAAACTGACCTAATCCCGGACCTATGCATCCTTTGGAAAAGCGATAAGAAACTCGCAATTATTGAGCTCACAGTCCCTTTTGAAACAAATTTGCTAAAGGCAAATGAACGGAAGTCAAACAAATATGCATCTTTGGTATCTGACATCGAAGCAAATGGTTACACTGTTGTCTTTCTACCTATTGAAATAGGTTCCCTGGGCTTTGTTAGTAATGACAATGTGCAAAGGCTGAAGAAATTTCTCGCGTTATGCGGAAAACCAGTGTCTTTCAAGACGTTTCGGGACAGATTGTCGTCACTTGCCATCACTTCTTCATTTGTAATTTATTCGGCTAAGGAAGAACCAAAGTGGGAATGTCAAAATACATTGTTTTGACATAATTCAATTCTAATCCTTGGCCCAATGTTTAGGTTGAGGCCACTGGATTAATTGTGTATCGGATTGATATTCGGGAGGGCTTCATGTCGGGCATGAGTTTTTTTTTTTTTTTTTTTTCCGAGATGGGCTATCATTATAACATATAATTATGAAGTAGTTGAGATGTGTGTAGGGTTTGCACTTAGTCGAGTTTATTGCTTTATGTGATGGGAGTGTTCTGCCGTCGGATGGGCTCTGGTTTGAGGTTTGGAAAGGGTTTTTTTTTTCTTTTGTCTGTTTAGTTTGAATAAACTTTGTTATTTTGAGGTATGTGAGGGAAACCAGTGTCTTTTAAGACTTTTCGGGACAGATTGTCGTCACTTGCAATCATTTTTTTTTCATTTGTAATTTATTCGGCTAAGGAAGAACCAAAGTGGGGATGTCAAAATTCATTGTTTTGACATAATTCAATTTTAATTTTTGACCCAATGTTTATAATAGGTTGAGGCCACTGGATTAATTGTGTATCGGATTGATATTCGGGAGGACTTGATGTCGGGCATGAGTTTTTCTGAGACGGGCCATCATTATAACATATAATTATGAAGTATAGTTGAGATGTGTGTAGGGTTTGCATTTAGTCGAGTTCATTGCTCTATGTGATGGGTGTGTTATGCCGTCGGGTGGGCTCTGGCTTGAGGTTTGGAAAGGGCTTTTCTTTTGTCCATCTAGTCTGAATACATTTTCTTATTTTGAGTTATGTGAGGGAAACCAGTGTCTTTTAAGACTTATCGGGACAGATTGCCGTCACTTGCAATCACTTCTTTATTTGTAATTTATTCGGCTAAGGAAGAATTAAAATGGGAATGTCAAAATTCATTGTTTTGACATAATTTTATATTAATCCGTGGCCCTTTGTTTAGGTTGAGGCCACTGGATTAATTGTGTATCGGATTGATATTCGGGAGGGTTTGTTGTCGGGCATGAGTTTTTGTGAGACGGGTTATCATTATAACATATATATATATATATTTTAATGTATATGAATATAAATTAAAGGTATATAATAATGGTGCGTCCCCATCCGGGTCTGGGCTTTTCCAGGGTTTTTCCGGTTCCCCGGGGCTGAGTCGTCTCATGTGATATTAATAACTTATGTAATTTATTGTTATTGTTATGTTAATGTGCGCGGAATGAATGACCGTATCTCATTGTGAATAATTTATGTATGCGGAATCGCCCCACTTTATTATATTGGACTCACTGGAATACAAAATAATGCAAATGTTTGTTAAAATTCAATAGGTATGTTAAATGCCGTCAAGAGAAAAGTGTATCATGTATGTACTACACTTGGCCGAGTTTTCTTCTTCTTCTTCTTCGTCTTCTTCTTCATGCTATTTTACTTTTCTCCTTTTTTCTTTCTATGTCTCCATTTTCTCTACTCCTAATCTTTCTGGTCTCATTTCTTATCCTTTTGCCTGCTTATACAATATTTTTCACACTTTGAATATGTGTAGGATTCTGTCAAAGTTATGTGTATTTATGTTCGTAAATCTTCTGTAACATTGTGTGATATTTATGTATAAACATATATGCCCTGCTTATTCTGTTCATCCAGTTATGTCCTGGGCTTTTATGTTTTGTATTTATGTATTCCTTTGTTCGATTTGTATATCAATAAAGTGATGAAATATATAAATCTTTTGGGAATTTCAGCCACAAATAATAGTCTTGACCTGCAGACTTTACTCATGTGCTCACTGAAGCATGTCATAATGTACGTCATTTTTTATTGAAATGCTATTTTTTCATTGAAATCAGTAATTTACCAACATTTCAACTAAAACATAAAAACGAATATTTTCTTTATAATATAGAGTAAAAAAGGTTTTTCCAGCCCCACATGCTCATTGAAACGTGACTGAAATGTCAGGTGATCTCTGTATTCACAGTGGTATTAAACACAATCCAAAAAGCATGAAACAATTGATTTCAGCGCGCAAAATTATCGAAATTCTTACTACACAATAGCGTATTTTTGTTTGTTCTTACTGTGCTCATTCAACCATGAAATTACGTGAATTGTGAGTAAAAACTATTCAACTTACGAATTCAATCTCAATTAATAGAAATTACCACGAGATGCATGTCAAATCGGCGATTATGGCAATTTTCACTCCGTGGTCACTCAACCGTGAAATTTTGTGCACAAGTCACATGGTACGATAAGAAGCACATAAATTATACGTTGCATGCCTTTTTATCCTGGAAAATTGAAATTTGTTCCGATATCACCAAATCAAAGTTGTAAAATTAGGCTTGTGAACCTCAAAAAGTGACCATTTTGATTTTAAGTCATGCTCACTCAAGCGTAACGAAGTGATATCCACTGAATTTCACATGACAGGTAGCCGAGAAATACAGCTACATGATCCTGTATTCAGATTTCCTCAAAGGTTTCTGATTCATAAATTACAGAGGTTTGTTTTAGGGGGAACTTACTCTTTGTTTAGTGTTTATAATATATATATATATATATATATATATACAGATATTGTTGCTAAGGAATAAAGATATATATCCATATATATCTTTACATACAAATAATATTCTATATATATGTATATATATAATATATATTATATATATGTATATATTCATATGCAGTACATAGTACAATGGGGAATATGCTTTGATGCATACCTGCATGAAGGCATAATTAGAGCATAAATCTGATGTCATTTGTGGAACACAAATTATGTCCCAATCTGATTTTTTTTTTAAAATACCACAAAATCGTAATTGAGGAAATCATGGTCCAGTGGTCATGACGACATCATCGTCCGTCGATATGAAATTTCCCGGCAACTGTTTATGTTCAGACGACTGACTTTGCACACGACTATAATAAGATAATCTCCTATTGACATAATTGAGCACACACAAATACACAAAATAAACGTTTAGAAGGGTGGATACCAAAACTTGTTATACAGCAAGCGATTATCAATGTAAGAGATAAACTACTTTCGTTAATATGAAACTACACTTTGTATACACAGACTTTGAAGAGCCTCCCTACTGGGTAACATGAAGATGCAATCAGTAATTGAAATCTAGAGATTAATAGGTGTGATGTAGTTTTCAACGATAATCTTCTGTTAAGAGGACTTCGCGAAAAGATGTCATTATTTTGGACATTGAGACGTGTTCGCATACTTAAGATTCATGTGCGGTCATTTTTGAGCACTTTGATTAGGCCAATAGGAAAAATCCACGGATCTTCGCTTCCTGTAAGGAGCTGCACAGACTGTCCAAATCTTGTACGTAAAAGTTAAGATATTATGATAAATGAGCACCACGCATAAACACCTATTCTGTATCAAGCTAATAGCACGTTTTATGCTGACGTTTGCAGTCGAGTTATCGTAAAGTGATGATTACAACATGTGTTGTATATAACTCCATGGTTACAAGCTGATAAAACTGGCCGCCTGACAATTTATCAATTTATAACATAGACAAAGGTGAAAAGATGAGGGGAAAATGAAAGAAAGAGGGAAACGAAGGTAGGTATATAGGTGAACCTGAATACAATCATTACTCCTCTAAAGCCCTTCAGGACGAGTAAAACTTCAGCAACTTTGCCAAAACAGTATGGTATGAATAAAAACAAATGGATATGATAGCGATGGGACAAAAGCGTCTATAATGTAGCGCTAGCCTTCAGTAGAATTAGAGACTGTTACACACAATGTCGACACACACATAATGCCAGGTACAACCTTCATGTACATACACATGTACTCTACTATATGGATGGAACCCAAGGCCGGACGTTTGATGAGCACAAGTTCCACATCATATCTATTATATACCAAGCTGAAATTGTATAAGAGCAGCTCATGCAAACACAACACTCGGCGCCGCCCACAGCTGTTGTGACATTGATAATGTGTATGTGGTGTACTGTATATATACTTAAAGGGATAGTTGGGATGTGTGGTGCTATATCTAGCCCCAGGCGAGTTAGCTTGATTAGAAAATAAACACGTGTTCGAAGTGGCGACGCCGCGAGATTATACGAGAAAGAACTGTACCTGTTCAGTATTTAGTGTTAATGTTCTTATTTTGTCATCTGTTATGCTTGTATGTGCAGGGCCCCCAGGAAGAACAGTACCTGCCTACTGATGGGGCTTCCCTGTTGAAATAAAACTGAATAAATAGATAAATGAAATACAGAGCTCTAGGAGACAGCGCCTTTTGACAAAGCTAAACTTTCACTCATTCCAAGATAAGAGAAAAAAGTGGAGAGTAAGAACAGAAGAAGAAGAGAAAGAAGAAGACGCCAGACATAGTGTGAAATTTCGTCCGAAAGTGTAAAGACCTTGCTTGGAACACTTCACTGTGTGTATTGTCGTTCTGTATCGTAGGCACTGAATCACATGGTGATAGTGAAATAAAAAAATAATGGAATGGTCTGGTTAGGAAGACTAACAAGGAAGGTCTGTAAATGCCAGCATGTACGACATGTTTATTAGTCCATATCATAATGAGCCTACCGGTAAGTATAGAGTATAAGGCCAAGGTACATTTGGGTCAGTACTTACAATATAGGCATTTTGGGCAAAGGTAGAGTGCACATGCATGCTCTTGTCACATGTCCTGGTAATGACGTATTTTATAAACACAATTTTTATTATCTGAGCTGCATGAAAAGAAAAACAGCGCTCACTATGTTTACATACATCAAACGTTGTAACATTTTCTTGCGTGCCAAGATACAAATATAGGCCTACAATGATATCCCCTCTTCTTAGAGCTAATGTAGTAAACAATTATTATAGGTCAAAGTTGTAGTTTACCTGTATCTTGATCTAAGTATTAGTTTTCATTTCGGGTTTTTTTTTTCATCTTCTTTATTGGGGAGTAGGTTATATTCTACCCGCTATGGTGTAAGCATTTCTATCCACTCTTCTTCTTTCACTATACTACCATTCTTGGCTTTTAGCTATAAAACAAGCTTGATTTTATGTATGGGTCTCGTTACATTCCTCTCCTATTTGCACAAACTTAACCGTCATTTTGCTATGGCAGTTGACGAGCAACCATTAGATAATAAAACAGGTACATTTGTATACGTATTTCTTCGGCTTTGCCGTTGACAAAGTACAATAATTCATACTTATACTATTTACAATGTAGGCCTAATCAATTTGAGAAATATCAAAACAGATTAATTTGAACCAAATCAAACGTGAAAATTTTCGCTGATCAGCCCTCTACGCGCTTTCTCGGTTGTTTGAATCCTTTTAAGCATTCATTCCTTCAATTGTGGCAACGTGAAACAAAAAAAAAAAACAACAACACAGCAACACGATAATAATAACGTCATTACGTCTATGCCTTTAATAAATCTTTTCGTATTCGAGGGTTTCCAGTCATGACAGTCATAAACGGGCAATTCGTATAATGGCATACCCTTTGGGTATAAATAGGTTAATAGATTAATATCAATACATATGTACTTCATCAGCTCAATCTTGACAGTTGAAGTACCGTTCGTACAATGGAACACTCTTGATGCTAAGTGTATTCGAGTGCCTGAGGAAACACATTATGTGCTTGTATCCCATCCATCAACAGGGAATTTCACAATTTTATGGCGTTGGCAGTATAAGGCCGGCAAGTTATGGGCTAACGTTATATTCAGCATGATTTAGGCCGGGAGTCCTGGAGAACATCGTGAATACACTAAAAGAAGTCGGGTGTTGAATATGAAACACCGAGCTGGTGTTAAAATTTTCGAAGCTCATTTTTTGGTGTTATATTGATACACACGGGTGTCACTTCAAAATATAAAACTTTTTGAATAGATGATTAGTTCCTGTTCTTCGTGTTGATTTTGAACTTCAACAACCCTACAAGAACTTCTCTCCAAGAAACTTGATTTTTGACCCCTCCCCCCCCCCAAAAAAAAAAAAAAAATTGAACACATTTGCACCACAGTAACACCAGGGGGTGTTTTATCAACGTTTGTCAGCGCTGACAACTGTTCAGCAAAATCCTTGGTTTTGATTGGCTGAGATGCTCTGGTCACTGACTGTTACTATGGTGATTCAAGTTGTCAGCGCTGACAAACGTTGATGAAACACCCCCAGAGGGTGTGGTCTCCGATTTACACTGGGCGGGTGTTATACCACTGAAATTGACACCAGCAATGTCAAATCAACACCATGTGGTCTCATTGTTGAATTAGTGTCCAAAATATCACCAGCTATATACTACTATTTAGTGTCAAATTAACTCCATAAAATGCCAGGTGAACTCTTTTCAACACCATAACAACATGCTTTCTACACCTGTTGGTGTGGTCCTGTATTGATACTGGTTTGTGTTAGATTTAACACCAGTGGTGTTGAATCTAACGCCGATCTTCTTGCAGTGTATATAGTTACTAATACGCCTTTCATGTGAGAAAAGAAGGGTTAACAAGAGGAACAATTTCTTGAAAACGAGACGTAAAGTAAAAGAAAACATTTCAAGGTACCCAAATAATATACGTAAAGAAAAAAACAAACAAACACACACAGAAAAAAAAAATGTGTGAGTTTAATCACTCAGTTAAAAAAAAAAAAAATCAACTTTGAAAAGGGGTCACTCGTTGCATGTTGGAAAGTTTTGCTGGGTATACGCAAATTTTTATCTAGCCGCAAGTTGCGCTATCTATAGGTATATATAAAATGTGCTCCTTCTTTAAATTATTTACATACTTTGTATATATCTTCCCGTGCAATGGCATGTACTCCGTCAGGGGTCGACGACATAAGATATATACAATAAGTATACAGAAAATCACTTTTTTGGTCAAAACGCAATAACACGACAATGAGAAGGAAAAATCCCCGAATGAGATACAATTTGTAACTTTACCACAAGTGGAAAACAACAGTAACAACAACAACAACAACAACAACAACAACAACAACAACAACAAGAATGGCACGTCAAACTTAGAAAGAGTGGCACTTTTCGCATGCCAGAAAATGTTCAATGAATTTATTTACGGCAATTATCATATAATGAGCAGAAAGTGAATCCTTGCGGTATATAGTGGCTGAGGCTCTGAACGCTTAATTAGAAGCTTTTTGCTTTTTGTTCTTTGGTGAAGAGAGCATATAGTTTGAAGATAGAGGAAAAACATCCGAAAAAAGAGAAAAAGGTACGAGCATAATGAGGAATGTGTATTATGTTAATAATGTGCCTGAATGCCTATTTTTAGGAGTATACAGTGTATTTCTATACCTGTCACAGTTCAATCTGCAAGACTATAAAACAGGTGTAGAGCTCTCGTTAGGTTATTTCTTCTTTTTTTATGTATGTCCAACAACTGTGGATGATAATGGATGCTACAAGATTCAGTCAATTTCATGATAATCAGCAAGCTCCGTGGTGTCGGTATAAACTGTGAGAGGATGCCAGTCGTGATGATGGGTGGCGTGCGCTAAAGTGCGAGAGAAGGCACTACGTTGCTTATCAGGCTGACCCTGATGAATGGAAGGGAATGGGTCGTGCGGATGGGTATGATGGGAGAAAGGTACGAGTAATGAGTTGACGACGACGCCACCGCATTGCTGTATTAAAGGGGGCCAGGACAGATGTGAGGGGGCAGAGAAGGACATTTGCGCTGCTGCTAAAAACATACGAGGGAAGAAGAACGAGAGTGAGGTTGAGGGATCGTGTGTGTGTGTGTGTGTGTGTGTGTGTGTGTGTGTGTGTGTGTGTGTGTGTGTGTGTGTGTGTGTGTGTGTGTGTGTGTGTGTGTGTGGGAGGAGGTGTGGTAGGAGAGAAGGAGAAAGAGAGATATGAGGGGCCGAGTCCAGGGTATTTCTTTCGTTTGACATCTTCGGACGAAGTGTCGAATAGAGGCAACCGGCATAAATTAGCCGCGCCCATTCCTCTGGCCGGGCGGCGAACATGCGGAAGAGAGAATGCGTTTCGGTCGTTAGATGACCGACTGAACGAATGAATGATTGAATGAATGAATGAATAAAGGAAAGAATGAATGAATGAATGAATGAATAAGAGGGTGCCTGGATGAGTCATTGCACGCAACCAATATACGATCCGGCATTTTGATGTCATGCCCCATTCAACGGTTGAATGGAAAAGTGTGGATGAAAGAGACGTCATTATAATCACCATTAACAACTGTAATCAATGCAGAGCATGCAAGTCGAGAAACCAGTGACTTAATAAGTGTGTTTGGATACTAAATTGGAATAGTAACCGCGATTAGTAAGGATTCTGATCGTTTTTGGTGCATTATATCGTTTCTTCGAACCTATTTATTGCACAGCGTATATACTATATCAATGCATAATATTCAAGTGCATAATAATATTTGTGTATGCGTTTATGTGTATTTTTTGCATCATTCATTTCCAGCTAGCTATAGGATGGAGAGCCTTTTCAGTAAAGCTGATTTTTCAAAGGAGTTTACTTGACATACATAAAACCCACATAAAACAATAGTAATTCAATATTCGCAATAAGCGCTCATAAAGTCGCGGGTTTAAAATCAACGTAAAATAAAACTGATTAATAAGTCAGGAAAGGTGATTGATATAGTGCGTTAGAATAATAATTATTGCGTTAAGAGAAGTTGACGAACTTACAAAAGAAAAGTAAAGAAACAACTTGTGTTTATATGTGTGTTCATTGATATATAGCTGACTTATGATTATGCGGTCTTTCCTAATACGCTCCCAGTGTCTTGCGACTTTTGGTAGTTTGATCATAACGCCATTTACTGGCATGACAGATAATAAATGACGAACTATAAAGGCTACTAGTATGTTGTCGACATTAGTTTTCCCTCCAAGCCCAGTACTTTGAGGGAGACGATTCGGTGTGTTTGATGAGTTAGATGTGATAGCAGGCTCAGTTTGATTACGGCCAAATGTATCGGGAGAGTGCTTGCGCTGTAAGAAATTACGGAAATGAGGAAGGGGGGTAATTAAGGATATGTATACGTCCACAGAGCTTTTCGCGACACAAATCTCCAGTGGATGTTGTAACCGCTCCTCCGTGAATCGAAGGATGTGCCGCGGGACATTGTTTGAGTGATATCAATAAAACAAGATAGTCTGCTAATCAAGTCTGGCAAATTGGGACGAAGATTGAGAAAGCTGGAAACGTTTGTGAAATCCTCAACTGTGAGAGTCGCATGCACAGAGTGAACAGCTTATGTTAGTAACGTGACTGAGACCGTTTTTTCTTCATTTCGTTATTTCATTTCATTTATTGGTTATCCAAATTTTCACTGACAAAATGTTACAAAGAAAATACATATACCAAATACAGTGTATGATGAAAATAAGGTTTCATTTTTAATTCATGATACAAATTAGTATGATATTTCAATGATATACAAGCTTATTATGATTAAATGAGCATTTTTTTAATGAGATGTTTGATGCGATTGAAGGGGTGGACACAAAAAGCGGATCTTAAAAGCTTGACAACCGCAAAAGAAATCTATAGGCCCCTAATCCTTTTTTACTTTCTAGATACAAAGAGTGCAGGTGCACCTTTTCTTTCACTCTGACGAGATTCAAGTGCATTGGATTGATGGTCCCATGCCCCGGGGTTCAGCTGTATAACTTTGCGTGGGAGTGCACCATGTATCACTCGATCGTATCATTCATCTACTCTCAAACCTCTATATAGAATATAATATAAACCAGTAACTTGGAGCCTTAATATCATTTTATATGATAAATCGAAAACCAGATAAATCGGGGAAAGGGCATTTAAAAAAAAGAATGTAAGCAATACCAGCTTGAGATTGCTGGGGTTGATGAATATTCCTTTACAAAACAACCTCATTTCGAGGCTGGACAAGCCTGCTGTGAAGTTCAGATGGATCAAATTTCTTTCGACGGGAGAGCACACGTCCACTTCTGAGCAGTGAAACCGAAATTTTCCTATTGGGACCTATAGCTGAGCGTGATTTGAGCCAAATCCCCCCCCCCCCGGCAAATTTTATAATAGGACTGAAGTTATACAAGTTGGCCAACTTCAATACAAAACATGGAGTCAATGAATCTTTCGTGTATACTAAAAAAAGAGTAGAACATTTAGGGGTTTTTCTATGAAGTTTGAACGCGTGCAGTTACAGGGAGAATTAGAATGTTAGACCTGTATTTACACTTTCCTCCTTACGTAGATCCCTTCATCCCTGAATACCTTTTGTGTCTGTTTGTGCTATCTGTCTCTTCACGTCTCCTTTCAAATCAAATCTACCAACTTTGAGTAGCTGTTAGTTCATTATCTCAATATAATTATTGTACGTTACCTATAGCTGTAGTCCGCGTTTATGTTTTCTGTCGTAATGTCGATTTTTATAAGAAAACATTAAATCAAAATAATGAATGCGGTGAACAATGGTGAATGAAAATGATGAGAACGGGAATCAAATTGAATGAATTAAGATACACGGAATAGGAATTTTCATATTTTCCTCACATACAGTGACAAAGTCTAATCACGCTTACCTTTCATTTCTACGCTTGTATACACCCATAAAACTGATAACATTCTTATTTGGAAAAATGTCAATGATCCGCATTAGTCGATGACTCCTGCCGTCTCAGTGAGTTTCTGGGTCATTTTTTTTCACATATGATATATTTATATTTATGCAATCAATTCAAGTGCATTATTCTAGAGAATATGTTCCTCCATTCTTAAGGACTCATGCAGTTCGTATATGGTCAAGAATTGTTCTACAGCTATAGTTTGAAATGTATTCATTCCAGGGCTTTAAAACGTAAACACGGTTAAAATGTAATCAGATATTGGCAATTGTATATAAGTTGTATTATTTGTTGTGGGGTCTTTTTTTTTTCGTTTTACTTTGTAGTATTAAGCGTGTCATCTACTCAGATGCAGGTCCCTTTTCTCGCCAAATTTTACGCACATTTAAATCTTATTTTCATCGTAGTTGGGACTGGTCAGACTTTCCTTCTTCTTCGTTCGTCTGTTTGTTTGTTTGCTTGTTTTTGTTTGTTTTTGTTGTTGTGGTTTGATCTTGACTTGAAGATCGGATCCCAATCCCTCCTTTTACACAGGTGTCAAATCTTCATTGGCTTTCTGTTATTGATTTCATTTTTTATGATTAAATTCAAGTGATGTGCCACTCGAGGTGTTAATATATAGGTAAAGGGACAATGAATAGAAATTTAGGTGAAAAAAGTTTAAAGAAATAAAAGGTTGAAGTTTCGTAGAATTTTATTCTGTTTAATTTTGATGCTTTTACTGAATTTAACTAAAAAATAGAGCGAATATTCTCTTTAAATCTCATTTGATGTAAGTTGTGACAGTTGACCGTAATTGTAACTGAAAGGTTGACATTGACACAGCATTTTAGTGAGACTGAGCGGAAGGTATACACCTCCTCTTCCTTGATTGTCGAAACATCAACACGTCCTACTCTTATAGCAGGTTTGTCGTTTGTCGGAAACGAGCACATTTTGCTTCACTGTACAGTCTGTACCCCACCCCCCCCCCTAAAAAAAAAAACACTCACACACACACACACACACACACACACACACACACACACACACACACACACGCGCACACACACACGCACTCACACAGAGCCTAACAAACACTAACATAACAAACAAACAGAAAAAAAAAAGAAGCCAAGGGAAATTGTACTGAGACAAAATTATTTTTGCTTTCTTGCGAACTTCACATTACGTCCACGGAATAGATGTTGACCAACAAATAGGCATTTTTTTATTTTGGTCAGCAATATGTCTGTCTTTGTTTTATTTGAGTCACTATAATAAAATGAAAGTCATTGTCAGACTAGACACCTCAAGAGAAGCAAGTGAACAGATCTACGAGTAGAACAAAGGAGAAGAGGCAGAAGACAACGAATAGGCTGAAGAAAATAAGGATAAAGAGAAACCAACGAAATGAAGAGGGAAAAGGTGGTTTTTTATATTTATCTTTTTAATGAAATAATTTTATGTTAGTCCCAAAGTATTGCACAATCTGGATTTCACTGCGGAGGAAAGTCCCTTCTCTCTTCAATTGTCATTGATCCAGTATGGATTCTTCCTTGATGTGATGCCATATGACGCTGGCTTTAAGGGGATTGGCTGAGGTGAGGATTTAGCTTTTAACTTTCTGCGAGATACTTAGAAACCTCTTTATGAAATGTTAAAAAGCATACAATTCTAGTGTACTTGATGAAAATTGGTTTTGAAATGGCTGAGACATGTATATCAACAACAACAAAAACAGTAAAGCAAAGCGATTCTAAAGGAGGGTCCCGCCTTTTATTAGGATCGCTTTGTCTTCGGTATCTCAGTCAATTCAAACCCAATTTTCATCAAATAAACTTTGAATTCCAATAAGAATTATATATATCATGCATTTATCATGCTCTTTAGGTTTTCTCATTATTTAAAAAACAAATCATCATGTAAAAACGTTGGAAACCTTAGTCCCATCTCAACCGAAACTGTACCATCCCTTTATTACTGCCCTTCGCTACCAAGAAACGATGATAAGAACATTCCATTCCACCTTCAATAAATTACTGTTTAGTCCCAGGACTAGGTACTATGGAAAATGTTAGGACTTCATGCCAAAAAAAAAAAATCAGCTTTATCTTCGTCCCTTTTTTAAATTTTGCAATGTTTACCTAAGATAATGCAATTGCGGAAGGAACAGCCAGGCAACCACACATCAACGTCATAATGATTTTGATAACTTCCAACCTCTGACAGTATCTGTATGGCACAGGCCCGGAAACTCTCGTGAGAAAATGTGAAACCGATTCTCCGTGTACTGATTGCAAAGCAGAACATATTCTTTGTTACAAGAATTCGCTTGATTAGATTCCTTTCTTCTATTTTTTTGCATATTTTCGCATCTTGCAAACATATATGAGTTTTATTTGTTCAATGCGCTTCGTCGCTCAGTTTAGAAATGGACCATCCTATGACTTGGTGAGTGTGTTGCCACGGCGCAAACATGGTGCAATATACCGTGAAAAATATACTCCCCGGGAAAGGCCTCGTTTTTAGTGGGGCTTCTACAGTACATGTACTTGATCTCCAGAGAGAGTTCGGTCATGGAATCAATGATCCGAAGGTCAAAGGTTTGTTGCCATAGCAACCCTTAACATCTACAAAGGCTTGGGAGTGGCGAACGAAGAGGTATAAACATGTAGTTTTGCGCGACATTCGGTAAATAGTACCTCCCATTCCGATGGGGCACGTAAATCTTTCCAAAAAGAAGGGGGAAATGTTTGCGACACTGCTGGCGTGGCTGTGATCCCACCTTGTGGGCAAGGTATCATATCTGCTCAAAGGTTTGCCAACTTTATAATCCTATGACACAATCACGTTCCAACACTATCGACGAGAAGCAATTCTCTTTCCCTTTTTGCTGTTGAAAGAGAGAGGGAGAGGGAGAGAGAGATGGGGTGGGGTGGAGAGAGAGAGAGAGGCAATTGACTCCAAAGGCCTGCTCTGAAGAAAGTCCAAGTGATCATCTTGGATAGTCTTGTGTATGATACCATTATAGTCTTGCATATTGTGGCTTTATCACTATCATGCATCATGCATCAGTTTTCTCTACGATAATGTGTTGAAGGTGCTTGTGCAACAAGAATTAAGGTATAATTATCCACCATTCATTATCTGAACAATATTCTTAATGATAACACAAAACCTGTACCTAGTCAATGAAACGTTGTGTCTGTCTGCTTTTTCTCTCGAGTCGCATATAAAAGTCAACATCTTCTCCAAATTGCTCTAAAATTCCTCAATAGTCCTCCTCTACAAGGCCTCAAAGCTTGTCGTATGTAACCTCTGTGCTAAGAGGTGAAGCAAGATCGAATGTAATTTCAACCCGGGATCAAACCGGGAAAATGCAACTTGCATCACGAGAAGAATTTTGTACGATGCGTACACCAGTGCCACGCCCTTTTGAGTCGCTGTAACCATGAGCGGCGCAGGCAAAGGTAGAGTCATAATATAGATCAGTTGGAAGGGAAAATTGTGGTCTAAATCAATGCCAAACTTTCGAAACATTTTCCTTCTCCAGATGTTCGTTACTGACCGCCACATCTTCAGACAATGGAACGTAAACCCTCCACATTCATCAGTGCCAGTTTACAGAGTAATGTACAACAGGTTGCGATGATTCATCGAGAACACAGTAGTTTAATAGCTTTCAGTATTATCACCTGTTTATTATGTGTAGTGTACTCCAGTGTACTCGAAGTGACCGAGTACATGCATGATGTACCATTATAAATGTGAAATGGAGTTTGTTGTGTGTATGTATGTATGTGTGTGTGTGTGTGTATGTTTGTGTGTAAGCCCTTGGAGCTCTAGTAGTTCCATGGTACAGCAAGCATAACCTTACACCTCATTCAGCCTTGCATCAATTCACTCAAGTAGAAGCTTTTAAAGAGGCCAGTCAAGCCCCTTAGGATATTCCCCATAATTTCCCATAATTATATAGCCTTTATAGGAATAGGCATTGCTTAACTAAAAAGCGATTAAAAAAGTATCCGTTACGGCCTCTCCACTATAACCTCGTCTACAGTCACTTCAAGTAACTCATTTGCAACCCCCCCCCCCCCCCCATTAGAATCACCGGCAAGGACAAACCTACTGGAACATCCCTTATCTTTTAGATGAACACTCATTATTTGACTTGTATTGGTGTCGGTGAGTAGATTATTACCATGTTTTTTTTGTGTGTGTGTGTGTGTGTGGGGGGGGGGGGTTCACATGGGGGAGGTGTAAAGAAGATGCCGTTCCACCTGCCTGCTCTCTATGCGTATATATATAAGTTGAAATGTCGTCCTTCTGCCCACCCCACCCCCGTTCCTATCCACATAATTATGCGAAAGGAAGATTGCTCCCGTGTGCGGCTGCAGTACGGCCCGGGTAAGGACAGACTAATAATGAAAGTGAAAATGTCTGACCCCACTTCTAGAAAGGGTGCTGGTGAAAAACAGCAACAACATGAAAAGGAGAAAGGAAAAAAAAACAGGTGCAACGCATATCCTGAATAAAGGGCGACACCTCCTGGTAACGGAATCAACGAGGCATAATATTAACAACCTATATTTCGGAATCCAATTTGTTATTCAGCATGTGTCTGTGATGTAGGAACCTGCTGTGTATAGGGGAGTTAGTCACGGAATATCCCCATTCAGGTTACCAATCCTCGAGTAACTGGTCCCGTAAAATGGTTGACTGACGAAGAAGGATATAGTGAGTTACATCAAAGCAAATGGAGAATGATAATAAAAGTACTAACATGCATAGAGGACGAGCATGCAACCGAGGAAATGTCACTGTATAACGGTTAAGTATCGAGCTTCGATTGTTTGTTTCTTTGGTTGTTTGTTTGTTTGTTTGTTTGTTTGGTTGGTTTTCGTCGTCGTCGTCGTTGTTGTTGTTTTTGCTGCTGTTGTTGTTGTTGTCGCTGTTGTTGTTGTTGTTGTTGTTGTTGTTGTTGTTGTTGTTGTTGTTGTTGTTGTTGTTGTTGTTGTTTGAACGACGAGGAATTGAGTGATTCCGGCGAAAGGAAAAATGACAGGGGAAGATAAGGAGGGACGGTTTTGCGTTAGGAGACCCCGGGAAGGTGACGTGTCTAATAACTTTGCTGAGAAGGGTGGCTCGTGAGAATCATATTGTAGGACAAGCAAGTACCAGCACTTCAAACATTTTATGTCACTGATGACATAATGACGGATTAACCATGGCGAGTCAGTGTGCATTTATGCACTTTTCAGTTTGAGCAGAAGGCTTAATTGCACTGGCTCGATCTGCATTGTTTTGCATCGCTGTCCACTGCTTTTCATATTGCCTTGAACCTGCGCAGGGTATGCATGCAGTAGCAGCAGTATAAAATATGTGCCAAGTGATACAAAGTTATGCCGCAATAGCTTATGTCGGCTACACAACGTAACTCTGAACTGTTTGGCGGAAGTGCAGACAAACGCACCTGTCATGACCGATAGAACTTTGGAGGAGTAAGAGGAGGAGGTAGAGAGAAAAGAAGAAATTGAAGAAGAAGAAGAAGAAGAAGAAGAAGAAGAAGAAGAAGAAGAAGAAGAATGACAAGAAGCGGACAAAACTTTCACACACACACACACACACACACACACACATACACACTCTACATAACCGATTAATTGAGAATAACGCTAACAAGACAAACCTTGCAAACCTCAAAATTATAATGCATGTCATAAAGTCTTGATAACCCTTTGACTGTGAATCCAAACCTCTGCAACATGACAACGCCCACACACGTCAGACTATACGTCACAGAATACCGTTATGTTCATAAAAGCGATGCTTTTTGTTCGCATCAACCCCTTTGTCAACTGCAGCTGTGCGTGAACTTGGGAGAGAGACAACAATATAATGACGAACTGAAAGTAAATATACATGTATTCAACGTGTACCCATCTGTAAAGTGTGTTTTACACAGGCGTCGGTCCCGCCAATGATATGATGCTGTAAAACAGTATCAGTCAACATTGCTGTGTCAATTGTGTTTGCCCTTAAAATGGCAAGGCCAAAGGTAGAAAAAATTTTCAACATGAAGGTGCTGGTAAATTATCAATTTTCTCTACGTTATCTCATCTCATACCTATTCATACTTTTTTTTTTCGAATTATACGGAAGTATTCTTGGGATAATATGACGCGGATGCATCTTATGAAAGCATATTTATGGTTTCGAAAACAATTTTTTTAGTGCGCTAATGGGCATATAGCAGGTGATACTTGTCAGTTCAATGCAAATACATAATTGTCTGGCCGGATCGTATGCAGTTTATTACTTTCGTATCAAAGAATGAGGCTTTCAAAATAAGCAGGCTATTAACGTTGTCTCCGCAAGAAGATAGACTGTCTGCTACACATATTAACCTAAATTTCAGTTCGATATTTTCCATCTAATTATTTCCCTAAATACGTAAAAAACTACATGATTATTAGAAAACAAGTTTGAATGTATAAGCAATCCGATTGAATACCAACCCTTTCACTTGCACATATTAATGTATTATTAGTAATATCGATTTCTTCCATTTCATTTCATTCTTCCCTGCCCTTGTTTACTTATTTTCCTTGTAAGTTTTGCATCTTGAAATCTTGTTTATAATCCCCTTTAAAATGTTGTATGTTTGCAACTGTCTGTCTGTATATCATTTATACTCTATGTATAATCTCTGAAACCAGTGTTTGTCTTACGAGGGTGTTCCACCCCATAAGTGGAAAATAAAATTAAATTGAATTGAGTACAAGGCAACGCAAGGTAATCTCTGGCACTATAGCAACACTGAAAAGGATGCCCTTAGTAAAGAAAGATCATTGCTTTCTATAAGAAGTTTAAATGATGCTTTTACCATTCTGTTTGTCTGAGTCCCCTGTTGTTTTTAATGTCAAATTAAACACGGTGTGAAGTTACACTCGAATAATCATTTCAACCTTCAACTTCCAGATGTCACAAATTACTGAACAGGGAGTGGTAGACGAGCGCAGAAATGACGACAGAGGGCGCTAAACAAGGCTCTGCACGATACGCTCAGACGGTAGCACTGTTATCGAACTCGCTCATCAAGTCACGCACCACAGGTCCTTGCAGGTATAGGCCTATATAAATAAAATCAGATTTACTGAATGAAATCAATGCTTAGGTAAAGGCAGTTCCAAGGATCATTGTACTGTTTGTGACTGTCAGGCACATAAATTGCCACTGTCGTCGTCCCTAAGTGGCTGTAAGAGACATCAACATGATTTTAGAGCAAAGTTTAGGCCTATGATAATATGGTCGTCAGAATCTTTTAATCCATTTTCCTCTGCCATTACAATAGTCGACCTTAGAGTTCGTTTTCTTTCTTCAATTTTTTTTTTAATCACAAAGCAACAGGGTGACTTACTTTTCCACCTTTTTGTCGTTTTGTTCAAAATATTAGCCGGGTTCACACGTACACCAATTAGCGGGATACAAATCTCGAGATTTGCATCGCGATCGTCGTCCCGAGTTTTTCGCACGTGTGGACAGAAAAAACCCGAAAATTAGCGGGATAAGCATCGCGATGCTAATCCCAAGAAATCTTGCGCTGGTTCGCCAATTAGCGGGATAATTGGCCCCACGCTGGTACGTGTGAACGGTCGGGATTACAATCTCGAGTTTTTACATCCCATCATGCAATGCGCACATCACAACAGCGAGGCCTCTGCGAAGAGGTCCTTCACCTCTTTGGAGCACAACAACAACAGCGCGCGAACCACACCACTGACGCGTAAAAGACAATGGACAAAGGTAAGTGCGCGCAGGCAGTGATAGAGAAGGGCGCTGTGTGACCCAGTTTGCAGGCTTTGCTGTTATCTCTATCGGCAATTCTCGCTATCGCCAATGACGTAAAAAGTACCCGGATGTTGATTTAAGCGTCATTTACGGTGCATTATGGGATAGCCCGGTAGCAAAGTCACTTCCGTTCGTACGCGCGTGATACGTGACTAATGCTATTTACACACACAAGCGACTGTATTCTACGTGTACTTCCGGTTTTCTCGACTTGAATTACAGCTTTAGTATGATTTGAAATTTCTCCATTCTTAAGAAATTGCTGTTAATACGACTATTGGTTGTTGCTGCGAAGCTGCCATGTGTTGTTCGCACGACAATAAATGAAAAAAATCTGCAGAAATAGGACCCTTACTGGCATGCGAGACGTGACGTGGCCGCGTGGGTGAAGTTTGCGGGTGACTCCACAGCGCAGTACGTGCACGCGCGACTTTAGTATGTATTATAGTAGCACTAGGTAGTAGGCCTAGTGCCTACGTACATTGTACGTACTTACAGTACTTGAAAGAAATTGCTTCGGAGACAGGATAAGTTCGAGATCACTGTTCGTTCCCGATTGTGTTCGCGACATTTCGACAGAGAACAAATAAAAAAAAAGAGATGGGCATTCCATGACGATTATACTGTATATCCAGGTGGGTGAATATTTTCCAGCATATTTTCAGCGTATGCAGAGATGACTGATCTGTGATGTACGCCGTACCGGTATGTGTTAGCTTATGCGCTGCGTGCAGTGAGTGGTGCATGCTAGCAAGGCCGGCCGCCGGCGGCGGCGGGGACTACAGTGCACAGTGTACGAGTATGACAGGCCTGGCCACTCGCTGGCTCGGGCGGTACAGCGGCCTTGGCGCTGCGCTATAGGTAAGGTACACGTACGCGCACGCTAGCATTGTGCAAATTATGACCCGCGCCGGAAGTGCCCTTGCTACCAAGTGCACTAAATCTTGACGAAAAAGCCACATCCGGGTACTTTTTACGTCATTGGCGATAGCGAGAATTCTCGCTATCGCCAATGACGTAAAAAGTACCCGGATGTTGATTTAAGCGTCATTTACGGTGCATTATGGGATAGTCCGGTAGCAAAGTCACTTCCGTTCGTACGCGCGTGATACGTGACTAATGCTATTTACACACACAACCGACTGTATTCTACGTGTACTTCCGGTTTTCTCGACTTGAATTACAGCTTTAATATGATTTGAAATTTCTCCATTCTTAAGAAATTGCTGTTAATACGACTTTTGGTTGTTGCTGCGAAGCTGCCATGTGTTGTTCGCACGACAATAAATGAAAAAAAAATCTGCAGAAATAGGACCCTTACTGGCATGCGAGAAGTGACGTGGCCGCGTGGGTGAAGTTTGCGGGTGACTCCACAGCGCAGTACGTGCACGCGCGACTTACTAGTACAAGTTGTAGTGGTAGTATATGTACTCAGTAGTAGGCCTAGTGCCTACGTACATTGTACGTACTTACTTGGAAGAAGTTGCTTCGGAGACAGGATAAGTTCGAGATCACTGTTCGTTCCCGATTGTGTTCGCGACATTTCGACAGAGAACAAATAAAAAAAAAAAAAGATGGGCATTCCATGACGATATACTGTATATCCAGCGCGGGTGAATATTTTCCAGCATATTTTCAGCGTATGCAGAGATGACTGATCTGTGATGTGCACATCGATCGCATGATCAAGTAGTACGCTACCGGTATCGACTGCTGCACAGGGAGATGGTAAAACTATTTGCACCGAGGTGACTCAACAGTGCTATGTCCCGAGACGAAGTCGAGGGACATAGCACTGTTGAGAAATCACCGAGGTCAAATAGTTTTACCATGGCCCGAAAGAAAGCAGTCGATATTTGTTTTATATCCCTCTCGAGCATTTTACAAGAGTGATGACGGTTCCCTTTTGGAAAAATGTGCAGGTTTCCTGAACGATTTGTTGGCCGTAGCAGTGCAGCAGCAGTGCGTGCAGCGCGTAGCGAACGACACCGCTGCGCTGTACTGTATAGGCCACCGAGTATTACAACGTTGATTCCTACACACGAGCTACACTACAGCGTGCAAAACTCCGAAAGATCGAGGAGGTCCAGGGCCCTGTTTCATAAAGCTGTTCGTAAAGTTACGAACAACTTACGAGCAACTGGTGATCAGTTCTGATGTGCTATACTTATCTGAATTTCCATAATTCAGCACAAGAACTGATCACCAGTCGCTCGTAAGTCACTCGTAACTTTACGAGCAGCTTTATGAAACACCCCCCAGGACTACGTTAGAAGTAGGCCTAAAGCGGCTTCGTTACCCAGATCATCTCCAAAATCGGTTTTAGTTTATTCCTAATTCGTACCTGATATGGTGTCCTCCTGCGATCATTCCTCCGTTACTTGAAGCAGTCACTTTGTCAATTGAGCTGAATGCATTGATCACATTAACGTTACACACACACACACGCCATCGCACCACAGATTTCTGTAATGCTGTCGCGCACCGCGCTGCTCCTAGCGCTAGCTAGCTACAAGCCACAGGACTGTCGCTCAAAAGTATCGCTACTACGCGCACTGCGTACATTCTTAAAGCCCAAACAAAGTTCTGGTACGCCCGCAAAATTGTCAAATTTCGCTCCCAAATGTGAACGTATGCTTAGGAAATGTGCAGGATAACGATGTTATTACAAGATATTCGATGGGTAACGACGAAAATGCGAAATATTAACCAAAAAGGTTCAGTCTCAGTACCAAAGAGATTATACCACAAGAGGGCGTAGTCCAGTGGGGAGGCAGCCCACAGAACTATATAGGTAGAATGATCAAGTGGGGTCTGAAAGCATAGCCAGCGCACGCGATCTCCGCCATTTTGGTTAGTCTTTTGTTACGTCACGGCTTGCGTGCGCAGAACAGGGTTTGCAGCAAAGAGATTATAACACAAGAGGGCGTAGTCCAGTGGGGAGGCAGCCGCGCGAGGTAGCTGCCATTTCCCGTTGTGGGAGCCGCCATTGCACGGATCCTGGCAGCGCACTGTTTAATGCGCTCGACTTGAATATTCGGCGCAGTGACCTTGCGTTGTTTTATTGTGACGTCACAATGGTCATGTTTAAGCGTCATAATGGTGCTGAGGTTGTTTGATTTTATGGCTTGAGTGGGAATGTACGCGAAACAAACGTCATAATGCTCAAGTACTGTCTAGTCTACACCCAAGTTCCCACTCTTTATTTTGCGAACAACAAAAAGGTCTGGACTCTACCAAATGGTTCAAATGATATGATACCATCGTAGAAACTAATATTCAAACAATTAACCACATTGTGATTCTGAAAATGAAAATGTGTAATGAAGAATAACATATCATTCCAGATATGATATGAGAAGATATGACTTGAACGTAGACTTAGATCCAGTGCCAGGAGCTGAGTGTGCGCTCCCTCTTCAATTTTGGACGCACTATTTGTACGCACGCGTATGGAGACTACTTACTCTATAGGTATAATCTCTTTGGTTTGCAGAGTTACAGCATAGCGCAGACCTACGCTGACTTTTTTTCTCCTTTTTTACCTCCCCTTGGCCCTGTTCATCGCAAGCCGTGACGTAACAGAAGACTAACAAAATGGCGGCATGTAATGTGCGCGCAACTGGCTATAAAGCTAGCACGGGTTGTGAATGGGCTTGATCAATCTACCTATTTATATCTGTGAGGCAGCCGCGCGAGGGAGCTGCCATTTCGCGTTGTGGGAGCCGCCATTGCACAGATCCTGTACAGTTATTAATCAGTAGATGACAGCGCACTGTTTTATGCGCTCGACTTGAATATTCGGCGCAGTGACCGTGCGTTGTTTTATTGTGACGTCACAATGGTCATGTTTAAGCGTCATAATGGTGCTGATGTTGTTTGATTTTATGGCATGAGTGGGAATGTACGCGAAACAAACGTCATAATGCTCAAGTACTGTCTAGTCTACACCCAAGTTTCCACTATTTATTTTGCGAACAACAAAAAGGTCTGGACTCTACCAAATGGTTCAAATGATAATCATCGTAGAAACTAATATTTAAACAATTAACCACATTGTGATTCTGAAAATGAAAATGTGTAATAAAGAATAACATATCATTCCAGATATGATATGAGAAGATATGACTTGAACGTAGACTTAGATCCAGTGCCAGGAGCTGAGTGTGCGCTCCCTCTTCAATTTTGGACGCACTATTTGTACGCACGCGTATGGCGACTACTTACTCTATAGGTATAATCTCTTTGCTCAGTACTTACCCGAACGGGGTCAGGCTAAACTCGGACTCGGGGATAACTCGGCTTCGCTTTGACGGCGGGATGAGTTGTAATGGTTGTCCCTCTGATTGTACAGTGTTGTCCTATGGGAGCGGCCTGTATAAACTAGCGCTTCGTGTTCTGGCTACTCGAAGTATGGTCCGAGTTGTCACAACGCGCGCATCAAAAACCTCTTTTGCGCGCATGCAAAATTAGTGTGCGCCTATCAAGCACCTCTAAAACAATGGATGTTAATGTTTTGGTTTAAACTTGTTAACAGTAATATGTCAAAGATAGCGCATATTTTGTATAATTTTCAATATGTTTTATCGGCGAGGCAAGAAAATTCGATGACATGGGTAATTAGGATAAAGGAAATATTTAACAACTTAGGTCTAACTGCAATTTGGAACAGCCAAGCAGCACATCTCACTTTAGCTGGCTTCAAAAGTTTAGTTAGTACCAGATTAAATGATATTTATAAACAAGAGTGGCATAGTAATGTAGACAAAAATTCTCAATGTTTAAATTATCGAATTTTTAAGCAGGATCTTCATTTTGAGAAGTATTTTCGACACCTTAATGATTCACAGGCAAAAATTTTATGTAAATTCCGTTGCGCTAATCATAAACTGCCAATTGTTTCTGGAAGATACAATCAGATTCCAAGAAACGAAAGATTTTGTACCCATTGTAATGAAGATAAAATTGGTGATGAATTTCACTACCTTTTTCAGTGTAGACTCTTTAGTGAACAACGAAAGAAATACTTAAAAAAATATTACTGGAAATACCCCAACACTATGAAGATGGATCAATTATTTAATTGTCAAAAGAAAACAGTCCTTTCCAATTTATCCAAGTTTTGTAATTATATAATGACACATGTTTAGATTATTAGTATTTTTTATCCTTTTTGCAAATACTACATGCCTTTTTTTACAGGCTGTGCCTTCTTTACAATTGATTTGTAACTTATTTGTCTTTTCATTCTCTCCTCCTTTTTTCTTCCCCTCTCTAATTCTTCTTCTTCTCGTCCATATTTCCTTCCTTCTTGTTCACTTAGCGTATGAATTCATTTCCATATGTCTTCGTGTGTTTTCTTTTTTTTTCTGTTTCTTTTTTTTCTTTTTTTCCTGAACCAAAAGTCACTCGTATATCCTTTGTTAATTCACCAGTCTTGTGTCCTTCTCACTCTCCCTCTTCACCTCCATATATCCCTTCTTTCTCTCTCCTCTCTCTCTCTCTCTCTCGTCATATTTCCCTTTCTTTGTTTTTTTTCACTATATATCGTGTATATATTGTATATTTCTGTACATTTTTTTTCTTTTCATCAATCGCATTTCATTCTTATTTTGTTTGTTATAGTTGTTTTGTACACTTTTCAGAGTTATTTGCAATTATTATTTATTGATATTATAATGTGCTATATGTTTTTCATTGGACTCCGATACCCAGAGTTTGGGTTGTGAGTAAATAAACTTTCAAACTTTCAAACTTTCAAACTTTCAAACTTTCAATCAAAGGCGCTTGATAAACAACAACAAAAACTCCAGAGACCGCGCGTCTCAGCAACTGAGGACCGCGCGCTGTCATTTTTTGTTTTGTTTTGTACAGGATTACGTTAGCACGCACTTTCCTGTCCATTCAGTTAGGCCTCATTTGGTATTATGCAGTGGCCAGTAGAATGTGGCGATCACTTACTGCGTGTGAATTGTCTGAAGTAGGGTCGAATTTTTCCCCGAGACCGAGTTAGTCTGGAGCCTTCTGGAATAAAAGTCGGTTTTCCTACTATTATTATTTTTCTCAAAATACTTTAAACCGACTCATCATTCCGGCAAACCGCGTCAGCCAGGTAAGTTTCTTAGTGGACTCTTTCGATATATTGCAAGCAAAAATGAAATGGTGCTAGACGGGTTCTCAAGCACTTACCGAAACTTAGTTTTCACTTTAAGTGAGAAATGTGGATATCGATCACCACGATCACGATGGGTGCAGATCGTGGATTCCCAAAAGTACTATATCCCGCTGGCTAGTAACCAATTGCACCGCATCCAGCTGCTCGTAGCTAGCTAGCAAAACTACACCATGTTCGTGCTCTGTGTAATCCTATGGCAAGAGACTTTACATGAGGGATATAATATGTGTTAGCTTATGCGCTGCGTGCAGAGTGGTGCATGCTAATGCTGCAAGGCCGGCCGGCCACCGGAGGTGACTACAGTGTACGAGTATGACAGGCCTGGCCACTCGCTGGCTCGGGCGGTACAGGGGCCTACTGTACTAGTACCCGTGGTCGGCGCTGCGCTATAGGTAAGGTACACGTACGCGCACGCTAGCGTTGTGCAAATTATGCTCCGCGCCGGAAGCGTTTTTTTTTTTTAAGACGGCACAGATTGGGGCATGGCGCGTGTTAAACCTATGGGAAAAACGTTGGGATAGGGTTTTTGGTTATGGTTATGGTTAGGGTTAGGGTTAGGGTTGGGGTTTGATGGTTAGGGTTAGGATTAGGATTAGGGTTAGGTTTAGGAATAGGGTCTCCGATAGATTTTTAGTTTCCCCAATCTGTGCCGTCTAAAAAAAACACGCGCGCCGGAAGTGCCCTTGCTACCAAGTGTACTACATCTTGACGAAAAAGCCACATCCGGGTACTTTTTACGTCATTGGCGATAGCGAGAATTAGCGGGATAATTCGGTACGTGTGGACGCTCGCCAAATTAGCGGGATACCGATCGCGATCGCTATCCCGCTAATTTGGTACGTGTGGACGCTCGCAAAAAAACTCGGGATGAGCATCGCGATCGTCATCCAGCTAATTTGTACGTGTGAACCGGGCTAATGTGTGGGTGGTTTGTTTGTTTGTTTTTTTGCAGCAATTTTAGGCCATTCAGAAAATTAAAAGCAAAACGCAATTTGCCGTTATTAACCAGTACTGTAAAAGTGGAAATTTTCGCGGTGTTCAAATTTTCGCGCATTTCGCGCAACCAGAAACTAGCGCGAAAATAAAAGCACGCGAATATTTTTGCGAATATTTTTGCTTGCCATATGTGCCTGTGCGTGATGTCTTGATTCCGC
The DNA here is from genome assembly GCF_040938485.1 of Diadema antillarum. Lineage (NCBI taxonomy): Eukaryota > Metazoa > Echinodermata > Echinoidea > Diadematoida > Diadematidae > Diadema > Diadema antillarum. Next base: position 1,088,395 of record NW_027271071.1, on the reverse strand, counting down.
GGAATTAAAAACACGCGAAACTCTTCCGACCCGGCCAAGCGCGAAAAATAAGTCACGCGAAAATATCCACTTTTATACAGTACTTGTCTCTTTGTGTTGCTCCAGCAAAGACGTGTTGCATGGTTGCTTTTTGAATTTTCTTGATTTCTAATTTTCTGTTAAAGGTATGGAATATTTATGAAGCTCTCATAGTTCTTATTGTTTGGCATCTTAGATAATATTCATAAAGTCGAGATTCAATGCAAAAAGCTGCTCCGTGCCAATAGGCTTGGTCGAGCTAACTGGTCAATCCATAACGTTTGCGTCGGGTTGACGGTTATGAAAAAAATGTATGTGTCTGTGTGAGGGGGTGGGGGGTAAGAAAAGGATTGAACCCAAGTGAGCACATTGTTGTTGTTGTTGTTGCTGTTGTTGTCGTTGTTGTTGTTGTTATTATTGATATCTTTTTATAATAATCATCATCATCGTCATCATCATCATCGTCATCGTCATTATCATCATCATCATCGTCGTCGTCGTCATCATCATCATCATCATCACCTATGATGTGAAATAGCTACATACGCTTTTCGTATCAACAGACTCTAACTATAGAAGAGGTATTTGCTCATCATTATGGACTATGAATGCTTGAAAACAATCGTCAAAAATTTGGTCAACTATCTAAATAAAAGAAGTGTGGCTAAATTGTCATCTCAAAGCTTAAAAAGTTTATAATTTTTCATATAGGCCTATGGTGATACCACATACATTATGTATACATAAATCCTTGTTGTTCTTAGATATTTTCGACCTTTTTTAAGCCGATGTTGTGAAGAAAAAGAGGAAAGAGACCTCATGACCGCACCAGTATTAGAATAATACATAATTGGATTGATACGGGATCAGCAAAACAAGTTAAACACTAAAGAATGGCATGCTCTTATTTATTATCGTTTAGTAACCTTTATCTTGTACTCAATATTTTTGCAGTGAAATCTGACGACACGACCGATTGAAACGACTGTTCGATGAAGTCTAATGTTGCACCACATGCGACTTTTATTTCATGTGCGAGGATCTCCTCTTCTGAGTTCGTCTGTTTTCAAGAAGAGCGTGAATTGGCGGTCAAAACAGTCTTGGACATCAATTACTAAGGCAGAAATGGGGAAACGGCGAAGATATAATAAGAAGCAACAGAATAAGAATGTAAGACAATGTATGAACTCTTTAAAAAATATCGCCAGGTCGTGCTGGCAGCGCATATGTTCAGTCCTATATATTGGAATTTGTGTACGCTAGTGATACTCTAGTCCTTGACATTGCCGTTTCGTGGTGGCAGTAAACTGCATAGAATTGGTGTGCGTGTTTTTTGTTCCCGTTGAGTCGAATAAAGGTTGTTTATTATATAGCATGTTGTTATTCTTTAATTATAGTTGCGGCAGGGCAACACTTTTATACCAATAATTATTGGCTTGCCAGTGCCCTAGCAAAAGCATTCCAGCAAGCGCAGCTGCTGCGCTTTCATTGCAGTTCAATATTTGTTGGCAATGTCATTCAATGACAAATGTCAATGAGCCAGATTAAAAGTACAAACAAAAATTTACTTGAATTTTGTCATAAGTAGCCGAAGTCGGTTTATCACCGACGATATTGTAACATGTTATTTTCTTCAAAAGTTGTCTTATTTCATTCTTTTGCACCATTGATCATTTAAAAGTTATGGAGAAGAATTGTGTGGTTGCTGTTGTGTGACATTTCATGACTTCAGCTTGGTGCTGCAAACTTAGATTGTAAATTAAATGTATAGACAAGCCTCGTGCAAAGGGATCTTAAAAAAAGAGGAATGCAATAAATAACGAGTGAATGGATTAAAAATGGGCCCCCAAATGAAATTTAAAATATATACGTCACCCAATCTTGCCTTAAAAGTTTTATTTCAACAGTTGGGGTGTTTGTTGGTAGGTACTAGAAGACCCCATTCTGCCATTGTCCTTGGAAGGAATATTTGTAACATTCCTTCTTTGTGTAATAAAGGATTTTTAAGGTGTGCTGACTTTTGGCCATTTTAACAAAGCTTGACTTGATAGGGGTAACCATACTGTGACACAGTGAAAAAAAAAATGCAACCGCTTTCTGTACTCTCAATTACAATTTAAACAATGCAATGAACCACTTTGCTTTGCTTTGCAAAACAACAACAACAATAGGAACAAAAACTAGACCAAAATATGAAGTTTCAGATTAATATACAACTCAATACAATACAATACAATACAATTAAATGCAAATACTGTTTTTCCCCATGAGGCTCAGAATACTTACGAAATAAAAGAAATTGAAACAGTTAATAACAGAATGCAGAATAGTAAATAAAAATTACCTTTGAATGCCGCACTATGGCCTGAATTCACGAGGGTGGTACAATCTTGTCCATGGTTTAAACCATGGACAAAGACTATGGGGCGCCAAATGTCGCATGGAATATTTTGTTAATTAGTCATTTCATCAACGAAATGATTATTTGGTGACAAAATGACAATATTTCTGAATGAAATGGTCATTTTGACGAAATGACTGTTTTCATAAGGAAATATTCCATGCGACACTTGGCGCTCTATGGTCTTTGTCCATGGTTTAAACCATGGACAAGATTGTACCACCTTCGTGAATTCGGACCAATGGGTCATTGTATGTACACATTTTTTAGTTACTCATATGCATCACATAAACATATACCAGTGCAGAGCTGGAGATTGGATTTCAAAGAATAATATGTTTTCAGATTAGGAGCAGCCAAATGATCAAGAGAATATTGCTCCACAGCTTTGATGCAATAACCATGAAGTTCCTGTCACCAGCCATATTTTGAATTGAAGGTTGTGCTTTGAGGATCTTGGATTTCTGATCCTAGTCTTGTGGGACTTGCATTACTTTTACTGAATTTGTATAAATGTACATATGTGTACTTGTCTATTCCTTCAAATCTATGATGGATTCCTGGGATCTGAGATGTACTTGTGTGAGATTGTTGTTTCAGAATCAAGCATTGTCAACGTTACCTTCTCTGACTGCTCAGATGTACAGCTATATCGGGTGTTCAATGGCTTTCATTTACCATAGTTATCTGGTTCCTCTGTTACGAGAAAACCAGGCAGTCTGCCAGAAACTATTTTGCTGAAACTATATATACAATATATTCCGTGGTATTAATTTTAACACTTTGACCTCAAACACAAAGGAGAGATATATATCTCTTTCTCTCCCTCCCTCTCTCTCTCTCTCTCTTTAGAGAGATAGGGAGAGAGAGAAGTAAAAATGATCAAGTAACACTGGCGTAGCCAGGGGGGGGGGGGGCGATGGGGGCAGTCCCCCCCCCCCCCCCCCCCCCCTAAGATTTGGACCGGGGATTTGGGAGGCGGAAAAAAAAAATGCGTGTATACTGTATGCATGCACATGAAGCGGGTCTCCTTTGCAACCTTTCATCAAATAAGATTTTTTTTTGAATATTTCACTCAAAGTGTGCACCAGATCGTTGAATTTCAATTCAAAATATGCAAAATATCTCATGCTTAGGAAACCCTCCCCCTCTGTGCCTCTTTCCCTAGCTAAGTACACTTTTTAGATTTACAAAAAATTATGAATAATTCTGAGTGCACAAGACTTATCACTTATATTCCGAAAACTCAAGGTTCCCTCATGTATAAGGGGAATTTCCCCTTTTAATCGACCCTTTCCTCAGCCCCCCCCCCCCCCCCCATCAGTTTTTTTTTTTTTTTTGGTGATTTCCCAAATGTTGATTCCATCAAATATGCGTATACGAGATATCTCAATTTCAACCTTAAAAAGGCAAAAGCTCCACCGGAAGGGAAGGGTGGAGATCTCGTCCCCCCCCCCCCCCCCCCCGCCATGCATAGAAGTAGACTGTGGCTATACCCAGATCGCTTTATTTCAATTCTAAAAACGCAAAAGCTCCACGAGCGGGAGGGGGAATCCTCCTTCCCCTAAGCTCTACCTCACTAGACTTTATACATACACACAGATGGTGCACATTCGGAATAAGAGCTAAATTCCGTGATTTTAACACTTCGATGAAAAAGTATTGCACCAAAAATTTGCACCAGATCGCTGAATTTTAGGTCTGAAAACGCAAAATCACCTTCGTGTGGCAGGGGATATGCCCCTGTACACCCTCGTGTGCATGCTTTTTCTGTTTGATTGCTGAACAGACAGCGTTCATGATATTCAGTGTAAGAATTAATACAAGAAGATTAGTGTATTTAAATTATACCATTTTATAGGCAAATTGTTCAATAATAATCTACACTAAAATATACTGCAACCTTAAACAAGTGGGACTGTTTCAACTCGTTAAAACACGCAAAAACATGCATCAAATTGCACCATTTGCAACATCAAAATGCAAAAAGTTCTCACCGTGGGAGGGGGGACACCCCCCTCCCACACCCTCCCCTCCCCCCTCGCTCGCTCCACTCGCTCGGGTTCAGTGGCGTTCATGATATTCAGTGAAAAGAATTAATACAAGAAGTGTATCTAAATTATACCCTTTTATAGGCAAATTGTTCAATAATAATCTACATCAAAATAAACTGCTACCATAAACAAGTGGGACTGCTTCACGTCGATAAAACGCGCAAGAACATGCATCAAATTGCACCATTTACAACATCAAAATGCAAAAAGTTCTTACCGTGGGAGGGGGGACACCCCCTCCCACACCCCCCCCCCCCCTCGCTCGCTCCGCTCGCTCGGGTTCAGTCGCGTTCATGATATTCAGTGAAAAGAATTAATACAAGAAGTGTATCTAAATTATACCCTTTTATAGGCAAATTGTTCAATAATAATCTACATCAAAATAAACTGCTACCATAAACAAGTGGGACTGTTTCACGTCGATAAAACGCGCAAAAACATGCATCAAATTACACCATTTACAACATCAAAATGCAAAAAGTTCTTACCGTAGGAGGGGGGACACCCCCCCTCCCACACCCTCCCCCCCCCCCCCCCCCTCGCTCGCTCCACTTGCTCAAGCTCGGTCGCTTCGCTCCCTCGCGGACTAACCGCCCCCCCTAAAATGAAATCCTGGCTACGCCGTTGTCAAGTAAAACTTATTGAAGATGTAATTAAGGAAAATCAAGATTACTGGCAAGATATGTGTGGGTCAAACAGTATTTATCCCAGTATCTGGTTTGTTCTCTTTTGTTATGTTTCTGTTAATTTTGTCTTTTAACTGTTAGGAGTGGAAACAAAGCAAAACATCTGGGGACCATCAAGGGGGCTACACAGAAGTCAAGATGGAGAATCCAGCATTTGAAGGTTACTACAAGGTAAGATAAGAGTGACAGCCTGACTGGGAATGCCTCACAGGGCTTGGGATGAATGCACTATTGGTCTCAATTTTTATTTCTGTGATTCGCCTAATTGGCCAATCAAGCCACTGAAGACTGGCTAGGAGATTTTATCAGAAAGTAATTTAGAAGACTGATTTTTGTAGACATATATCACCAAGTACTGAACTCTTCTGATCAAACCAAAACACTATTTGCAGTGTATGTGGATCATAACAACTAACCATTGTTTTCTCTTTTTGTAAAAAAAACAAAACAAAAACAAAACAAAAACAAAACACATAAAGAGAAATTATACTGATAGTTGAGACTTGATTGTGTTATTAACAAAGTTGTTGAAATCTTAGCAAATGCATATTAAGTAGTCCAATACACATTGTCACTGGACCTATTAATGCATTCTTTTGAAGGATGTGATTCTGAACAAACAAATAAAGCAACAAACAATAATTTCACTTGTAAATGACTATGTGATGAGAATATGCTGCTCAAGGTACTCTTCACCTGATCAAGCTTTTACAAAGTCAGTTTAATATTAATTTGCTTGTCTGCTGAACATCTATTCCTACACAGGCTTCAGTCCACCATTATCATAATGCTCCATTTTTTTGTGCTTTTATTTCATTTATTTATATATTTTGAATGTGTATTTTTGTATCTCCCAAACTCCAGGAGCAAAAGTTGGTTAAGGAGGAAGAGTGGAATGACTTCATGAGCATCCTCAAGACCAACCTCCCATCTGTCTTCCGGATCACCGGCTTCCGAGGGTGAGAAATTTGTTCCTTTTTTGATGGTGTGGTGTTCTGGTTTGCAAGCATGTTCAGTCATGCCTGGCATTTTTCTAGCTTACTTGACGTGTGCTTGCTTCTCCATCACATTGGCAGAGTGGAATAGCAGATTCAGGAGTGAATGAAATTATCGAGGGAATATTTGTAAGGAAATTCTTTGATTTCTCATGAAACTCCCAAATTTATTTCAAAGTTTTGCGTGTGTACACCCAGATATTTATGATTTAGTATTCTAACTGCTAAACTTTAGCTAAAAACTAAATGGCATTATGGTGTGTATAGTAAAGTGATGTATTATCTGGATTAAAGGACTTCAACAATGTTGAGTTTTCTCCTCTTTTAGGAACAGTTCTAAATTTCATTGTGCAACTGATCATGTTTCATTAGACTAAAAACAGTCACAACATACAAACCAATTTCTCACTAGGTTTTTCATGACATAGTACAAACATTTGTTGAAATTTCTTCTTCTCTTTGATGTTTTCAGAAATCTTTCAGTCACTGACAATATTATGTTTTCCTGTGCTGTTTGAAAGTTTGCATGGTGGTGTACTGTAAATGAATAAGAGAGGTTTGCAACAACACCATGTTTCCTGTTCTCCTCTCCTTTCTGAATCTGTGATATCAGAAAAGTGTAAGGCAAAATCGTTTGCCAGTAACTAAATGTAATCCTGTACTTCACTTACTAGTGGAAAATAGGAACCAATGAAATATCAAATATCAAGTCAAGAACTTACAGTTCATGATGTAAATGTTTCATATATCTATGATTTTATTTTCATATTTTTGCAAGACAATCTATATCTGAACTCTCCTGTTGAGTGTACTTTGACTCTTATGAGAACCTTCTGATGTACATGAGGGGAGTTGCAGTAACCCCATTACTTATAGGAACCAGGTGTTGCCACTTATCAACCCTGCAAGGAATTGCATTGTTAAGGAAGTAATGAGTGAGATGTAGTCTAACCAATATGACAAGTTCCACATTCCTACTGTTTGATGTAAGTGCAGGGCCCTGTTTCATAAAGCTGTTCGTAAAGTTACGAACATCTTGCGAGCGACTGGTGATCAGTTCTTGTGCTGAATTATGGAAATTCTAATAAGTATAGCACATCAGAACTGATCACCAGTCGCTCGTAAGTTGTTCGTAACTTTACGAACAGCTTTATGAAACAGGGCCCTGGTCCTTTTTTCTGTCATGCATTTTCTTCCTTTTTTTTTCTTTTTTGCTGATTGTTTCTTTATTCATTTTTCATACAGACAGTCCAACCAAGTACTGAGATACCTGAAAAGTGAGTGCTTCAGTGAGCTGCTCAACTCCACTTCAGAGGAAGCCCTGGAGACGAGACCTTTCCCAATCCCATGGTGAGTGATACAGTGATGCTCCTACTTTTTCCTTAGCCACATATATGCATCTTTTCTGCCACATCGTTTACTGTTTGATCGACATAAGGAACATCCCTTCAGATGCTATTCAAGTTCCCCGCTCTAGTGTATAGCTAACCAGTACATCACATGTCCAATAAATCTGAACTTGGAAAGCCCTCTCAGACTGTTCCAAGACATACAGTGTACATAATACATTTTGTAAACTTAATGATAGTAAGTGAATAGTTGATTATTTCGACAGTGTTAAAAAAAGAAACAAAAAAACCAACCAGCAAGATAATTTTAATGCTTCTTGAAGTATGAAGCTTCTCATGATGCACCAGTGTTGAAAGGCAGCAAGAATTAGATTGACCCGTTCCCTACGGGCACTTGGTGGCCTGTGTATTAAGTCTGTGGGGATTTCAAAATTCAGTATTGAATGGGTTAACTGACTGTGGTCTGCTTCTTACAGGTATCCAAATGATTTGGCATGGCAGCTGAATCTGACACGGAAGAACATCCGCAAGCTCCCCGCCCTGGAGAAACTTCACCTCTTCCTCATCTCGGAGACAGAGAGTGTGAGTAGAAGGCAATGGTTTATTGTGTGAATACCGGTGCAACCTTGTGCTACATCCGCATGTTTCACGTAATCAGTAATTTAACTTTTCCATGTTTCACCAAATTAACACCAGTATAGAAGTGCAGCTCCAAAGTACTTTCTTGGAGGAATTTCACTGAAAGCAACATTCTCATATTCTATTATGAAACTATGGACTTTAACCTTTCACACATTAGAACAATTGAAAAAAAAAAATCAAACAACAACAACAACTGATTTTGTGTGTATGCCGGTTTGGTAGTCATTTGTGATGTTTTTAATTATTATCTTCCTCCATTGCTACAGGGCAATATCAGTCGTCAGGAAATTGTCAGTATGATCCCACCTCTGCTGATGCAGGTTAAGCCCCACCACCGAGTGCTGGATATGTGTGCGGCACCTGGCTCAAAGACGGCACAGCTCATCGAGATGGTACATGCTGAGCAGACGCTTGGATGGCCAGGTATGGAAGTAAATAAGGGGAAGTGGCAATGAATAAATGAATAAATAAATAAATCCATACGGAATGGAGACTTTCCATTTTATGCCTTTTCTAGATATGTTGAATTCCATTTACTTTAATTATGCTTAGGAATATGTGACCTGCCACAACAAAAGGATCTGAAAGTCGCTGACGAGTCTGTGCAAGTCATCTTCTTGCCTTCTCATCTTTAATAAGGCACATTGTCGACTTAATACAAGTCGCCTTCTCGCCCCCCGTCTGGAACAAGGCACTTTGGCGACTTTTGTACAAGTCGCCTGTTCACCTTCTCATCTTAAACAAGGCGCTTTGGTGACTTTGTAGAAGTCGCCGTCTCACCCTGTTGTTTTAAGCAAGGTGCCTTGGCAATTTGCAAAATTCGCCGTGTCGCCTTTTTGGCTGAAACAAGGTGCCTTCACGCCTTGTTGTCTTAAACATAGCGCCTTGGCGACTTTTGTACCAGTCGTCTTCCCATTCTCTTGTTTTAATCAAAGTGCCTTTGCAACTTTGTAGAAGTTGCCTTTTTTGCTTCTTGTCTAAACAAGGCGCCTTGGTGATTTGTAAAAATTGCCTAGTTGCCTTTTTGGCTAAAACAAGGCGCCTTGGCAAGTTAAACAGCTTGCCTTGATGCTGCATGTACAATCTTCTGTATTTATGTGACATTTTCCAAAGACATGTGGCAATCAGTATAGAGTGAAGTGATGTATGTTTACTTGATCAAGCTGCAGTATTAAACTGTACCATTTTCCTGACAATGATGTATTCAAAGAGGTCAGAGATAATTTGCTCACAGTTACAGCCACATTTCACCAGTCAAGGAACAATCCAAGAAGCCAAATCTGGCTACATTTGGAAAGTCAATATGGTCGTATGTGTTAACATTCTTTTGCAATAGGCATTATTTTCATATTACTGTGCTTTGTCACCCACTTCCAGAGGGTTTCGTCATTGGCAACGATGATGACAATCGACGTTGCTACATCATGGTCCACCAGGCCAAGCGTCTGAACAGTCCCTGTTGCATGGTGGTCAACCATGATGCATCCGTGTTTCCACGGCTGCGTGTCCCCAGCCCAGACGGGCAGCTGGTGAATCTGGAGTATGATAGAATCCTGTGTGACGTTCCGTGTGGGTGAGTGGAGTTCTCTCCTTTTGCCACTTTGGAAATTATTGAGCATCTCGTTAAACCTCTTTGACATAACCATCCCTGCCTTTCCCTGAAAGACTGATACTTGGTTTTTAGAAAGCATTTGTAAGGTTTTATGGTGAATTGTATTCTCCCTCATATTAAGTCTGCTGAATGCTATAGTTCTTACTTTGTCATATGTGACCCGATATAACAAAAGGATCCGAAAGTCGGGGGAGGACAGTTTTCTGAAAATGGCATGATATTATTCCTGTACTCTTCTAGTTTAATTTCATGGACAGCACAACTCATAAAAGTACTCGGTTGCAGACATATCGATGATTTTATCAGTGTATGTCAAGTGGTTGAGGAAATCAGAGTTTCGAGAAAAACGCCTTCAAAGTTGTCCTTCCGACGCTATCATGATCATGGGGAGGCAATACAGTTTTCACCGCTTGACAATAGAAGCACGCACCTAGCGACCTCTGCCATGTTCAGTCAAGCTTAGCGAAAGCGGTCTCCGCATGACCAATCGGTAATCAGGATGCCACGCCCTGACCAGTAAGATCTCTCCCTTGTTGCTAGGGGCGGAGTCTAGCTGCGGCGCTAAATCCAAATCTTCGGACACATTTCTCTTACATTGAAAGTCGGAAAATCATGGCCCAGAAAACACTGATTTTTTGCCTTTCCTTTGATCATTTAGTTTCGAAATTTTGGCAGATGATGGACAAAACATTAGACTACAAAATTATACCAAAAAGAGAAATCTGATTGTTTTGACCAATTTAGATGATGTGACTTCAAACTCAATTTTCTCGGCTCGGCCGTCAGCGACTTTAGGATCCTTTTGTTGTAGCGGGTCACATATATTCTTTTACATACTGGCACTAAAGTTGATATTTGTCAGTGACTTGAGCTCTCTAGATTTACACTCTGACCTCCAAACAAAACTTCTGAAGCAATAAAAACAAACATACCTATGGAAAGAAAAAGTTCTACAAATTTTTCTCTATTATATATGGCTGGGTTATTGGTACTTCTTCCTGTTTGTTTCCTGGAGAAGAGTTCAGAGAAATCAATCAGTTCTAACAGTATGTTTCGGTTGCAGTATCTGGTGTTATGTCTGTATTAAAGTGCAAGCATTGTCATTATTTTTTTTATTTTTTTTTATGCTGCTGGGTTACACCACTAAGCAAAATAGTTTGTCAAAAAAAGCAACAAATGAATGCTCAGTTTCTATTAGGAGGTCTTTACTGAGAAGAAAGGATAATAGAAGCAGGCACATAGCTGTCTTGTTTCTTAATAACTTCATGATTTTTTAAGGGAATGTATGTTTATCCATTTGTTGTTTGTTTGTTTATTTGATTGTTTTTGTGTCACAGTGGTGATGGTACACTGAGGAAGAACTATGCCATATGGAAGAAGTGGACTCCGCTGAGTGGCTTCAACCTACATCCGTAAGCAACCGTCACCGACCAAATTGACATGATATTCTCCCTTTTGTAAAACAATGACAAAGCAAACATTGGAGGTGGAGGAAAGCATACAAAGGGGAAGCTTTTGTGGAGGGTCTTTCATGATGGTGAAAAGTTGTATGTGAGAATACTTTTAATGACCTGTAATCTTCCAAAGAATAACTTTCCATACTTGCAGTGTCTTCAAGGAAAGTTCACCTCACAGAGGAAGATGTTTAGAATGCAGCAACTAATCTGTGATTATTTCAAGAGAGTACTAGAAATGCTTGGGGAAAAAAAAATGAACCATTCCTCTGCTAGTAGATCAACTAGCACTGCATACCGTTTGCATCTAAGACAAGTATATTATGACCCATTAAAGTGGCATTTCATTTGATTGCCTAATTGAAAAAAAAAAAGATGTTAAAAGAAAAAATCACATGCAGCTTGCATAACAATTCAAATATATGCAATGCAGTCTTTTGCAACTCAGTAGCCAAAAGGCCTCAGGTCCCTTTATTGTATTGTTATTTGCAAGGACAAGGAAGAAGTGTGATGCAATTTTGATACTCTGCACTTATGAGAACAAATTGAATATTGTAAAGTGAACATAGTTCTTCCATCAAATCTTGGGCTCTCGTGAGGAAAGAAGAATGTCTATAAAAAATGGGAAGTACCTGACATGTCTTGTTAGTTCAAGGAAATCTGTGAAATGGGTAATACCTGACATGTCTTGTTAGTTGAAGGAAATCTGTGAAATGGGTAATACCTGACATGTCTTGTTAGTTGAAGGAAATCTGTGAAATGGGTAATACCTGACATGTCTTGTTAGTTGAAGGAAATCTGTGAAATGGGTAATACCTGACATGTCTTGTTAGTTGAAGGAAATCTGTGAAATGGGTAATACCTGACATGTCTTGTTAGTTGAAGGAAATCTTTGAAATGGGTAATACCTGACATGTCTTGGTAGTTGAAGGAAATCTGTGAAATTCTTTGATGCAGACAGCTAGTATGAAGTTGCCATCAAATAATGTGAATAGTACTTAGTGACAATAAATGCTAAAAGTATTTTGTGTGCAGTGCATGCCCAGATAGAATTTACCTCCCCACCCCACCCCACCCCCCCCCCCCCCCACACACACACATGTATATACCACATTACATACACATGTATATATAATTACACAAAGGAAAGACGGGTACATGTAGGACAAAAGTGGTATATTTTAACAATAGCTCCTGTTTGAAAGATGGGCTGATCAGCAATCTTCTCCTGATTATCACAAATGCTATATTCTACACTGCTGCTGTCAACTTTTCTGCACAAGATGTCAATAGTACTGTATATGCCATATATTTAGCAAGTCTAATTTTTTTTTTTTTTTTGGGGGGGGGGGGGGGGGGGGCGAATCTGCACTTCTTGACAATTTCTTGAGTGATTAAATTCACGATCGTGGAACACAGTAATGAACAAAGAAAATTAATGTATATGTGACCCTGCACCTCAAAACAAACAAAAAGTCGCCAGACATGAATTTTTAGTTAGGACCATATTCTAAAAGAGCAGACTTTAAGCTTTAAAATGATGTATAACTCAAATCAAATGGACTCTCCTAACCTATCTAAATATTGGAAAGAAAGTACAAACTCAGGAAAAGTGTGAACTGAGAAAAGAGGCTCTGAAGTACAGTGTCTATTCAAGCGCTGAATCTTTACCAAACCGTGCTGGCTGTGCGATGAATGGGACAAAAACAGGAAGTAAACCACCAGAGTAACAACAATAAAGGGATTATCAGATTAAACTGAAATTAAGCATGCCTCATTAACACATTCTGTCCATAATTAATGCCAACTTTCAAAGCAGTAGCACTATCCTTTCAAAAGTTATTAGAGTTGAAAGTGAAGAGTGTGGACAAGGTTTTTCAGAAATGAAAAACGGATTCTAAAGACACACCTAATCACACTTTTCTACCAAAAATGTTCGAGATAAACTGCTAAAAAAACACACTTTCCTGTCCGTTTTATTATACCAAATTTTAGCATAATGTAAAAGAAGACCCGCTCTTTCAGAAAATATGAAAAAGTCAAGTTCGGCTAGGTTGACCCATTTCACTTATTTTCAGTCCTCACGCAAAATCAGTGTGTGCGACTTTATGTTCGTTTTGAGGTGCACGGTAACATATAGTGTCTATGTGTATTCATTCACATACATGTCAGGATCAGGTTGATATTTTCATATGTTTTTACATTTGTGAATGGCACCCGACTTGTGAAATTTACAAAAAAATAAAAACCTCGCGAAATATATGGTGTATACAGTAGTTTGCAGGAGTGCTCCGGAAAGGAATAGTGGATGAATCACACTCGCTGTGAGTGCAGCCAAGGGTCAACTCAATTGTAAACTATGTAAACACAGAAAGTTTATCCTTCACACCTGAGAGATGTAACCATCCATTCTTATTCTGCTCTTGACATCTCCCAGGCTGCAGCGGAGGATTCTCCTTCGAGGGACCGAGCTCCTGGCTGTTGGTGGCAGGCTGGTCTACTCAACCTGCTCCTTCAATCCTATTGAGAACGAGGCTGTTGTTGCTGATGTCCTTAGGCAAAGTCAAGGTATGGTGAATGCAAAAAAAAAAAAAAAAAAGGAAAAGAAAAAAAAAAAAGACAAAACTATTTAGAAATGGTGCTAATCATTTGAAGGCAGTCAAAGTGTGATCAACCTGACCGGCTTTAAATCATTTCTGAAATCATTGACACATCAAAGAGATTTTACTGTGTTTGCAGCAGTATCAGCCATCGACTGCCATTTAGCATAGGTATTTAGTTGAAACCTTATTGAGTGTTGGTATGTCTGCTCTCTGCATATTTTTTGCCCCCCCCCCCAACACACACATAAAGGGGGAAAATCATATTTTGTATGCTTGTCTGTTGACATCATACATTATGTTCATCACCGTGTATTCCAACATTCATTTGCAATTAAGGGGCAATAACAATTAGTAGTTTCATCTGTTCAAGCATATTGATTTCTTCTGTCTGAATATGTTTCTCCCCTCTGTCTGTTTCTCTGCCTGTCTGTCTGTCTGTCTGTCCGTCTTTCTCTCACTCTGCCTTTCGTTTCCCCTCTAATTCTCTTCTTCTCTCCCTTCCTTTCTCCCCCCCCCCCCCCCCCCCCCCCCTGCCCATCTCTCTGTCTTTCCCCATACCCCAGGTGCTGTTGAGCTAGTGGATGTATCAGATGAGCTACCTGGTCTGAAGCGGATACAGGGTATGCTGACTTGGAAGGTTAGTATGAATGTTTCCTCTTGTCAGGTGTGATGAAAGGGTTGGGAATCTCAAGGTCGTGAAAACAGTCTCCTGCTGCTCAGACAAACATCGTCAAATGATGAATGAATTCCAAAGATTGGACACCCTCTTCACATGTGATATGTAGCCCGGCTGAAACAGAGGCTCACATGGGTTTGGTGTATTTGTTAATCATATGCATGCTGTCGCACACATTATTTTGTGTACTGTTATCGAAGAATGTAGTGCAGTTATGAACTGATTCACTTTTTTGGTTGTGATCTCATGAAGTCTTGCTACATTTTGCGCCATTCATCAAATTTGTGTATGGATCGAGATATGTAGCACATTGAGCATGAAGCGCAGCATTGTATATATTGCACAACATTATGAAAATCCGAGAGTGAGCTGCATCTCCACAAACACCCCGAAAGTTAAACCTGTTCATAACTTGCCTTATGAAATGATTCTATGAAGTATGTTTCATTTACCTTATTTTATGGTTAAATACCTGTCAGCTACATGTAGAACTTGCTTGTGAAAAAGCAGAATGTAAGAAGAAATGCCCCAAACCAACTGGTATTGAACACAAATTTGTTTACAGTAAATAGGTGATCAAGCACGCACTTGTAACTGACTGCATTGCTTAAGTATGCAATGGTGATAATTGTGATGTCATTTTAATGGCGTGATTACAGCAAAAGTTACAGTCATGCCCATATCTCTGAGCAGTCGTTAGTACTGGTCATTAGTACACGATGTCATGATAAAAACTAATGCCCTCTGGGCATTTTGGGCAAAAATTTGGTTACGTGATTGCTCTCAACCATTCATTTGATTAGGATCCATATAATCATTTTATTTTATTACCCATTTTAATTGACCTTACATGATTCACTTGGTACATAACCTTAATTAATTGAAGTTAGCATGTCAGAAACAAATAAAGTATGTATACTGCTGAGATTGTTAGCTATTCATAATCATACTTGATTAAATACATCAAATTTGATACTACTTCACGCCGTTCATAGTGTTTCCATTGTGAGTTGTTATGTTTTTTTCTGTCACCAAATGACATGTTTCCCTGTAATTTGACCTTCAGGTCATAGATGACAAAGGTCAAATCTTCACCTCCATGGAGGATGTGGCGGAAAGGGAAGAGAAGGACAAGAGGAGGCGCTACAAGCCCTCCTTCTGGCCCCCATCAGAGGAGGAGGCGCAGGCTCTGAATCTACAAAGATGGTAAGCTTGTTTTTGTTTTCTTTACTCCAGCACAGACCTTAGTGTCACTTCTCTGCATTTAAAAAATAATACAAGCAATAATTACCAAGAAATGGTGCTATATATGTGTGTTTTAGAGCAGAAATGAATTTAGAGTAGCAATGCTTCTGCACCACACATTCAAGGGCATTACTATAAACAGGGCTGAACACTAATCCATTTTTTCTACTGGTCTGACCTGTCTGTCAGACCAGTAGGTACCCAGTTTTTCATGCTTTACTTGTCCATTCCTGAAAAAAGTTACTGGTCCGACAGTGATTTTTACTGGTCAGGGACTGTTGAACTAGTGCCACCGTGCTGCCTTGCCATAAACTAACAGGTATCCAGGCTCAGCCCCATCCCTTCTTTGCCTATACCTGTAGCAAAATAACTACTCCTAAATTGATTTTGATGCAGATTGGATTCATATGTAAAGCATATAATGGCATTTTGTACATGAAGATGGCATTTCATACGTGAAGAAATTGTGTGCACCATGGTGTGTTGTTACAAGTCTTTCAGTGATGTTTTAGGCAACGCCCATCAGTAGTGGTTGCCCAGAGAAAGGATGCAGAGGTTGTAGAGTTTGGAAAGGATGATACATATCCTCTCAAACACTCTGATGTGTATTCCTTATATCGTAAAAAGATACACAGTAGGACCTCGATTATCCGGCCACGTTCGGACAAGCAGGTGTCCAGATAATCAATTTAGCTGGTTAAGAAAGATATGCTCAAATACAGCACTTTCTAGCATTCATGCTTGGGGTATACACATATTATTACCAATTCACTAATATCATGATTATCTACATGGCATTGTCATGTTTCATACTTCAGAAATTGATACAGAAATAAAACCAAATACAAGTAAGCTATCCATCCATGTTTGTTTGTTTGATTGATATTGAGAAAAAATGAGATCAATATTGTGACTTGTCGAATACTGCCACTGCATTGTACTGTAACCACTGCTGTGCTCTCAGTGCCAGTGACAAGCACGCATCAGTCATTGTCATATTGTCTCACGACCTGACTTAAAAGTTGCAGTCTGCTGCGATGATTGGAATATGTCTTGTTGTGTATTCCCGCAATAATTATTGAATGTGTGTTTGTTTTGAGTGAAATTTGGCACTGAAAATACATGAAAACATGAAAAATATGTCAGCCAGTCGACGTCCGCATAACAAAGAATCCGGATAATCAATGGCCGGATAATCGAGGTCCTACTGCACATGCTAAAAATGTATGTTGTTGCTGGAACACTGTCAGACTACATTTCCTTTTTATGAACATTTCATTGAGAGCACCTTGAGCACCCTCTCTGAGTGGATGTGTTGCACATATTCTGAGTGTCTGCATAACTGCTGTATCATTATTATTGCTATATACAAACTGTATGCCCCCATTTCTTGATGCAGTGTGAGGATACTGCCACACCATCAAGACACGGGCGGTTTCTTCGTTGCAGTCCTGCGCAAGACAAAACCTCTACCCTGGATGAAGCAGGATAAAAGCGCAGCTCAAGGAGGTATGTCAAACTTATTTCAAACTTTACGCTGCCCAGTGGAAAGGTCCGAATGAAACATGACCTGTTTAACCCGTTGAGGACGAGTCCCGAGTATACTCGGGCAGGGATCTATGGGAAATGCGTGTTGTAGCAAAATCAGTCTGTCCTCAATGGGTTAAGTGGCTAATTTTCCTCATGTCTGAAATGTATTCATCAACTTCTTGATCGGGATTTTCCTCTCCTGAAATAAAATTAGCAGGTCATGATGAAGTCCAAGTTCCAAAGACTAAGCTCATGTTGACGGCTCATGCAATATTTGCAACTTTTAGCTGAATATGCTATCAAAAAATAAAGCAGTGTTTCTGTCTCTTGCTGTCAGTTACAGAGGAGAAGAAACCCGATGCGGATATGAGAGATGACTCAAATGAGACAGCAGAGAAGGCCAGTCAGGGTGAGGATGCGGTTGCCGTAGCGGCAAAAGCTTCAGCAGGAGATGCCAGTAAATCAGCACCAGAGTGAGTTTGAAATCACTGCCAATGCTTTACTGTTAGCTAGTGGAGACCAAGGCTAAAAAAGAAATTGAGTGAAAGACACACCATATATGTACTGCTCAAGTACCAGGTAATTTATCAATGTTTTCATGGATTAATTACTGTTTTTAGAAAAAGTGTTATTACTGGAGGAAAGCGCGGAAAGTACATGTAGAATTGAAAAGAATTTGGTCAACCAAAGCCATTATTTCTAGAGTTTGTGGGGCTGATGGTGATTTTTGGAAGAGAGATGTATTATAGTTCAGACTTGTAAATCTACATGCCAACATGACCATGGTGAGAGTTATTTACTGAGAAAGGGTTATGTGGTTATTAAAGAACAAACAATCAAAGGATGATAGACAGGGGTACAGCACAATAACCTTTTAAATGCAATCATAATGTTTATTCCATGGATGTAGGTGACTAGTAAAATGGTGTAGTGCTCATGACTCTTGTGTGTTGCAGCAAAAACAAACATATGTGACCGGCGACAACGGTTTCAGGCAAAAGTCGGGAATTTTGAAAATTCATTTTTTCACTGAATCACATTGCCCATTTCCTAAGCTTTGCATTGATATAAAACACTTGTATTCTTCGGCACCATAAGTGGGCATAGAAAGAGAAATAAAATGCACTTTTTTAGTTGTTAGCCTGACAAAATTGCGAGAAAACAGGCTTTGAAGATTCACCTCTTTCTCAAAGACAATGTCCGAGCGGCGATGCGAGGGGAGAATCACCCATCCGTACGATGGTGCCAATCGATGTTAAGCCCCGCCTCTAGCAACCACATCGCCTTCTGATTGGCTCACTGAGACAGTCAACTTTCCCGGGCACCTTCCTCGGAGTTCAGCGTATGGAGCCGAAAAACAATGCGTTTCGCTCGGGTTTGTTTACCAGTACGTCTTTCAAGATGGCGAATACGATAATTGCACGTATGGCGTACATGTACATGACGTGTATGGTTCACGCATTACGCAATGACATCCACACGCCATGACTGTGTACATATGTAACAGGAGCGGTGGCGAATCCACACATTTACAAATCGTGTTTTCATTGTGGTTGATTTGTCTTTATAATTGGCGACCCTTTGGAAAGCAGAATTGCTAGTGCTGGCAAGAGTCACGCTTAAATTAAAACAAACAAACACGACTCGTTAGTTTGGTGCGATTTTGACGTGTAGTATTTGAATATAATTGGTCACATGTGACTGCTCCTTTCCTCTTATCTACCTTCCATTGAGTCAGTCTGCTGTCATAATCCTTACTACATGTACAAGTAGACAAATTTGGGAATATTTAGTTTTCTTTTCACACGATTATGTCATGCTACACGATTTTTGTTTCACTTCCGTTGTCGAACATTGCGGTAGAATAGTTTGGACAAAAAGCCAAACGAAGAGCACGCACTACAGAGCGAGCGTATAAACCACTATAGCAAGAACAATGGAGCATGTAATCGTGCACGCGTGGACAAAGCATTCCCCACACGCTGCAACTGGTGTCTCCGAAAGCCGAATTATGTAAATGTATGCGACGCACCAGCCAATCGCATATGAGACCCTGCGCCGTAGCAACACTGGGGATATTGGCGCGGCGTTCGAAAGAAGCTCGAAACTGACGAGTGCGATCCAACATAGGGTGCTTAAAATTCCATTTTTGATAGGAAAAACTTAGTCTTATGCTATGAAATTTAGTGTAGATGTAGAAAACATATCAAAGATTCGATTTCTGCAAAAAACCTAAATCGACAAAAATAATGGTCAAAATCTTTGTACCCCGCCTAGCAGGGAATTTGCTCTTGCGACTTTTGCCTGAAACCGTTGTCGCGGGTCACATATAGTTTTTGTGAGGGTTTTATTGTATGTATGTGAACAAAATAAACTCTGTAGCCAAATCGTGCACATACATGTATTTGGATGAAATCAAATGTCTGTTGCGTTCAAACCCTCAACTTTCAAATTTATGTCTATCTTCATTCTCTCGCTGTCAGATTGATATATTGTGGTATGTTCCCCAGTCGGCTCTCAATTGGTGAGCTGTAGGTTTGTACATGTTGCTCATGTTTTCATGGAGACTAACAGTCACTTGTCAAAATGAGAGTAAGCATGACGTCCCTCTGTCGTACATCATGTTGCAGACCACCGACCAAAAAGGCACGCTTTGGGAGCTACAAGGAGGACCCGTTTGTTTTCCTGAAGGAAGGCGAAGAAATCTGGCCCCAGATTAAGTGAGTTTTTCTCATAATAACGGTAATGATGATGATGATGATGATGATGATGATGATGATAATGATAATAATAATGATAATATCTAGTTTTTATAGACTTAGCGCATTTTATACTTCTTAAGAATTTCAATTCGCTTTACAGACTATTATTACTTGGTCACTGGATACAATATTTCCCAACAGCACTGACAGTGCTCACTCTCCACTCCCTGGGAGCATTCCAGCCAGCTGCCATTTTACAGGTGCACACATGCTGATCATCCAACATCAGCATTCTTATCTTACTGGGTACCCATTTATACTCCTGGGCAGAGAGCAGCAATGTGGACAAAGTGTCTTGCTAAAAGGCAATCATGTCAGGCTTCGTTGGGCTCGAATCCTCGAACCCATACCAGACTGATGCGATTCAGACATGAGCACTCTTAACCACTAGGCCACAATACCTCCACAGAAGGTCTCTTTTGACCTCATGGGAAGATTCTCCACAATAATGATAATAATAGTATAGAGACTTTTATAAAGTGCTCATTCTACCTAGAAAGATACTCATGGCGCTGTAGCACAGAGTACATATGTATTACGTACAACAGAGTATCACAGAAGATCTAAGAACAATAAACGAACAAACAATATATGTACATATATATGCTTACAGGTATAACAGTTGTTAATTTGAATTGAAAAGGTAAGTCCTGAGGTTCTTTTTAAAAGCATTAAGTGATGGTGCTTGTCAAAGATTTTGGAAGGCTATTCCAAAGTTTTGGGCCCATATACATAGTGCAAGAAGACAATGGAGAAGTGGGAGTAAAAACATAAAACAGGTTAAAACAATTATGATTCAATTGATAACACTGGTCAACAACAAATTTGTTGTCTGCGTTTTTTCAGCTGATTTAGGGTAAACTTGATGCGCTGAATCCAAAAATCTCATTGGTTTTGCTCAATCAGGTCAAGTTTTTGAGCTACGGCCACATGTCGTTTTTTACGTTTTTGTTCACATAAACGCATGTGTGGAGCATTTTAGAAGAGGTCGTTGGGGGTAAAATGCCATTTTGATTAATTGTTTTGATTGGAAATGTTTATTTTAATGACAAAAAGTATTCGGGTCCAATAGTTCTGGGTGATTATGTCCAAAATGGATCAGTTTGTAGTCACAAAAACCTTGAAATCTTCCATCGCTCACTCAACTACACTGAAGGAGAAGTATGAAGCGGTGAAGTATGTGCTGGAGAAAATCGGTTATGATCAGCATAAGTGGTTATTTGTGTTGACCTGAAGATGGTGAACTTTTTGTTGGGACAACAGAGTGGCTTCACCAAGTACCCATGTTTTCTGTGCATGTGGGATAGTAGGGACCGTGCTCTGCATTACATGAAGAAGGACTGGCCTGTATGAGAGGAATTAGTGCCTTGCAAAGAAAGGAATGTCATCAACGACCCTCTGGTGGACCAAGACAGAATATATCTCTTCCCACCGCTGCACATCAAGCTCGGCTTAATGAAGCAGTTCACCAAGGCTCTGGACAATATTAAATGGTGACTGCTTCACTTACTTGTGCCAGGCTTTTCCAGGATTGTCCATGGAGAAAAAGAAAGATGGCATCTTTGATGGTCCTCAGATCCGTCAGCTCATTAGAGATCCAGAGTTCGAAAACACAATGAATGAAGTGGAACTGGAACCTTGCAAAGCATTTGTTCTGGTAGTGAAGAACTTTCTTGGTAACATTAAAGCTAGAAACTACGCAGAACTTGTCAACAACATGCTGACTGCTTTCAGAAACCTTGGCTGCAACATGAGCATCAAGATGCACTACCTATTTTCACATATGGACCGGTTTCCTGAGAACCTGGGTTCAATGAGTGACGAGCAGGGAGAGAGATTCCATCAGGACATGAAAGAGATGGATACCAGGTATCAGGGTCGCTGGGACGCAGACATGATGGCTGACTAATGTTGGACTCTGAAGAGAGACCTCCCTGATGCTGAGCATTCCAGGAGTTCGAATAAACGGAAGTTCAAACCCTGAAGTTTGAACAATGGTGAAGCAACATGCAATTTACGCGTATACTTACCTTTATCAATGCCCACCATTCAGTTTACAGTAATTGATGTTTCTAAGATCAGGTAATCAATATATGTTGTTGGAAAAACATTTTTTCTCTTAAAAATATATTTAGGGTGATATATGTGACAAAAATCAGCTGATAATACCACAAAAATGTAATCGATTTTGTCACAATATCTATTTTAATAATTTTTTTTTTCAAATCAACCTAACCTGTTGGCCACTTTGAGTGGTCCCTGTACAAAGTCAATGGGAATTACAGAATTGAGTATTCAAAGGGTTAACACAAAAACTTGACCTGATGGAGAGAAACGGATGCCATTTCCTGATTCAGCACTACAAAAATACCCTGAATCAGTTGTAGAAATCAAGACAACATTCAAAAAGTTAAAAATTGTTGCCCAGTGTAATCAATGAATTGAAAAATACCACCATTGCTTGAAAGAGACATGTGAAAAGGGATTATATGTGATATCATTAATGAATAGACTGAGTGCAAACCAAATTGATTGGCCAGTTATAGCTATTACAGAGCATGGCTGCATGCAGAGTTTAGTATGTACGTTGAGGCAGAGCTAAATCTGACAAGTTTCTCAGGAAGAAAGAGAGAGAGAGAAAACTAAAATGGACCTCCTGATTGAGATGAATTAGTACATGTATTCAGAGATGTTGGCAATTTTCCCCTTTCCAAGACACCAATAAAGTGCTACTAGTATATTGCTAACCCGTTAAAGACTAGTCCAGATTATACTCGGGCAGGTGTGTATGGGAAATGTGTGTTAAAGCAAAATCAGCTTGTTCTCAACGGGTTTACATGTATTGAAAACTCATGCTTTCCTGGATTGGTCTCCAGTTTAAGTTTCTATAGACTTCCTCTTTCGTAGGCTCCATGCAAATGTGCACAAGATGTGTGCCCATACCATTTAATGTCTTATTTTAATACAGAGAAGAGATCTTTTAGCAGAGAATTAATGTTTATATACAGATAAAGAATGGCAGATCAGCATTGAATAGTTACTTTAGGTCGGGTCACTGAAATTTTAATGATCCTTTTATTACCCGTACTTTCAATAGATCCCGTTTGGTCACGTATGATACACCTTGTATGTACATCAAATATGCATCAAACCATTTCTTTGTATTTCTTTGTTTTTTCGACCTTTTGTTTTTGTTGTTTTTTTAACAAAATTTGTGGCAGACACTTTTTGAAGCATAATACTCCTAAAACAAATTTAATTTTAGCCATTGAGAGTAAAAATAAGCATACCCGGTATTTATATGAACCATGTGAAAAAAATCAATTTTCATTGACTTTGTACACAAAATCACATTTTTGAGCCATTTTTGGCCTCACGTGCATGAACAAAAAGTTATGTAACTTCAGAACCGTACCCCCGGACGTCACAAATTTGGTGTCAAAATGTGCGCGAAACTCGAAAGAAAAAAGTCATAGAGCATCGCGGCGATAGCATTGCGTGTTGCAGAGTAATCACACAAAATGTCGAGGGGGACCTTTTAGGCCCCCCCAGTCTTTTTAGGGTTAAAGGACGTGTACAGTTCTGGTCCAGGTGAGGATTTAGCTGTTAACGTTTTGCAAGATATTCAGAAACCACTCTGAGATGTCAAAGAGCGTGCAATTCTAAGGGGTATCAAAAGTTTATTTGATGAAAATCAGTATTGAAATGGCTGAGATATCCAAAAACAAGGTGAAACAAAGAGATCCTAATAAAATGCGTGGCCTGTTGCCTTTTATTATTATCATTTTTTGGATATCTCAGCCATTTGAAAACCAATTTTCATCAAATAAATGTTGAGTCCTTCTTGAAATTACATGCTCTTTCATATTTCATAGGAGGTTTCTCATTATCTCACTTAGGAATGTTCAAAACATGAATCCCCACCTCAACCAGTACTGTACAGTCCCTTTCAATTATTGCAATTCTAATGTGTTTACTATGCATTAAATCTACCAATAGGTCGTGTATAGTGCACCAATAGAAAAGTCCCATTGACTGCTATACAAATAATGCAAAGGTGAGAGTACATTTAGTGGAGATGCAGCGCACTCTTTTAAACCTGTGCATTATTTGTTTCATAAAATGGAGCTACCGTGTTGTTCATGTATGAGCTATTTTTCATGTACCTTTTTGGGTGAATACCAGTCAGCTACATGTTAAACTTGTTCCAAAGCCAAAATGTCTGAAGATATGTTCCAACCACTCCACTGAATACAAACTTAGAAGTTGTGTTCAGCAAATAATTTGTGATTGAACGCTTGCTTGTAACTGATTGAATTTCTGCTACTGACGTACATGTAGTATCTAGGCCTACATTGTTACGTCAAAGAGTATACAGTTACTCATTTTCATTGCACGCTTTTTGCATACCTGTGCATATTTACAAGAAAAATAAAGAGTGCACCCTTGTCTCATTTCAGCGCTTCTGATTAGCTTCATTCTTAAACCCATTTTATGAAGACTGACGTTTCTTCAGTGATATGGTTCACCTTTTTTACCCCATTTTCTTCCCCTCCCTTATCCCCATCACTCTGGAAGAGAGTTCTACGACGTTCAAGACTCCTTCCCCATGACCCAGGTTCTAACCCGCTGCCACGTGGGTAAGAAGCGCAACCTCTACCTCACCAACAGGCTCATCAAGAGCATCCTTCAGCACAATGAGGAACGCCTTAAGGTCAGGAGACACAGTCCAGTACATTTCTTTCTTCCTTTCATCGTTGTATTCATTCTTTCTTCCTTCCTGCCCTCCCTCCTTTCTTTCTTTCTTTTTTTTCCTCTCTTTCTTTCTTTTTTCTGTCTTTCTTTATTGACTTATTTATTTGCCTTGCCTAACAAAGACTTCCCCCATTGATGATAATGAAAATATGCTGGAAGAAGAGTAGTGTGCTGTAGGTCTTCTATTCAGTATGTTACCAGCATACTCAGAGAGATCCACGCAGATATCAGATATTTGCATATATTTGTAGAGTTTCCAAGCTTTGGACATGTTCAGGTATTGTTTTGTTTGTAATCTGCAGTTTTGTCACAACTATTGATTTATTTATTCCTTCGTTCTTTTTCTTTTTTCATCTCTTCATTCTGTATTCATTCATTCCTTCATTCACTGTATTCTGAAGTTCCTCAATACCATGACAAACACAATGTGTTTCTACACACTAGTTAGACTTTGGGTGTGTTCGAGCGCTCTCCTAAAGCGAACTGAACCGTACCATACCTGCACCAGATGAGCACTTGAACGCTTCTAAAGTGTACCGTACTGAGCTGAACTGAGCCAAAAGTGGACCATTTCAAGATGTGCTCCAAAAGGGTACCAAAAGCGTACCAAAAGTTTGCATGTGAAGAATGTGTGTAACATGCACATATGTCATAATGCAAAGAGTTCATTCTCTTTGTTTGGGACAGCTGTAAGTAGTTTAAGCATGCCAAGTGAATGATCCCCTTGCTACAAAATGCGTGACCCCCTCTATAAATAACTCATGAGGTACGCTTTCTCAACAGAGTGCTTGAACATTCCAAATCTGGCACAGTACAGTTCGGTACGCTTTCGTTCAGTTCGCTTTGGTTCGCTTTAGAGCACTCGAATGCACCCTTGGAAAACAGAAATGAAAAATGATCTGCTTCCCACTCAAGTGCCAGAAGTGATTCATAAATACTCTGCAAGGGATATTACCAGTATTGAACTTTATATCACTCTGAGTGGCTCCATGGTGTGAAAAAAAAAAATAGAAATATGAAAATATTGCCTCCCATAAGTTAATGAAGGCACTGTATATTGTTGAGTTATTGTAAATGAAGCCTAATATATATGTATATGAGGCCCATTCACACTCTCCCAAAAATATATGTTTTTCTTCAATTAAAAATAAGAAAATATTGCTTCCCATAAGCTAAAGGCATTGTATATCACTTTCAAGGTAAGAAATTACGAACTTAAATGTTCTCCTGAAAAGGGATGATACACGTAGCAGTACGTAATTCTCATTCCATTACGATAAACGTACATATTTTCCTGCTGAGCGGCTCAAAAATGTATTCGCAGGTTCTTGAATTCATGCAGAAATGTGCAGAAAAAAATTGTGTAGATATTTTTCATGTGTTTTAGAATTGGCGCCGGGCATAAGTAGCGCAAAATGCGAGAAAATTAATACACTGCAAAAATTTGTGTTTACAGTATTGCAGTTCTGAATTGCAAAATCTACAGCGCACAGAATTGTCTTCTTAGTCCCAAGTCATAAAAATAATCTTGAAGTACATGGCATATACAGTATCTACACTTTTGTATGTGGCACATATATATAATCTTCACTGATTTATTCTTGTTTTATATAAGTAAATATCGAAAGTATGAAATACTATTGTATATGTAAAAAAAAAAAAAGAATATTATAACCTTGCAAGTGTATCAAAATCATAATATTTCAATGTTTGAATTCACTAAAACAGAGTGACATCAAATAAAATTTCTGTGAATCGGACACAAAATGAGAAAGTGGGGAACATTTTACATGTTTTAATGAAATAGTGACATTAGTTGGAACCAGTACATGGTTCGATGATGCCATGCTGTCATTGCCTCACAATGCTCCAATTGGTTTGTCATAGAAATGTCATACAGTGCAATTTTTAGTCAGTGATTTAGGAATTTACTACTTTCTTCCTGGAAAGGTCATCAGTTGTAAGTTATTGCAAGTTTACAATGGTTGTATTGATTCTTCTTTACTTTGGTTCAAAGAAAGAACATAAGTGAAGATTTGTCTTGATCTCTATCAGTCATAAATCTCGGTATGTAATGGTGACCTATTTCTGCAGTCTTTGAGAAGATGTAAAATTCTAATTTTCTTTGAGAAGATGTAAAATTAAAAGTTCCTTAACTTGCTTACTTTCTGTCCAAATATGTATAAGAATTGTTTGTGTGACTTTATGCTTGTCTATCGAAGTCGGCTTGAACAGACAATAGTTTACACATTTGGTTATTAAATGCTTTAACCCTAACCAGGCCAGGCTTTTTTGGGTGTTCTGTGGCTGGGGAAGGGTTGATTCAACCCCCCCCCCCCCCCCCCCCCCCCGAGATCTCGGCCATCGATCGCGCAATCGCCATGAAATTTGGCAAGTGCATTGCCTGTGGCGTATTCTACCACGCTATACAAAAAGAAATGGAAATTTTCGTCATAATAATTAATTATGCTAATATATGCATAAAATCATACATTTTGCTCTAAATCAGAAATTGAAGCTCCTAGAATCTTAATTTTTGGTAAAAACATTCTTTGTAGCATTCCTAACAATGTACTTCCAAAAAAAATTTGGTATCAAAATCAATTTCTTATATATTTTATTGTTTTATGAATTTCTTATGTATTTCGTTGTTTTTTCGACCTTTTGTTTTATCATTTTTTTCCGCAAAATTTATGAAAGAACCTATTTCAAGCATAATAATGCTAAAATTAATTAGTTTCAGCCTATGAAAGTGAAAATAATCATATCTTTATGAATAAGAAGAGAAAACTCCATTTGCATAGACTTTATACACAAAATCACGTTTTTGAGCCATTTTTGGCCTGACAGGCATGTATAAAATGTCATGCAGCGTTGTAACGGTATGCGCGATTTTCGCGAAAATGGTGTCAAAAGATGCGCGAGACTTGAAAGTAAAAAGTCAGCAAACGGCGCGCTCAAAAAATTTCGCGCAGCGGAGAAGTCACGAAAAATAATGAGGGGGGGGGTTGATTCGACCCCCCCCCCCCCCCCCGGCCTTTTTAGGGTTAAATGTCAGGATCTACTCAAAAGATACTATAGCAAAAGAAACAAGATAATGCCAAACAAGGTAGTACTAAAGAGGTATTATGGAGAACTATAGAGAGAAAGTTCTCTTTGATGGTAGCTTTAGGACAATCATACAATGATCTCCAGAAGGAGGTACTGTAAAACGAGGAATGTTCGCGTGCATTTTAATTTCACGAATTTTGCGAATTTTGCGAGTGCCAAGATTCGCGAAATGAAAATGCACGCAAAAGTTCTTGTCTACACTATATGCATTGAACGCCAGTGGCAATTTGCAACAATTTCACGCCACGATAAAGGCCGTCGGCTCCAATTCGCGAAAATTTCATGCAGCAAATATATCATGTTTTACAGTAAATGAAAGGTCAGGTTATGTTATAAAAGATTATCATATGGATGTTCAAAATTTGTTGAGCACCTATTATAAACCCGTATACCCGCATCATGATCAAAGAATTGGTGATATGGTGCAAAATGTTGCAGAATCTCTTTGTACCGAGTCTCATTGAATATCACATGGAATCGAGGGATTCTTTGCAGGTCCACTTTCCAGCACAATTTCATGTTCAGGGAAGCCAAAGCTGCTAGGTTAGCTACTAAATATCGTATCTGATTTTCCTGTCATAATTATGTTATCATAGCAAACACTGCGGGTTGGTTTTAGTGGAAACACACTTGAGTCAGCACAGCTTCGCTTCTATGTCACTTGTCTTGGTTGATATCATCGCATTCCAACAGATACCAAAGAGAATGATAATTGAACACGTACGGTGTATAGAGCGACTATTGTTCATCCTTATCTATTCAAGACATATGGATATGCATCACTTAGTGGTTTTATCACATACCGTCCTTTGTACCAGTGTAAGTACTGGAGTGAACTCCCGGTGATACAAGGTACTGACAAGCACATTTGTAGCAGATGAAAATTGGGGGCAGAAAATATAAGGAGTGAAACCATACTTTGTTATTCGGGATTGAAAATCCTATTCCTTTTTCACATCAATAGACATGTGTCAATCTTCAGACACACACACACACTGACACACACAAACAGACACAGATACACTCACAAGTGAACATGTAGCCTGTATATATACGCACACGTGGTTGTGCATTTTCCACAAGTGCACACACAGGTGTACATTCATACACCGGCCTCATGAATAGAGACCTAACACAAGTAAAGTGAGGAAAAGGAGGTGATTTGTCAGGGGAAGTCAACGTGAGCTCAAAGTGAATGGTATGTAGTTCTTTTTCTATAGTAACCAAAGTCCACTAGATTAAGGGAAGAAGTAGCATGTGTAATCTCTTCCTTTGATCAAACCAATGCATGGCTAATCAATGAGTATCAGTACTCCATTCAATACGAAAGACATGGACCTTGATCGTGTCATGAGAATAGAGCTTTTAATAGGGATTAAAGTACAGCAGGCTATGGGGCTACTGGAATGCAGTAGGCTATCATAAGGTACATTGTACCTTGCATCAATTAAATTGTAATGGGTGTCAACCCCAGAGGTTCATGCCCTTAGAAAGATATACTCCCATTTTAATCTGCCTCCCAGACATTGTGTCACAATCACCTTCTAAGCAGCCACAACCCTTTTGATATAACTGGTCTTTTTTTATAAAAATACAACACTAGGTTTGTATTTGATGCCATTAAATGTCAATTATCATGAAAGTAGGGTTCCTAAAGTCGTAGAAAATGGTAAAAAAAGTTATGGAAAAAGTTATAGGGAAGGGGCCACGAACAGAAAAGGAAACTGCACTGAAAAGTCCTGAAGATTTAAACTGAAATATTGCTTATTTGTGCGCCAGCCAAAATCATGGTTGAGCTCATTTCCATGTAAACATGATGGTGTTCATTTGCGAGTGTCACACACTCGTTTTTCATTTTGTCATTTCTCGTTTGTCACCCTGCCCTACTGTAGAGGCTTAGCAGTCTCTATCTAAACACCACTTTGATGTAAATTATGGCTTTCGGATTCCTGATACAAGGTTAAGGCTGAGGAGTGTACAGTGGGTTCCAGTGAAAGATTGGATGTGCTTTTCGGAGCTATTTTCTCTCTTAACCCAGTGAGGACAGACTGATTTGCTACAACACGCATTTCCCATAGACACCTGCCTGAGTATACTTAGGACTCGTCCTCAACAGGTTAATAGTGCAGTCTATCGTCTCTGTTTGAGAATATAATCCCAGGGTTTCCACAGATTCCCCTTCTATCTCGTGGCTGGTCAAACAAGACCATGTGTGTTTGCAGTCAGTCTTGACTGGGGCACAAATGGTCAAATAGATGTAAGCTGCTGAAGAGTGGTTTAAGTTCAATTTATAATCTACATGTAAGTTGGGGGTTAGTTGGCACTACACCTTTCTGATTTATGTTGCATCCATTGAAATGTCTGTGTGCTCTTTCTTTTAGTTATCTTTTTTTTTCTTTTTTTTTCTTTTAATGACACATGCACAGAATAAGCAGATTTTTGTGGTAAGAGAAAATTATGGATGTATGCAGTTACAGGGCTTCATAGATGAAAGATCAAAGGCCAGTGGGCATATTGTTATATATGATAGTGCTCTTTTTATGAGCTGCGGGAACCATAATTTATATGGAAGAGGCATTTCTCTCGCTTTGAGATTCTGGCAACACTGTAGACTTTAGACAGGACCTATCAGGCTTCTGAAGGTGATGGTTAAACACTTGGCACAAGTAAAGAATGACTCGTATAGACATAAAATCAGCTGTTTTGGATGCTGCAGAATGAATTGATACCTATCATGGTGTAGTATTCCTGTATGAAGATTTTGGCTGAAAGTGCAGTGAAATGCTCAGTTAATTTTTTTTTTAAGGAAAATCAGACAATCACAAATTACAGATTTTTAAAGTTTTGATTGATTCATGCTGTCCTCCATGTATCTTGTTTAAGACTCGACAGCATTTTTTTTTAATGTCTAAGTAGCAGTAGGACATAAAGAAAATGTACTACGGGGTAGTAATTTTGCAACTTCTCATTTCTGTACAAAAAGTGCACATTCCTTAAACCTGTCACAGAGGTGTGTTCAGGCAAATGTTATTTGCTTCTGCCATCTAGAGGAGCTACAGTGTTGGTCAAGTGCTCCTTTTGTGTCCTAGAAAAATGAATTTTTTGTGAAATTGCTTCAATATTTTCTTGTTGTTGTTATACTGTGACAAAAAAAATAATGTAGATTTCCATCCATAGTGGTTAGCACTTAATCATGACATACTATATACGCTGAATATTTCGCGAGGTTTTTATTTTCGGAAATTTTGCGAGTCGGGTGCTATTCGAGAAATTAAAGACATGCAAAAATATCAACTCTGATCCCGATGTGAATGTGACGTACGAGTGTACATTTCTCCGTTTAGTACAGGACTCCATGATCGCGAATTTAACCACTCGCGAAATCGTCGGGAATTCCCGATTCGTGAAAATTTAGACTCGCGAAATATATGGCATACTTAGTACACTATAACTTAAAGAATTTGTGACTTTGAACCTATTGTCCAGTGCTCAATACCAAGGGTATTTTGATATGGTATTTTATCATCTTGCATTCTGTATTGTTAAGACATCTACACTGCACAAGTTGTCAGTTATGTTTCAAAGTAGTGCTTCTGAGAAAGTGACAGTACACTTTCATCACCAAGCTCTTACTTGTGTGTTATTCTGTGGTTTAATTCAACATTTGTAACACTTGCTTTGTTGAGATGGACTTTGTTTTAAATCAGTCTCTTTCTTTCCCATCCCCCCTCTCTTTCTCTTTTCTTTATCAATCAATCAACCAATCAATCAATCAATCAATCAATCAATCAATCAATCAATCAATCAATCAATCAATCAATTCATCTATCTATCTGTCTGTCTATGTATCTATCTACCCACCTACCTCTCTATCTGTCTAGCTATTTATCTATCTTTTTATCTACCTACCTATCTATCTATCTATCTATTTATCTACCTATCTATCTACCTGTCCATCTACCTATCTATCTATCTCTCTATATCTACCTATCTATTGATTTGTCTATCTATCCATCTTATTCTCTCTGCCCCTGCATGTCATGATTGTCCAAACTATAGGTCATCAATTCTGGGGTTAAGATCCTGTCACGGAGCAGTTCTGATGATGTTCCCTGTGACTTCCGACTCACCCAAGATGTAAGTTCAGAAATTCCCATTTTCAGCCAGAACAAGTATGTACTCCTCACTGCAGAGATGTATTATGTGGTTCAAACATAGCAATCAATGTCCGATCTTGAGCTGGCCAGCTAGCCAACCCAGCTAGGTTTTAAAGCCATACACCCATGAGTGTATGCTCAAATATATATACCATAGTAATATATGAACTGGATGCGTATACATGTCGTTTCTATTTCATGCATGCACCCTGACATACATGCACAAGCACACACACACACACACACACACACACACACACACACACACACACACAAAAAAAAAAAACCCACACAAACACATATAGACAGATACATTGTAGATGTAATATTTGCATACTGTTACATTGATTGTATCACCTTGACTGACAAAATATGGCACACTATATTTTGTGTTGTTTTCATCCGTTTCCTCAATGCTGACTGGCATGATGGATTCAAAAATTTTGTTTTATCTCTGTTTAATTTTGTTCCATCTCGTCAAATGACATCACCTGCACCACCTCAATTCGAACTGTTCCCTCAGGGCATCAACATCCTCTACCCCTACGTGAAGAGAAGGAAACTGACGGTGAAGAGGGAGGACATCGTCACGCTGTTCTCCGAGGAGAACCCATTCACCAAGAACTTCAGCGAGGGCATCAAGGAAACACTCGACACCATGGGTGAGTATTTACTTTATGCCCCTTTCACTGAGTGATTCGAGGATACTACCCCAGTGGGATGAGATGTGGCACTTGTAGTCTTGTTTGTGGACAGCTTTCGTCTGTTCTTTCTTTGGTCACATTACTACATGATTCATGTTAGTTACAATGCTACTCATACTCTACATGCATAAAGCCATTTGATGGAAGAAATCTGTCCACCTGAAGGAGGGGGGGGGGGGGGGGTGGGAAACAGCTGTAGGTGGTGACATCCTCACCACAGCAGTGGTTGAAAATTCAGGTTTAATTGTGTAATGTTAATTGCCTTGAAATTTCCAGCGAGGGTTTGAGAAAAGGACTTTTTTTATGCCTCCGCCAACGAAGTGGCCGGAGGCATTATGTTTTCGGGTCGTCTGTCCGTCCGTCCGTCCGTCCGTCCGTCCGTCCGTCCGTCCCGTTTTGTTTTTGTCTATATCTCAAGAACTGTGAGGTGGTTTTGCATCAAACTTGGTATGAGGGTATATCCTGGGGGGATGATACTTTGTTTGGATTTAAAGGGTCACGGGGTCAAAGGTCAAGGTCACAGGTTATTTTGTGAAAAAAAGGTTGAAATTTCATGTTTTTCTCCATATCTCGCAAATGGTTCAAGGTATCTTCATGGAACTTAGTATATATGCATGTACCGATGGGCAGTGATTATCTAGGGAAGTTGGGGGTCATGGGTCAAAGGTCAGGGGGTCAAAGGTCAAGGTCAACCCCTCAAAATATCACTACTTTCCTTATATTTATGCAATGCCTGAAGAATTTTTTTTTTACTTGATGTATGCATGTATTACCCAATATTATTCTGTGGGAAGTTTCTTGCCAAAAGGTCAAAGGTCAAAGGTCAAGTGAAAGTGCTAAATGCACTTCTTCCTCCATATCTCAAAAGTAACTCAAGGTATTATCATGAAACTTATATATTTATGCATGTTCTACCTAACAGTGATTCTCTTTGGAACTGTGAGGTCAAAGGTCAAAGGCCAGGTTTAGATAATACTATTTTACCATTTGATACTGAAATTATACTTTTTCTCAATACCTTGAAAATTACTCAATGCATAAACCTATAAAAGGGTCAAAAGTCAAGTAAAAATCATCAGTTCCCCCAAATACCTGCACTCTGACGTTTTAATCATTCATCCAATTGAACCTAGTTCTAGGAAAGTGAACATTCAGCACATTTGTGGCAAACCTGTCATTTTAATATTTTGCCAATTGTGTGAAACTGTCATCACACATTGTCAAGACATTGTACTATAGACCTATTAGGAGAACCATGCATTATGGCGGAGGCATACACCAGTCGCCGTAGCGACATTTCTAGTTTTCTAGGGCAGACAGATTCTCAGGATCATTCCATTATGTGGTTTGATACATGTGTAGTGTATGTTTTGTCCTAATGACAAAATAAAAGGACTGCCAACAAAATGCAGTGATATCATTTCATCTGCAAGAAAAGCGGAGACTTGCCTTTTTAGAATAATTGAATACCACACATTTGAAGATGAACCATTGTGGCTTCAACTCATATGAGATGTGCACACCAATTCAATTTGAATATCAATTTGATTTTCTATATATATTTTGCCCAAATTTTTATGTATTTTCTATTCATTCCACAAAGGTCAAGGGTCGGTCATTCTCACATACCAGCCTGAAAATGAAGTGTGAGTTCCTGCATGCTAAATGTAATCATCTTCTATATCTCTCTGTCTTTTGGTACTCTGCAGTGTACTATGCTCATTCTGTCGAGCAACTGTTATTAGTCATTGTGGGCCAACTAAAGGGAAAGTTGCTATTTTTCGCTAACCATTTCTCAGACACTGCCAGCCACCCACTTAACTGAGTTCCACCCTGCCATTCACAGGAAGTGATGATGTAGTATCTGTTATGTTCATGGCTCTCACACATAGGAACAATGCTAAATGTCATGTCTGTGAGTTGAGGCACCCCACCACCCAAAATAGTTTATGGAAGGGAAATGACATAATGACCATCTATGTGTACATTAACCTGTCAAAGACAGACTGATTTTTCTATAACATGCATTTCCCATTTACCCCATTTACAGCACTACTCTTCAGTGGGTTTTGCATGGTCTGGTTCTGGCTTGTAGTATTTCAACCAGGGGTCTTTGAGCTAGACAGGCTACTGCCCATGCTAACATGCCAGCATTCCCAATGAAGTTCCTACATGTATTTGTATTCAACATTCTTCTTGTAGTGTTTGAGCTCTGTTGACATTCAATTGCTTTGGCTTGTTGTGCTTTCCGAAGGATTGAATGTACAATCATTTTCTGTTCATTGTGGGATGAAGATTCTGTAACTTAACTTCACGACATATCGAGCAGAAGTCTAGGCATTAGAGAGTTGAAAGAAAAATGATTCTTCTTTACTACTATTCTTTCTACTTAATTCCTCTTCATCTGCATCTGGTTAATGTAAACCAAGAAATACAAGAAAATGTGATGAATTTTAAAAAAAAGACAACTACAGATACTTGCACAGTGACATATACAAGTATGGTAGTACCTTTTGATATTGCAGTCTTACCATTCTGCAACTCGGTTCTTTAAATCATTTCCTTCTATATCAACAGGGATGGAAAACCGGAATCTCCTTTCATCATCGTGGGATGGCGGGGAAAGACCTCCCTGCGCTCTTACGTTGCCAAGGGCGACAGGCAGCACATCCTGCGACTGGTCGGTGGACCGGTCAGCGTGTCCAAAAATCCAAGGACTAGCAGTGCCGCGGAGTCATCGGCACACACACCGCAGGCCACAGCAGAGGACAATGGTGAAAAATTAGATGGTGATGCTGTGGGGGATGATGAAGAGAGAGGAAATATTGAAGAGGAGAAGGATGATGAGGAGGAGGAGGAGAAGGAGGAGGCAGAGGGTGCCAGAGTAGAGAGCGAGATGCAAGAAGAGCCCATGGAAGAAGCAGATGAGGCGTGCAGAACTGAAGATTCACCAGCAGAATGAAGGATGAATGAAGCAAGCGCAATTAGAGCCAAGATGGACATGATCGATGATGTGTCCCAAGATGGAATCCAGGCAGATGTCCGCCATCCTAGCAATTTCATTCAGAAGTGACTTCACATGAAATTAATGGTGGCGGTTTTTGCTTTGTCAGTGTTGAAGTGAATTCACTCAACCTCTGTGATCCCAAGTTTAGTTCTTTAGATGCAACCATTTGAATTCCAATGATCATTGCAGTCTGTGCATCAGCAGATCAGGTGTAAGCAATTTAGAGATGCTATTTAGTGGTAGTTGCAGTCAAAATGCAAGATTTGATGGGTGTTAAGCCTGTCAAGATATTGAGCTAAGAATCAACGTGAAATCTGGAACCCCTCTCAAAATATTAGACTTCCCCGTGGAGTTTTACTCGGCTCAACCAATGCATTTAGTCATGTATTAACCCGTTGATGATGGACTGATTTTGCTATATCACACATTTCTCATAGACACTTGGCTGAGTATTCTCAGGACTCATATTCACCGGGTTAATATTGTGTTTTTCAAAGTTATTTCTTGAATAATTGTCATTATTTTGTACAGTTTAAGCTTCCTTTCTGATATGTGATCATTTTCATGTCTTGTCCCTCAGATAGGGCATTTAACGGAGGTCCCGTGTGTGAGAGTCAACTCATGCATGTAAAAAAATCCTGCTTCATTTACTCATCAAAAAGAGCAGGGTTGGTGCATAAATAAAATGAAATGGTCTCACCTCACATCAAACTGGACTGCATGGAAAACCAGCTAGTGCAGCTGAATGTGGGCTATCCAGCCTTCTTCTCAGATGGAAAATTGAAAAAAAGAAACAGAGAAACAAAATATCAAGATCTTTTGAAGCCATCAATTGAACATTATTACCATACATTTCGAAGCTAAAAAAAGAAAAAGAAAGTGTTGACTTTAACATTCCCATTGGGCTGAAACTATGCAGTTTAGGTCAACTTTGTAAGGTTAATTTGTGATAATTGGTATTCTCACATTTATGTCTGATGCTTGGAAGCATAAAGCACAGTATGAGTGTGATGTCATTACAGTTTTGTCGAACTACATTTTTTGTGTCGGGCTAATGTTTCTTGGTTTTCCACCACCCAGGTGCATGAGAATGTGCTTGAAAACCCTACCCAAAATTCTTTTCAATAATTCGATTGTCCCATCTTTGTGATTGCCTTTGAGTTTTCACCCTCTCCTCTGTTTTCGACACATTGAAGAGACATTCAATGCCCCTTCAATTGACCCTTCAATTCAAAACTTTTTTTTTTTCTGAGAAGGTATATTTCTACAGATTGGAGTTTTCTTCACTTATTTCAATGGATTAGTAACATCCAAGTTTCATTTTAAAGCTTACTATCTCCTTTTTCATAATCTAACCCAAACTGAAAATTTCAGTAATTTTATGTTAGATTTGCGATGCAAGGTCACACATCTTTGTAAAACTTGGAACATCATAATGTGAGGAATAAGCACTATTTATATCAAAGTTGTTAAAACCCGAGCCTTGCTTCCAGCACCATTTACCAGGCAATGTAGTTGAAGTAAAGTCAGTGAAATGGAAAAAAAAAAAAAAAAAAACCACAAGAGGGTAAATGTGAAAGTGTACTTTTATTACTTTTTTTTTCAGGTTATGCTGTTTAGTTGGAAGATTGCATGCTTTCAATAAACTCTCTTGCAAGAAGGTACGCATGGTGGTTTGCTTATAATACAGTATTAGGGAATATCATTCAACCACGTACATGTAATATGTAAATCAAAAGGGATCCTTCTGCCCTCATGTCACTCACTTCATACAGTGTGCAGTGTGTTTTATTGATGGACTTACTGTATAACACGATATATTTGCGGCATGAAAATTTCGCGAATTGGAGCCGACAGCCTTTCTTGCAGCATGAAATTTTTGCGACTTGCCACTGGCATCCAATGCATATTGTGTAGGTAAAAACTTTCGCGTGCATTTTAAATTCGCGAATGTTGCCGCTCGCGAAATTCGCGAAATTAAAATGCATGCAAACATTCCTCGTTTTACAGTACCTTTGCTGTAACGTGAAACAACCCTCCAACCTAATGGATCGCTTGAGCAGGCTTCAAGTAACTTCCTGCAGCTCTTTTGGATCCATGGTTCATCATTTTTCATTATCCACAAGGTGTCTTTGGTTCTGGTGGCTCTGTGGTTGTGTGCCTGCTACACAATCAAGTAGCTTATGGTTCGATTCCCATTGA
The DNA here is from genome assembly GCF_040938485.1 of Diadema antillarum. Lineage (NCBI taxonomy): Eukaryota > Metazoa > Echinodermata > Echinoidea > Diadematoida > Diadematidae > Diadema > Diadema antillarum. The sequence continues at coordinate 1,050,432 of NW_027271071.1, read as the reverse complement.
GTCTTGCTAAGCAGTGTTGTGTGAGATCATGCCATTCCCCCTTGCTTTATACTCAAGAGAATGCCAAAACACAGCAAAATATTATTCCCTGGAAGGACAAAAAATTGATGTTTTGCAGGTAAGAGAGAAGTTACATCCCATGCATGTAAAAGTTCCTACTTCACTCCTGGCAAAGAGCAGAGTGCGTATTGAGTGAAATGGTCCGCCCCAAATACTGTACACACAATTGGGCAAGAGATGTTGACCCTTTGTAATTTGCTACAGATCGCAATATTCAGCAAAATGGTATCATCCATGCACATGGTGCCATAGGAGAATAAAAAGAAATGTTATCTTTCTTCCTGTGTCCGTAATCCACAAATTGTAATGACTGTGTTCATTTTATTCAAAGCTGTGGTTGTACCGTACATGTATTTTATTGCTCTTACCAGGCACCTTCTATTAGTATTATAATAGCAAATGGTGAGGTACTCATAAAGGTAACACTTGGTCCCTTCAGAAGTTTTGCAGCATGGTTCCCATGGGTTAGAAAACGCTGAATTTTTAGCATTTTCCCTTTCTCCAGCAAGGGGTATATGTTGCAGTACATACAAGTAAGATGTACTATATGTGATAGATACTGGAACAAGCGAGGAGTGGTTTGTGTTTCTAGGGCTTCTAAAGGGATAGAACCATGTTCCTGTCCGTCTTTCTACCCACTCCTCCCTTCTCCAGCAAAGCAGTGATACAGTCAATCTTGCCGTAAGTCGAATCTATTTTGACTGAAGAAACTGCTTCGACTTTCAAAGAGAAAATTTGTGACCCGCTACAAGAAAAGGATCCGAAAGTCAGGGGAGGATAATTTTCTAAAATGGCATGACATAATTCCCTTACTCTTTTGCTTTAATTTCATATGTAACACAACTCATAAAGGTACTCGGTTGCAGTGATATCGATGATTTTATTAGCGCATGTCAAGTGGTCAAGGAAATCAGAGTTTCGAGAAAAACGCCTCCAAAGTTTTCCTTCTGAGGCTTTCATGATCAAGGGGAGGCGAGACAGTTTTCACCGCTTGACAATAGAAGGTATGCTCCTAGTGACCTCCGCAATGTTCATTCAAGCTTAGCGCCAGCCGTCTACCCACGACCAATCAGTAATCAGGATGACATGCACTGACCAATAAGATCACTCCCTCGTTGCTAGGGGGCGGAGTCTTGCTGCGGCTCTAAATAAAAAATCTTCGGACACATTTCTGTTACGTTGAAAGTCAGAAAATCAAGGCCCAGAAAAACCCTGATTTCTTGCCTTTCCTTTGATCTTTTAGCTTCGAAATTTCGGCAGATGATAAGACAAAACATTACACTACAAAATTATGCCAAAAACAGAAATCCGATTGTTTTGACCGATTTTGATGATGTGACTTCAAACTCGTTTTTCTCGGCTCAGATGTCAGCGACTTTAGGATCCTTTTGTTGTAACGGGTCACATTTGACTTATGAGGGATGAAAATCAGTAGAATGTAAAGAGAAGAGGACTTGAAAAGGCCTTTGACTTAGGTGACTATTTAACCATTGCAAGGTCGACTTAAGCAAGGTTGACTGTATAGAAAGTAAAATGCTTTCATAGCCTTGCATACTTAATCTTTGTATGTTTGTTTTCACATCAATATGTCTAGATTTTTTTCTTTGATTACTAACAATCTGTCAAAATAAAGTCAAACTGTTGAGAAGAATAGTATGACCAGCCTAGGTCATTTATCGAACAAGGTAAACATATCTGTTTCCATCATTCATGATATGAATCTAGACATAGAGGCATGGTTATGTCAAATTAGTTCACACATTATGTATCTCAGAGACCTTTTGCAATTGAGTTGAAGGCCTGGGCAAAATATCTAATTATCCTGTGAATTTTGACTGGGTTGCACCGTGAAAGAAGCAAATATTTCCACATACCGTAATTCAACCAAAACATCTTGTAATACATTGTTGGGACAGATCAAATCTTCAAATGGTATTTTTTGGTATATTTTCGCGATTCTCCTATTTTTTCCCATGGTATGCAAGATGATTGCTAATGTTTGCATCATGTACAACAATAATAAAGTGCAGATCAAAGACATTAAAAGTGTTATACATGTATTAAATATTTTTGTAATCAGTATCACAGGTAGATATTATTTAATTCATGCCAATACAGCCACAGAGATAGTGTGACACTCTTTTAGATGCTACTCCCGGTAAAATGTTAATGTCACTTGATAACTGGACAGTGACCCTTCAAAAACTTCAGGGCATTGAATTTTAGTTTTATTTTTATGACAGAATGTTGGTTAAAGGGGAGGCATTGTTTTTGTCGAAGTATATCAGACGTGGGAGTCATATTCAACTTGTACTTTGTTTGTTTTTTTTTAAGTTAGATGCTGGCTTGTTGTATGTGAAACATGGGGGGAAATGAATAAATTAATAATCCAGAAACACAATGAACAGAAAACAAAGTATCCAAATATCCAGAAAAGGAAACATAGTAGAAAGGGAATGTTCAACAGATGATTTCACCCCCAGGTAACACATCCTTGTATTGAAGCGATGATACATGTATGTAGTGCAGTTGAAATGATACATTATGGTTTGACAGAGAAGGGGAAAATTAAACCAAAATTCCATATATTTTATGTGATTTCACATACTGTAAAAGTGGTTTCTTTCGCGGTGGTTTTATTTTCGCGCTTTGAGGTTGAACCGCGAATTTAACATCACGCGAAAATGTTTTGAACTTGTCTCTTGTACAACGCTATCATTACCGGCCGCGAATTTAAACACACGCGAAAAAGTCCGCACCGATGGAAACCGCGAAAGTTTCTGTACGCGAAAGAAACCACTTTTAAATTAATACAACATGCACCTCAGAAGTGAAATACAGTATATGTATCAACACTTCAATTTAAAAAAAAAAATGAAAGAAACCAATGTGTATAATATAGAAATTATGCAAGTACATGTACATGTTCACATGCTGTACAGTGTAGGTAGTGGCTGAGCAAACATTGCACTTCAAAGCTTTTCTTGTGTTTTGGTGTGTGAGTGTCCATACTACACATTACCTACAGTTAATCATCTGCTCCAACTTTGAAAGGATGGTATGTTGTATTTAAAGCCAATACGGTAACTGAAAAAAAAAAAAAAAAAAAAAACGTTGCCAATATGAAAGGTTTAGAGTCTGAGAGTGAGCGGTGTGCAAGGGTGCAGAAGTTAACAAGTTTTTGTGTGCATACTCGTGTGTTGAAGGTTGATGGCGTGTGGATGGCTTGATTTCAAACCACTTGAAACAAAGCACTGCATGATTGGAATAAGAGTTCTACTCTCCGAGTCGTTATGAGTATGTGACTTCATCTGCAAGATTTTGATAAAAGTATGTGTGTGATTAAAATTCCCTGACTCTTAAGCAGTCCAGTCATTAAACCCAGGGCGCTGTAACTAAGTATAAACCAGTAATGTATGTGTTGGGGTGGCTGTGATATGTAATTCTCGGTGTCGTCAATGTGCAGAAAACTTCTACGCACGCTAAAAAGCCCTGTAAAATGCACTGTGGGATTCCTCGGTGCCATTGTTGCTTCAAATTGTCTTGCGTGTGTCTTAGTTCCCATGCAATTCAATGCAATTTTTGTCTGCTTTTTTTCTTCGCTAAGAATTAACAAAAAAAAAAAAATCACAATTTTAGTGATTTGCAGTCACTGGAGTTTCCAAGGCTTCAATGTGCTGGTCACATGACAGAAAGCAAAGAAATCTTCACAAAAAATACTCCTGGATAAATATGGAACATGACCCGAGTGCATATGCAGCCAAAACAAGGGTAAGTTTATCCCCTGAGCTATCCCGTAAAGCATTTAATACGCAGCTCTGCAGACGGCACCTATGGTTTGTATTGGCGTTACCGAGAATTCTGTCCCACTTCAAATCCAAGAACTAACCAAGGAACACAGCTTCATGAAGCACCAATGGGCCAGTGGTCTCTTTCCCAACCTACTTGGTTCCACAATCACATCTGCATATTTGACAGGGCATGTCATTGCCTTTGAATCTCCCATTGAAATAATATTGAGAACCTCATATAACTCCTTTATTTTTGTCATTATCAAATTATCTTCTGCAATGTACTTTTTTTTTTTTTTTGGCCATCTGGAGCAACTTCACATAGAGGCCATCAGTGCTGAATACATGTACATGTATGTAATTCAAGCTCTATACTGATTTTGTAGGTTTCATGACATATGCTCCTGCGAAAAATGCTCCCATGAAATGTCTGCGCACTATAGCCAAACAAATTCTACCCACAAACATAACCGTAACACTAATCCTCACATCAAACTAAACCTAAAACCCTAACCATAAGTCCTTTGAGAAAATAAGACCGGAGCAATTGTCGCAGGAGCAAACCTAGTGTCACAGATCTTGTAATGTGAAATAAATAATTTTGAGAGATAGTATTGAAAATCAAACTTGAGCAAATATTTATGTGCAACCCAAATACCAGAGCTGTGAGGCAATAACATTACCTCATCTCATTTCTATGTGACGGTGATTACAATGTACTGGCAATTTTTTTGTTCAGTTTTCATGAAGCTTTCATTCGTCCAAACTGCCAAGTATGTGCTCATTTGTATCAGAGTAATCGGCCCTGTTTGCAATGGGGTGCTTATTTTCAGCAGGGGCAGTTTCCTTCATCGATGAAAATGGCTTTAGCGCGCCTCGAGTATACTTGGTCCCACCTCCGAACAAAAGTGGGAGTTACTTGCAATGTGTTAGGGGAAGTGAGAGTGCTCTCGCACCCAATGGGGCCTTTTCATCAATGAATGAAATGGCCCCTGCTGCAAATAGGCAACCAGTCACAAAAAAAGGAATGAAAGAAAGAATTGTCAGAAAGTTTACATTCTCATACATCACCACAAACAAATGTTATCTCAACAAGTTTGCTTTAGACCAAAATCGGCAGTTGTAGACCCCCTACTAGTGACTAATTCTACAATTTTTGCAACTGTCATTACAAAATCTAGCTCTACCGCTACAAAACTAGGCCCTATGTACGATTGAATAGCGACTGTTCTAGGAATGATTATACAGCTGTATTGCAGCTGTCGTGCCCCTGCACGGAAGAACGAATTACAGGTATGCGAAAGCCATCGTAATTACACTAGATCTACGTATGGCTCGACTGAATACCACTAGCGCACTGTTGTTACGGACATTCATGAATATGACTGTGGGTTTGAAAAAGGAGAAATCGTTTTGCTTTATACAGCAGTTTCTTTCTTGTACTGTAGGTCATATAATATAACAGATATTGACTTTTTACCTTCGGTAGGAATATAACATTTCATTTCCCTTGGGAAGTTGTATTTTTGTCTCGGAATACAGTGTACTATATTTTTCCTCAGCGCTACGCGCTTTGGAAAAATTTAACAATCCTCGACAAAAAAATAACTTCCGGCGAGGATCTCAAATGTTATATTCCACCACTGGTAAATCAATATCTGTATAATATCAGATCTCTTCATACAGTATGAAGTTTCCACTGTATAAAAATTTTGGACAATGTATTCTACAATTCACAACTGCTGGAGAAATATAAATGTATACATGTATGCACATTGTACTAAATACAATTGTACACTGAACATTTTGTTTGGGTGTTGGACGAGTGGTGTTTTGGGTGGAACAAGTTGACAGCTCATCAACTTTCGCTAAACTACAGTCGACCTTGCCCAAGTCGAATCTACTGTATTTGGACTGAAGAAAAACAGCTTTGACTTAGAGAAAAATCGACTTATGAGGGATTAAAATCAATCGAATACAGTATATAACGAGGAAATTTCCTCGGTCCCAAATTTCCTTCCACACAAGTCTATGTAAAATGCTACTCTTATAGGGAGATCGGCTATAACGAAATAACTGCTATAACGAGATAAATTTTGTGACTTCCAAACAAAGAAAAACATAGTAAATCAAGCCTGCTATAGCGAGGTAAAGCAAAATGCCTTCGGTAGAGCTTTACTTCGCCTGTGCTATCATCTTCCGAGATTGTAAAGCTTGATGCGCCAAAAACTGTCTTGTACACACATAATCATTTTCTTCAGTGCACTCCAGCTAGCACTGCATGTTGTATGTGTGAAGTGTGTGTGTGCACGCACACTGATACATGCAGAAAATGCGGTGGGACGGCCATATGTATACATGACATCATCATGACGTTTAGCAGGTGTGAGGTAATCTGATGCTGTGATTGGCCTTCTACTTAGGGAATTCCCCGTCTTCACACACACGCAGTCATAATGTACATACAGAATGTGTCACATACATAAAGAGAAGAGGACTTCAAAAGACCTTCCACTTGGGCGATTATTCAATTTGTGCCAGTTCGACTCAAGGTTGACTACAAGTCCATAAATAAGTATTCAAGTCTTATAAATCACCAGATTAATCATTACACATCTATCAACACACACAAATGCATGCACGCAACATCTACTCGCATAACACATGTACGCAACAACATGCAAGCAATTCGCTATACGAATAATACAGCATTGAATGCAATAATTTAGGATTGGATTTCTTTCTTTTTTTTAATTTTAAACCAGTATTCTTTTTTTTTCTTCTTTTTAGTTCACACATACAATCCACTTCACAACACAAATTGCTTATGAAAATATGAACCAGCACTTGATGTCCACCTCAATGGTCAGCATGATTGGTGCCTTCCAATGCTGCTAGTTAAAAGCCAAACTTCAAGGTGAGACACTTTCCAACCATTTCTACAACAATCTCACTGGAACTTTTGGGTTGAGGATAGTGTGCTGTTGCAAGATCAGAAGGGACATTTTATTGAAACCAAAAATCTGTAGTCAGAACTAGTTGGTACATCACTTATTTCTTGCAATTGTTGTCTATAAAAGGGTAACATTGAGCGCTAGAATGTCATGGTAAATATGATTTGATAGATATATCAAAATCTAAATCACTTTCCCATTATTCACACATGAATACTTTATATAAATACCTTTGAAAATGTAGCATCATTTCGTTGCTAGTTCTTTTTTTTTTCCCTGCTTGCAAACAAAGTGGAGCCTGACCACAGCTGTCAGACAGTAATCTGGCTAGATCTACACAATATCCCGTAAATTTAGGTGGAACTGACATTTCCACATGTAGCATAATCATAATTCTGCAGTACAGACAAAAGTGGCGTCATATGAACATACATATCTGCTAGTTTCTTTGTGCATCCATGAATCTTATCTATGAGCACGCACAATCAGTACCAAGCATACAAAGGATCCATGAACTACATTAATCAAGAACAGAATTGCCCAAATCAAAAACTTCTCTTCATCTTGTCACCCCACAACTGAATTTATTCATATATGGGCCAGCCAATTTTCTTCACTAAACTTGTCAACAATAGATTGGCATTCTGTACAGTTTCACTGTGACATATCCCCCAAGATCTGGACAATTCTGCTCAAGGGTGTTCTCAATAAAACCCACGGATGGACAATCCTCAATTATACCAAGAACTTCTTCAGTTCGTCGTACAGGACCAGGACGAGGGCACCACCAGTGCCACGGAGGACGTTGGAGAAAGCACCCTTGAAGAAGGCTCCACCTCCTTCTTGTGCTGCGATCTTCCTCCAGCAGTCGATGGTGCCCTTGTACATGACCTCACCGCCCTTGCGGCCGGACTGCATCATCATGCGACGACGGACAGTGTCGAAGGGGTAGGAGATGATGCCGGAGCAAGTGGTCACCGTCTGGGCCACCATCCACGAGATGAAGATGTTTCTGCTGTACTTGTCGGGGAGCATGCCCTTGGCTGTGTCGTAGAAGCCGAAGTAGGCAGCACGGTAGATGATGATACCCTGCACAGACACGCCAAAGCCTCGGTAGAGGCCAAGCATGCCATCAGACCTGAAGATCTTTGTCAGGCAGTCGCCCAAGCCCTGGAACTCCCTCTCAGCAGCACCCTTGCCAATGTCAGCAGCCAGACGAGTACGGGCGAAGTCAAGGGGATACACGAAGCAAAGCGATGTGGCTCCTGCTGCACCACCAGAGGCTAGGTTACCCGCAAAGTAGCGCCAGAACTGCTTCCTCTTGTCAACTCCATCCAGGAACAACCTCTTGTACTTGTCTTTGAAGGCAAAGTTCAGTGCCTATTGTTCATTAAAAAAAGAACAATAAAAAACTTTGATGTCATGGCTCACTAGACAGTTATTCATTTATTTATTTTTTTACTTTAACCCTAATCAGGCTGGGGGCAGAATCCGCCCCCCTCCCGCCGCGATGTTTCATGACTTTTTTCTTTCAAGTATCGCGCAACTTTTGAGACCAAAATTGTTGCGCCCGCGCGTACTGTCTTGACTCAACGCCCGTTCGAAAAATATTTGTCAACCCCAAAATTGCTCCAAAACATGACTTTGTGTACAAATCCAATGCAAATTGTGTTTTTTCAATTAATTCACATAAAAATTCATATCTTGACTTAGAATGGATTAATTTATTTTAGCATAATAAAGCTTCAAAAAAATGTCTGTGACAAATTTTGGCCAAAAAACAAACAAAAACAAAAGGTCGAAAAACAAGGAAATAGATAAGAAATTCAAAAAGCAATCAAATACATAAGAAATTAATTTCGATACAGATTTTTTTTTATCCTATGTCTCAGGAGAATGATACAAGAAACATTTTTAAAAAGAAATTAGCTTAATTAGAGCATTAATAAGTGATTTAGAGCCCAAAACTGATTTTATGCATAAATTACAATAATTAATTAATATAAAATATAAGAAAAAATTTTCGGAGAAAGCAACCATACATTTTGATAGTATATGTCACAGGCGTCGCGTGTGCTGATTTTCGGCGCGATCACGCGTTCCATAGGGCCCCCCCCCCTCCCCCCCCCCCCCAGATATAGCATAGCCAAAAAAGCCCAGCCTGATTTGGGTTAACATACTCTACAGGAAGATATGTGTGGGCAAAGTGACAGTGGGTCTTCTTGGTTACTATTAATAACACAGAAGAAATTGATGATTACAGTTATGTTAATGAGAGAGAGAAAGAGAAAGAGAAAAATTAAGAAATTTTCCTCAGAAATTAGACATGTTGTCATAACCCTTCTTGCAGAGGTATAAAATAACATGTAAATCAAATTGTTGTGATAGCTTTACTTTGGTTATAAAAACCTCATTATATGAATAGTGTGAAGGCTAGCAATGTGAGCAATATGAACAGCAGTACTGTTTTGAGTATGCCTTTCCACTCACTGTAATATCTTGAGGAAATACATTGTAGCAGGGAGTTGCTGCTTTTGTTTATTCAGTACCACTCAACGAAAGGTACAGAGTACTATGCCGACAAGTTACATTCAAGAGACTGTACCAGCTATTAGAGATACCCATTCAGCGCCATTCACTAGGTAAACAGTCAAATCTTGCAACAACCTGGCTTAATTTCACAGAGCAGTTGCTAAATATTGTGCTGACTTGCTTTCAATTATTTATCTCTTACAATTGTAGTACCATTCCTTTCATATTATGGAGGTCCATACGGATGGCTGGAAAGGCTTTCCAGCTGAAGTGATGGTTACAATACGCTTACCTGTGTGGGGAAGTATCGGATGACATTTGCCAAGTTGCCACGCCATAATGAGAAGAATCCCTGCTCTTTTGTAACACGGGCAAAGCAGTCGACGATGCCTTTGTACTGCTGATCTTTTGTGATCTGTTTTGATGCATGTTGTACCTGTTGTAAGGGAAAGGGGGTGAGGGGTATAAAACATTATTTTCATTTTCAAACGTGGCATGTCAAAGATAATAAGAGTTCACATTGCAAACTAGAACTATAATGCGGGGAATAATTTTCGAACTCAAATTCGATTAGCAATTTCAGATGATGCACAATATTTCAAATGGTATCCTGTACACTTCTATGGAAGAAAACTGCAGCACAGGAGTTACTGTATTTTGTGTTGCAGTGATGTAAAAATGCACAGCAACCTGCGAAGCGATACAGTACCAGGACCCCGTTGTATGAAGAGTTTTCATTGATTATATAGTTAAATTCTTATCATGTCTATGGCAGCCTGTGTGGTAAGAAAATTTATAATCAATTACATCTTAAATTGATAAAACAGGGCCCAGGAAAATTATTCCCTGTAATGACCAATATACATGAGTAAATGTAAAACTTGGTGAGGTTTCTTTACAGTCCTTGTTGTCCATGAACTTATGGTAGCATATGTAAACAAAAATGTGGTACTGGTTTTGCCACCATACTTGTCTTCTTCTATTCCTTCATAACTGCCACATTCATACATGTATTGTCATATTAGCACATAATTACACTGTAGGTCTATTTTCTAAGGACATCATCTGAGAGGGATAAAAAGGCCTGAAGGGAATAGCAGTAACATTATACTTTTTATCTTTAAAGGCTCAACAATCCGTGAAAGATATTAGTTCATGGCAACAATAGTGTTATTCGTGTACAAAAATATCCAAAACAAAAGTGTGATCAGAATACATGTACATAACATGTTAACACCACTGAAGATGTAGTGTGCTAAAGCTCATGTTTCTTGTTTACTGTTTCTGGAATTTCACTAAATATTGTGGAGTCTTGCAAGTGTTGAGTACGTACAGATGTATATGATTTTTCTGGTCCATAGAACGGGGCCATACTTGTGACTCACATTGTACATTGTATGGAGATTTCAAAATATAATTGGCCCATACAGCAAACATCAGAAGTAGTGGAATGTTGGACTTGGAAAAGAAGAAATCTACATGTTGACTTACATGGTTTTCCCCCAACCTCTGCAAAAGGGACACTACACTTGATGCGAGTCCCTTAGCTTTGTACAGGATGTTGATGGTTTTTACCCAACAATGAGTCATATACCAGCTTCCTACATGTCTAACCACATAACTTATGATTCGAACCTGATTATATTAGTCAATTATACACTCCTTTATTGGGGGTGGGGGTGGGGGGAGGGGGTTTAAGGTTTAAAAAAAAAAAAACCTAAACAAATCTGTATTACAAGAATGAGTCATGTTACATACAGTGCAAATCATATCAAAATCTGAATGTGCACATGAATTCTTGTACATATTCTGTATGAATTTTATGCAGACATACTAAAAATCACCCGATCATACTTTTGACTTTACGTACTTAGTTCAGGATCAATTTTTACAATCAAAAATATGCAGAGCTAAAATGGAGTTTCGAACAGGAGTTGGGTGCATATTGGTTGCTGTTAGGCATGATGTCACTATTGTCACCATAAACCGCAACTGAAACTGAAATATTCATCAGATTTCTGGCAATTAAGATATTAATACTTTTCTATACAATCCATCAGTATGATACTGCTACTGCTGCTAATAATCCACTTTGCTACAGAAGATATATCATGTTCCCATTGACAAAGGTCCTTTAGCAAATTTTGGAAATGTCATATTGCCAAATTGGTACTCCTGGCTCTACACCAGCATACATTGGACATAAACATTGTATATTCATGTTGTATAGACCAGGTTTATTCAAAGGCAGATCTCGCCCACAAACTGCTAAATCTGCTTCAGTCCAAAGTGAAGTATGGTCTACAACATTGCCAGTCATCACCAGCTGGCGCTCTACAAAATAGCACTTGCATGCACATCCATTATTTTGCACGTACAGCTTGCCAAAACTTTGGCTCTGTATTGCACAGCAAGCTATTACAAGGGTAAAGTTTACATGTATGTATATTGGCAGAGGACCTGTGAGCGGAATGTAAAAATTGATCCGTGTTGTCATTGCCAAGCCAATTTGTGCTATTTTTTTGCATAAATTTTGTGAAATTACATATTCAGGTCTTTATTTTACGAGGGCAGCAGAGAGCAGACTTAAAACCTCTTCTTTTTTTTCTTTAAAAAAAAAAAAAAATTGAGTTCTTTTTTTCCCTTAGAACCATTTAAACCAACAATTTTCTACCAGTCAAGCACAAAATTCAAATTCTTCACACTACACAGGAACTTGGAGGACAAGATTTTGGCAAATTTTCCCACAGTGCCTGTCGAGTCAGCAGTAGCCTAGCAACTTTTTGCCACAGCACTGATGCATACAACAGACAGACTACAAATGTACATACCTCTACACACGAAAGCAGCGTCGAGCACTTCTATCCACTTTATTTCCTTTAATTCTTGTGATTATTTGATTTAAAAATATCAATTTCAAACATAATAATGCTAAAGGTTAGGGAGTAAATAGATGGTAGTGTAGGTTTATAGTATGTAAATTTAAGTAATAAATGAATTGTACTTTTTGGAGCAAATTGCCCACCACCCGGCAGAGCTCCAAATTCAAAAGATGTCGAGCATACCAAACTAGAACCTATGCCACTCAGCAAATGAGGAAAATGGGGGCAAATATACAAATAGGGGAGTCAAAATGGTGTGTTCACACAAACAATATTTGTTTTACCTATTTATTTGAATTATAAAGAATGTTATATATGTTTAGAAAGGGGTTCTTATCTTCGCTTTCCTCACCAAGCAGTCGAGTCTATTGACTCTCTTAGTAGTCTAACTGCAAACGATTGTGAATTGCCACCCAAGGGGGTAAAATCAATATGTTCACTTTCATATGATGCAGTAGCCTAGCAGGTAAATGAATTGAGAGCCTAATACAAAAAGAGCACGCCATCTCCAGCAGGGCCATACCCAACCAATGCCAGATAACATGGAAAACCTCGAGTGTCTCGCTAGATCCACTCGAGCGTGGCAAGACTGTCGACCGACCGTGGTCTACGCGTACAACGTAATGTGTCAGTAGGTTCTTCTGGTTCTTCTGTTGGGGAAATTATTGTGTTCCGCAACAGCACTGGGCAGGAGATTCCGAGGCGAAGTGGCGAGTCCACCGATTCCATGAATACAGGTCCATCAGATTTCAAAATGTAATATTTCGTGATGCCGGGTAATGAATGTGAAACATTCGTAGCGGCATTCACGCGTGTTACAAGGCCGGTCTTTTGCACTCAGTGAGCACAAATGTTTAACCACGTGAACGTTTCTGCGAAAGTCCAAAAGGCCGGTTGACTTCACATGCTGCAGATCGCACGCATGCTCATAGTCTTACCACACTGCGTGCATTGGCGAAGGGACACTAATGTCAGAGGGGACACCATACGTTTTGAGTCCCATATTTCAGAAAAAAAACAACAAAAACGTTACTTAATATTACCTGCAAAAGAAGCTTCACTCTTTCGATGGGTGCTACTGCAGTTTTTGAAATTGCTGCGGCGATTCCACCGGCGGCAAGATCTTTTGCAAAAGACGTGACAACTTCTCGGTTGATAGCCATGGTCCTTGCTGCTGCACGAGAGGAAGGGAGGAAAATGCCGGTAGATGGCGTTTACGTCACTGATTCTTCACATTCATCTGGCATGTCATACATCCGCGTAACGAATGTAGTATTTAGTCTGGATGACATTTGTGAATTATTGTGCCTGGGTGCTTCATTAAATACTGATTGATACAATGTAATTTGTATAATAATGTATGATTTACAGCTATTACACACTTTTTCAATCCTTTAATCTGCGATACGTTCTGAGTATCAAAATCATTCCGCGAGTAAGTCGTCATGTCAGAGGTTACAGCCAGCAGACTACTGCGCGTGCGCAATCCCGACGTCGTACTCTGACTCAGTTTCCGTTGTTCAAGACAAAAGTTATCCGCAACTTTTAGTGAGAGCTCCGAGTTGGCGTCATGACACATCGGCGAAACGAGAGGGATAGGTGACCCGGAAGAGCAATCTTCACTTCTTGAACCAGACATCTTCAGAATAATTTGATGCATAATACTCAGTACTTATTTTTACTTCGGTCACATGAAAAATGAATGCCAGTGTGTGATTAAATGTATACAACGAAAAAGGAACTATGAGCATATTCTACTCCATAAGAGGATATTTATCTTAGAAGGCAATTCCGATCGAACCAGTTTTGGTCTACCTTTTACCTTGTGTTTGTCACTTCCGAATGGTCCTCTGGGAACTGTAAATATAGTTGGTTTGTAAAGGAAGAGTTTCATTTTCTAAGCAAAACAATGAAAATTTGATCTAACTCGGCTGAAAATCAAGGAAATTGTGAAATTGTTTCGCTTATCATCATGAACTTTTTTTTAAAGCAATCAACATTCAACATAATAATAATTGTTTTGGATATAAACTCCAACTCCAAACTCCAAATCTTTTATTGTCCAAGAATGGAAATTCTTTTTGCCCAATTGATCGTGGGCCCGGCAGCCACTGAGCAGCGCCAGATCGACGTTGCTCTAACCTTTTCAACTGTTGAACGGCAAACAAGGTAGCAGCAACTCCCATCTTTTAACGTCTTTTGGTATGACGCGGCCTGGGTTTGAACCCACGACCTCCCGATTGTGAGGGCAGCCGCTCTGCTCACTGAGCCAACACATCGGTTTAGGTGTTTAATCGATGATGTCATTGCCTCATAACTTTCAATTAGGCCTATACAGTAGGCCGTACTGTTACGGGCCCTATAGCTACACGGCATTCTGAAATTTCTAGTTTTTCGTTCAAACATAATTATGTGCCCCAGTCTCATATTCTGATATATCTGACTGATCACTATTTAGAAGATAGTCAACCAGGAATGTTTTTAAACTTTTATATAGGAGAAAGTGGAATTTGTGTCATTTTTTTTCCCAACAGGCAATCAACAATTGTGAGGTGATGACATTATTGCAGCTCACCCATTTAAAACTAGTCAGATAGGCCTATATCAAACTATTCAAATTGATGTTGTTGTTTTTTGCAAAAGTAAGCAAATCTTTGAAATTTCATAAGTCCTTTTTAATCCGATTTTAAGGAAATTTTTATTGATGTGCAAATCATATTTTATTCTTTCTTTTCAAACTACCTTCCCACTGGTCCGGAATTTCCCCTTGAATCAGGGAGTAGGTAGCCTACATGGAATTTGTTTTTACAAAATGTATTACAAGTATATAATGTAGGTCCTATTTTGATACGACATGGCTTACTTGGCAACGAAACATGACAGCCAGTGAATCATAATTACCATTTATGAGTATTTTCAACCCTTGTCAAGAAAACAGAAAATTCGATATTATCTTCACTCTTCTAGGGTAATGATAAACACTTGGCATACCACTTTCAGAATGTAGACGGAAAAGCACCCTTAACACTATACAAGTCAAAGACTCTGTATTTTCATTAAAATTTTTCATTAAAAATGAAATTATGTGAAATTCTCTTTCCATTTTCTTTTCATCGTTTTCCATGCGTGTCGTCACGAACTGTTGAAGTCTTCTCATCCAGCAATGGCTGCACCATAACTTTAGAACGGATTGTCCCACTTTCGTCAAACTTTCTGATGTGTTCTACTAATATTGTTGCGTTCATCCAATGCACAATGATGACCTCTTGTGTAATTGGTTTTCACTCCCCTTTGTTGATACCAGTTACATACACAGACACTCACATTCATTTGAGGTCGGCATCCGGCCGTTAATCGAGCTCTCCTAAGCGGAAGCTTGTAATAGACATTAGGCGTTTTCACATCAGCCCGATAAAAATCCAAGCTCGAGATATTTTCCAATTTCCCAAGTCAGAAAATAGCGCGCTATTTCGAAACATCGGGCTGATGTGAAAACGCCTATTGAGAAAATGAGATAATTTCTAGCCTTATTCATTTATTAATTCATTCATCTGTTATTAGTCCAACATGATGGGGCATAGAAATTTTGCTTCATCGACATTACAATATTATACAATAATCATAACAATACAAACACATCTCGCATCACAAATGCATATCTCAATGAAAGGCACAATGAATCTATTACACAATCATGCAATGATAAATATATCATTATGACCCTATACATAGCCCAAGCTATACTTTGACCCTTCCCGGCAGGCACCAAATTTTTGAATTCACGAACTGTGTTTCCAACTTTCTAGGGTCCGAAAAAGCAAGAAGACGAGATCCGAGATCAGACTTCTTCTCCACTCCTCGGAACAAAGTCGAGAAGGCGGGGTATCGTCTTCTCGATGGCACTTAGGCCCTATAATCAAAGTTATTGTTTACCTTTGGGAGCTGTGATTTAAAAAAAAAAAATGTTTGCGTTATCACATTTGATTCATATGTGTTGGTCAGTTCACAAAACATCCTACCATATAAAAGATTTGCAATAAAGCCTAAAATATAAGGAAATAATCACTATTTTTCACATTAAACCATAACTGTAGACTGTTTAGTTTAGAAACAATATCTTATCATAACTATTATTCACATTTTGTATATTTTACAATACTTCAGATTTATTAATCTGATTAAGTTTTTTTTTTACACTCTGTCTGGTTGTTTCTATCCCTAACTCCCATTTCAGAACTATTTCGAAACCCTAAAGCTGGGTTTTTGTTTTATCTGCAAATGGAAAACAATGCCTTTAAGCTTATCTTGTCTCCCACCTCCCTATACTATACCTCAACGCCGTGTGCGTCGGTTTTTGTTTTGTTTTTGTTTTGTTTTTTTAAGGCAACCCGGTCCGCCACCCATGCATGATGGCTATTATAGGAGTATGTCATGACCACAATCTTTGTTTTTATGAAATTGAATGTATGTCTGCTTATTCTTTTCTAGTTTTCAGCATCTTTGATCGTTGTTCCTGTTTGTCCAAAAATTAAACTTTTTGTTTGTTCGTTCAAAGTTGCTTTTTTGTTTGTTTTTACGGAGAGTTCGAAAATTACATGTTCCCCCTCCTCTGCAAACGTCTCAATATAAACCGCTTTATTAATCTATTCAAATTTATGGACTTTTCTTTGTCTCTGATGGCCTAACAAATTATTTCATCTATACTTGTACATATGCGATAGATTTTGATACCTAGAATCAAGTTTGCATGTAGTAGGCCTATTTTTACTTGCTATAGTAAAGACACAACTATTTTTGAACGATCCCCAAGAATGTTCACTATATCCAGTGGTATTTTCTTGAGTATTTATTATTCTCAAGTAGGAATGTGGACTCTTGTTTGAACCTATGTGTGGTAATTATAAACATTACAAGACAATTTTTTTTTAAAGATGCGGAAAACGTCATTTTTGGTGGGCGTTTTCAATCAGAGATCAGTTTACTGCAGAAAATTGATTAAAGGTATAATAGATGTGAATTGTCGTTGTTGTTGTTTCGCTGCTTTCATCAAATCAATGGTTTTGATTGCACCGGATAAGCTATTTCCTTCAGGCTTTACCCTCTACGTAAGATTATCATGACGTCACGAAGGACATGACGTCACCACGCTCTGAAAGTTGAAATCCCGCCATCTATGTCTGGTTGAGACCATGCGAATAATTGTCGGTATACGTGTAATTGTTTTTTTAACACTGTTGTTCCGTCATTTTCGCTAAAAACGGCAAAAGACCGGCTGAATTGTCAAGACTAGCATGCAAACTTAAACGTGCGTGTGTTTCACCTGCTTCTCTTCACAGTTCCGTCACATGAAAATTGACCCGGTTTCTGTCATTTTTACGATGTGACACAGGATGCCTAATAGATAAGTAAAACACACACACACACACACACACACACAAACAAACAAACAACACATGGGGAATACAGCGTCATACTCATATCGAACCATGGTCTACAATATACATGTACACTGTTTTCTTGTCAGTATCAACACACCAGATGAAAATCAATGTATAGTAGTGTCACTGCAAATCTGTTAAGATTTGGTTTTGATATACGAGATAATCAATTTGAGGTATGACAGTGTTTTTTTTTCATGAAAATCGGTCTGAAAGTATAACTATTGGAAAGATTATGAATATATCGTATATTTTCACAATACAGTGACATCAGAACCAATTAGTACGCAATGTACATGAGGTGATGATGTAATGGGCGTATAAAGTCACTCATTTCAATTAAACCTACACACAAATCTTCATAAAGTGTCTTTTATTTAACATAATAAATATAAAAGAAAAACTTGCGCCTGTCACATCAAATTTGTGTTGTGTTGTTATGTACCCTGCAGCAATTACATATACGACTTTTAGGAGGAAATGCATGGTATTCTCAATAAGCGAATACAATGTTTTTGTTTTGTATTTTTTACGGGGGGGGGGGAGGAATAGCAAACAATAACAGGTCTTTGAGTTGATGACATCAGCACTGTCATCTCTGCTAATTTGTAATGCGGTTTAATTACAATTTTATAAAAATATATAGGCCTATGAAATTTCTGAAATATGCAGTTTGTTTTTGAGGAGGGATTTCATGTCAGATTTTGATGAGACATGTCTGTGTTTTATTTTAATCAGATTTTATTAAAGTCAAATCGAATATGATGTGGAACTGAAAAGTCATTTCCTTAAGAATAATATTGTGGTCAGGAAAAACACAACGTTTATCTTTATTTTCCTTGGAATCGATTTTTCTTCGGTTGTTGTCGCACCATTTTCATACAAACAGCCACGTAAAGACCCCCTCACGATCAAAGAGTGTGTGGTAGAGATGTCTTTCCCTGAATATAACATGCATGAGTGCAATCATTTTCCCGAACAGCTGTTTGCCGTGTCGAACCGAGAGGGGACCGAGAGTGAACGTGAATTATTAGAATATGCAAATCGTTCTATTTGTCTGTTCCTATCACATTTCGCTGAAGTCCGCTGGCGAGAATTGTGTGGAAAAGGAAAATGAGTTGAAGAGGGGGGGGGGGGGGGAGAGAAAGCTCATGGCGGCATATTAGGCTTCTCGTATGTCGCACTTCATACCTCTATGGCGAGAAAAAACACACACTCTCACACTGACACATACACACACGCACACACACACACACACACACACACACACACACACACACACGGCTAAATATTAAACACGCACACAAACATAGCACATATTGACACACACACCGTCGTATTCACGTATATTATGAAATTCTTGCCTTTGTTCTCCAGCTCATTGCAGATTTTAATAGTGGTTTATTTTATGGCGCCGACGTCCCGCGTACAGTTGTAGGCGGGAAGTTGTACCAAACACCAAAGAAGGTGAGTATCATTGTTATTGTTATCCCGTTCCATATATCATTATTTTTTTAGTTAACTTGACTGCTTTATGTCATTATTGATATATAAAATGTCTGAATCTGATATATAAGATTTCTGAATATGATATGTGTTTGTCGAGATCATACTTAATCGCATTATGTGTGAGAGAACTCTTTGATTATAACATATCGAATCTTGCTTATAAATCAAGTAGGCCTATATAATGTATAAAATAACTGTTGATGATCAAAAGTTATACACAGAAATACCAATATGATATCGAAATATTTACGTTTTCTATATATACCTGCGTACAATGCAAGTTGTCTAGTGCATTCTCAAGACTTTACACTGACGGGGGTTTTAAAGGGAAAGTCGTCTCCTAAAATAAGTTTGTTGAATAGAACCAAAACAATGAGAGAAACAGGACAGTGAAAGTTGTTAAAGTGTCGAAAGTTTCAAGGTGCTACAAATCAAAGAGATTGAAAACTGTGATTTGGCATGTCATATGACCTCACCTTCCATTTTACTCTCTTAAAAAAATCGTGTGAAAATATTCACTCTTGAAGGAGTGAATACAAAAAATAGTGAATTTAGAGTGAAATTGGAGTGAATTTCGAGTGAAAATGTTCATTTTCACTCATTTTGGAGTGACGTCAGGGATCACTCGAAGATTTGGGAGGATCCCTGACGTCACTCTAAAACGAGTGAAAATGAACATTTTCACTCGAAATTCACTCCAATTTCACTCTAAATTCACTATTTTTTGTATTCACTCCTTCAAGAGTGAAAATTTTAACTCGTTTTTTTTTTAAGAGAGTACGTGTGCACAAAACTTCATACAATGTCTATTCTTTCGTCATTGCTGACGGAATACATTTTTCCAAATTTTCCATGCAAGGGTTGTATAGGAAAATAAAACTAATGTAGTATTGTATTAAGGGTGCATGTATAATTTGAAATCTATGTCACTACTTGATATTGAGAAAATGAAAATTTCTTACTCAAGTACAGAAAAAAAATGAGCGTCGAGAATCATAAATTACTCTAAATCAGAATTTGTGAAAACTTTCAATTTGTCCTCATTCTCTATTTTTTCTTTAATTTTCAAGGTCGATTTGCGCTTGAAAAGGACGTACCCTAATTCTAACCTTTCTAATCATTCTGTGAAGAACTACGTACTCAACCCATGAAATGAAACGTAAGAATGGCGAGTAATCACCTATCGATCTTTAATCGACTTTATATAGCTACATGTCATGTTGCACGTGGTATTTGTAAACGAAAGTTCATTTTGAGGGAAATAACAGAAAAGAAAATAGTCATTTCATTTGAAAAGAATCTTAACCAACTCCCTGCCATGTCCAACTTATAGTACAAGCACCCTTCCCTATCGTGCTTTACCGGAATTGCGTTTGCGAAACATTCCCATCCGTGTAATATGCATATGATTGTATATACCTTATAAAAATGCAATTATGTTGTTACTCATCATCACTTGTATTTTGTTAATGTATGTTTTTTTAAAAATTACTACAAATTTGTTTTGTTTATGCATTCTGTATAATTTGTACTGTTTATTTAATGAAAATGAAAAAATAAAGTGGAAAGTTGAAAGTTGAAACCACCATTATATTCGATGGGTTTACTCAGAATCAGAGTCACTGGTGTAAATCGCAGCTCTCAGGAACCATCGCAGGCATTAAGCTCAAAGCTTATTGCCGGCGATATGATTCAAATTGAATCACAGTTTGATTCAATTCAATCAAACTATGATTGAATTGAATCGAATTGAAAGCCAATGTGTCTGCGATATAAAACAACACATGGTAGTAGGAATACGTGGCGAATACGTGGCGAAATTTACGTGCTGTATTCTTCAATCGTACTTCGAGGGGAAGCGATAACTGCTTGAACTAGAACGTGTCTTTACTTTTTTTCCCCATGTTAATTGGAAATATGTTGCCCTGCGTGGCGAACAGGAAGTACCACCTTTATAATTGTTTAATATCATAATATAATCACAATTACATATAATTAATGACAAGCACAACAGTTGATATCTACATACGGTAGAGCAGCATAAGAAAACTATTGTGAAAATGTTTTTTGACTATGATTGCGTCAATCTTGTTGGATATTGTCGTTGCTTGATATTATTCTAGGATAAAAAGTAAAAAATTAAAGACAGGTATACAGACAATAATATATAGAGATGGAGATGGGAAAGGCAGATTGTCTAAGATGTAGTCACACACGCACACACACACACACACACACACACACACACACAAAAGAGTGATAATAATGATAGATATGCATGGTAGTATTGCTATATTGATTATGACAGATAACTGTAGAAGATCAACGACTTATAATGCACATACATACACATACTGTTATCACATAGAAAGACATGCCATTAACAAATAACATTAACTCTCTCTTTCTCTCTCTCTCTCTCTCACGCACTCACATGCACACACACACTCATTAACATGCACAGAAAATTAACTCAACAAAAAAAAGGTGATTCAGACAGTCAAACAAATGCTTTGATTGAGTATATTTGCGCTGAAGTAGAATAAACAGCACCAGCCGCGAAAGGGGTCAGGCTCCCATACATGAAAACAGGATTTGCATCTGCTCGTATAATGTACAAGCTTGCAGGTCTCTAGAATTGTGATCTATAAAAAGTCCACCTGTTAATCAGATATCTGTATATGAGAGGGAAAAATGACTGATCACAATCATAGCATTACATGGAAGTAGATATCTTTAAAAAGTACTTGAATGTTGCTTCCAAATTAAAGAACAAAACAAAACTCTCAACAGAAAGAAAGAAATGTCTAAGATTCGAGCTGCTTGAACATTTTGAACACTAACACCTATGGGTCAGAGGACAGTAAGTAATGTGTGGAGAGGGTACAGGCTCCTTAGATAATTAGTGAGATGTCTGACATGACGCTCTTGGACACAAAACGTTAATAATGGCTTCTGTGACGCTGATTTTTATAATCACAGAGTGTCTTCCTGTTGCGAATACATATCATGCATAATATTATATATATATATATATATATATATATATATTGTGACGAACTCGCCTTCTCGTCGTGAATTAAGAGAGTGTATTTGACTGTCTGTACAAATGTCTCCGCGAGCCGTGTCAGGATGGCCGAGTAGGCGGGGTTCGTTTTGTTGCAGTTTACAACGATCCCTCTAAATTATTAAAACTACTAGTCTGTACGCTACCATGTATTATGTTGTGTCAGAAGCAGCTCACCAACACAAGCGGCACACATACCAAGTTCAGCATCACTTATGTATGTCACTCCCAAGCGTCACTTGTAGAGGATGTTAAATTGGTACACTTATTTTGTTACCAACTTTTACTACCAACTCTTGCTACCAAGTTCTGCTACCAAGTTTTGTTACCAACTCTTGCTACCAAGTTTTGTTACCAAGTTTTGTTACCAACTCTTGCTACCAACTCAGTCACGCTAACGTGGAACACCTTTCACAACCATATGGTGGCACAGGTATCGTTGGTGGCACGGGGTAAAGTGCTGTATCGCACCGTTACCAACTTCCTCAGGCGACGACTGGAACTTGGATTGGGTACGGACTATGCGACAAGTCACATTACCAATTTGCCCAAAATCCAATGGCGACGACTGGAACTTGGATTGGGCACGGACTATGCGACAAGTCACATTACCATTATACCCGAAATCCAACGGCTTGCTAGTTGGTCTTCTCAGGAACGGCGCTCCAACTCAGGAACATGTACAACCACTCTCCAAGCTGTTGTAATGTGGTAGAACTCTCAAGAAGACACAGTGAAGACAGCAATTCAGGAACACATGTAGAGTTTATTATACATAGAAGTGAACATTAACAGCACACTTGACATGTATCATACACGGGCTGCTTGTTGCGGACTATGTCACACAACGGCCACTTTATATGCCTCTCCTCCTATCGCGGAATGAGGAGGCAGTCCCGCACGGCCATTAGCGAAATGGTATATACCCGCAGTACTTATTCAAATTATTTACAATGTTGGCGTGGTTACAAAATTCGTACAATGATTATACGTTTTAACAGTATCTCTTGTACATGGTTACTATAATTCGGCATGTATCATCGGTCTAAACCGGAGTTGGCATTGAAATAATCCAAACTTGCCCATGACAAACAAGTAACCACATATCTAATAATAAATATTAAAACTCATAATAATGCACTACCACATTACAGCATTTGCCAAACGTTCCAATCGTGCCCCCTTTCTATGCTATAGGCACAATCGATCATAACAAATTATAATCGAAACGGTTAAATCGAATCGGTTCCACCGAATTTCGTTACATGGCTTCCCTCCCCATGCAGGCTTCGTCCCTGGAGCCGAACACATAGAGAGCAAAAAAAATGACAACAAAATATACTACTACAAACATTATTGAACGTTTTGCTCCTTTGCAAAACTCTACGTACAGTCCATAATAACGTAATGAGACAGCTACAGTCTTTAGTTCAAAGCTGTCCAAAACTGTCATAATATAGACTAATTGTTCGTCAGAAACTCATCTTTTAAGAGTTCAACAGCCTCTTCATTTGATTTCCTGACCGGGCTGCTCCCTTGCAGCAGACAGGTCGACACGAGGGATGTCACATTTCACCCTGGCATGGTCTACCAGAATGAATCCGATGTATGACGAGAGGAACGGGCGTGCCCCAACGGAGAGCGGCTCCTCGACCGGGGTAGATAATCAGGTGGTCTTCCCGGTGACCGAGAATAGCGTGCAGGTGAGGAAGAGTCGTCACACCGGCGATGTCCACTAGGTAGCTTTCCCGCAACCACTGGTGCTGTCGCACTGACGCTGACACGTGTTCCTGCTCGGCCTGTAGAGAACACCTCTAAGTCGTCTCTCAGAAGCTGGTATGCCGATGAATTGCTTTCTGGGGGAGTTTCTGTCAAACTGCATTGACAGAAGTCCACCGGATGTGGCGGCACACGATTCTGAGATATGTCTTCGTCGAGAGGCGTGGTCTCCGTGTCATCCTCAGCAAGGCCGGTAAGGTTGGCTTCCTCTGTTCCTTTTACCAATGTTGGTGCTGTCGTTGCTGCACATTTCTGTCTCTCATTGTTTATACATGGGAGAGATACCCATGGAGTATGCAACTGCATGTTCTCAAAATCTAGCGTGGTTTCCAGACCAATCAAGAGATCCAGACCAAGGATGCCCTCAGCTCTTATGTCAGCTACTACCAAGTCAACATGGCACAAGCAGGAGCCCAGCTGAAGTTCCATGGTTGCATGTCCCTTTGTTTTCAACCGAGATCCATCTGCTTGACGAACGATGCTTGTCACTGGTTCAAGTGGTGGCTTTCGCTCAGGTCTCATTCGCAGGTACATTTCTTCTGAGACATATGACTGCGATGCACCACTGTCTATCAGAAACATCACCTCCTGCCCATTCACGTTCAACTTCACGTACAGTCCTTTCTGGAACGTGGATGACAGAAGTGAAGCTGGGGAACTAGGTAGTGGCGGTTGAGATGTCTCTGGTTCGGGTGCCTCTCTGGCTGGTGTGCACCCGTCGTCTGAAGGATTCGTACCCTCCTTGGATGTGTCCTCCTTGTTGTCAGAAGGCTGACTATCCTCCTTCTGTTCGCTTTTAGGGAGTGTATCAGTCTTTAATGCCAAGTCGTTTCTCGGCACTGGCGCTGGCTGCTCCTTCTCCTTCTTCTTTATTAGATCGCTGACTGCTTCGATCATGAGAGTGGTGTTATTTTCAGACACCCCCATGGATTTGTCAGCAGTGTCTTCATCCTTCAAAGCCACGTCTTGTTCTTCCTCCTGAGAAAACAAGACTCGGTTATACTGCCGACGGTCACTCTCCATCCGCAGGAATGCTTCTGTGTTGAGAGCAGCTTGGATGGCCTCGTCGAGCGTACGAGGCTGAGCCCGGAAGAGGCCGATTCGGATATCCCGGTCAACTATTGCATCGAGAAAGTGACCTCGAGCCAATTTATCTTGGCCCGCTTCCTCGAACTCAGGATACGCCATGGATGTAAGCTCGCGAATGTTCTGTCCTAGCTCCTGCAAACTTTCCTTCGGTCTGCGTCGTCTGGTACGCAGTTCTGCCAGGAATACTTCTGAATGCGAAACAGGTCCAAAGCGGTGCTTCAGGCGGTTCACAAGTTCTTGGTACGTCAACTGACGTCCCGTCTGCTGTGCTAGTACTTTGACAGCAGCTCCTTTCAAGCTGGCAGCCAAATATTGAAGAGCTTCCACTTCCGTCCAGCGGTTAACTCCAGCGCAAGCTTCGAAATGGCAAAGATAATCCAGCACAGGTCCTTTGCCATCATATCTATCTGGTATGACAACCGGTTTGCTGATTCCGTTGCCCTGAACATCATAATGACGTCTCTGGTCCCAGAGCTCTGTTCGACGTCGCTGGTTCGGGCCAAACTGGTGTGGCATTACATCTGGTTGTCCACCAAATGTAACAGGCTGGTCACTTGTACGAGATGAATGCGACTGCTGCATTGGAGTTTGATGCTGCTGAGATAGTAGCTTTGCCGATGGCGGAGCTGACAACTCCACCTCTCCATTCGCATCTCCAAACAGCTGAGGTGACACCACTGGCGAGCGTGACAGTGACGACTGGTTACGGCGCCCTCCAAGTGTCATCGGTGAGCAGCGTAAGTTAGAAACCGAAGTTGGTGCTACTCCAGTTTGCTTGCGCACCGACTCTGACACCTGAGCAATCAAGTCGTCGATTTCGCTAATCTTGCTCTCTAGCAAAAGTGACAACTCCAACAATGGCGTTTCGCGTGCCATAGTGAAAACACGGTTAACTACATTAATTCATACAAAATTTACAAATAGGGATCCCACTCCTGACACCATGTGTGACGAACTCGCCTTCTCGTCGTGAATTAAGAGAGTGTATTTGACTGTCTGTACAAATGTCTCCGCGAGCCGTGTCAGGATGGCCGAGTAGGCGGGGTTCGTTTTGTTGCAGTTTACAACGATCCCTCTAAATTATTAAAACTACTAGTCTGTACGCTACCATGTATTATGTTGTGTCAGAAGCAGCTCACCAACACAAGCGGCACACATACCAAGTTCAGCATCACTTATGTATGTCACTCCCAAGCGTCACTTGTAGAGGATGTTAAATTGGTACACTTATTTTGTTACCAACTTTTACTACCAACTCTTGCTACCAAGTTCTGCTACCAAGTTTTGTTACCAACTCTTGCTACCAAGTTTTGTTACCAAGTTTTGTTACCAACTCTTGCTACCAACTCAGTCACGCTAACGTGGAACACCTTTCACAACCATATGGTGGCACAGGTATCGTTGGTGGCACGGGGTAAAGTGCTGTATCGCACCGTTACCAACTTCCTCAGGCGACGACTGGAACTTGGATTGGGTACGGACTATGCGACAAGTCACATTACCAATTTGCCCAAAATCCAATGGCGACGACTGGAACTTGGATTGGGCACGGACTATGCGACAAGTCACATTACCATTATACCCGAAATCCAACGGCTTGCTAGTTGGTCTTCTCAGGAACGGCGCTCCAACTCAGGAACATGTACAACCACTCTCCAAGCTGTTGTAATGTGGTAGAACTCTCAAGAAGACACAGTGAAGACAGCAATTCAGGAACACATGTAGAGTTTATTATACATAGAAGTGAACATTAACAGCACACTTGACATGTATCATACACGGGCTGCTTGTTGCGGACTATGTCACACAACGGCCATTTTATATGCCTCTCCTCCTATCGCGGAATGAGGAGGCAATCCCGCACGGCCATTAGCGAAATGGTATATACCCGCAGTACTTATTCAAATTATTTACAATGTTGGCGTGGTTACAAAATTCGTACAATGATTATACGTTTTAACAGTATCTCTTGTACATGGTTACTATAATTCGGCATGTATCATCGGTCTAAACCGGAGTTGGTATTGAAATAATCCAAACTTGCCCATGACAAACAAGTAACCACATATCTAATAATAAATATTAAAACTCATAATAATGCACTACCACATTACAGCATTTGCCAAACGTTCCAATCGTGCCCCCTTTCTATGCTATAGGCACAATCGATCATAACAAATTATAATCGAAACGGTTAAATCGAATCGGTTCCACCGAATTTCGTTACAATATATATATATATATATATATATATATATGTATATATATATATATGTATTTATATATATTTATATATCATGTATATAGGAATATTAATCAATGGTAATGTCACAATAGAGGAATGCAGTAAATACCAATTGCCTTGGTTTTTATTCAAAAATCCAAATTTTCGGGGGCCTCCCCCTTCCTCAGAGTGCACTGAGTTATATTTCCCAGTGAATGAGATTACATGCGTAATCAATCACAGAGTTAAGTGTTGCAAAAATTAATATTCAGTATATACATAGCATGCAACCGACAATTCTCTGTTTTGTTCCTCGACCATTGTGTATACATTATACTGACTGTGTGATCAGTGATGATTAGTTCATATTGTCTCGTGCGGTTTATACACCAAATTGAATGTAATTTCTTCATTATTATCGCACATCGCCCATTCCTTTCCATGGTCTGCTGACTCCGGTGCCTTTCTTTATTCATTTTTCCAAAACGATCTGAAGCTTCGCATTTATCTTATTTGCTTTAAAAAATCAAAGTAATGCTACAGAGAAACTTAGACTATACGAGAAAATAGTTGAACATTATGATTTCCATGATTCTTATCAGCCGCACAATACTTCTACAGATTATGGATGCTCACATAACACTGCAAATTTCACACATCATTGCAAGCTTTGATGTCATCAACATGTTGGACCAATGGAAATTATGATTCCAACGATCACCATCATTTGAGTGATGGTCGGAAGAAAAAGAATATCATGATAGTGATAATAATGTCATCAACTTTTTGCAAGGACTACGGGAAATTATGATCATAATAATTATCATTTTAATTATGGTGGGAAGAAAAAGAAAAAAAAATGTTGCTAATGAAAATAACAATTACTATCATAATGACGATAATAGGAATGATAATGACACAATTGATACTTCTACTAGCAATATGAGAGCGGAAGTCGTGACATGCTTAGAGTATTTTCATCCCTTTATAGTGACTCGTAATTATGCAATTTACGTCGTGCTATTTGTTATATATATCCACAAAACAAACAATAACCGTATGGTGTCAGAGTTATTTTATGTGTGAGTCCGTGCGTGCGTGCGTGTGTGTGTGTGCGTGTGTGTGTGTGTGTGTGTGTGTGTGTGTGTAAGTGTATGCGTGTGCGTGCGATGGGGGTGGGGGAGACGTATTCCACGCCTATAGTGTATATATCACCTAATCATTATAATAATGAGAAATGCTGGTAAGCGGTACTCCGTGTTAATCATCACTTCGTCGTCTTTCTATCAGCCACGCATTCGTAGTCGCTCTTCATTCGGCTGTGTATTACGATTTTAAAGCTAGAGACGTGTCTTAATTTTGATGTATGAAATATCAATATTTTACTGATACTTTTGTTGGTGTTGATGGGAATTGGGTCATTCACAGTAATCAGTCGAATGGGCAGAAAACATGGACATTGATTGTGAATAACATAGGGCTAAAGCATTGCTATCATCACTTGCACTGCTATCATTGCTTTATACAGTACAAGTACTCATTATAATAACACACATGTAATTTTCTTTACCTTCAATGGCGTTATGTTACCTTAGTATGCACAACATTTTTTTTTTCTGACACTAACGTTCAGTGCTATACTTCCTGATGAGTTTTTGGTTGCTTACGAGAACTGAACGGCAATGCCATGGAAATGAAAATTTCAATACAAACATGCTGATCGACCAATTTCTTTGTCATACAAATTAGCTCAAATCAATGCACTGTGTGTGATGGAACACGTGTTGCACAGGGCGGCGGTCTCTTAGCGCGTGTTAAAAGTGACAGTGGCAAGCGTTGGGAATGAGCCCGTAAGAAAGGCCTCACACCTGTAAATGATTCCAATAATGTATCGTATCACATGAATAGAAATCAAACGATTTTGTGGATTGCACAGAAGGTTATATCCGTTAAGGGTGTTAAGCACTCGATGTCATATCTCATGTGTTTCACTTCAATCTGAAGTTGTATGTTTATCTGCCAAAACTCCGCCCAGAGGTCCTTTAAGCCAGATTTCTGAGTGGCTTTATCAATTTATCGAATATCCCAACATAAAGAATTTTGAGGGTTTACAGGATATTCTTCAACCATTTACCACATTACTGACATTCAAATTGCCAATCCACTTCTTTACGTTATTCATCATTGTATATACCAAAATATTATTCATACTATCTTGGTACATATATGTCTTTCTCTTTCTTTTCCCCGTCTCTATCTCTCTTCGAAGACAGACGAACAGACAGACAGACACATACACCTACACACTTATAATCTGTGAATAGTACTGTTTTGATTCCGTGTTTGATGATCAGCCTCGTTAATTTCCATTGATTTGTATACCTTCGTTCTTATAATTGATATTTCATGCTTAATCACGTATAAAGATTCGCTCTCATTGACAAAATGATAATATTCAAAGTAGGATAATCTTCAACAGATTTTTCTCTCGTACTGCTGCATCACCATTCTTGCTGATTATGTTAAATTACCATAAAAAGAAAGATGAAAAAAGGGATAGTAAAGCAATAGAACAAAAGACATAGCTTGATAGAGGAGATCAAGTTACGTGAAATAGTCAGTGAGGTTCATAGTACACGTGTAATCTCCAAAACGCCTTGCCTGGAGGGAGTGTGAGTGGGTAGGCCTACTGTGGCGCAAGGATATTCTCTTTCAATAAAGCGTGGATTCTGGCGCCGCACAGCTGACATTCAGCGCATGCGTGGTGAAAACGATCCGCCTGCAGGTCCCTGTCGAGGCATATTATCATTACAGTACACAAATTATGATAAAGTGTACTTCCACGCATGAGCGGGTCCATATGTGCTCTTCGAACGCACAAAACATGTGACACATGTATCCATTTGATTCGTGCCCATGGAGTGATATTCTCGTTGAAGAAGTGTAAATGCACATCATTAGCAGGAGATTCTGAGTGTTGAGGATTATTCGGTTTTTCTTTTTTCTTTTTTTTTTCCAACCTATCCATTTTCGTTTGAGTACTAACGTGTCCATCTGAGAAGGAGTTGTGCTTGTAATCTTGGGATTTCCAATCGTGGTAGCGTGTCAGCACAGATCAGGTAATGTGTCTGTCAGCCGTGATTGTTATGTATTTTGCTATTTTGTCTTCTGTCTGCCTGTCTGTCTGTCGAATGCAGTATGGTGCCTGATAAAATATATACATATATTTTTTACCTGGCACCACACTGCATTCGACAGTCAGTTAATGTCAAAAGTAAAATGTTATTGGTTAAAAAATATATGAAATTCACGTTTAAATTAGTCCATTGCATTTATAGTATTTTCACCCCTGACATATTTACACCGACATATATTCCGCAATAACAAGCTTATATATATATATATATATATATATATATATATATATACATAGGGCCTATATATATATATATATATATATATATATATTATATGGAAGGATATATTTTGTTCTGTACACACTTTTGTAGAACTGCACCGTGATTAATGCACACATAATGTGTTCATATTCTATATTTACAGTAATGAAAACAAAGTCATTCCCAATAAATAACTTCATTTTCTAATGATGTATTCACATTTATCCGTGAGTGCGGAAATCAGGTGTGATATAAAACATTTGAGTTTTCGAGCCTCTTTTAGGCAAACGCATACTGGCATATCAAGAAAGATAGAACATTTTTGAGAGACGTAAATCCGTATCCTACGAGAGCAGAGCCCTAAAAATTCATTCTTTTTTAATTTCCATTAACGTTTTTCAGACATTCAAGTCATACACAGTGTAAAACATTCTATTTTCAGCGAGAATTGAACCACTCTTTGTCGAAATTATATTAGGCCTGCATGTGTATAGGTATTGGTTTGAATTACCTGACTGGGAGAGCTTTAATTGAATTGAATTGAACTAAATTCATTTCTTATATTTCACGACGAAACCAAATACAATACTATGCATAACCATGTCAAAATCATCAAATTACAATACGAAACATAGGGACGTAAAGCTACAAATACAAAATTAAAGATATTACAATAATGAATATGAGCAAGTACATAACTCAAGGCTATTCTTAAGTAAAATAATGACGGATCGGCTTGCTGTTGTTCGTTTTTCATCCGTGAAGATGGCTGGATAGCCCATATTCAGCTACACTAAGCTGGTCTTCCATGGGGTCCAGTTGGATGTGGGGGGTGGGACCACTTCACCGGGTTAGACACCCTGCTCTTTACGATGAATGAATGAAGCGGGATCTTTTACGTGCATGAGCTGTGACTCTCTCATACACGGGACCTCCATTTTATGTCCTATCCGAGGGACAGAGTGTTTTGCCTCTTGCTAGAGGGGACGGTATGCTTACACACAACATTGCTCAGTCCAGACTCGGGTTCGAACCCGGGCCGCGTGATCGTGAGGCAGACGCGCTACCGACTGAGCCAACTCACCACCCTATTGCATGGGTCCATAACTAATTAAGGTGTGAAATAATGACAGAACTAGCTACGAAACAAAGAAACACATACCCTATATCTACACCATTACAATGCAACACTGAGAAACTGATCAACACCTTCAATGTGGTTCACTGAGAATTCTCGGCCCTTGAGGACTTACGGTTAAACGGTTAAACTGCTTGATCGTGATTGCTAGTTTTTCATTGTTAACAAAACAATGCATAGTATATGTTGGTCCTACAACAAGGCCTATGAAACACACACACATGTACGTAGGGCATTACCTAACACTTGTGTCCTGATGACGAGGAGTTCAGAATAGATTCTTCAAGGCATACAATGCATGCATATAAGAGATACAAGGTGAACGTAGTCAGACTATGGCCTTGTCTAGTGACATAAGAGAGGAGCTAAAACCAAAACAAAAACGAAACAAAGCTATATAAAAGGGAGAGAGAGAAAGAAGGCGAGAGATGGGAGAAGAACCATGTCGTGACGGTCCACTGTGTCTAATGAAAGTAATTGTTTTGCGGAACGATTAACTGAATGATAAGAAGGTGGTCTTATTATGAATTTCTTTTCACTCATAGCGCAAAGTGAAAAGAAAATCATGATACGCCTGTTTCACTCGAATCTTTGGCATTCCCAGTTTCAAATCAGTAGGATGACATTAGAACCAATAGATTAGATGACATGATTTTAAGCACAACCCACTTAGAGCACTAGAGGATAACACTGATAATAGAGGATAACTCCTTCAATTTTTCTCATTCATTCCCTGCACATTACTATTTTCTCTATCTTATTTGAACCACAGTAAAGTTTAGTCACCGTAGGCAAGTGGACATGTGGGTTTGTGGCACTCTGATGTATAGTTTGAATGTTAACCCTTTCGACCTCAAAGATATGACAAGTTCCCATCTAATGAATAGTGCAATCCGTTCTCGTAGAAAATGGGTCAATTGCTATACATCTTCTTTCACTGGCCCTTTCTCTTACTGACTGTCAATGTGTATATTTATTGTCTCCACCATGTTCCCTTATCCCTTCCTCGTCATTTCCACAGTCGCGTGCGCCTAGCATGTCGATGATGATGGATTACGAATTCCATGACTACGATGACGAATACACTCCACTGGAGGACAGTGGCGACCGCCGGAGATTGAAAAAGAAGAAAAAGAAACAGCTGACGATGTCGAGAAAGTCGATGCGCCTCCCGCCCGCGTCCGACACCACCTACCGCGGCGGCAACCACTTCGACCAGGAGAAGAGGCGGAGCTGCCTCTGTCGCGTCTGCTGCTTCCTCTGCAACTGCTGGACTGTTGTCATCGTTCTCTCCACCATGTGGGCGACGTGGTTGACGCTGTGGCTCGTTTCTACCTACCTCCTCGGTCCTGCCGGCGACTCGTCGTCGACGCCGGGAGGAGGGACGCACGTGAACGTGAACGGCGACATGAACGCGGACCTCGTCCGAATACCCTACGAGACGGCGAGCGCTAAGGGGGCTTTGTGCCTGGATGGCAGCGCGCCAGCGTTCTATCACCGCCCAGGTGAGTTCGTGGTCAAAATGTCTGCTAATCCTTTGTAAGGAAGCAGACACGTGACCGCAGTCTCAGATTTTTGACAAGTACAAAACTTTGTGATTTCTATCCATTTTGGATGACATAAGTATGATGATGTATTACAAATGAGGCAGGTGCATTACAGTTGATGAGCTCTGACCATACACTTTGCAAGTCCTCACAGTCTCTGTGGATTTCCATCATCTTTTGATAACCCATGTCGACAATAAAACTGCATGCCTTAGTATGAAGGTTCCCTAAGAAATGGAGTTATAACCGTGAAGTCAACGAATTTTGCTTCCGAATTGCTGCGTTGAAAATATATAAAATGCAGTTTGACAAGAGTAAAAAATAATTGATGTTAAACATTCATAAAACCATAAATGAAATTTGTTGTCTAAGTATCAGTTCAAAGCAACACAGGGCAACTTCGTTACTTGTGCTGAATTTATAATAAATTGCTTTGATGCATCTTGTTTCATCTCCAGCGACCATTGCAAAATCAAATTCATATGACTAGGTAGCCTACCCCTCTTCTACGTCGGTTAGCTATGCATGGTCATTTCTCATCTGTTTTCTCACCTGTTCATCACCATTATCGTCTCGTCGGTTCGGCTCTGTATCATCTTCACGTTAGTGCAGCACAACATTGCAATTCAATTCCTTCGAAAATCCTATCTCACACTTCCACAGCGAGGTTTTCACGATTGTAAGATGTCTCATTCCGCTCCATGGCAGCAATTAATAAAAAGATACAATTGTTACAGTGGGAACTTTCAAGCAATTAATCTTTCTCGCTGGGTCAAATCAAATTAACTGATCTTGTCGAGAATTCTGTGAATGAGACCAAAAGTGTACTTGTTTCGCTCTCTCCTAGGGTGTCTGGAGTGCTCTGCGAATACTTCGAGCTTCTTGGTTGGGCGCGAAATCGAAGAGTTGTCAAACACTGAGTGGGGAAAGACAATAGAGGGCGTTTTCATTTGTGGGATAAGTCTTATGCATAATGAAGGACACTGTAGTGAATGGAGCAGAATGAAGAATATCAGTAAAATCATATCGCTACTAAAAGTGAGAAAATAATTGTCTCACTGTCTATAAAATGATTATATGAGATGGTTGATGTCTATGGAGAGTTATTACATTGGTATGACCGAGATGTAGGCTCAGGACATAGGGTCAAGTTCGATTGTCATTAGGTCAGTACATTTTTTCTTTCACAGGTCATGGCGAAGGGAACGTGTCATGGATCGTGCATCTGCCAGACGGCCAGTGGTGCTACAACGCCACAAACTGCTTCCAGCGAAGTCGCACCTCCCTCGGTTCCTCCTCCCAGCTCCCATCCTCCATCGCACTTCAGGGCATCCTGTCCGATGACCCGGATATCAACCCGGACTTCCACCACTGGCACGCGGTCCAGCTTCACTACTGTGACGGGGCGTCTTTTTCCGGTATGCATGGCATTTCAAGAATTTGCACGCCTGCCAATGTATGACCCGTGTGCAAAAAGTGATTAGTCTTCTGCATGGGCTGACTTTAATCATAACTGACATGGAAATTAATACGTTTGTATACAGATAACAGACGGTGTGTTAGTAATTGATGGTTCACTCATGATAGAGATAGATACATGAATGGATGGAGAGACAGATAGCTAGATATTGAAGGAGAGACAGATAGCTAGATATTGAAGGAGAGAGAGAGGGGGAGAGAGAGAGAGAGAGAGAGAGCGGTTAAAAGCATGGGTTGTGAATGGTTGTAAATCTGTAGATAGATGCCCCCCCCCCGACTTTCTCCTTCTCTGTCGGTCTGTATAATATCCTCAATATCCTCAATCTCGGCTCATCGGATCACGCCCAGCGTGTCTGACAATGACCTGATAGTCGATCAACACATTCGTGAGACTGCCATCCGATACACTTCCGTATGTGGCCGGAAGCAACAAACTTTGCTTCCGACGAGTGACCGATGAGAAAAAGTCCCTGTAATGGGGGTAGTATTTTGTGCATATTGAGGCTTCACTTGGCAGTGTCTATTTTTCGTAATTTGCTTGTGAACAAAATACACTATCATCTTTTCCATAACGCGTTAGCTCTGTATTAAGTTCAAAGTTAACATACACTGTGCAAAGGCCCCCTGAAAAAAGGCATTGACTATTATGTACGAATTTGTATAATAATGTACATGTATACTGTACTTTTTCTTTGTGTGTCAGGTGGCAAAGGACCAACAATTCGAATGTCGGAAGATAGAGAGACAGCAGTGGCGGATCCAGGAGGACCGCAACCGGCGCACGCCCCCCTCCCTTTATTTTTTGTTGAAACAAAAGAAATAAAAAAAAAATGGTGGGAGGGGTGCGTGCGCCCCCCCCCCTTTAATTTTGTAAACGCGCCCCCTCTTTACGGAATTCCTGGATCCGCCCCTGGATAGATAGATAGATGGATACATAGATAGATAGATAGATAGATAGATAAATAGATACATTGTAGATAGGTAGGTAGGTAGATGGATATGATATTATGAATGGTATTTCATTGCGGTACTCGTGTCTCGCAGTAAAAAGAAAAACGACTGAATTGCACAAGAAATACATCGTAAAAGAGAAAATATGAATGCTCAGATTGTCAGGATGTTGTGCAGTCCGCCTTATATGAATGCTGTCTTAGTACATTGGGAATGTATGGTATACCGCCTTTAACATTTAACACAAGCACAAAGTGCTTCTTTGTAATGACTTTGAAACATTGTTGCATAAATACAATGCACAGTGTATTGACCAATCCACTATACCACCGACAGGGGATTCTCCTACAGCGCTCAGTGTCCTGGATGATGGCGTCATCTACCAAAGAGGGCGCTTGATCCTGGACACCATAATCGCTCATCTCCTCAGTGCCACCGGGATGAACACGGCACTCTGATTAAATGAAAATAGTTTGTCAATGAAATTATGATTATCATGATGCTTGCCTTTTGTTAAAAATGGAAGATTCTCAAGTGAGCTATGACCCAAATTTATACTCCTTCTAGTGTTCTTTTTCTTCTTTGGCAAAAGAATTAGAAAAAAAATTATAATAGGCCTGTATTTGCTCTTCAAATTCATATCAAACACTGTTTATTATCTTTTTAATCTCTTATAATGAGAACAATGCTCAGAGATAGATAGCACAATGTATTTCAAATATATAACGGGTTACACCTGGGCGAATAATCCTGATTTGTTACCAGCGGTAAAAATGTCATCCGCACGAGGTGCTTTAACGTTATACATAAAAATATCAAAAGTTGTACTATTAAATGTTGTGCTGTCATTGTCACGTTTCAATCGGCAGCGGGCGGGCTAGGGGTCTTCATGATGGCAGATCACGTGAAATCCCTCCTTCCGAATACAACCACACTACATGCCCTCGCAGACTCAGCCTTCTACCCAGACACATTCAACAGGACTAACTTCATGCACATACGGCTCCAGTTTCAGCGACTATTCAACCTACATCGATTGACAGGTAATCTCTATACATTTTAGTTGGAGAATAAATTAATGCTTAACCTTCTCTTGTTATCCATTTTTGCTAATTATTTCCACATTGTCGATTGTAAGATTTCTCAATCACTTTTTCTACTCCATCTCTCTCTTTATCTCACTTTTCAAGTTGATTCCATTCTTGTACACTTACACACACACACTTACACACACACACACACACTTACACACACACACACACACAAAAGCAAACAAACAAACAAACAGACAGACAAACAAACACATACGCATGAACATGATTACAATGATCACAATAGAAAGTAGCTCAATGTGGTCGAAATGTTCAAGCCAATTACCCCCTCTTGTGTCGGGCAACCACTGCGGTTCATTGCTGGTCATTGGCTGCAGAATTGTATACACGTGCATTCTTTAAAACATCAACAACGACAACAGCAACAACATTTCCAAACCAAAAGTACGCCGTGCTTTATTATCTTCTAATGTTAGGCCGGTGATCCTTCACCTGCAACATTACCCGACCTTAGTCTTGCATTACAGTGCCTCTTTAATTTATTCTTTCAGCAATGAATGATACGCTGTGTAATAACGAGGTATTGGTACACCGGTGCTTTCCTCTTCTTAGCCCCGTGTCAATGATTGTAATTGGCATCATACCATCTGCCAGTTGCAATTAATTATCTCGAAATATAATTAGGCCCTGTACTTTGTAAAGCTGCTTGTGCAGATGTAATCAAGGTCTATTCTTACGAATCTCGTCAGTCCATTACCAAGGGCAGCTAAGCTCCTTCAAGTCAAGTCATCACTAATGATTATGATTTAATGGATTGACCCGTTCATGCATACATACATTCATTCATTCATTCATTCATTCATTCATTCATTCATTGACTCATTCATTCATTTCTTATCTGAATGCAATCCGGATTGAATAGAAAGCTTCGCCATCACATCTGGCATTTCATGCGAATGCTGTACGCCGGGTAATTCTTTTATATCCAGGCACATACTACATGTATACTAGTAATCAGTCAAGAATATTGTTCCGAGCAATCAAATCAAGTCTTGACCCAAATGTAGAATATAACGGTTTTATAAATGGATAATTATGTTTGTCGGTCTTTGATTGCTCGTGTCCTTCAAATCATTCTACTTGTTTGTTTATCTGTTTGCCTCGCTTGTTCCCTTTCCTTTCAAATGCCCAGAAGGGTTGGATTCAAGCTGCTTCAAGTCCATACTGGTCTCCGATCCGGGAAGCACCTGGCAGTGTATGTTCCCCGAATACGGCGCCAGGTTTGTCAGTACACCACTCTTCATTGCAAACTCCATGTACGAGCCATGGTCACTGTGGTTCATTCTCAACATGCGGTGTCATCCGGCGTCTTGCCCCGACATCGCCCCACAGATGGTTCAGTACGGCGAGGACCTCGTCGGTCTGCTGCGGCAACACGCTGGGCTGTCTTCTGAAGATGGCGTGTTCGTAACGTCATGTTACGAGGGCGACCTCATCGGCCAAGGTTGGGGTAATGTCGTTGTCGACGGGAACTCGCTTCGGGAGGCGTTTGCAAAGTGGTACTTTAATCGAACTGACCCTGCATTAGCCGATCACAGATCGGGTTTAGACGTCAATGCGACCTCTGTGGCGAACACGACGACGACGTCGAGCTGGTCAGGCGTTCATTGGTCCGTTGACTGCATGGGCAATTACAGGTGCAACCAACACTGTGATTGGAGTGAAAAGCACTACGAACTGATCGCTGATCGCCTGAAAGCGATGGACGATTTCTTCATTCATCCGCCACCTAGTGCCCGTACCAAGCAGCGGAGAGCTCCCTACAAATCAAGAAAGTAACATTAAATGCTATTCTGTAATAATCTGTGTAAATATTCAGTAAACCAATGTTAACTTTGTGGGGGTTTGTTCCAGGGGAAAGTGTATCAGTTTCAAGAAGTATGTCGATAAGCATGACGAACAGTAATCACCTCTCCCTTGTCTTCCGATTAAAGAAAAATGTTGACGAATTGTCGCAAGCAGAACAAAACGCGAACCTCTACCTTAAACATGTGTACGGACGCTGGTGATGATCATCATCAATTAAAATGGAGATTAATTTCCAAAGGTTACAAATTGATTTTTTTCCTCATATTGTCTACCTTGTTGAGGGAATAAAGACACGCGGCATGCATCACATCAGGTTTTTATGACAACACGTTTGGCATGTATCGATGACATTTTAAGAAGGAGTTGACTCAAAGAGAAAGCCATGATTTTTGTTTGTAGAACATTTCTAAATAAAAATCGAATCCGAGATATATAATGGTAGAATACTGAAACTCTTCCACCGTTTGTCAGTCATCAGTGTTTGTATCATGTTATCTATCATGGCTTTAACGGGATATCGTGAAATATCATTTGTGGCCTTGTGACCTTACTTCATTACGCTACCTATACTCTATGTTTTGCTCAAAAAGGGACAATATTGAAAATATCGTTTATACTCATGAACATTAATAATTACTTATGTCTTCGCAGAAAAAAAAAATGAAGTATTTTTTTTTGCTGTGGCTTTTAGCAAATAGCTAGAGAAAAGAGATCAAGACACGGTTTACGAAGGAACACATTAGATTACCGCAAATTTGACACATGATGAAAAGGATGATTTTGAAATGTCCGTAGGACGACAAAGTATATAAAGATGAACTTTTGACATTTTGATGCTTTTGTCCATCTCCTCTTTCAAACATTAAGTTTCAATTGTCTTTTTTTTTTTTTTTTTTTTTTTTTTGCTCTTGTGGAAGTCTTTCTCGTTACTGTGGGCTAATGTGTCTGGGACGATTCTCAGCTCAGTACTTAGTGTTAGTGTATTTAATGCAAATCAATTTCGTCTTGTGCGTATGTATAGGGCTACTACCGAATTCATGGTGTAAATATTTTGATATGTTTTGTCATTATTTGCATTGAATTGTTCTCAAAATCTATGTAGTTAACGATTCTAGCTGTTTTTGAGAGCAAATAGGTCCTACATATTTGAAAATATATATATATATATAAAATTAATTGTTGTCGCTGGATTGAAGTATAGATAAATAGTTTAGATTTAAAAGAGAATGACAGCGATCATCAATGATATGATATAGCATGGGCTGTGGTGTGAGCATGGCTTTCATTATGGTGTTGCACGGTCCATGAACATGAGGGTAACCATAACATGGAATGCGTGCCAAGTGAATATTCAACAAAACATCATTTATGACTTCTTACGTCTTCCAAACAAGTAAAGTGCTGAGGTATATAAAATAATTATGTTCACACTGTCACCCTATCATCTCTAATATGCAAATTAGCTGCTAACTTACTACAATGAACTACGAGTTACGCTTACACTGTGCATAATCATCATCGATAATAATAGTATAATCATAGTTATCATAGCTAACCACGAGCTATCATGGTTTTACGCTCGCCGACGCCTTCTTGGCCATGTGATTTTTTTTTTAAATTTCATTTGTTCTCCTTTGATGATTACAGTAGGACCTCGATTATCCGGCCGTCGATTATCAGGCCATCGATTATCCGGATTCTCTGTTATCCGGACGCCGACTTGCTGACTTAAAAAAAAGAAATGTTTTCATGTCTTTTATTGCCAAATCTCACTCAAAACATGTCATGATATTTAGTAAATTGGAAGTAACAGGTGTATATACCCCTATCATAGCATGATGTACTAGAAAGTACTGTATTTGAACATCCAGCCAAATCGATTATCCAGATGCCCGCCGGTCCCGACATGGCCGGATAATTGAGGTGTTACTGTATAGTTCTTTGAGGAAAAGAAATCCATTGTCTTCATGGCTGAAAAAAAAAACACACCAAACGAATACATTGAGGATGTACGATAATTCCATTTGATACATACCTGTCGTTCTGACACTTTCTGTGATTTCATAGTTTTGTAATCTCTTTTGTGCGAGTGAGAAATAATGGACCTCATACGTTACAACTACAAGTACTTTTAATCGTCATACACGATACATTGCGAGAGGTATGATGGAAACATTAGAAGCGTGTTTAGATTAGACTTGAAGAAGTTTTTCATCACAAGAAGTTGACCAGTTGAGGAGTGTATTTGCAGATCGCTTGAAGTATGAGGATGAGGAGGACTGTCTGTAGATAGGAACATTATCTCATGTACTCCAAAATAATCAGCCCGCGAGATGTTAAAACCACTCTGTGGATTCGGACATCGACTGTGAAGTGGACAAGAGTATGCATAGCTGCAGGTCATGCTAACACAAAACACAACATCTAAAAGATAAAACCTAAAATACCTTTCACTCTATCGCTTCCCCCTCTCTCTTCTCTGTTCTCTTCATCTTCCGTACACTACTAGCCGCAGACTTTGCCAACGCTCTTCTGACACTATATAGGCAGATGGTTGTGCAATACAGTATGATCTATTTCTATATTTATGTGCTTATCACCGTGACACCTCTGCCTTACAAACATGCCTTTGAATACTCGTTTTGTATAGAATTGAACAGTGTGAACGCTCAGTGTGAACTAGATAAACAAGTTCAGAAGTGTCTATATTGTATCAATCTGTGTTAGATTAGAGCGTGTCTACTATTACGGAAGAAGAATAGATAGACACAATAATATGTTGAAGAAGTGTATGTATACACGGGTTACTTTTGACCAAAATGAATGCATCGTGCCGTGTGTATCTAATGAAAGTCTTCTCTTTTTATATTCGATTAATGATCCTTTATGATTACACTGAAGAAATAATCCACAAGTGTAAGGTATACGGTACTATTCATTGATAGACATTTTAGCACATTAAATGAACTATAAATCAATCTTACGTAAATAAATTAAAGTATTGTTGTTTTAGACAGATTAATTTGAACTGTAATCTGTAATCTTTCCTTGTGGTCTTCTTTTGATTATTGTTCGTGTTTCTCTTAATATATATATATATATATATATATCAGACAATCTGTGAATTCCACACAAATAACAATTCTTCCTGTCTGCCAAGCGGGGGGGGGGGGGGGGGGGGGGGGTGAGCATTGAACCCTGACCCAACAAGCCATGAGCACAATATACCCCTCTCCTCCTCCCCCACACTTAAAAACGTTCCGCGCCCCATGCATGTAACGACGGAATGAGCGATAAATTCGAATTTATTGATCAATATGCTAATGCAGACGTTAGT
This sequence comes from Diadema antillarum, assembly GCF_040938485.1. Classification (NCBI taxonomy): domain Eukaryota; kingdom Metazoa; phylum Echinodermata; class Echinoidea; order Diadematoida; family Diadematidae; genus Diadema; species Diadema antillarum. The sequence goes on along the minus strand of NW_027271071.1, from coordinate 1,008,336 downwards.
GATTGGCAAGCGTCGTAAGCTATATAAACAAAGCTGTAATTATGCATATGCAAACACATTACGGCGTTATGTACTGGAGCGTTTAAACTCTATCGCATGATATCTAGGGCAGAATCACGTTTATGTTGCCTTTTGAAATCAGTATTGTCATTTCACAGCAGTCTTTTTGAACACATAGGATAATCTGAGTATACAAACGGCTCTTGTCTCGAACATGAACATACAATATGCAGGGGAAAGGTTTGTTGGTCAACAATGCTACAGTATTTAAAAGCAAACACTCTTGATAAAGATGATAAATGAGTGATTGATTTAACCTTTTCTTTCCGGTTTTGAACAAAGTTTAGTATTGTATCATAATACCCTATATATGTATGTATGTATATATATATATATATATATATATATATATATATATATATATATATATATATATATATGAATGTACGCACAACTTTGCAAGTAAGTCCACTTTATTTACGGGTAATGATTGTAAGTTCAATGGTGAACATGTACGTTCAGGCAGGAGGTAAAACAGGTAAATGAGGTCACGAGTTAGAGGCGTTTTGAAAATTATGCAAGTTAAATATACAATCGCTATTATGAGCAGAATTGAGTCCTAATGAAAAAAAAGAAAGAATATTCTACCCAATGAAGTATTGGCAATGCATGATTAAAAAAAAGAGGATAAAGTTAACAATACAGCATTAGATCACAGAAATGTTATTTCGTATACTCGAGGGATAAAGAGGGTTAAAGAGGATGTCTTATACCATCCGTTTGCCAAGGTAAAAAGATCATTTTGGATGAGACGTCACTCTGAGTTGGTTGACGCCTTCTTGAATTCTTTTAAAGACGAACTCGTCTCGACGAAACCTTGTTACTGGGGCGTGTGAGATATAGTACGGGGGAATTACTGCATCTTGAAAATTATGGGAGTGTCGAGTACTGCGTGGAGCACGGAGAAAATGGGCAGCGGAAAGAGAGAGGGGAGAGAGAGGGAGGGGGATGGGAGGTGGTAAAGACAGGCGAAACAATTTGCAACGCCACGGCAATTGCTCACACGCCGTCCGTCCCCTCCGCGTGCTCGTATACAGACCGTGCATATCGGCATAATGATCATCTGGGGAGCTCGCTGAGGGACCTGCAGTTCGCGCGACGCTGGAACGCAGGAGACGGCATTCGCCACTCACTCACTCACTCACTTTGTTGGTACCTTTTCCCGCCTCAGTTCGGCAGCGAGGTCGTCTGGTCTGAGCGCTCTTCACCCAACCCGAAAAGCACGGGTCTCAAGCCGGTAAGTGTGATAAGTTTAAGGTGGCATAGGTTGGCGGCTTTCCATAGAACTAAGTTGTCCTTTTATATCGAAGTCATCTCTCTGATGTGATGGTAAGCTCATTCACGATGTTCCGGTCTTCTGAAAAGTGTTCGTCAGTCGAGTTGCGTTTATAGCTTTTTATAACTGGGACACACTATACTCTTTAATTACCCGCTGAGCTGAGGCATGCTCCGTAAGTTAAGTCCCTCTAACACCGTGAGCAGATTATCTTTGAATATATCAAGGGGAGCTGCTCGCGGCGCTCTGCGTTTTTATCCGTCTCCCATCTCCATCTCCCTCTCTTCCTCTTCCTCCCTCATTTTATTTCTCCCCTTGGCAATATCACGGGCGAGCAAAGTCTCTTTTGGGAACATTATCCTTTTGTACTTTCCTGAAATGTGAGAGAGGATTCTGGCTGCAATTTATAGCTTCGACGTGTTTATGTCGGGTAAGTAGCCATGATCACGTGTCGTATGGATTGTATACAGCAGTATCATTTTGCGTTTTTGTTTACTATTGCTTTCGGCTTTTAGGTGTTGCTGCGACGATGTGGTGTTACAAAGATCGTGTTAGAAACATGAAAGAGAGGACGATTAAACTCATCCGTTATTCTTTCAGACTATCCGGGCAATGTCAGGGAATGTAGGTCTATAGCTACATCAATGTTAAGACGACACTTTTTACTAAACAGAACTGTATCTTGATTTTTAATTCAATCGATACGTTTGTTGAACAAATAATGTTAATAAGATATTCATGGTTTTAATCATGAATTCGTAATTCAAACTGTTCATTAAAGGAGGATATTTACTCACTACACTGTCAATATGAATACTATCTCTTCCCCTCTGTCTTTCCTTGGCTGATAAAAAGATGAAAATAATGTAAATTTTTTATTCCAAATTAATTTCGTTTTCACTATAGTGTGATCACAGTCTTTAGGGACCACGCACAAATACATGTGTTTGTACATGTTTCATAAGTTGGGTGTGATTGCTAGCAAAAGCAAATCTGTACCTGTGACACGAAAAAAAAATGCTCTTGGCCTCTTGCCAAGCAGGGTGTAGAATAAAATTGATGATTTGAATTTTTGAAAATGATGCTCTAGACAAATGAGTTAGAATTGTAGACAAATATGTCAGATTGGTTCATATGCGCCTCATCTTAGATAACTGTTCTGGTATAAACCTTTAACAAAACAAACCCCTCTGACTGATTGCTTGATAGCTTGTACATCGAAACCTAGTTTGGAAAGGACAAACTTCTTCTGTTGGAACAGTTGGTTTGGTTATTGTTGGCAGTACATTGTATTATGATAAGCATATTGATAAAGATATCAAGGATAGTGATAATGATAATGATGTCAATTATGATAATGCTATCAATGACATTGAAATAAAGTTTGCAACAAGATGATCATGTTGATGATCTTGTCAATGTGAATAAAAGTTAGAATAACAATACCAGTAGCTAAAATGATGATACTAATGCGTAATTATTACCTGGATGAATCGAAATTTACACCGATAACTAAAACGGATAATGGGTTTATACCAACAAATTGCTGTACACACATTGCCTTTCCTATTACATTTACTTCTAAAGATCAATTCACCATGGAACTATACACTCCCGGCAAAACATAAATGTCTCTGACTACTGCGATTTGACAACAATTTCACGGAGTGAAAGAAAAAAAAAGTGCAAGTGAATTTTGCTGCCATTTAGCAGCTCAATGTTCCTGAATATTATTTTCATATCATTGTTTGTGTATGCGTGTGTGTGTGTGTGTGTGTGTGTGTGTGTGTGTGTGTGCGTGTGTGTGTGTGTGTCGTGCGTGTGTGTGCACTTTTCTCTATCACCAGCTCACTTAAATTTGATCAATGCACAGTGTGTAGAAAGCCCATGATAGGTGATCAATATTCATCTCCGTCTTCAATGGGATCGCGAGCGGCCGACTTCCTGTCTGCTTCCGTGAGCACATAGTGCATTGACATTCAATATGGTCACGTGAGATGTTATAGTCATGTGAGATGTCACATGACTATCATTTTGTCAGAGATTACAGACTGTGTCTGGTTATTTTGTGATAAGAAAAAAAAATCAATCCAGCAATCAAACGTCAATTATACATGTATGCGGAAATAACGACTATTCATTTCCTCTTTCCAAGAAATATTACGAATCAGAGGATTAAAATTCATGGTTTTGGTAAAAAAATAACACGTTTTTTAATTGTAATTTGTTGGATCTGAATTGGGAATCAAGATGTGGTAATTGAGGTCTTTAGGTATGTTTTGCTTTCTTTTTTTTTTGAAATCTACATATCTCTATTCTTGTAAAGAGAATACTCTATTCTTCTAAAGAGAGTACTCTATTCTTGTAAAGAGAGTAGTTCCATCATAGTGATTATAGTAAATATTGATTGAGAAATTAGATATATCATCATGTCATATGTGACTGCTATAAAAGTAAGTTGCAATGACAGAACCGCTCTTTGAGTTACATCAATAATCAAAATAGAGGCAAAAATTTTGTGTCCCAAAAACATCATAGTGAGAGCTCAAACTGCACTACGTCTGATTCCAATATCAAAATGTAATGACTAGTAACTAAAAAAAAGCAATTACCAGAGTGATATTGGTCTCTCATTGAAATGATTTTTTACCCCCCCCCCCAAAAAAAAAAAAAAACACAAAAAAACACAAAAACAAAAAAAAAATAAATCAAAATCCCTCTAATTAGCCATTGCTCATTTATTTTGACATGTATGTTATTTGCCTTTTTCTTTGACAAAATGGTAGAAACTAATAAAAAAGAGATCAGTAACTGAATACCATTACCTTTGAATTCAGAGTATCCAACTCGGAAGATTTAAACGTATTTTTATTTTATTTTATTGCTGATGCAGATATCTATGTTGTAGATAATGATGTCAAGAAGAGCTTACTTCCCCCTTTAATCCCCGTGTGGAAACTGTGAAAGTGGCACATCATTACGTCAACGATCTCCTTTGACAATAACTCCGAAGGTGCCAATGTCATCGTCCAATATTAACGGCATGCTTCACTCGGATGTGGATGCCCCCCAAATTGGCTTTCCAGCTGCGTGCAAGCAATTCACTGTCCTGCGAATAATGCTATCCAGTGCAGTCAAAGGTAGCAATCACGCGATATGCTATTTACCCCTATCACATTCTACATTATAGCAGGATGCTTGCAGTCTCAGTGTGTGCTACATGTGCAGTATATTGAATAGAATTAAACATTTTGTGAAACATACATTAATTGCCATATGAAATATCGTGATAGAGACTGTCACTGTAGCGATAATGCACATTAACATATTTAACTAGTTAAGGTCTTTTTTCTTAACTCGGGTGGGATATCTCATTTTTTTTTAAATCGCTGTCTTCGTTCTATTTCATTTGAAATAAAGATGAATATGTCACCTGCAAAAGAAAATTGCACAACACAAAAGCAAAATGTTTTGAGCTGAGCAAGTGGAAATGTAGGAATACCATTCAAAGGAATGCGCAGAAACATTTTCAATGTGGGAAAGAAATCTCCTTACATATGCTGTACTTTGTTAAGAACAAACATTCTGACTCATAAGAAGCATTAACAAAGATGATAGAAATGATTGTTAACCAAGCACACCAACCAAGAATTTATGCTCTCTTATGAGGTCTTATGATGTCTGAGCAGACTGCTGTTAAGATATACTAAGTGACATGGGAACCACATCTCAATGTAGACCTGCATGGGACCACGTGGTACAGTATCTCCAAACCTCATTCCACAGTCCTTCAAGCATTCTAGTTTGTGAAAGGGATTATACAGTTTTGGTTGAGATGGAGGATTCAGATTTTAACTCTTTACGATATAATTAGAAACCACTTATGAAATATTAAAGGCCATACAATTCTAAGAGTAATTCATAGTGTGATTGATGAAAATTGGTTTTTGAAAAGGCTATGATATCCAAAAACAAGTTATACAAAATAACTAGATATACAAGAGATAAAGATATACAAAAAACAAGAAAAAAGTAAAATAAAGTAGTTCTGATAAAAGTAGGATCCCACCTTTTATCAGGAACTCTTTGTTTTTCGGATATCTCAGCCATTTCAGTATTAATTTTCATCAAATAAACTTTGGATTCCTCTGAGAATTGTATGCCTTTTCATATTTTATAAGACATTTAAAAAAGTTCATTTAATCAATCAATCAATCAATTTCAAAGTTTATTTCATTTTTTCGACAAAAAAAGATACATTTCTCTTCAGAGAATAAGGTAAACAGAACATTGTAGAATGAAAAAACTATACAATAATTGAGAAAACGTATAATGATTATACATTATGATAAAAACAGAAGTGGTCGAAGTAAAGCATAACCTTGCGCAAAGTGCGAAAAAAAGTTGGAAACTTGAAGCCCCATCTCAACCAACACTATGCCATCCTTTAAAGTGAGATTTTAAGTATATACTATAATATCTACTGGTGTGCCAGTCACACAAAGCCATGGTACCAGGGTCGCGAAAAAGATGGAGAGAAAAAAAAAAATAAAAGCAAATTTATCCCTTATAGTCAGGCCTCTGGTTTGTTTATGGGCAATGGAATGAAGTGTATGTGTACATGGTCATGTGATTAGCAAAGAATTGAATTCTATTCATTTCTACTGATTTATTTCATATATTTTTGCCCCTCGGCAGAACTCCTATAATGAAAACACAATAGTCATAGTATGCATTGTGGTATTGATTGCAAGAGTGCTTATCAAATTTCATGCAATTTGTCTAACTGACCACATAGCCTTCCAGGCCCTCGTGACATACTGAATGTTTGAAAAACTCAAAGGTCCTTTGGCATTTATAGATATGATTACCAGTGCCTATTTTGTGAAGTTTGCTGAGGGCATTTATTGTGGTTTAGATACTCGTGGTAGCTTTCTCTTACCAGTACGACATTGATACATTAACTGTTATGCCATAACTAAGCCTGTTTGGACAATGGCTATGTTTTATATCAATTTTAACAAAATATTTATGTGAAAATCATTTTGAATATGCTTGATACAAAGAGGTCTAAATTAGCTCTTAATCATCAGCCATCCTATAGCTAGTTAGTTACGGGGAGCAAAATAGATGGTCATTTTTTTTTAAAAGTAGACCGTACTTACTGTTTTCTATTTTCTGACAGGGGATGAAAACAAAGAGTCATGTGTCATAACGTAAGAGATTCAACAAAGTAAGAAAATATCGTAATTATATTTAGTATATATAAGATTATTACTTGAAACAATACTGTATTTTCTGAATGTCATCACTAGAGAGCCATAGATATTATCAAGATTAATGGAACGGAGGGTTGACACTAACAAAACATCTGATAGTATAAACATTCACTATCACATTCTTTACGGAGAATCTGTGGAAGGGAAAAGGTAGATTATTCACAGCATGATAGCATCTTTGCTTATTTAAGGCCAAACAAGAGAGCCTCCACATTAAGATGTGACACACGATACTAACCGTGCATGTAATATACATGTTCGCCCAAGCTGTGATGGGCTTATACGTGGAAGAAACTTGCAACTTGCCTCGTTGACGAAGGCAGTTGCGCTCGGTTATCAACACTGGGAAGGCAGATGAACAAACAGAAGCCTCCCACATTATATACACACTGGACTCGGTTTCCATCGTTTCTCTAGCCCTCGATGGCATGGCTACATACTTGTTCCTATTGATGGGGGAGGTATTAGGTTTCCTGTATCCCAACTCTTGAAAAAAAAAAGTATATGAAAACCCCCAACAACTACAAGAAATAAAACAAAAAGACAAGAGAGGACAAACTACTAGTGAGATGAAGCGGTCGGAGTGGTTGACTGTCACAGTCAGACTGCCTCAAACTCCATATCAATTTTTGAAAGGGTAAAGGGCCTGCCACTCTTGAGGATTTTATAAAGGCACAGTGAGACAAGATGGCTGTCAACTTGCACTTAAAAGGATTGGGCGAGACACTTTCTTTGTGTGGTTCATCATTATCTATTTTCAGAAGATGATGAATGCCCTCTTGTAATATATGAATGTACCCTAGCTCACCCCCTTCTCTCCCCCCCCCCCCCCATGCACCAGTTTTCACGTGATTCATGAGTTGCCACTATGATGATGCTAACGATGATGATGATGATGATAATGATGATCATGATCATGATAATGATGATGTTGATAATGATGATGATGATGATAATGATGATGATGATAATGATGATGTTGATGATGATGATGATAATGATGATGATGATGATGATGATGATTATTGTTATCATTTCCATCATCATCATCATCATTATTATCATTATCATTATTATTACTGGAGTTTGAGTGCATGTCCCTGCATGCCAATAGGTCGTAAGGTTTAAGCAATTTAACAGAACAGTGTCATTCACACGAAGTAGAGACAAACAATTCCATATTTATGCTTTTTTTGTACCCCAGCAATTTCAAATAACTGACTCTTTGTTGGTCAAAATATAGAAGAATAATAAACAAAACTTGTGTGCAGTCATCGTAGAATGTACCAACATTCACACAGTCTTAAAGCTGAACTTCTATTTACTATAGTAAATAGAAGTTGTCTATGTCTGTACTATCTTTCTTGGCAAAGGTCTACGTTTACCATGAATTCTAAATTAGTTCATTCCTACTAACCTCTTTCCCACCTGACTACAATCCATTGATATCAGTCAAATACTTGCCAAGTATCCTATCAAACTGCTAACTGAGCTGGTCAAAATGTAGTGTACATATTGTATAACCGCTACAGATATTAGTCTTATTCTGTCAGTCTACATAATGATTATCACCATGTTACATCCGATTAGCATGTGTCGATTCGTACTATATAGCTCACCTGCTGTTTATGAACTTGGGTATTGGCATTGAAGACTAAGTGTTCCTTTTTTGTAGTTGTTTCTGTGATTATTACGATGTTGGGTGTTTCAGTTTTACCACAAGATAGTAAGCTCTGAACAGAAGAGCATCTATGATGACTGTTCAGCTCACACTGGTCATGCCGAGAAAGTTAAGGCTGAAATATTTAACCAAGTTCTTTTCATTTTCTCTGAATGTTAGAGTATAAAGTGTCTTCAGCAAACACACAACATCAGCTCTCTGGTTTGTCAAAAGCCGATGCCTCAGTAAGACCACGTAATAAGTGCAGCAATGAGTTTATCACGTTAGATGTTGCCCCTGGATGTTGCAGGCAACGAGTACTCGGTTTTTCTGAAATTATAACACCTGGGAATATAGCCGTGACTGAGAGAATAGTGTATCAAGAAAACTGCAGACGTGCACAATGTATTCTCAGGTAACTCAAGTCTGCATCAGGAACATCCTTCTCTCTTGGGATGTATACGGTGGGGGTGGGGTGGTGAGGAGAAGAAGAGGATGGGATTATTTCTGTCTATTGAATTAGGAGCGCGAGTACTATGGAGTCACACTTAGGAACAGAAGCAAATTCATTCAATTTACCCTTGCCAGTGTAGCGTGTTTAAACATTAGAAGCAAAGCGCTCTGTGGAGAGGAAGAGGAAAGAGGAGTTAACGGCTTACTCAGTCGACACGGGATACTCTGGCTACCGCTTGCTTGTGTCGGCAAAAAAGTGCCCCACATTTGCTGGTAATCAGACGACTTAGCCTGGATTCAATGTCCTAAATGACTCGCGGCTCTACCCGAGGCAAGTTGTTTGATGATATCACATGTCTGCTTCTTCAGCAGGGGAGAGTTTCACCATTTTTTTTTCCAGAGATTTCTCCAATTTCAGTTCCACCGCAGTGGAAATGAGGGGAAGGATGAAAGGAGAGAAGACGAGTTCCTGGGTAGTGATAATTACATGGCCCTATAGCAAATTTGCAGCCGTGTTGAACTGTTGATCAAATACCATTGGTTAGGTCTGGCCTCTCGGTCCTAGGTGATTGTGTCAATGTGAAGGGTTCGATGGCCATGTGCGGCCCTAATGGCCCTATCTGTCTGACGGCAATTTTGGTTAGACAAGGTGATGGGTAGATGATCCTTGAAAGAATGAATTAGAGACGGGAGGAATTCATATAAGATACGATACATCAGAATCGTTGCTTGGATGTAATAACTTGCAGGATTTTTTTTTCGCACTTCAGAGAACTGCCAGTAATTGTTGGGCATGATTTTTCACTTCTGAAATGTTTATCCAAACTTGGTAGGCCTGTGTGTGGCAGAAAGTGTGATATACGTTCTTATTGCGTAGATAACATTCATTCTTAACAATGACTAATAGTGCCTGAATTTCTGATCCGTTTCCCTGTCTGACACACACACATACACACATTTATGCACACACACAAATATATACACACTTACATCTCTCCCCCTTCTCCTCCCCCTTCTACTATCAATCCGCCGAATCTCCCCCCCCCCCCTATCTGCATAAAGTGCAAGCGCCCTCACATTTTGTCCCCAAACTCCCCTATAAGTCTGCCTTGTCGTCTCGATTTCAGCGGTGTTGAATCTTGAGCAGGCCCTTTATGCATGGGGCATGTGCGTAGGCGCTGATAGACAACTTGATCAGCAAAGGAAGAGAAAGGAAACACCTGGGAGGGGTGTATGAGGTGATGGGCAGCCAATGTTGTGGAGGAGTTCTTTTTTTTTGGGGGGGGGAGGAGGGCGAAGTCTGTGTGTGTATATATTACCAGTTGTTGATGCACATGCATTTAAAAAGGGACTTGCTTCCCTGTATTATGGTAGAAAGCAGAAGGCAGGGTGTGTGTGTGTGAAATGAGATGATGATTTAGAGATGCCCTCTTCTCGTTTTTAATCAGTGGTCAGAGGAATGTGCTTCACCGGAATGTGGAGATTGAATTGTAGGCCCTAATGAGGAATATGGCGTCATGAAGAAAATAGAGCCAATTTCATGATATCCTCCCAATCTTAGCTGTCATGTAACAGCATTTGGCATAAAAATTGCCTATAGCACTTTTAAAAACTGCCTATAGCACTTTTAAAAACTGGATCCCACCCTTTTATCCTTCAACAAGAGATTTAACAGTCATTGCTTTCTCATTTTTATCTGTGACAAACAAACAGTATACTTGCTTCTTGAAAGCAACCATTTCACAGAGACTTTGCATTTTTATGGTTGTTGCTGGCACCCCACAAAACTAAAGCATACATTTGGCATTGCCAAAAGATGGTTGTATTGGCACTGCCATACATACCCAAAGGCAACACTACCTTGTGTATCAGCAGAAGATGCTTCAGACAGCGGTCCTCATGGGCCGTGCACCGATTGTCTATGGTATACTTGATTGATGGGTCTAGTTGTTAACTCACTCTATGGTGATTTCATATCAGAGGGAGTTAATTAACCCTTTGTGTGTCCAAGTACTTTTCATCAACATTCAGTATCAAATATAAAAATTTGGTTCAAAATTGACCTATATACTTAGAAAGCCCATTCAGGTGTGGTAATGCGACCATGTTCAACACTACAGGATGACCGTCGTGACGTACAATGGGGATTATGATGACGTGGTAATCTTTGGTTCCTGACAATATTAGTTTCACGACATTGGTCGCAATCCTCAAAGAAAGCAAACCAGTGTATGTGTGACAGCAGGCGAGCAAAGCACCAGAGGGGTTAAAGACATAACTATGGGCAACAGAATGGGCAAATTAAGCTGAGGATAACAATATTATACATTGTGGCATCGTTTTTTAAGTGCTTTTTCTCAAGCAGAGTTTATGCTATCAGAATAATACAAATCCTCACTTTGATAAAACAAAATGAGCTGTAGAATTAAAGAGTCACATGGTCCGTTTTCAAAGGACGAAGGTGTTGTTGCTGTTTATAAATCGAGAAAGAACTGGTTGAGTTGTATTGTCGTCGGGTTTACCGATTTGCTGTCGCCTCGACCCAATTTGGCGTGAAAAGTCATTCGAGTCCCCGCATTCGAGTACTCGGCAAAGTGAAGCGTGCGTGTTTTTGTAAAACGACAACCCTTACTATTGATTTCTGAAGCACATGGAGCCAGTTTCTCTTGACCGGGGTCCATTTTGACATGTGTTTGGAATGAGAAAGTGTGTATTACAGGACCCATTAGTCCATCAGATACTGTGTTTGTCAATTCGAAGTGATAGCTGTATTAGGGTCTGTGCTAAAGGACACATTAGTCGGGCACCTTATTGTGTGTCGGATTTGGGAGGGTAATTTGCAGAATGGATTACACCGCTGGAAGCACGCCAACGATCTTGTCGGGACGGTGACATCCAGCACTAATATTCTCTCATCACATGGTGTGCCTCTCTCTGACGGACATTAGAGAAGGTATCATTAAGTCCTCATTCAAACGATCTCTATATATGCCTTTGATATTTGGGAGACCATCTAAAGAAATTCCTGGCTTTTACCCTGTACTGCCTACCGACAGCTGACCGAAGTGCCATATATTCTGCAGGATGAAATAAAGAGTAACAATGAAACCAGCTACTCATCCCAATTCATGGCTGATGACCCACCAGTATTGATTTTCTTCCACCCACAAAAGGCTATGCCCTGCTCCTCGGCCAAGTTTGAGAGTGGAGAGTGATTGGGATGATGGTCTTTTACTCTCAATGTTCCAGACGGGAGCAAAACATGTCTTTCAACGCAAACACATTTTGGCTGTAATTTGCAAAATTCTAGCCATCACATTCTGCAGAAATCAAGCTTGACAGAAAATTTCCCCAATGACAGGTAATGAGACAGAGTTGCAAAATTAATGAGGTCAACAAAGATTATCACTTTAATGAGAAAAATGCCCACATTGAATTGCGACACAATGTTTATACTTGCATTACTTGAAGCCCTTCACAACCCGAAAAGAGAAATGAACAGCACGCTTTCTTCCTATACTATGAACCAGCCTGCAGATAACTATAACGCTACATTGTGGCAAAAACGCTGCCCTGGTTTTGTGTTGCTTTGTTTTTGTTTCTCTTTTTCTAGATTCAAATTTGTAATTTGTTCATAGCACGCACGCATGCGTATAGACTGTCGAGTTACACGCTTGAAATCATGAGGGAAACCGATGCGTCACACTGACTTGACAGACGTTGCCATTTGTTACGGGCAGGTGGGTAAACTCATGGGCATTTTACTCTTGCGTGTGGATGCACATGCAGCGTTGTCTTGAATCTCCCCAGTGTGTGTGACTAAATTTGGAGTGTCTCGCTATGTGCAGACTGAAAAGCGTAACCCAGGCTCCTGAGGTGAATGTGAAAACATTCGCTTTAAAAGTGAACGCGGGGATGTCCTGCACTTTTAGTACTTTCTGTGTCTAAACTATAGTAAACTCATTCTCGCGGTTAAGATTTCTATCATGCATGAATGCTTCGATAACCTAGGTTTACTGACACACTGGCATGGATTATTAACTTAGTTAAGAGATTATACGATGAAGGATGATGAAGCACATCATAGTCGCCATCATTTGTTTTTCAGTGTTGCATCATTAATTTTGTAGCATTTTATTTCGTCCACATAAATTAATCCTAGCCTGAAAGGGGCCTGAATAGAGCCTGCTGAACAGGGCCAATAATGTACACTTAATAGCAATTTTGTACTCTTCACAAGTACAAGTATAGGATCGGGCAGACATAGGTTGGTTCAAATGGCATACTAGTAGATGTATACATACATACATTGGGTTTGTTTATGGCAGAGTACACAGCAAAGGAGATAATGGCATATGAAAACATAGGATTGGTTATGCGTCCTTAACAAGGTAACACATGTTTCTACACCGAATATGTTTGATGACCAAATAGAGATTACATCATTGTGAGAGCAAAAACATGGAGAGAATGAAAGAGAGAGACAGAGAGAGAGAGAGAGAGAGACAGGGTGGGGGGAGGGGGGAGAGAAAGACAAGTCAACAACTAAGTGACATTTAGTTGACCACCCCCATGAGACTGGTATCTGATGGCTGCACTTAAGTCACTTCCTCTGGGGGCACTTTTCTCTTGCTGCTTTTTATTTTTTCTCTTGTGGTTCTTTCAGTGGAGAACAGCATTTCATGACAGACGATGCCTCTTCTTTCATGCTTTTTTTTCTTGAATGACTTCTAAGAGAAAATGTCACGAAGTCCTTGTGGTTGAAATGAAGGCCTCCTGTGGTGTGCTGTATATCTTTCTGTGTCTGCACACATGGCAGCTCATTGTCAATTCTGCCAATGACCTTCCCTCCCCCCCCCCCCCCCCCCCCCATCACCACCACTATTCCAATCTCTATATATATCCAGCTCCAGAGTCGGGTACATGTATTTCTTTTTCTCTTTATGATGTTCTATACCCCATCTCTCTCTATCCAAGGGTTTCATTAAAGTCAGACATTTACTCCAATTTTCATTCTTTTGGTGTCCCTTTCGAGATGCCATCCCCTCCCCAATCACTATCAATAAAACTCAAAACTGATGAATATTTTCTCCGATTTTTTACCCATGATATTCTTCCTATCTCTCTGTTTATGGAGCCCATGGCAGATTCATATCACTTATGTTCTATTCCCTGCCCCCCCCACCCCCACATGACTTCCCTCATCACTTCTTACTTATCTCTAAATTTACATTTTTTTTTTCAATGATAGCAGGCAGACGGCACTCATATTAAAGTCTTCTGGTTCCTCCTCCCCCCCCCCCTCCCACCCACCACCATCACCTCCAAACCATTTAACCTACACCCAAGCTTTATCTACCCATCTCTAGACTCACTAATTTTATACTGTTCTGCCCACCCTTTTGTGTCTTTCAAGAGAGATTTAATAGCTCTATCGTAGCTCCCATCCAATAAGTTCATCTGCATGTTTCATCTCTATAATTATGCTTTGTGTCTTTCTCTATACCTCCTATTTCCCTCCCAACTTTCACTCTTTATAATCTGTCATTCGTACTGAAACATTCGCTTATTCATTTCATGTCTGTTTGAAACCTTGTCCTTCTTCCTTCACACTCAAAACTTCTGTTTCTGTCTATGAGCATCCTTCTTTCTTTATTTCATTCTGTCTTTCTTTCTTTCCTTCTTTCATTCTCCATTTTTGGATTCCAACTATTTGTATTTCTCCATTCTTCCCTCATGTCCTTTGTTTAAAACAGGTTGAATGAGTTCCTGTGATTTTCGGGTCAAGAACATTATTTTTGTTATTGTTAGAATTATAATGTTTCTGATAGTATCATCGTTGTCATTAACAGTATTGTAATCATCATAGTTATAATCGTTATTGCTTTCATGACCACTATTTTGTCTGTGAATAGTACTATTACCATGATCATTACTATTGTTGTCATTACGACCATTCTGTATATGAACAAAATTATCATCAGTGTTATTGTAATCGTTATCATTGTGATATTTGAGCAATCATGATACAGTAAAATACACTCCATAAGATAACTGCTTGATGAGAAATGAGAGAGAATTCCAAGTGCAGTGTCAATTTTGAATGTAGTACTGTAGGTGCCATATTATGTCTGCCATATCTAGAAACTCATATCTGGATCCCCCCCCCAAAAAAAAAAGAAAAAAAAGAAAAGGAAAAAATTAAACCAAATACTTGCACCTAGTTGAAGTGCTAGATGTTAATCTCATCGAATTTAAGTCTATTTAATATCCGGTACACAGGAAGCAACTCATCGTCATATTGTGAAATCTTCATTAGATGTGAAGTTTTTGCACATAGCGACTCTACTTCATAATAAATACAGTGCGCTATAGAACAGAGAGAGCGAGAGGGAGAAAGGAGGGGGGGGGGGGCGAAGAGAGAAATGTTAAAAAAGAAGTTACATATATTAGTTTGGAGCTTCCTGGAAGTTTGTACTGAATATTGCATGCACATGCTTCTAGCCTGGATCGTGGAATATGTTTAATGCTGCGGGCAAAGAATGACACAGCGGTTTGGAGTGCCGCACGGCTGAATTGGTATCAAATTTCCCTCGTTCGGTTTGAGACAGGGAAATTTCAGAGCAGTGACAGAATTTCCCCCATCAATCACTGACTCTGCAGCGATAATCAAATTATCACATTATTTGATTAGTAAGTGCTGGCGTTGACATATCTTTAGGCATCATGGCAGTGCTTGAATCAACACGTTGGCAATGCCAGTTTAAATCTTTGTCAGTGAATAAAATATGCCGCATGAAGCTTTGAAGATACATAGAATGTATTCACACACAAATGTATATATTTCATCTCTCTTTCTCGCTCTCCCTCTCTCTCTCTTTATGAAATGATAGTAATAATAATAATGATAATAATAACAATTATTATTATTATTATTATTATTATTATTATTATTATTATTATTATTATTATTATTGTTATTATTAGCATCATCATAATTGTTATGATATTCGTTTGGGCCACTAAAATCGTTTAATTTGACATGTTGGAGATCCAAAACAGAAAATATGGTGGTCCGAAATGAAAAGAAAGCAAAAGTTCATTTTGAATTTTAGCTACCAGGCCACCGCTAATAACGAGCTCCATATATATGCATATATATATATATATATATATATATATATGATTTCATGTAGGCATTTGCCTAGTCATTTGCTCAATACAGAATAGATGTTTATAAGAGAAAGAAAGCTATACATCAACTGTAAGTAGAGAGGAAGGGATAAAGCTATTTTGGCAATACATTGTCTACATGTATTTATCAAATTTTATCTGTTTACCCAATATACGTAGAAACATAATATTTGCATGCACATAACAAATACATCAAAGCGGAATACTTACAGATGGAAGGAGACACTGCAATGTTTATTGATGTGAACTGTTCTGACTAGTCGAAAGATGGATTTGTCGAATTGGGATGTTTACGTATCTGCAGCTGCTAGTAGTCTCGTAGGGAACCTGTTAAACAACTAGATGAGAAACTATCAAGTGTGAGAATTATTGTACCACTCTTTTGATCCTTACAATCCTAACGTTCCATGAAGGATGTGCCTGAAACTTTTCCAAATCCGGGGAAGACTGTATTTTGTTTGACTAGATATTTCAAGGCAGACTGAGATGGTTGTGTCATGAATGTTCCCACACGATGATGCAGGAATGATGCAAAGGCAAACTCAACCATTATCTAACAATCTAGTGATCTATTTGTGTGTAGTAGACATAATTTTGGGGTCTGTTACCATTGATATTTTTTACATGGATATTGGCAGAACTACCTTGAATTACCTCATTTTCAAAGTCTTTTTTTAAGCTAAAAGATCATGGCTATTATGTGAGGTCTCCGAGTTAGCTATATTTCACCTGTGTTGCATCCATTCAAGTCCTTGAGTCTGTTGCACGCATGGGGGCGGGGGTGGTGGTGGTGGGGGGGGGGGATGCATTGTGCAGTCAGTGCAAAGGAATAGGATTTAATGCCATTAAGGGTGTATGTTGACTTCTCAAATTGCCCTGTTCTCCTGTGAATCAGAGGGGTAACACACAGATCAGCAGCTCATGGTGCCGCAGGACCCGCGCAAGGCCATGTTTCCGCCGTCTCATTAGGGCAGTGATTACCATTCGGGAAAGGAGTCCCTTGTTAGAATCCCTTTCCTGGCACACACTTCTGTACTCTGTCAGAGACTCCACCTCCCCCATTTCAGGGGTAGATCTCTCGCTTTAATGACATTTTCTCAAAATTTCCCACCCTCCTGCTTGAATTGGAATTACTCCCGCTCTAGTCATGTGTCTTCGGCTTGTGATATGCGTGTATTTTCTTGAGTGAAAATGTAGCTTTCTCCCGCCCAACTGTAGTTGTGATTATATAGTCTTCAACAATAAGGCTAAGACAGGGGCAGATCTAGCTTTTTGCTAAGAGAGGGAGGTGTGAAGTTCAGTTTGAACCTTGGCAAACAAACAAAAAAATAATTAAAAAAAAGGTTTTCATACTTTTTACCACCATTTCTCTACCCAACATCTGCTGAGAGCAAAAAAAAAAAGAAAGTCTTCACATGTTTGTTTGTTTTTTTGCTGCCACTTCTCTGCTCTACTAACAAGCAAGAAAAAAAAAAGGAAGGAAAAGCTGGGGGGAGGGTAACCCCCTAACCCCCTACACTGTAAGAAAGCACGAGAGAACATTCTATATCCCGAGATCTTCCAGGCCAGGGCAAAAGGGACGTGTACACATAAATATTGTGTGCATATTCATGAGATCAGGTTCTCCAGTTAGTTATAGGGCGATTATAGGCGGGAGAATCCCCCGTTTAAGAGATAGTTATGTTTGCAGTCTCTGTTCTTTGAATACCTTTTCTTTGGTTATTTCCATACGTTATAGTCTTATTCTTTTTATTTGTCTTCTCTGTAATTCACCTCTTTTTTAAATGTTTGTATGTGTGGGGAGGGGGGGGGGCTCTGTACATTTTTAGAGTTTTGCATTTTCTTGTAGTCATTGCCTAGCATGTGCAGTCTTTCACTTTATACTCCCACTCTACATGTCTTTAGTCTTTTTTTCGTGGTTCATCCTGTACCTGTATTCCTCTACTGCTTTTTCTCCACATTTGATCATACCTTTACCGGTCTATTTCTGTCTGTCTGTCTCTCCCTTCCTCCCTCATTCTTTAAACACCTCACATTTCCCTTCTTGCATCCATATACAGACTTGTGATAATGAGTGTGGGACAAGCGCGCCGGAAGCAGTTTTGGATTGGGGGGGGGGGGGGCAAACATTGGAGGGGGCTCAAGATTAGACCATGCATATGTTACACAATATACACATACACACACACACACACACACACGCACACACATCTATTATATATATATATATACATTATATATATGTAAAGTGGCGTACGGTGGGTTGAAACATGGGGGGAACCATAAAGTAATTTTGACGGTCTGTATGCTTGTGCGTGTGTGCGTGAGCAACAATGGGACTACAATACATTACGGAATGTGATACATTCAACAACGCAGTCATTGAGGAACATTGTAAGTTTTCCTTACATGGATTATGGAATGACGGTGTGAAACGATCGACAAATTATATACAGTCAGCAACATAAGGTGAATGGCATAACAATAAAATGCGAGCGAGCGAAGCGAGCGAGCTTGAAAATTTTGATATTCTACAGTTCCAACACTGGAGTTTTAATTGTAGCTACATATTTCGCTTTGAAACAAATGGGGGCGCATCGGGCGCAACTGCTGGCAATTATTGGCAGCAACATTAGGAGACTGGCATAACGATTCAATGCGAGCGAGCGAAGCGAGCGAGCTTTAAAATTTTGACATTCTATAGAGTCCAACAACTGCCGTCGTAGCTATGTTTTTCGCTTTAGAAATTAAGGGGGAGGCGCACCGGGCGCAACTGCTGGCAATTACTGGCAGCAACATTAGGAGAATGGCATAACGATTCAATGCGAGCGGGCAAAAGCGAGCGAGCTTGAGAATTTTGACATTTTACAGTCCCAAAACTCCCGTTTGTAGCTATATCTTTCGCTTTGGAAATTAAGGGGTGGGGCATCGGACGCAACTGCTGGCAATTACTGGCAGCGACATTAGGAGAGTGGCATAACGATTCAATGCGAGCGAGCGAAGCGAGCGAGCTTGAAAATTTTGACATTTTACAGTCCCCAAACTCCCGTTTGTAGCTATATTTATCTTTCGCTTTGGAAATTAAGGGGTGGGGGCATCGGGCGCAACTACTGGCAATTACTGGCAGCAATATTAGGAGAATGGCATAACGATTCAATGCGAGCGAGCGAAGCGAGCGAGCTTTAAAATTTTGACATTCTAGAGTCCAACAACTGCCGTCGTAGCTATGTTTTTCGCTTTAGAAATTAAGGGGGAGGCGCACCGGGCTCAACTGCTGGATGCGAGCGAGCGAAGCGAGCGAGCTTGAAAATTTTGACATTTTACAGTCCAAAAGCTGCCGTTTGTAGCCATATTTTTTCCCTTTTATTCATATATATACATATTTATTTTATTTTCTTTGTTTGTTCACTTATTTTTATTATCATTATTATCATTTTTTTGGGGGGGAGGGGGGGCTTTTTTTTTTGGGGGGGGGGGGCAAAAATGCGTTTTGCCCCCCCCCCACTTTTTGGATTGGGGGGGGGGGGGGGGGGGGGGGGCGGCCGCCCCCCCTGCCCTCCCACTTCCGGCGCCTATGGTGTGGGATTTGTACCACACCCAACCACACCCAGGCCTAGGGAGAGTCACTGGTAGCAAGTTTCATGGAATAGAATGACTTAGAATGGCATTTCCGTGCTCGTAGAATCCTATTCATCTTGCTGTTTTGCTTTGCAGACATAATCTTAACCAAGCTTTGTCACGATCGGGGCTGGATGTGTCATTCTTTGGTATAGCAGCAAATGTAGCAAAGTCACTTAAGCTGTTTGATATACCCCCAGACCTTTGATATGATACGTGTATCTAGATGAATAAGCTTCGAGAAAAGCTGACAGAAGAACTGTAGGTTATCTCACTGAAAGAAAAACCGGGCCTACTGGTAGTATGCCAGATAAAATATGCAATTCTACTTTCAATTTCTACCGTAGAGAAAGTAGTATGTTACCAATAATTATGTATGTAATATAATTAGCAATAATAATTAGGAACAAATATTATTGTTATAATTAGAAATAGATGTAATTCTACTTTCAATTTTCTACAATAGAGAATGAGGTATATGGTTTCCCAATGCGTATGGAATAAGGGAATGAAGAATACGTGTACCTATACATGCTTTTTGCTGTTTATTATCTGTATTTATCATCACACTCAGACATATTAAAAAAAATACATATATTGCTTGCCTATTGGGGTGTCTATATATATGGAATAAGAGAGTGTTACTATTTGTCACATTGGATTTCGACGATGATACATTCATTTTTCTTCCAGTGCCACTGTTGTGTATAAACGAATTTGTTTAGTGATGGTTTGTTTTGTTTGATACATTATACGAGGTGTTTGTTTGTCTTTGTTTTTTGTTTTTTTTTTCTGTTGAGAATTTTACTAGGCAGGTAGTTCACTGCTCCTTTTGCGATGATGACATTTTGAGAGGACGGTGCAATTTTCCCCCGCTGCTGACTGCGCAGCTGAAGGATGTAAAATCCCCTCCCAAGCTTAAATGTAGCATGAAACTGCTGAAAGTGATTGAAATGTGGCCACACCATTCACTCCAGGGCCCTGCGGCATCCAAACTGCCGTCCGCCCCCGCAAAATAGCTGACACAACTGCCTGATTGGAGAGCGTTTGGTTCAGTGCGCCCCGAAAGTTAGCTATATCCATTTCTCCCATCAATGCCCGGAAATGAATGACAATTTATGGATAGCTTTTCAGCTTGAATCAAACTAGCGGTTCCTACCGATTCGCATTGATTTTTTTGCCCGCCTGGATTGCAACGGCGTGGACTGTCGGACGATCTGCTGTCACGCAGAAAATTAGAACAGAACTGATATGCAATTCTAGAGTGTCCTTTCTGTTCACTCCTATTTCCCTGCAGTATAGTTCTTCCCGTCTGTCTGTCTCTCTATCTACTCTCTATCTGTCTGTCTACCTATATCTATCTATCTACCTACCTACCTATCTATCTATCTATCTATCTATCTATCTATCTATCTATATCTATCTATCTATCTATCTATCTATCTATCTATCTATATCTATCTATCTATCTATCTATCTATTTATCTATCTATCTATCTATCTATCTATCAGTCTATCTATCTATCAGTCTATCTATCTATCTATCTATCTATCTATTTATCTATCTATCTATTTATTTATCTATCTATCTATCTATCTATCTATCAGTCTATCTATCTATCAGTCTATCTATCTATCTATCTATCTATCTATTTATCTATATCTTTCTATCTATCTATCTATCTATCTATCTATCTATCAGTCTATCTATCTATCAGTCTATTTATCTATCTATCTATCTATTTATCTATATCTTTCTATCTATCTATCTATCTATCTATCTATCTATCTATTTATTTATTTATCTATCTATCTATCTATCTATCTATCTATCAGTCTATCTATCTATCAGTCTATCTATCTATCTATCTATCTATCTAATATCTATCTAATCTGTCTATCTATCTATCTATCTATCTATCTAATATCTATCTATCTATCTATCTATCTATCTATCTATCTATCTATCTATCTATCTGTAGATGTATTTATATGTATCTCACTTCTCT
This sequence comes from Diadema antillarum, assembly GCF_040938485.1. Classification (NCBI taxonomy): domain Eukaryota; kingdom Metazoa; phylum Echinodermata; class Echinoidea; order Diadematoida; family Diadematidae; genus Diadema; species Diadema antillarum. The sequence continues at coordinate 986,787 of NW_027271071.1, read as the reverse complement.
TTTTCCTGACATTTCCTTCCAACCGCAAGTTCCCTTTGCTCAGCAGGCTTCATTTCCTCACAATATATAAGCATGTTTTCTGCCTCTGTTCCTTCTCCCAAATCTTCTTATACTATGTGTACATGTTCTCCTTTCTCCAGCCTCGGTTTATCTTTGCCTTCGAGAGTTTTGGGAAAAACAATGTATTATTTGTTTTTTCAAATTTTCCTTTGCTCTCCGGTACCCTGTATATCATTTTCTTCCTTTTTTCTTTTTTTAATCTGAATCCTTTTCTGCTTTCCAACGTAGCAATATTGTTTCAACTGCGTAAGTGGTGGCCGAGTTCAGTTGCTATGGGTAACAGGTTTCATAGCTCTCTCAGCAAAAGCTCGCTTGAGCCATTGCAATCAGGTTGTGCATCTGTCATGTATCATCCATCAAGTGTCATCTCTTACTTGTATCTTTCTAACATTTTCCTCTTCTTGTTTTTGAAGAAACTCTTGTCTGAGTTTGACCAGGTTTTTGGAGAAATCTTTTCTTTGGGTCAGCTAATATAAAGCTACTCAAATGAATTTTTTTCTCATTTTTTTTTTTGTGTTCGTGTTCGTTTTCTTTTCTTTCTTTTTTTTTTGGGGGGGGGGGGGTGGAGCAGGGAGGGGGACAGGATCCCAGAGAGTGACTTCCACAGGGTTCCTTTATCAAATAATATCATACACACAAATATATACAAAAAGAGATATGTATGTACATGCAGATTTAACTCATGATATTCTTGGCCATTCTAAATACAATAAGAACAGCAAACAGTTACAAAAATCAATTATAAATTGCAAATTCTTTTCAAAGTGTCAGAAAATTACCTGACAAATCATTTCATAAGAAAACACAATCAGAAACATTTAGTGAAATGTAACCACTTTTTCATAAATTTCTTTTCTTTCAGATAACTTTTTATCGCTGACATGATTTGTTCAAAAACTGGCAAACAATTTTTGCATTTGGCTGTAAAAATTTCTTTCCTTACTATAATCATAATACGATTGAGGGCACTGTTATTACGTCCATAAAAACCAAATAATTTATTTTGATTTGTAAGCTTAATATGAATAGCATTACGGAACAGCCAAAAAACTTACTTGCAATTTTCAGGATTCTTTTATGTCACTCAAAAAATTCAAATGTATTCCTGACGATCATGTGACTCATGCATGTTGGCCAAAGAATTAGATCTCAAAAACAGGGTCCTAGAGTATCCAGACATTCGTGAGTTTAACATCTTCTCTAGATGAAAAAGTAGTACAGTGGCTTCTTTTTCATTTTTTCATTTTTTTTTTTTTTTTGGGGGGGGGGGGGTAAGTGAAAATGAAAGATGTTCATGGTAATTCGAGGGATACCCAGAGGAAGCTAGCAAAGGTAACCAAGGGAATACGAACTCAATCCCCATCTCTTGCATTTGATTAGCATGTTTTGCATCAATCATCCATTGGAAATGCAAAATTGCAGTGAATAATATCTATATGTTCATCAAAGTGGTGCCTCGGGGAATTTCTCTACAGATCCAAACCCCAGATTGCAAGCGTTATCATATTCCTCTATATTGAAGTAATATGAATATGTTGTACACTGTAAATACATTATTATAAGTATGTTACTTGTGTTTATTGTTGTTGACAGTTGGCCCCTTAGGATAATACAATTGAGAAATTGGGTAGGGGGAATGGGAAAGGATCAAACTGCTCTTGAAGTTCGGATGAGCAGCCCCAACCCCCCCCCCCCCCCAGTTTGTGTAGCAGAGTGCCAGAGAATAGTTTCTTCACTCTATTCATCGCCATGTCTTGTTTTTCTCTCTCTACAGATTAATGGACGCGGCAGGGCATGATGTGTCATAACAGGTGACAAGAAGTTCACCTTCCCATCATTGCCCATACATGTCCATTCTTTTGTCACTCCAACTGACTTCCCACTGACCAGGAATTCCCATTGGTCAACCCTTTGCGGCTGCAGAGCAAGATGGCCGTCACCTGGCAGGACTTCACGGTCTTTGGGTCTTTCATGTTCTTTATCGCCATCGGCTGGACGTTCAAGGAGAGCTACGTCAAGTTCACGCGCTACCGCACGGACAAATCGGAAGTTGAGGAGGAGATGGAGGGTGTGATGATTGAGCAGTGCTTCAAGAGGTCCTGGATTGAGGGGGTCATGGTTGCCACCAGTGTTACCGTCATCCTCCTCATCGAGATGTTGCCACACATTGAGAGGGGCAACACCAAGATGGATGAAGAAGCACGCTGGTTCGTCTACGTGGTGTGGCTGCCTTACGCGCTGTACAGCGTGGTTCTCCTCTCCTGCGACTTCTACAAGACGTGGATGCGGATATGGATCAAGCCATGCATTCTCCTTGCCCTGCTGTGTGAGTACGCCCTGATGGCAGCCCACCTGGGGGGTCTACCCGCGAGTGTGGACAAGTGCATGTACACGCCCGTGTGCACCATGATCTACTTCTCCGCCCTGGTGGTGGTAGGAGAACTGCTGGTACCGGAACTCGACCAGCTGGCGTGGCTGCGGTGCGGCTGCTCGCTGGTGCAGGGCACGTGGTTGGTGCAAATCGGTTGCACCCTCAGCATGACGGGGCGCGAGTGGCGCCGCGAGGAGGGCATCGGCCTCACCATCTTTGTGCTCTTTCTCTGGCACTGCATCCTGGCGTGGATCGTCATCCGAGTTTTGAGGAGGACCGTTAAGGTAGTGACCACATCCAGGCCAAACATGGACAATGCCTGGGAGTACTTTGACCTCTATAGCGACGATGAGGATGACTTCTACTATAGCACAAAGGCGACAAAGCACATGGGATGGATGCAAAAGGGAGGCATCCAGCTGACTCACGAACAAGTACTCGCCCTCGGATGGAGAGCAGACTTTGCTTCACTCTCGTGACGAAAGCCTGTATGCCCTGCAAAAATCCCCTAGTCTCTTTCACTTTATATTTTCTACCTTACGTACCAAAAGAAGATTCAAAAGAGTGAGTGAGTGGGTGTAGTGTATGTGTGTTACTTTGCCTACACCTGTCATTACTTTGTCTGCAGTCATTGGCAGTTGTATGTTGTTGTTTCATTGCTCTCAAGAAATTAAGCCTTTTATAGAACACATCCTTTAATGCTTGTCCATGGAAATTACTTTAAACTAATTGATTTGAAATGAGGCAAAAATGGTAAATACATATCCTATCCATGTACTTTTAAACTGAATGTGTCTAGGCATGTACCTCTTCACCAATGGGGGATTATGTAAACCTCACTATAAGGGATTAGGAAATCTGCAATAGCTTTCCAGCAGCACTTTTCCATCGCTCCATCTGAAATGGTTGCCTTTCTTACTTTGTTGTCAAGATCACTGGATGAAATAAGGTCGCAGCATACTGCTGTGTGTACAGAAACATCAAGATTTAAAGGGCAAATGGTCAAGAAACTAACCTAAACTGTGTGTCCCCAATCTCCCCTCCTAGAAGAATGCAAGCGACTTTAAGATGCAATCGAAAACGGAGCCTGTTCAATTGTGAATATATCAGGAGGCAAATTTTCTGTTACATTCGAAAATTGCGGTGCCACGGTGTGTTCTTGGTATTGCTTCCCGATAAGAGACAGCTGCCCATCCCACGCGACAAGATGGTGCATTTCAAGCACGGCATTTTCCCCCTCTCTCTTGAACTCGGCAGCTGCCATATTACAGGCACGCAGCCAAACTGGAACACAATACCAAGCGGAATAAATTTCCCTTAGTGGAATCAGGCGCAAGAGGGGGCCCCTGAAATCTATTCCAAAGTCAATGCATGCGGGTCATTCTCCCGTGACAAGATTGAGGTATACGTTCTTCCATCTATCAATTTGAAGGCAATTCGATGGGGGATTTGGGAGCAACAATGGCATATTTTCCTCCCATATATTTCCACTACAACATGATACCCATCCAGCATGATAAGGATAAACAAAGACTGACATCCAGTACTAGGAGCAGTGATCATGTGACTGATAGTTTTAGTCATGACACCTGTTTTAACGCCGTGTATTTTTTAAACTCTCACTAAGAATTGATTTACTCGTGTACTCCTTTTAAAGTCTATTAACAAGTCTTGGCCAATCATGGAAAGCAACCCCCCCCCCATAACAACATCAGGAGCACAAAGTCATGTGACGCACATGTGACACCATACAAGCAACAAGAAGCTGTTCGAATTCTTGTCAGATCTTGCAATGATTAATAACTCATGATGATGTAATGCTCCAAACAGAGAGAAAAAAATTAAATGAATGATGGAAAATGTAACAAGTAGAAATGCTTCTTTTATAAAAGAGAATTGGAGCTTTGAAAGCTCAGGATCTTTTCAACCTGTGCATCACTCTGTCTTGATGGTGGAATGAGGAGAGGATTTGAATCCTCATGGTAAGCTCTCTGAAGGGATTATCAGATTAACCTAAAACACGATATAACATTTTATCCGTGATTATGTCAAAGTGTCAAAGCTACTGCTCATTATTTGAAAAGCTTCAGTAGGCTTTTCATGTACATTTTCATATACCTCGTAGGGGGGACTTGAAAAAAAAATGAGGCAGAAAACATGAACAAAAAAGTCCCACTGCGTTTAACTGATATTCTATACGCAGAACGTGTATTCACATTTTTTTAAAGCATACTACATTAACCTTGAGGGCACCATGGATATTTCATAATGAGGTAGACAATGGGTTATGCCTGCATTTTTTATGCTAGATTAATCCTTGAAAAGTGACATGATACTTGAATTTTACTGGTTGCAATGAATCATATTTTCCTCTCATAACATAGATTAATGGCTACCTAAAGGTATCGATTCAGTGGAATGACAATATGTTGAGGACATGATGATATTTAGAAAGCAATTTTGATATTAAGACATTTAGAATACAAGAAACATTACTCTCCATACTTAAATACAAACTATATTCATCAGGCTTTCTCATAGGGTGTAAGAATATTTACAATGTCAGATGTAATTGACTATTCATGCTCTTTGAACTTACTCATAACATTGTCCATTAAGGGAAGCATCGGTGTATTAAGTCCAAAGTCAAATATAACTGCAATGCTATTGATGTGCTATACCTATCACTTAAAGGTGGATGTGAGTCAGGAACTGATTCAATAGGATTTGTATGTTTGGGGAGTGTGTGTGTGTGTGTGTGTGTGTGTACGAATGTATGTCATTTGTCACAGTTAGATACATTTTGATTGGAAATCAGACTAAATGCAAACCTTCTTCTCTTGATCTTTTCTGCACGGTCCATGAACCATTTTTATATCAGTCCTCGACCATTTTAAAGGGGAATTCCAGAGGATTTTCATAATTTAACATCATGTAGTACATAAATCAATAGTGCCATGCGTGGATATTTTTGAATTTATCGTGGTCCTTGAGATAATAAGTCAATACCCTGAAAGCCCCCAAACAAATTACACTGAACAAGCATGATGATATTGGAGGCCCTTATACTCCAGTAATGTACAGCAATGTAAATCCGTTACCATACCACTTGCTTAACAACTTCACCCGTGTAGACTTTATTCATGCTTTCATCTTTTGTTCTGTTTCCTTGAGCCCCAACTCATGCATTCTTATATGAAGCTGCTTTGTCATCATCCTCATTCATTGTGATCTTTTATACATTTTGAAAACATTCTTATTTCTTACCGCAATCATTGCAAATTCTGAAGCTTCTATACCCAGTATACCCAAGGAGGTTTAAGAGATGGAGTTCCAACTGGCTGTAATCATTCCGTTGTCAGTTTCCTATTTATATACAAAAGAATTCAACGGGCGCATTTATGCCTTTGATGATCGGGGTTCGATGCCGCCGTCTTGCTGCGAAATCTGAAGATTTATTTTAAACGTTAACATAATGTTGGCCATATTCTGCTTGTTTATTTATAGAATGAAATGGGATCTCACTTACAGAGACTCCAACCCTCCCGTTTTCGACGGGAAATCTCCCGCCGAAAACCCATTTTTGCAAAATCTCCCATTCTCCCGCTTGGGATTTAATTTCTCCCGCCTTGGCTCTGTGTCTCCCGTTGGAAAGGATTTCTTACTTATTGCTATCGTATGTTGAAAAAATAAGCCTTATATAGCACCAGAGAGCATCTAGAACCCTAGGAACTTCGCGCTTCGCACAAATCAACTTGGAGTCTCCCGTTTGCTAGGGGTTTCAGGCGGGAGAATCTCCAGATCAGAAGGTGCTTTTGGTTGGAGTCTCTGCACTTATCGATGAGCATATACAATTAAAATCAATCCCATCTAGAAATATGTGCAAAAGTGCAAATCAGAGTTGAATCATGTGAAAGCGTTTAAAACTGTACCCTCCGGAAAGCCGGTTTCATCACTTTTCCACTTAATTCCGACTAATAAAACTGATATGGAATAATCTTTTAATATCATTTCCTTTTGATAGATATATCAGATTAGTTCCCGGGCATGCTTAGTCGAGTAATTTTCATTTTTATTTCATCATTTTTTTTTTTTTTTTTTGCAATTTCTATTCACGCATCCCCATCACGAAAACATATATCTTCATTAGAAATTTTCTGGTGATATGCAATGAGACAAAAGTCAATTGTCTTCCTATCTGCGCGGCGGGTCCAGTTTGGCACATTTTATCATTTGCGAGTGGCGGCATCAAACATGGGTTCAAAGGAAACAAGACAGTTGTGACTCCATCCTCTTGAACCCCCTTGGTATAACCAATTTATGTTTAAATGCTAAAGTCTGCATGCAGATTATCCGGAAGTCTCCTTTAAGTCTAACATTAAATGGAACCATACCAATCGAAAAGAATGAAACAAATGAACGCCGTAGTGATTTTTTTTTCAGTCAAAGAAATGTGCATATGATTCATTCAATAGTCAGAAAAAAATATCATAATCATAAATTTCTGAAGTTTTGTAGTAATGGTTCTTTAATCACACACAAGCAATTACTCAGTTCAAATGCAAACAATTCAGAGCAGATACTTGTGATAGTAAGACTATCCATAGTTACGTTCAGACGGGAGCCCTTAACCTCGAAGTTTCCTAACTTCGAGGTTAGAGCTTGTAGTTAGGGACCGTGAAGACGCACTCGTAGTTAGCAAACCTCGAGGTTTGCTCGATGTTTCGAGCCACGAGAAATCTTATGGTTAGCGCTCTAACCACGAGCCGCGGGGGGTCCCCACTCGTAGTTAAGCACCGTGTGGACACAAAAAACAACGAACTCGAAGTTAAGAGTGACCTCGCCGTAAACTCCAGCCCCCCACAATTTCCCCTCTGCTTCCGGGTCAACCTCCCAAACGTACACCACAAATACACGACACGTGAAAAACCTATGACGCACGACACAACAACATCATCTCTAACCTCGAGGTTAGGGCCTGCCGTCTGAACGTAACTCATGTGAATTTTTGAAAGCTGAGGGGGGGGGGTCAAGGACCAATGGTAACCCCCTTCCCCCTTTCTCAGACCCTGGATAGACAGACATTTATTTTCCTTAAACAACAGGGAGCAAAGAGGATCAGGCAGGAGATATCTTTCATCATGTGGGATGGAAGAATCTTTGAAAATGGCCTCAGGTTGACACGTGAGATAATTAACTGTCATTCAAACGGTCACATCTTTTCATTATTCGTTCAGTTTTTGCTCAGTTTTCAGTTACCTGCTCTTTTAACACATCGAGCTTCATAACTTCCCTCTGGTCTGTTTCCCATCAAGTCATGAATAAATCAGCTATCAAATCCTTCTGAGCTTTTACTCGAGCAATAAATTGTTATATTCATTTTGCACTAAATATAGAACTGTACTTTGTTGAACATTTTACTTCTCATGTGCCTGCATTTTGTATTTCCTTGGTTTTGTCATGGCGTATTTGGATAAATAGGACGGTTCTGTGATTGACATCGAGATATATATAGTTTCGGTACTAAACCAATTCATGATAAAATACTGTTTGACACATTACTAAAACAATGGAAGAGGGGAATTTAAAGATTCCTACTTCTTTATGTAGTGTGTGTTTTGCTCTAGTAGTCATCTGGCTACCTTAATCGTTGTTTTTATCTTAAACGTGTTGAATGTTCGCCACAGTTTAGTATAATAGTGATTGCAACTTGTGGTTTCTTTGTTTAAAATATGTTCTATAATTTCTCTACTTTTGTATCTTTTTTATCATGTAAGATTTATGTTCGTCATCAAATGTGATCTTTAGCGTAATATTAGTATTGTGCTAGTGTTTTATCTTCCCTGATATTTTAACTTCACATTAAATAACTCGTTTCATTCGTACTGTCATCACTTAAAGATTCTGATTGCACCTCACTGTACTTTTTTCAAATCCATTCAGCGGCAAGTAAAAGAAGAAAAGATTATTTCATGGTGAAATATATTTCACAGTGAAATATTTCATCATGCGAACACACGTGATGTAAACTGCACTCATTACTGTCATTGTTATTGCCAAATCTAGTGTAATTTGAGGGGAAAAAATAATCAGCTAATATAAGATATTGTCAAGTACATGATTACCTGTTTATTGCTGCATTCAAATTACGTGTATGATTACAGCCTTCCCAACATGGGATTGTCCTGGCATGTCAACAAATGCTATGTAAAAAGTGGACTACAAGTCTTAGAATGTATTCAATATCAACAAGTCGACTGGATGATTTGATAATACCCTTGAAGATCCTCAGGAGAGAACGCTCTACACAAATGTGAATGTGTTAATTCACTTGCTCATCGAGATCCTCTTGTTCAGTAAAAAGAAAAGATGATTTTTCCTGGGGACACATGATATCGGAGTAGTCTCTATCAGGAGATATCTTCAGATTTTTGGTGTTTTCTTTTCTTTTCTTTTTTACATTATCACAAAATAAAATGCATAACCCAACCAAGGAAGGTATTGTTTTATTTTCCCCTTGTTTGCACCTCACTTGCATTCACATTTCATTGCATTGTGTATGACGACCAAACATTTCAAGTTTTGGCTATTGAAGAACAATAGAAATGAAGTAAAACCAAGTTTAGGGGTTTTCGTACCGTAAAGATGAAATCCACCCAAAAAAAAAAATTTATCAATTTCATAGGAAAGAGGAAAAATCCCTGCAGGAGAGTGCAAGATTGATCAAAATCGGATAAGAAGTACAGTAGGAAAGTTATGACATTCTGAAATTTCATTTGTTTTAAACACTTCTTAACCAGTAGTTATTAATATTTAAATCAGCAAGTTGATGATGTCATGCTCTCACAATTTCTTATTCATTTCATATACAGAAATGACAAAAATCTCAAATTTCAGCTGTATGAATATAAGACTTGCCCTTAAAACCATCCAAAAAAAATCTTACCTCTGATATATTTTGCTATGGGGATATGTTTTTTTTTAACCTGTAATAGCTAAAATAGACATTTCCCCGAATTTCATATAATAACATAGAAAAAGATTGTCAGGGTAAGACATCATCAACTCGCTCGTTTGAATATTCATTAGGACTGGTAAAGAAATGTTTCCCGGAAAAAAAAAAATGAAATTTCGAAATGTCATATCTTCCTTATTTCTTATCCGATTTTTATCATATTTGGAACGTTTTGTAGGGATTTTTTTTTCTCTCTTTCTTTCGGAGTTTATTCATTTTTGGGCTGGATTTCCTCTTTAAACTGTCAGAGTATGATATAGGCGTATAGCTACTTTCCACTTGTGAAGCATATAAGACGCTTCAAACAAAATCACGTCTGAAGTTCAATTACGGAGGGGAGTCAGAAAGAGAGAGGGAGAGAGAAAAAAAAGCAAGAGCTTGGGATGATGGCGTTAGTGCCAAAGTATAGAGGGATGTCATACTAAAAGTACGTTCTCCTCCACGGGTTTTATCTGTGAAGTAGGCTAGCCTAGCCTGGCCTCTTACACGATTGAAAGGGAAATACTTGGTGCAGTGTACTTTCAACTTGCATAGTACACTGTACACTGAAGGTGACAGGCTGAGTTGTGAATGCAGTATTCCTGTTTTTACGCTTGCAATACATTTATTGAAATCTTACGATAATGATGGATGCAAAAAAATAACAAGAAACCACTCGTGCGGAGTCAGATGTGTGGAATACGAGAGCTAGCGTGCCCAAATCCTTGGTCACAATCGTGAGAAATTTCATCTTCTAGCTAGAGTGTGCATTAGTTTAGGCTCTAACGAACTTTAGAATCGATATCCTTCTAGTGCTTGTAGAGAAGATAATCTGCAATCATTGAAACGGGGACAGTAATCCCCACCACCCCGAGAAAAACGGTAAATCCCCAGTCATGCATCGCAAAAGATATGCTCAAGATAGCATTTCTAAAAGGTATGTAAACTCGTTAAAAGAGTATTGGTACAGATGAATGTTGAAGCTAAAATTAATGTGCAGTGTGTTTGAGAAGTGGCTTGGGAAAAAAAAAAAGAAGAAGTCTGAGCCCTGTTTTTCACAGGGCTAGGTTATACACCTTCGAACTATGTTTCTTGTGATTCCACTGCAGGTGGAAGAAAAGCAACATTCATCCACTTCTCTAGATGCACTTTTTCTCTCTTTGTGTGTGTGTTTTAATCTTAACCCAACGTGCAGTGAGGATGGTACCTGAAGTGAAAATCATGATTGATGCAGCTCCCTTATATGCCGGGGCCTCAAAGGTGACACCGATCATTATGCTCAAAACCCCTTGGTGTCTCCTATATACGATTCGTATAAATATTTACTGCCACAGGTCTATAGATTCGAGTCAACTCGTACACTGCCTAAGATGACGTTACTGAAGGTGCATTCATTACTGTGTCTTGGTGGTGCGTGATTGCACATGGACTATTTCTGAATATGAGCGGTCCGTCGGCATTTTGGCAAAGCTGTCACTGTCGTCGAAAATCACTTGCAGCCATTAAGCTTTTTCTTTCCGCGGGAATAGCAAACAAATCAACTTGGTTCAGCTTGACGATTGCTTAAAAATCCCTGCAAGCTCCCCCCCCCCCCTCCCCCCATCCCATGTTGATTCTCTGTACAGTGAAGGTTAAGAAATCAGCTACATCATGGAGCTAGCAGCTCCATGGTTATACATCACGGAGTGATCAGCCTCTGTATCTTAACTCGACCTTTCCACTATCACTTATGATGCGGGGACACTTTTCCCCTAAACGCCAATCAAAAGCAGAGATGATTATGAAAAAAAAGAAAAAAAAAAGAGCGTGCAGTATAGATTGACATGGCCCCAACGGATTCTGAGTGTGTCAGGTAGCAAACACCTTACCATCTGTGTTTCATAGTCGTCTGGTGACCCGACTACACGGAGTGCCTGTCAAGAGGAGCTATAGTTTCAACGTCTCCGACGAGTGTCAATTACGGTGTCAAAGGAAATAGTATGGTCCTTCCCTGCGAAGGACTATATGGGGCTTCACATATAGAAAGAGATGTTTATAACCTTCGTAATTGTCACTAGACTCGATATGAAATTGATTTTGTCATGAGATATGTCACACAATTTTAGATTTTGTAATGTGACGACCCAACTCGTCAAATAGTCAGATCTCGTCACTTTTATTGATTGCTTAGTAATATTGTCCTGAAGAAGTACTGTTTGAAAGACCACAGTGTGACCTACAATATTTTAGAAGCCATGGGAAAGAAGAACATGATAATGCTAAAAGTAATGACCGTGGTGTTGGAATACATATCAATATCATACATACATAGGCCTACAGTAATAGGCCCTATACGCGAGAACTCGCAAGAAACCATGATGCTTTGAATTCTAAAGCACATGTATTATACAATGACATAGAAGGAGGTTTATGATTCGTCGTGCTATCCTTTAAGAAAAATACAGAATAATTTTGTGCATGTTTTTTTTAAGCAGAAAACAATTCATATATATCAAATTAAAAAGCAACAAACAAAAGATAGAAAAAAACTAAAACATTATTTGGCTCATATGGTTAAGTTGTCAAAGAAACTTGTAAAGTGCCAACCTTAAAAAAGTGCGGAAGAAAATGTCGATATTACGTTCTCCTTTTCCTCTTTGTACTCTGGGAGAACTCTGCCAGTGAGGGCATCAAAGCGACATGTTCGGCTGCGGATCACGGAAGTATAGCGCATTCTTTCATGCACGAAGACGAAAGCAGTCGCGTGCGCCGACAACGCCTCGCACGCTAAATCAAGCTCGGCGGCGTAAAGTGGCAATGTTAAGCTCATTTATTAGACCAAGATGGATGGTGACTGCGCGCCCATTGGCATACCCCTGGTAATTTTAAATGCAAAATGGATTTCCACTTCACGATCTCGTCTCTGAATGTAAGAATGTCGCCCACCACGTCCCCGGCGCTCTCTGCTTCATTGCTTGAGCTTTCTATTTGTTTTCTTCGTGCCAAGGTATATACGTCAAGCGACCTTGGGAAATCATTGAATTTAAGTGGAAAAGAAACTCCGAGCTTTAAGAACGGATTCTTTCACATGTACTTCTTTACAATGCACAACATAAATGTGTGCACCATAATATAAACAATCGTGCAAAACATTCATGACATGATATCTTGGCCAATCCCAAATTGTCTTTTGTATTCATATTTAGTGTTGGATTGAATCTAGCCGGCAAGATAAGTTGGGACTGATGGGCATACAAGGCCCATAAAGACGATGATCAATCCATGAAGCACAGTGCCTCGACTGCTGACGAAAATGTGGTGAATATTAAAAAGGAAAATAGCTCTCAACGTGCGTCAGTGTCCAGTAAAGACAAAAATAAGAAACAATAACGACAACACATAGCTGGATTTACAATTACTTGATTTTGCACGCACACAGTGTCGGCTAACTGCGACATACCCGTACAAAGTGGTTTGTTTGTTTTGTTTTGTTTTTTCAGCATTCAGTCGTTCCTGTGATAATGGTATAACCTTTTTTTCGCGAATGTCAAATTGAAAAAAAGCGATAAAAAACTCTCCCCTCCCCCCCCCCCAAAAAAAAAAAAAACAGAACCTTCTCGATCGATACTCTCCTATAAAGCGAGTGGGCGATCTGATCTCACACTCCTCGTCTTGTCTTTATCACATTTTCAAGGAGTTTATTAGATTAGTCCGGAAGAACGGGCGATACAAAGTAAACGAGGAGTTATTCTTGCTTAGTTTAACGGAAACAGTACTCTTTCTAACACTCTGTTGTGGCCGTCTCCGCCCCCGCCCCCCCCCCTTCGCTCCCCTCTTTCTCTTTCCGTCACACGCACATACACACACACACGCGCGCGCGCACACACACACACACACACACACACACATACACACACACAACTCTCTTTCTCCATCACTCTATGTCTGTCTATCTCTATGTATATATTTATTTATTTAATTATATATCTGTTTATTTATTCATCCATCTATTTATCTATCTATCTATACATGATATACCTATCTATCTATCTATCTGTCTGTCTGTCTGTCTATCTTTCTTTCTTTTTGTCAATGTATTATGTTCAAACACTTACTTAAAAAAATAGGATGGCATATCAAATAGCAATTCGCTTATCGTATAGTGTCAAAATACATACAATATTACTACCACTTATACTACGCACAGCGTCTGTTGTACGAGCATTCATTCATTCATTCATTTTTCCATCTTCGACAGAAGCATAGAAACACCAACTCTGCCAGAAATCAAGTAATTATTTTAACACAGAAACAATCATGTTTGTATACAGGGTGCATTTCCCTAAACATGATAATACAAATTATTCAATCGATATGCTATGACATACAATTTTTCAACTCAATCACAGTAACTAAATAAGAATAATGAGTTTTTTAATTAAGCAAGCAACCTAGTCAAACAGCAATACCAAGTCGCTGTCATGCAGAAAGAAGGGAGATGGGGGGGGGGGGACCACCACGGGGGCATTTCATGAAGCATTTTGTCCGACGAATTTGTCGGACAAATTTGTTCTCAGATAATCAGATGCAAAGATATCAGCGACTTAACAGTTTGTCAGAAAAAAACGCATCATGAAATACCCCCCTGATGACATGGTGTGAAATAAAATGTCGATGGTTATGACAAGAAGACATGGATAGGCGGGGCCACTGACCAAACGATTGATACATTCAAGTCAAATCAAATCAAATCAAATCAAATCAAATCAAATCAAACCAAAGGAAACGTCTTAGACACTACAGGATTTCTCCTATATGGCACTGTACGAAGAAGAGAACTTGCATCACGCAGTGCAACAGGAATTCATAAACAGATATGAAATTTTGTGTCGAACACGCGAAGGCATACATACATTGATTTCACGCACTGAATCCTTTGATCTATTTGTTTATAAACACCGAAAATCAGTTTGTGTATTGCCTGTGGCTAGGAACAATATTGAAAATGGCATGTTCACATTTACATTCAAGGTTTAACTCGGCATTCAAGGTCATACAGTGTATAGTGCAGGGTGCGCAGAGGCGCTGCGACGAGATAACATCACATTAAGAATGTCAATATATTACATGTATATCTCACTGTTGTATAACAGATGTATGTAGTCTTTTATTTCTAGATAAGTAATCGATGATTTCTTTATGCTGTGCATGTTGTAATGTACCATAATCTACGTAGTTTATGACATTTTTGGGCGTGGCAATGCACTTTTATAATGAAAGGATGATTAGGGGATCGTAATATTTGCAGGACATTGTCTTATGTTCCGTTCTAATCTTCTATATAAAAAAAAAAAATGTGGAGAAAAAGCAAGAGTAAAAAACGGGACGAACCGTCTGACTACTTTTCACTTGTCATATAGAATGCATCTTTATGAAGGATACTCATGACGACTCCACGCCAACTTCGAACCTCCCTTCTCTTTTTGCTTTGTTTTGTTTTGTTTTTTGAGCAGAACCAATATTCGAACCATGACTGGCATATGATGTCAGAAGCCCAGTCACAAAGCGGACCCCCTTCAACTCTCATCAGCAGTGACTGGAGTCAAGTCGATGAGTTTAAAATTGCCACTGAGCCAGCGGTCTCATCGGGCTGATAGTTTCGTGCAAAGGTAAAATATCACGGATTGGAGAATAGCATACAAATACACATTGTTGCTTCATTTTCGACTGGAATAAGGCATTATTCATACGGCCTCCCATTCTTCTTCCCCTATTCGCTGCTTGCTCTTAAGAAGAGAGGATGAGGAGGAGATAGTGTGCAGAAAGAAAACAAAAGAAGAAAGGAGTATAGAAGGATGACAATGAGGAAGAGGAGGAAAATTAAAAAGAGCAATAGAGGGTGAAAATACAGGAGAAAAATATAGGGAGAGAAATAAGATGACGAAGAAGAGAGACAGCGACCATACTGACAAGAGAAAGCAGAAAAATAATTAGCAGGAAGAAGAGCAGTAGATGGAAAGAAAAAAAGGAAGCGGAGAAAGAGGAAATGTATGATAAAGAGATGAATATTGTGCATACGCTGCTACCCAGTTTATTTCTTAATTTGATGCATTCGTTTCAAGATGATAATATAATCAAAGATCCAAGTGCGTGCATCCTTGATGAGAAATAGACGGGTGAACATGAGAACGTGTGAATATTATACATCTCTAAATTGGATGATTTTTTTTTTTTTTTTTTGCATTATGCGGTCATCGTGATTATGACGTCTGGATGTGACGCACTTTCAAGTTCCGAGATAAGGCTTGTAGTGCAGCCATGGTGTGCAGTTTAATTTACAGTCTTAATAGCTGAAATTGTTTAATCGGTTAGTTGTCACGCCGCAGACATTCGTCAGAGCTTGAGACGTATTTTTGCTAAAAAAACAACAACAATAGGAAATAAGCAAGGCCGTTCTGTTAATCAGAATGTAGCCTGATGTCTTATGCGTTGCGTGGGGCTACACCTTGCTGCATTTTCAGACGATCTTTGTCTATGATGAATGCAGCCCATGAGTCTAGTCACTCACAATCGTCGTCATGCTCAAGAACCGTCGAATTCTTCGGCTGCAAGCAACACAGTCATGTGTGAGGTTTTTTTTTGTTTTTTTTTTGTTTTTTTTTGCAAATTACAGACTTCGTGAAGAATTCCCCATGGATAGACTACTGCAAGACATTTGATATCGAGATTGATCTTAACAATCACGACGAAAGGAGAAACATACTGCAGATGAACGACAAACATGAAAAAAAACCACACACACACATACTTAGCACGCTAATATGAATTTCTCAATATCAGTGTACATGTATTACATTGCCCGTTTATATAAGTGGTTTCGCACTGCTTAGTGCTAACTACAGAATCAAAAAGAAACAGCACCAAAAATAGAGCAAGGTTACAGACCCTACTTTCGAAAAAAAACCAAGAAGAAATGAAAATTCACTTGAGTATTCATATCGTGGACCTGCTATATATACAACCTGGTATGATTAATGATCTTGAAATAGATCTCTCCCAGCACAACCTCAGACACACTTGTGGATAAGGGGCCCGGGGGTTCGTTATTTTATATGATTCTGTTTTTCTCCCTGTAGGTGGTACAAATTCCACCTGTCGCAATGGAAGAAAGTGCAGTGGCATTCCATATTAAGCTTCAGTTTGATTGATATAGTATATGTGAACCAATAAGATCGGCGGTATAAGTTTAATCAACATCACAGGTACAATTTTTTTTCAGTAACTTAATTTTGAAGTTTTGAAATTGCTTTCACCGAACATCGTTTTTTTTTACTCAACAGTTTATATGCAAATTAGATGAGTGAAGTCATTGCCCCACAGCCCTCTCTTTACTTTGTACGCACATGATACCCACACACATATTATACACATGAAAGGAATGGTATCTAAATCGTAATTATGAGCAATGATTATGCAATTGCAATTTCTTCCCCATAAAAGTCAATGTTGTCATTTTATCACAATGATATCATTACATTTCATTTCTTTTTTTTTTATTTCTAACAAAATTATGTACAATCATTAACACAACATGATAATATATATCATGTATATATATATATATATATATATATATATGTATATATATATGAATATATTTCAAATTTCACATTTGTAAATAGATTGCTAAATGATGAAGATAGTAAGTCATGTGGAATTAATCTGGTATTGTATCAATTAAATAATCAGCTTAATTAAGGCGAAAGATCTGGACCTTTCGTAAGCTTGTCTTTCTTATTCCATCTGAAAGGAAAATGACATATCGTACGGACTTGCTGGTAGGTCACCGCGAAACTTGTAATATCACTCTCCTGGTCATACATTAATCAATTTAGCTTGAATACGTCGTGGAATTTCAAATAAAAAAATATTGGAGAAAACAAAATCTAAATGATCCGATATGGCAGAAACAAATCTGACATTTTGTTTATTCCACAGCCCCTATTTCAATATTACGGCCGTCTGTCTTAATCCTGTCTCATTCATTTCTTTTCCATTACGATTCTGCTGGTACTCCTTTGAATTGTTATATTGACTTATCAATATAATATCATCATTTTCATTATTTCATTCATCCGCAATATGCATATACACGTAAATTCATGTAAACATAGTATTAATGTACATAGAAATTTGCAGGTAATCCTAGCCTGGTAGTCTACGATAACAATGCAAGGTTTTAGATTTTTGTTGTTGTTGACATCTTTATGTTGACAATGGTGTCATGTAAAGAGGAAATAATATCACAGCAACATTTGTTATAATAAAGGGTATTTGTTTTTGTAGCTGTAAGTGTACCCAGGTGTTATATCCGTCCCTCTTATCAGCAAAGACAAAGAATGAAAGACAGAGAAGCTGCAGAATGAGTGAAAAAATAGAGATGGCGGAGCCGCACAACATCACTTGGGCATCATCACTCAGATAGGACGCCACACCCGAGAGAGAGATGTTGTGTCGATGACCTGTTTGATGTCGTTTACAACGACCTCCCTCTCATCAGTAGAGGCTTTCCGTTCAACGAGTTACCATGGCTACGTCTGTGAGTAATTTCGGCATGAGTTATATCAGCTGACATGACATGAACCATGGAAAAAAAAGGCAGCAGCTGAAAAGTGCAATGATAATCTTGTCTGCATTTGACCAAGCTCTTTTCCATATTTCTCTATCTCCCCTCCCCGTCTCTCTCTCTCTTTCTGCATTTAATATAAACAGTATATATATATATATATATATATATATATATATATATATATACCCCTCTTTCTTCTGGATATATATATGTCTTTATATATATATATATATATATAAATATATATATATCCAGAAGAAAAAGGGGTCTCGAGTACGCCATTTGTAGTTCCAACAAAAACCTTGTTGGTACTACAAATGGCGTACTCGAGCCTCCTCTTTCTTGAAATAACATTCGAAGTCCAACACGTTGAAAATTCCAAGATATACTTATATATATATATATATATATATATATATATATATATATATATACAGTATACATTTATGTATATATATATATTACATACGTATATTTAAATACCTCTTTCTCTCATCTCTCTGTCTATATATATATATATATATATATATATATATATATATATATATGTATATATATTTATATTCATATAAATAGATAATATGAATCTCTGTGTGTGTTTATATTATTATATGGGTCAACACTTGTACCTACTTTAGTTATCTTCCTTTCACGTCTTCGTATTCTTTTCTCTTCCGCAAAACTATAGTTATCACCTGACCATTGTTTTCAAGAACCACCAATCACCACTATAAATTCAAACTATGCATGTTATGATGGGGGAGGGGGAGGGGATGACGGGGAGGAGCCAACACATTTTATTTTCCTATACTGGCGTACTCTTCACCTCACTCCCTTCATCTCTCTCTTATCGGGGGAAAATATGATGGCGGTTGAGGAGACAATTTATTTGCCCATGCATGCCTCCTTCAATTACTTGAAATCAAAACACACTTTTAGTCCCTTCACCCTGGATGCAAAGGTAGTCTACCCGACAGCCAAGGGACGAAGAGATGGGGAAGCAGGAAAGGCTAGGAGATATTTAATTTCTTGGAGAATGAGATTGTCTGGACGTGTATGTGTTGCTATGGTGACGAGACCTCACCTAGAAACAAAAGGGCCGTATCGTTTTTTTCCCCCGTGAATCAATATCACACAACTAGCCGCAGGGCCATCTCCACGAAATGACCTGGTCTCGCCAATCACCTTTGCCTCAGTAGAACCAACACAATCATACCCAGACACATTAAACTCACACACACACACACACACACACACAAACACACACACACACTCACGCACACAGGTACGCAGTCACGCAATCATGCATAATCGCTGCATATTATCACGAATGTGCAAATTCTGAATTAACGTTGATGACAGCAACACGTTGTATGATGTACTTAAAGCGGGGGCTCCCTACACCTCCTTTCTTCCCCGGCTCCTGCTTTCTTTCCCTCCCCCCTCCCTCTCCCCCTCTTTCTCTTTCTCTCTCTCTCTCTCTCTCTCTCTCTCTCTCTCTCTCTCATGTCTGTGTGGTTTTTTTTTCTTTCTAAAGATCTGACGAAAAATGAGAACTGACACGTCACATTAGATTGTGTATCAATAGTCTTTGTGCAGCCTTGTGCATCATGTGTTTACAATAACACAGGAATATGTTTTTCAAGTATACACATGCATATACACACACACGCACACGCTCCCCCACACATTATAAATATGCCTTCATATATATGTGTGTGTGTGTGTGTGTGCGCGTGTGTGTGCATGTATATACATGTATGCATATGTAAATAGGGAGAGGTGTATATATATACATATATATATATATATATATATATATATATATATATATATATATATATATAGTTTTAGAGAGAGAGAGAGATTGACATATATATATATATATATATATATATATATATATATATATATATTAATTGTACATAAATGCGTCTGTTGTGGTGGTGTACATTTCATTAGATAGATAGATTAGATACATTTATTTGTTTGTCATGCTTATTTAATAGCACAAAAACTGCTTCCAGAGTCTGCTTTACACAAAATGTTAATAAGCAATAGGTACAGTGCATGAACATACAGTATGTTCAACAATAGTAATACACGGGTACTACCATTACTGTTGCATATAATCCACAAAATCATTACAATCCAAATAGAATCTGTTTCAAACATGCAAATGTGTACTGCACTAAATGAAATTATCCGTTTCTATATATACTACTCAAAATACGCATATCCTTAACATCAATAAACATACCCCAAACCCTGTTCTAAAATAAAACCCAAACTTATACACTGCACACCAACACCCAGTGCGTTTATTAAGCAGATATTTCTTTCTTAAATGATCTAAGAATGCAGTTACCGTCTGTCCTTCTATACACTGCAAAAAGGTGACGGGATTCCATTCTTTCTTTCTTTCTTTTCTTTTGTATATACAAAAAAAAAAAACAACAACCAGTCTCATGTAATGCCTACATTATGATTTTGTTTTTGTTTTTGATTTTAGATTGCGTTGTTCTCGTAATTGTTGCGTGCCTGTGTATATATACGTACGTGTGCGTGTTTTTAGGGCGTGCTATCATGAAAGCCAGAAGAAATCTGCTAATACTGATGATCATTCCAGAGAAGGCACGTGATTGTCAAGGGCCGGGAGGCAAACACGATGTCCTCTCTTGATATATTTTCGGCAGGTTCACCCAAGAACGCGTTGCTGGCTTTCTGAGCTCATAGCAAGACCCGATCAATCTGCGATTTCCCCAGGGGGTTAGAAACCGTGCGGCAAGACGAGTACATCGTCGTGATGGAAATCGTCCACCGCCTAAGCGCTCCTTTTTACTCCCTATACTATACGAAAAAACCAGGTCAGAAATCAGCCCTCGGGAACTATTTGCGAAGGTATAAAGAGAAACGCGCGCCGCTTCATGTTAAAGGTGTCTTTATCAAATGGAGCAAAATAGAACAAACAGGATACTAGTAGATTGATTAAAATTGGACACGAACTTAGAGAGTAATGGAATTTATAATATCTTAAAGTTTTTGCATCCATTTTACGTTTTCGCCCAAGAATGTCAAATAAAGATGCGGTGATGATGTCACCATCTATAAACAAATTTCTCATTGGTTGGTACCAGAAATATATCAAAGCATATTTGTTTGTTCATTTCATAGATAATCTAGCAACTGTTCCCCTTTTCCAGGAAATATGCCTTGATTTTCGTTTTTTCTCTTGTTTGCTTGGGATTCTTTTAAGAAAAAAAAAATAGTAACTAATATTCTCTTTGGTATTCCCATCCTCTGTTCTTTCACCTTCTTTTGTAAGTACGTAGAAAATATAACCATCTACACCAGATCCCTTTATTTTGTAACCCTTTCAAGAACGATTTAGAGATATACGCTCTTGATATTATAGTGACAGAGTTAATGGTAGTATTAACCGGAAACAACGGGTTGAGTTGTTTAATCACTTCTTGAACCTATTCTCCATCTGTACAGTCTACAAGGAGGTACATTAACACACTGTTTCGGTCGAATCCCTTGTTTAATGGTAATGGTGACACTTTTGACATACAATGTACGAGACAAGGAAAATAAGTAAGGTATTTTGGCATTTCCTGTTTTTTATAAAGAATAACTGCTACAGAATTGACCTCTGAGGTCATGCAATCATATTCATTGAATACCAAGCTCAAAGGAAGATTCTTTGAACATGATAATACTGCTGACAAATTGGAAAGTTGGCTAAGAATTTGGTTAACTTGTTTAAAGGCGATATAAGTGTGTGCGTCCCCGTGTGTGTGTGTGTGTGTGTGTTTGTGTGTGTGTGTGTGTGTGTGTGTGTGTGTGTGTGTGTGTGTGTCTGTCTGTCTGTCTGTAGTGGCATGCATTTTTAAATACAAATCATCTTCTAGATAAAGAGCGAGAGAAAGAAAGATGGCAGTTGAAAAAAACACCCTATATGTATACATGGTCACTCACTACAGCATACTACGTAGACATTCTTATTTAATAGACCTAAATGTAATTAGCCCCTGTTGGCATCTAATGTAGATGTGGAGTTTCTGATTCGTTTGATTAAGCCTTCTTCTCGCTCGACGTAGGCGAATAATTATGTTCTCCCTGAATATATGTGCTAATGGGGCCTCATTTCTCGCTCAAATGAAGTTATCTTCCATTCACTTGAAGGCGAAGAAAATTACACATGAGTGATTATACAGCGAAATTTGACCAGAACAAGAATCATTGTCTGCTGTGCGTTTGCGTCAATATTCATGAGCCTCGGCTCCGATGCTCACGTTTGATCCCTCCTTTCGAGAACTACAACGATGCTGTGAAGAAGAAAACGAAATTATCTTTCAAACTAACGTCCAACATACACGCTTAACATGGACCCGTAATCTTTTTAATCTTTTAGCATGTCTACTCTCTGCTTTTGAATATCTTGCCTGTATAGGCCGCATGATATGTGAAAACAACGTTAAAATAATCAACGTCTAGAATAAGATGCTGAAACAAGACGGTGTTTCACGATCTCATGTAAATATCGATACAGTACCGAAAAAAAAAGAAGGGCATGCCAATTATCATTACCTTTTGCATAAGTTATTGATGGTCAATGAGTTCTGATATTCCCAGGAACGGACTAGGCTTTAAATTATTTTGATCAGAAATGTTCCCCACTCCTCACATAAATGTTGTATAGTATGTTCCATACATAAACGTTCAGAAATGGTTGTTAATTTTTACTCAATTTAACGGGAAGTTTTGCATGATTACTCATGGTACAATTCATTTGAGCCCATCAGACTGATCAAGTTTCGGCAATCTTTTTAAGGTCCGTTCTTTAGTGACGAGACCGTAACCTCAGATAACATTTCAGTCTGCTCGCAAAGATCGTTCCTTCTGACAAGAGTTTATTACATGACTCTGATGGTCAGTGGATATGAAGAAAGATTTTCTCATCATGAAGCATGTTCCCGAAGGAGCAACTAAATTTGTCTTGATCGTGTTACCAATATGTCACTTTCACACTATTGTCTTTGTCCCCTTAGGATTTTTCCAACCGGCAGATTTATAATGGTTCCAAGAAAGTTCTCTCTTCCGCGCAAACGCGCCTGGCAATGTGCCCGTTTTCATCAGCGGCAGATCAATCCCATGGGGCACTGCACGCTTGGTAGTTCTTCACTTCTTATAAACTGCATGTGCTTGTTAAAGGAGCTGTCGTTCTCTCAGCTTATTTTGTGACCGAGTATGTTTATGCGTTCGTGGAGGTGCCTACCTTTGCGACAGAGCAAATTTGACCACTCGCCTTGTCGGTAAACAGGAACGTCACCACGTCATTCATTAAATTGGATCACAGATTCCGAGAGGCGATGGCCGGTAAGACTGGGGGCCGAGTGGGAGTAAGCAAGCAACGTATCAGCATCGTTCTACCGCACGTTGGACTAGGTTACGTGAACACCATTGATTGCCTATGGTAGGAGCAAGGAGGTACTAGGCGAGCACCTCCTTGGTAGGAGCAGGATGGATGAGTGACGAGAGGGAACTGTCCGTGTTTAAGTGCAATTCACACAATTTTCAAAACTGCTGCAAAGAATACATGGTCAAATCAGACTAAAAGAATGGTAGATGCTTCGTGACAACCGAACACAAGACAAGATAGTTAGGTGTATATGAAAATCTACTTATATTGTAATGCTCATGGTTTTCTGTAATGTCTTACAGCATGCTGCATACAGTTTGACCATCGATGTTCCCAAAGATGTATGGTACCAGTCGAGTAAGTGAACGTGTGAACGACAGCATTCAACGCTGGAAGTTACCCAATATAGCTGACTGAAACCGCATTATGAATGTAGATTATCATTATTGTCATTGTTCAATGACTGAAAAGCGCGTCAAGCGATCAATTCATTAGCAGGTATAATCTTTTTAATGACAATCACTGCTATTTCGCTGTCTTTTGCTCAGTATGTGTACTATTTACATTACTACCATCATCTTTATGTTACCATCGTTATCACTTTTGGTTTCGCTATCTCATTTATCAAAACTGTCATGAAAGAAAGAAGAACATACCATGACTATCTTTAGTGATGAAGGATATGAACGAGTCAAACAAAATGATACGAAAGGTATAAATAGTGTGGGAGAAAGAGGGAATCACAGACGGGAACAAGTAGAAAAAAAGAAAAGAAATAAAACCAGAGCAAAAACCGCATATAAAAACATTAAAATGATCGAATCCATCCATTTCACGGTCCCACTGCATCCTTTACTAATTCATAATCCATTGCATTTTATCTGCCAGACATCCATCAATGCTATTGGAAACGTATCCCATTAGCAAAATGATAAACCCGCTGACATTTTCCATGAGGAATTATGCTCCGAGGAGTCAATTAATCTTACTGCGGCATACAGAAAGTGGCATTTATGTGTGTTTTTCTCTGAAAAAAAAAGGTGCACAATGGTCGCTATCAGGGACCATTAAATTCAGCTTATAGAGTATTACTTCAAACTTGTTTGTGCAATTTCCATATTTACCGCAGACATTGTGCAATCAATATTCTGTTTTCCACGAAATGCCAAAACAAACAAAAAATGAAGATGATGCGATGAGAATTTATAAACACGGGACTTGAGGTCATTGTTCTTGAATACGCTAAACCGATGCATGTGGACTGCTAGTGGAAATAACCCACTAATGATAGGGCGGCGTCCAAGTCGTGATGAGACTGAGAAACAAAGTTTAATATATTCGTTAATTGCAATCTCTATTTATACAGCAGTCTGTTAATTCCCCTCCTTCTCTTGACAAAAGGCAGCGTGCCCGAAAACTTGTGTGTTCTTTAAAGGTAATGTTTACCATTCGGAGAAGTGATTGAAAAAAAGTTCGAGTTAAGATTTTGATGCATATCTGTTGGTCAGTTGTATCACAAAACAACTTGCCATAAAGAATTGGCAATACAACCTGAAATATAATTAGATATCACTATTTTTCTCAATAAACCATATCTGCAGACGGTTTATTCTGGAAACATTTTTCTTATGACTATCGTCCACATTTTATATACTTAACGATACTAAGCCTTGTTTATGCTGAATAACATTTTTACATTGGTTGTTTCTATCCCTAACTCACATTTTAGAACTACTTTGAAGCACTTAAGCTGGGTCTTTATTTAATCTGCAAATGTTTAATAATACCTTTAAGTAGCTTATCGGTATTGACAGCATTATAAATTTCTGGAGTTCTGCTCTTTTACTAATAACATATATGACTAACATGTTATTTACGAATCGCTTGACATATGACTATAAATTTTATATGATGAAAGCAAATTTATCTATATGTATGTTATATGGCAGAAACATCATATTTATAATTTGTTTTCTTACTTAATAATTCAGTCATTCATCTACCCGTACAATTATTCATATTTGTTATATCAAGTCTGTATGTGGTTTGCTCATCTATGATTTTTCATTCCGTGTCGCACCGTCCGGACTTTTTGAGCAGTGAATGCCCTTTCGCTCCATACAGTATCCGTGATAAGATAATCCGAGCACAGCTGTGCCTGTGTCTGACCTGATCCCGGGACACATCGTGGCATGGCATCCATCCAGACAATGAAACGTGAGTGTGACTCATCACACGTTACCAACATCCGCCCGTAATTAGAGTCGATATCACCGACAGATTACCCACAAAATGACGAGTAATCTCGAGGGAGGGCAGAGAGAGAAGAGAAGAGCAGACAGATAGAGATAGATGGATAGAGATAGAAAAAGATAGATGGATAGATAGAGATAGATAGATAGATAGATAGATAGATAGATAGATAGATAGATACATACATACATACATACATACATAGATACATAGATAGATAGATAGAAAGATAGAGATAGATAGATAGATAGATAGATAGATAAATAGATAGATAGATAGAGATAGATAGATAGAGATAGAGATAGATAGATAGATAGATAGATAGATAGATAGATAGATATAGATAGATAGACAGATAGATAGAGATATATAGAGATAGATAAATAGATAGATAGATAGAGATAGATAGATAGATAGACAGATAGATAGATAGAGATATATAGAGATAGATAGATAGATAGAGATAGGGAAAGAGAGAGAAGATGACGAAACTGTAGTAAGCGGAGATTGCTGAGATTCATCGAATTTCGGCGACGAGATGCGAATACATCGACAAGTTTTAAAGGGGTGATATAGTTTTGTGTGAGATGGGGATTCAGATTTCAACTGTTTAGAAACCACTTATGAAATCTTAAAGAGCATAAAATTCTAATAGGTACATGAATTCACAGTTTATTAAAAATCGGCTGTGTAATGGCTGAGATATCCAAAAACAAAATAAAACAAAGTGATCCTAATAAAAGGTCGGTCCCACCTTTTATTAGGACCTCGTTGTTTTTGGATATCTCAGCCATTTCAAACCCAATTTTCATGAAATGAACTTTTACTGCCTCTTAGAATTGTATGCTCTTTCAATATTTTATGAAAGGTTTCTCATTTTCTCACAAAAGTGTTGGAAACCTGAAGCCCACATCTGAACCACAACTATTCCCTTAAATGGGAAATCACAGTCCAAATATAAGTTAGTCTGATAAAATCGGTTCAACGGTAAAAATTTGACTGAAATCGGATGAAAAATAAGGAAGTTATGACATTTTGAAGTTTTTCTAATTTCCGTTCTTGTACAGTAGATATGAATATGCAAATGAGTGAGCTAATCATGTCAGAATCTCACAATTTTCCATTGATCATAACTAACTTATATTTGATCATGTAAAAAAAAAAACGAGAATTCAATGTTTCTGTCGTTGAAATCTAAAACATGATGTAAACTTTAAAATGTAATAACTTCCTTATTTTTCACCCAATTTCAGTCAAAAGTTTACCGTTGAACTCGTAATATTTTACTCTTTTTTTATCAGACTAACTTATATTTGGACTGGATTTCCCCCTTTAAGAGGTCGTCACAGTCGTGTTTCTTCTCATTATGGAAACGCTGTGGTGTGTACACTTTGGAGAAGACACTGAATTTGTGAACATGAGAGCCTGGGGTCGAACCCTTTTAGTAGGGTGCCGTCCACTCTTTGAACAAAATGTTTTGACCCGCATTGTCACTGTTGATCCACGTTTAATGGGTGGCTGAAAGCAGTGATTGTGATTGGTATGCCCTCTGAGATGACAACGCTGAAACTGAACGGGCAAATTTGTTTGTTGGGAAATGACAGTAATATTGACATCTTTGTTAACATCGTAATCGTTACAGAGACTTAGCATTGTACGTAATACCTCTACTATTATGCATTATTTGTTTTGTTTTTTAAGTTTTTTTTAATTTTGTTTTTATTAGAACAAATCAAAATCAATTACAACATTTACAACTATTTGTTGATGGCAATACTATAAAACTATAAGTAGTTATCATAGCAACTCGAGAGTGCTTGATATTAGATACTGACCAATAAATTTACAATTCTTTGTACAAAGAAGCGTAATTACAGCATACAATCTAGATAATGTTCTTGATATATAAAGAAGAGTCAGTCATGAAGCTATTTTGCAAGGAAGCCCGAATTGATATGCAATATTCTGATTTGATATTTATCTGATATCTAAATTTTGAAACATAATTGGATGGCAGTGAAGGCGAGCTTGTTCTTCTATTAGGAAACATCGAGTTTTGTAGCAGTTGAACGGGCCATTCATGTAATGACGTAACAGCCCGTATTTCCGCTAAATTTTGTAAAAACAAACTATCATCTACGAAGTGTATTGCCGACATGCACTTCGCTCCATAATGTGTCAGTCATATCAAAAATGCACTTTTTTTTTACTCTACAGGACCTTTACTTGCCCATAACCCCAACACTTCGTAGATCAGAGGGTGCGTTTCTACGAAAGTACTCAAAACGTGATAACGTGAGATAACATTACAAGCCAAGTTAATGGATCCTGTGGTACCCTTTCATGACGAAATGCCTTGAAAAGATCTAGTAAAAAAATAAAAGAAAACATGCAGAAGGTATACGGAATTTGTGTGTTTCGGAATGACGAATCTTTTTTTCATTTTCTTCGTATTGACGAACGTATGGGATATCGACCATTACCCCTTATAGAGTCGCCTTCACATTTCCTTGATCTAAAACAGATGCCAAGGACACGTGAAGGAGAATTTTAGAACGCTGCATTCCCTCCCTTTTGTCTGGAACATGGCGCCTAAGCTATATCAGTTTAAAGAAGTTGTTTTTCTCGCATTTTTCGTTCTAAACAGGGCGGCTATAGGCGAGTTTTAACAAGTCGCTTTCTCCCCGAGCGTAATTAAGCTCTCGTATCACACACCCAGCCGCTCCGGTGCTAATGGAGGCGTAAAAGATGTCGGGGACATGGGGTACATTATAACCGCCTCCCTCCGGATAACAACGGTTGAGTTGACATCGTGTAGGGAGTGATAATGGACACAGACAATCATAATATTGTTCTTTCATTTCTGTCCTTTTTTTCATAATTTGTGTCCCTCCACTTTTCTGACAACCAAATCGACTGGATGTCATGCAGACGAGCGGAAGATGGCGCAGTGAAATCGACCAATTCCCATCGGTAGTATAACATCATGCCCTTTTTTACGCGGAGGCGCTCTTTCCACAACATTAGTTTTTCCCAGTGACGCATTTACGCACAGACAAACACAGGTCTCTACTCCGTGGAAGTGCCAAATTTCACGCAATATATTCATTGTGCTATTTGTAAGCAATTTTTACTCTTTGTTCCTGGATTATTTTCCGTCTGATATCATGCTCCATTTCGTCTTAACCCGCTGCGCGCCACATTGTCATCTTCCATAGGTTTATGGGTGAAATAATGCGCACATTATTTGACTCAATGGCATAGAAAGGGTTAATAGAAGGGTTTGTTGTTGTTGTTGTTGTTGTTGTTGTTGTTGTTGTTGTTGTTGTTTCTTCTTCTTCTTCTTCTTCTTCTTCTTCTTCTTCTTCTTCTTCTTCTTTGGAGGTGTGGGGGGGGGGGTGGGTTGTGGGTCATTTTGCATGATTAAAGGTCGTTCACTCTCTTGTCCATATACATTATCCGCGCTATAGTTTTGTTTGTTCATTGAAAGACTACACTACATGCATGCCTGTCTTTAATATCTATATCCCCTGCACCGTTATGGTTCTTTTTTCGTGTTGTTCTTCCTCCTCATCTAATTACTCTTCTCTCTCTCTCTCCCTCCCTCCCTCACACACACACACACACACACACACACACACACACACACACATATATATATATATATATATATATATATATATATATATATATATACATAATATATATAACATACTTAACGTAATTTTTCATGCATTGATTCTTATTTCCCTCACTTTGTTCACACTTGTTTTCACAATCTCTATCTTAATTCTTCAAGGATCAGTGTTAATCTAGTTTATTATGTAGGCCTATGTAATAATGATTCATTGGGTTCTTATCTTATCAAGATTATTATGTTGATCTTTTGCGTAATAAAATTAAGTAATTGGTGTTTCTTGCGAAATTGTTTGTGTGTTAATACAAGCATCCATTTCTGAATTCAAAACGTGTCCAACCTTGAGTGTACTTGGTCCGCTGTACGCCAGTTCGTATTACCGGTCGAAAGCCTTCATTAAAGATAACGATAGCACTGGAATGATTGGATGAAATAAGATATCATTATGTCTTATTCTTCGGTCGTCTTCAACGCAGTATATATCAACTTATATTTACCCTTGCTTTTCCTATACCTCACCTCTCCCCCTTGATAACGTCTCCTCCGTTTTGATGATCTGTACGTCTGTATTTATCTCTTCTTGTCGCTACAACTTGAATATAATATACAACGTGAATTTCTCATCTACTACACCAGTTTTTTATTGAGACATTGTTATCTTTTGTTATTACGGGGTAATGAGATAGGTGGCCGCGGACCGTCTCTCTTCCTAGCAATAAATGAAAATAAAACGCATTGATGGCATTGAAGGTGGCAGGCACGCAAAAACAAGTTTTCACAGACAAATTGCCTCATGGCAATTTCACTAATCTGTGGTGAGGGGTCATTTACTTTGTCTACGTGCTTTCGATTTGCAATTTCCGTTGTTTCAGTTTTGCTGTACAACTATACATTATTATTTACTTTATTATCAAATAAATGATTAGACACCAGATGCTTTTATTACCAACCTTTAATTTCTACTTCTCCTGTGTGAAAAAAAAAGTGCCAAGGAAGGAAATATTTTTTTTTTAATCATGTCCAAATTATGCGAATATTTTTCTTTTATGTTTTTATACAGAAATACCAGCCTAGATTATTGTCCTTATATTATTTGAATGGAAATTAACAAATACAATTTGAAAAAATGATAATGTGTGTACATATATATATGTATATGTATATATATATATATATATATATATATATATATATACATATATATATATATATATGTGTGTGTGTGTGTGTGTGTGTGTGTGTGTGTGTGTGTGTCCTTAAGTCTCCATGTTCATCTTTGATATTATTGATCTTGCTCTACACATCAGAACGCTTCGTTCTCAGCCCGTAGCCATGCCTGTATCCTCTCGACACGCCCAGCCTTGTTTATTCTCATTTCAAGACCCACATCGTTAGTTCTGCCCATAATTAAACGCTGGGATCTTGTGTCAACATTTTTTCCTGTCGTGGAGTCAACTCATCCGGCCAGACTAGGCCCTCAAGCTCACCGTCACAAAGAGGTCACGCTATAGCTATAAATAAAATATGTATTTTAAAGACGTAGACATCCCCCCCCCCCCCTCTATCATCCCCTGCCATCTCCAAACAGCCAGTACAGACGCCTTAAGTGAAGGAGATAACAGAATCCTATTATCTTGACAATCATGTTCTGTGTCACTGACGCACTGAGATATTATATTAAAGGACTCGTCGTATTTGGATACGACTTCAATTTATTGAAAGCCCATCGGCATACCTAGTGATTTGTATCCTCATTCTATCCAACGAGTTTGTTTTATTCAGTCGTGTATGAATGATTGATGTCAAATGGCAAATGAACGCTTTCGTCAGTATTCATTTACTCTGTCACTTTCATAATCATAGTAAGAGGTGTGGTTTTTTTTTTTTTTTTGGCCTTATTGCAGAACTAGATAATTTACCCATGAAAGCGCGCCAAATTCAATGCTTTAGTCTATTTTGAATAAAATACTTTGATTCATAGAATGGAGGAGTGCTTGTTTCTTCAGCCCTGTGAAACGGATCAAGAGTGACGAAGAGAAAACATAGAAGTACACAGAGCGGAAATCTTCGCCAAGACCACAGTCTTACAAATGCCACTGTGTATCTTTTTTTAAACAAAAAATAACACCCTGGATTTGGATTATAATCCGGATCATCTCATTCAGAAAAATCATCTCTTGCTTATTATCACGATGGACAGATACTGAAATATTCGCCAATATCCGTTCTTAACGTTTTGAGTGACATTACTATAACGAACAAACAGACAGACAATCAAAATATACGATGGCAGGACAAAGCCTCAGTGGAGGGGAAAGTAAACAATGGAAATAATAAAACTATTGAATTGAATTGAAAAGAGCAGTATTACCGGTCAGTTCCAGATATTATCTTGTGTCGTTAAATTTGCGGTCCAACAGTGATTCGCAAATATCACGAAAATCAAACCCTCGCGAAAATAATAGCTTATACAGTACATTAAGCTTTTCCCAGTCACCAAACTTCGTCCAAGCTGCTCACACAGCTTGTCAGAACGATGTCTTCATTTCTTTTCCATTTTCCAATAGGACAAACTTGAACTTTTAAAGGTCACAATGTATGAATCATCATAGTTATGATTATGATTATGATGATGATGATGATCATGATATCGATAATGACAAAATTATGACGATGGCACCAAAGCAGTGCAATGCTCTTCATATGAATACAGATTGCACTTTGACAACTGCTACTCCATACTGAAGAAATACATAATGAATGTAGATTATGTTCAGGATGTGTGTGTATACAATAGGGCCTATACTTGTAACGTGATAAGTGTACAATTCAAATCTAAATCAATATTTTTCTTATTTTATTAAATCTTTATTTGCTTTAAATTTGTGGACTTTCACTGAAGTAGACAGTGGTAAAGTTGTCAGCATCTGTTGAAATGCTCCTGCGTGGCCGAACTGTACTGTGGCTTTAAATCATCAATCTTCCAGTCTCTGTAGCGGCGTGAAAGTCGCATCAGCTATTTTGAATCGGAGCGGAATGATATACAAATCACGTACGCACGTACCGGGGGCGCCTGCCCAGCGAAATGACAAAATATCTTCCCGAACTTTTTTACGGCCACGAATCTTACATCGAAATGTGTGTTTAATGCATCTGATATGGAAATTGTGACATTTTCAGCATGAAGTTTGAGCAGATTGAGTTATATTTCTGTTACAAGCCTCCGCATGTATGTCGCACCGTATATCTATCATGACGCCAGACATGTCAAAGCTCTATCAATACATCAAGTCAAGCGAGAGGGCGTAGGTTTTAATTTGCTTTCAATGTTGAATTTTCTCTTTGATGACTCAAAGTACATATTGTGTTATTGTATGTATATTGTAGTCGCAGGTTCTTAAAGATGTAGTGGTGTTGTAGTAGGATTATATATGGTAGTGGTTGTAGCAGTAACAACAGCAGTAGTATAGTATTTACAGTAATAGTAGAAGTTGTAGAAGAAGATATTCGTCTTTGAATTCAGTCTTTATGATATAAATATAAACTTATTATATAGATGAACATTATCCTCCTTCTCTTTAATGCCTCTCTAGAATTGTCTAAACTTTGTTTTCGTTTTTGTTTTCGGAACTGCCAGAAACGTTAAATAGTCGAATCAATACCTGATAATCAAAAAAGTGATAATTTGTATAGCAAGAATAAAGAATACACATTGTTGACATATTATGTACAGTGCTCACATTATTTACATTGTTTACTGTTAGGCAAGTTTAGACTTCCTTTTTTCTTACTGTTGCAGTTGCTGTTGTTAATGTTGTTTGATTATCTTTTATTTTGTCTTTAAGTTTCGAAAGAGGTTGGGGGAGTGGGTGGCTTGGATGAATGCCTACGGGTTGCAGGAATAAGCATTCTTGGTAATATCTTCCTTGTAGACATAGAATAGAAGTTCCGGCGAGTTTTGATAACATGTGTTCCGATGTGCCAATGAAAGGGAAATAGACTCTGCTCTCCGCTGTAGGACACCCTCTCGTACATGTATTGCATGGAAGGCACGACGCAGTGCATTTATGATCCTTGTATAGGAGGTCGCATAGATGGAGATAAGAAATAGGGTCATCAGTGCTGATCGTTCAGTACTTGCCAATAGTGGGACCGGAGTAGCGCTTCATTTTGTTGCTAATCATTAGCGTTGATACTTATTACTTTGTCATTTTTGAAAATCTTTTTAACGTATGAAATATAGTTTAATTGTTTCATGATGTATTCTTTTTTGTTTCATCAGTTCGTTATCCCCGTTATTGCGTTCACGCTATGTCAGATCGTCACGATATTTTCATTCTCTGTCATATACGCGATAATTATTCCTCCATTTTGGAACCTATACAGTGTCGAATAAAATCCGCTTTCATATGCATATGCACTGATATTTATCTTGCTTTTGATTGTTTTATTACCACCTAATATCGCTATAACATTTATGAATATGGTTATCATACGAATTTATTTTCCTTTATGGTGAATTGTCGTAACTCTCTGTTTATTGTGTTGTTAAAAACCGTTTCCATAATTTTGAGAAATATCAGGAGCATCATTTTGACTTAAATGTGAAATTGAAACATTCCGTTATCATTTGCTCACCTAGTGGGAGTTACACTACGATGGGAAGACTTTGGAATGGTTGCACTGGACTTTCAAATAGAACTTCGAAGTTTAGGAGTTTTGGACAAGGTGTTTTACCCTCTATAGTCCCTCTTCAACTCGGTGTGTAAATAGCCCCCGGACATTGGGAGCACACCAATGGCAGTCTACATGGTCTAGAAGACCAGCGCTAAATCTAAATGGGCTACACCATCTACCCTGGAAAAAAAAACAAAGAGAACATATTTTTCTCCTCAATATTATCATTCTATTCATCACCAAACAATAAGTGTGTGTACGTGTCATGTGTACACTGTCATTTGATAATCGCCCAGCACGTGCCCAGTGCGTGCAACACATTGTATGGGTAATACAGAATCACACTACTAGTATACAAACAATATCTATGTCTGACAAAATCTGCCCTCTTTCAGAGAGGGGGATATAATGCAAGAGGTTAAGGGGTCGGTGTCAATGTGTTCTTCTTCTTCTTTAATTCTTCCTCTCCTTTTTCTTTAATTCTTCCTCTTCTTCTTCATTAGTTCTTCTTTTTCGTCCCTTCTTCTTCTTCTTCTTCTTCTTCCAAGCCAACACACTTTGGAACCTGAATGCTGGAGACAGTCGCCTGCTCAGAGGAGAGGGGAGGTCATCAAAGTACAGTTTGGTGTCAGCAATCCTCAGCTCGCTAATTCCTCGGAAGTCACATACCTGCACTGTCTTTTCCGAAGTCGATACGTGCATTCTCTTGAAGCCCAGCGGAGCCGTAACGCTTTGGAGTGAAATATCCAGTAGAGCTCACATGAACGTGGTCTTGCATACTTTTTCTTGGGGGGGGGGGGGGGGGGGGGGGGGGGAGGGGATTCCAAACAGTCTTGTCATTTACAGATCCTAACCTCCCTCAATAAAGAGCAGCAAAACAACTAAAGCAAAGAGTTTAGACATGAAAAATTAATCTGTGTCAGTGTCAGAACATGTTTTATATCGTTTACAACTCTTTCCTTCGTTTGTTCATGAAAAATGCAACTTTTTTTTACTTTTTTACCTTTTAACTTTTCAAGTGTCATCAAATAAATGTGATATATATATATATATATATATATATATACATATATATATACATATACATATATATATATATATATATATATATATATATATATATATATATAAATAAATAAATAAATAAATATATATATATATATATATATATATATATATATATATATATATATATATATATATATATATATGTGTGTGTGTGTGTGTGTGTGTGTGTATTGATAGGACCGCAAGAATAATGATTCATTCTCTTGTAAAGCGTTTCCGGAAAGAATAAGTATGTGAAGTGAAATTTGAGAGGACTGGCTGCAATCAATATCACTAATTTGCGAATACATGGACATCTTTGGAAATCTCTTACCCTGTCATTATTATTCTTGTCCTATTCTAATGCACCTGACACTGTTCTGTTTATTTGTGTTTTCAGTTTCAGTTTCAATTTAAAGCTCATTTCATATTTCTCAAAAATAAACTATACATTGTAATAACGATATACATAAAATGCACAAAGGACCTTTTTTTACGATGAGAAGTCTCACAAAAGAAATAGTTACACAGTACAAGTGGTCATCTGCTGGCATTGTAGACAAGAGAGAGAGAGAGAGAGAGAGATAGGGAGAGGGAGAGAGAGAGAGAGAGAGAGAGAGAGAGGGAGGGAGAGAGAATTGCACGTTTCCAAGAAAATGTAAGTTCTTATCCACAAATAGCACTAATATGGAGATCGGAACTAATAAGAAACCCGACCAAAACAAAGATTAATACGAAAAACAAACACACACACAGAGAGACATTGCACAAACTATAAACTATGGTTAATTTGTGTATCTTAGCACAACCATGATATAGAGTAGATAACCGTCTATTTGGCTGTGTATCATAAAGATCTTGAGAAAAAAAATCTGCCCTAGTTAGATTGGATGATGTTTGTTGATCCGAGAAAGAAATGAAAGGTTTGTTATTACGAAACTCAAAAATTATCTTGACCTAGATGTTCTTTAATCCAGACTTGAAAGAAGGCTCGTTAATCCGAAATTGGAAATTATAAAAGAGCGTATAAACGAACATTCTGAATTATGAACCTTATTTCGTTTTCGGATTGATTAACGAACCTTCAGAATAACAAACTTTCGGAGTAACAAACAGTAACTATTAAATTATGCACGAAGTACCCAAACAGATTGCCCTCCCATTAACATTATCTTAAAAAAAAATTAATGAATTTTAAAGCCGGTTTACCCACACTCTCTACATTGATTATCAAAGCAAGCCTGAACATTGAGTGTAGAGTTGGTTGAAAGAAAAAAAAAACCCACACTGTGACAATTTTGAATCAGAGTGCACCGGGTGTGGTATCATAATGTGAACTGACTATAGAGATTTACCGGGTCATGAACAGCCCCCTAAACCTAACTCCCCTCCCGTCAACCCCCAAGCGGTCGATCATCCTTTGCTCCCTCGCTCTAACCAAAAAGGTACTCGCCTAGTACCTCCTTGCTCTAACCGTCAGACTCACATCACACACAGGCACACAAACACAGACAGACAGACATACATACATACATACATACATACAGACAGACAGACACACACACACACACACGCACACAAATACACGCACACACACGCACGTACGCACACACAGAGATACATTTCAACATAAATAGCATCAAATCAGCCAAAGTGGTTTTCTGTGAGATGGGAATCATATCCATCATAGTCGGCCAGGGGTTTCGGGAGAGATTGAAGCTCATTGATCAATTTATATTCGGTACAGATGTTTCGTGCTCATGAGGATCAGGCTGGGGTTTCTCTTCGATTCTCTTTCTGATGATGTGGGTCTGTACCGACGATTTGGAGTGCAAACCTTCAGGCCATCTTTCCAGTGGAAAGTTTGGCATATGATATTGGGAAACTTATAGCAAACACATCGATTATACAAGCAAGGCATTCCCAAGCCCTTACAGCATCAATAATATAATCAACACAAATGTATGCAATTTCTTCTTCCTCTTCCTCCTCCTCCTCATCATCATCATCATTTTCTTCTTCTTCTTCTTCTTCTCCATTTTCTTCTGCTCCTCTTCATCCTGCTCCTTCTCCTCATGCTCCTCCTCCTCATCTTCTTCTTCCTGATTCTCCAATTTTCCCTGCTCTTCCTCCTTCTCCTTCTCCTCCTCCTCCTCTTTCTCCTTAATAATCCCCTCGTTCCTTCTTTTTCTTCTTCCTACTCATCCTCCTCTTCTCCTTCTTCCCCCTTCCTCCTTCTCTACCCCTCCTTCTCATCCTCATCCTTCTTCTTCTTCTTCTTGTTCTTCTTGTTCTTCTTGTTCTTTTTGTTCTTCTTTTTCTTCCTCCCCTCATCGTCATCATCATAATTCTTGTAGTTTCTATGGCACCCATTCAAATATATCGGAATGTAAGTGCATTTAAACAAAGAGAATGGCTATTTAAGTTTTGAACTTCCCAGTGATCAACAGTACTCGTCCTCTGCGCGTTCCGGAATGAGCATTGAACAGCTTATGGTAATTGTTTTGAATTTTTACATTCATGTTACATCACTGTCACCATGACGTCATCTCAGCCAGACTTTATTTTCCATTCGCAGTCGGCCACTCTCGATAATTGTTTTAAACATCAACGAAATCTGCATGTAATCGCAATCATTATCAATATTTTCTCGGCAATCTCTCAGGCGAGATTGTATTCTCAAAATTTCCGACTGCGTTTCCTGCACACACCTTTATAACCACGATATATAGTTTATTCTGTTGCAGTATTGTGGGTTGTGGTCACAACTAGACACCCGTCACTGCATGCTGGCTAATAATTCAGTATTCAAAATACAGGGAGGGATCCAGGAATTCCGTAAAGAGGGGGCGCGTTTACAAAATTAAAGGGGGGCGCACGCACCCCTCCCCCATTTTTTCTTTTTATTTCTTTTGTTTCAACAAAAAATAAGGGGGGGGGGGGGGTTGCGGTCTTCCCTGGATCCACCCCTGAAATACTGTATTTCCATTTCAGTCAGGTAAGTGTTCTTCCGCTGATGCTCTTGCTATCAGTGTCTCGTTGACCAATCCATCGACAACTACGATCATCTCTCCTGTGTCGTCAACAAAACATCGCTAATCTCTCTCAGCATCGAACTTAGCCGTCCAGCTGGTCTTAATTGAGTTACTTATAAACCGAACATTGATTTTACTCATGCTTGACAAAGTTCGCTGTAAATACTAACGAGTGTTTGATAAGAATTTCGTGTTGTTGGTTTTTTTCCCGTAGAAACTGACATCCTCTTTCATTGCTGACGAAATCAGCGGCCACGGTTGGTAATTGTTTCAAACAGCCTCAAAACAGACAACAGCGCTACTGCCCACTCGGAAGCCGTCCAAACTGCCGAAACTATCTTCCAAAGACAATCCCAAAACAGCAAATGCTACATACTTCTCAAAATACTGCTGTGCTCCGCCATTGCATATTCATTGCCCACTTCTCCTCAACCACCACCAACACCATTACAATTTCGGTGTAAAATTTCAGTGTTTCCTTACAGAGCGTGCTAACGGCCAGAGAGTGCGTTGTTGACAGCGGTACTGAAAGGGCATGGATTGACGTCGCCTGGCAACCTATCTGAGATTGCCAATTTGGAGCCAATTTACAGACAATCACTGCTAATGCACTTCTAATGCCAACTCGGCCGATATCATACCCATAACGACACTGCGCGGAGAGCAACCCGGCATTTCTCTTCATCCTCATCGCACGGCGGACGGCGTCCAGGAGCTATATATCGCTGACTCCTTCTCCCATGAACCATAACGAGTTATTGTTTCCTCGGGATATGCCTCAAGGTCTCAGATGCGTTTACATTTCCCATGAAATTCCATTACACTAATGTGACTAGAAATGACGCGACGAGAGACTGTCTCAGCCGTCTGAACGCAAACGCATGGTCGAAGCACTCGATGCCTATTAGCCTTGCAATATGGGAAAACTGTTCGATAGATCATGATCTTTTTCCAGACATGATAAACCAATATTTTCATTGCCATCTCATTTTGTACTGCAAATCAAGAGTACTCTCCCGCTGAGTAAGGGAAACATTCACAGTCCCTATATATGCCTTTCTCCATCTTCCTAACCAGAAAAATTTTTGTGATAGGATTTGTCGATGATGTCTCAATCTATGGAATTGTCATTCATGGTATCGAACTGTGACGTACGTATGGATAGTGCATGGACCAAGTTCGAGGGTATGGGTATGGGTATGGGGATGGGGGGGGGGACGAACTTATTAAAGAGCAAGTGGCAGTATGAGCATGATACAAAAAGGACGAGTAGTCGTACTTTGTAGCAATGCTGGGATTGTCAAGTTCTGTCTCGCATCCCAACGTGTCCATTGACGTTGAATGGAAGAATATGCTGCGACGCTGAAACAGATTTTATCATTTTACTATTAGTGTGCCTTAACACAAAGCAGTGATAGTTCATTGGCGTGACATCCAGTTCCAGGCAGCTGTGTAGCAATGGTAATTGCGACAACATTGCGATAATGATAGTAAATCAACCGAATGTGGGATATTATATTACTATTATCATTACACTATTTATTCGCTTCATTAAAAGCACATATTAATATATACAATAAGATATTTCGTAAGAACATGCAGATACACAAGTACAAATGTATTGAAAATCATACACACTTAACACATTACGAAGACATCAAGAAAAGTTCACACACTTTTGTTTTTCTAGCGAAATAAACTATGATAAAACAGAGAGAACTTGAACAGCCTATTTGTTGTATTATCATATTGACCTTTAAAAATGTTTGGGATTTCTCTTTGTAACTTCTTTATATGATTCTACTATTGTGACATCACGAACTGTTGTAACCTTCTCAGCATATGAATTTTACCTTGATTAAAAAAAAAAAAAAAAACCAACCCTCAAAAACCAACACGCATTGTCCAATTTCCTCAAACTTCACTGGTACTAAACGCTGCCTACACAGAACCCACATGTTTATTTTGGGGAAATTCCCTTTTCATTTGCGGAGGAGGAACAAACGAAAAGAGTGTTCGTTTACCTGTTACCTATATACCTCTATCACAAAATGTCACTGCTCTTCTACTTGATAATCTTACCTTTGACAAAGACAAAGATGCCTGCCACATCTATATGATGGGCATGAACTCTAAGTCATCGAGGGCATTAAGAATGACTCACCTTTTAGTGGTCTTCTCAATTTTTCATCTATCTGTCGTAGGAGCTGACGATTAGTCTTTCTCATAATCTATCATAGAACGATAATCATTGTCAATGACAGTTGTTTCGGTGGGATCGATGTTATGTCGCACAAGCTTCATTTTCCTTTATGAACGGTAAATATTGAAGTTTTGGGTGTGTTTTTTTTTTTTTCATTTGTCACGACTGTGTATATATGAATGTCTCCTGCAATAATGCGTGTATATTCAATGACGAGTAAATCGAAATGACTGCGTAGAGGGAAGCAGAAATTGATGATAACATACAAATGTGCATTTCTCTTCTCGTGAGGGGTGGCATCTGTAAACGAATTTGCAATGGCAGAAAGGAACAGACTCTATTATAATGATGACAATTTTATCCTTCGCCTTGTGTAACAACATGCTATATTAACCTGACATATAGAAATTGAATCAAAGGTTGAGCGGACTAGCCACGTGGGAAGTCCAAGCAGACGGTGTGAGATGGTGTTAGAGATCACCATGGCAACCGACATGATTGATGGCACAGATGATGATCTTTCTAGCTGGAGGCCTTACACATATCCATTCACGACATATCGCTCAGGAGAGATGCATTTTCTCTGCATCGCAAAATGACAAAACTTGATTCCCTTGCCCTTTGATATAAACGCAGAAAAGATGGGACTTTGGGAGTACCACGCACAACTCTCTCTCCCTCTCTCCCTCTCTCTATCTCTCTCTCTCTATCTTCATCTCCACTCTATATATCTCTTCCTTCCCTCTTCTCTCTATCTCACTCCTTCTCTTCCTCTCTACACTTTCTGTCCTCTACCCAGAGTATCTCTCTTCTCTTTTTTTTTCTCTCATTCTCTCACTAGCTGGGTCCTCATATTATAGTATATCTCCATCTTCTCTCCCTCTCTCTCCTTCCTCCACCTCTCTCTCTCTCCCGATCCTTACTCATTCTTTCAGCTCTCTCACCCTCCCCTCTCTCTTACTTCATCTATCTCGCACTTTCTCTCTTGAATTCGTTCAATGCACACACTATTGTGCAATTATGATATGAGACCTTTCTCCACTAGCTCGTTATCGGTCTTATCTCGAATGTCTCATTTCAATTTAAATCTGACACCATCTTTGCGACTTACAACGCTTTTTTGTCATTGTA
The DNA here is from genome assembly GCF_040938485.1 of Diadema antillarum. Lineage (NCBI taxonomy): Eukaryota > Metazoa > Echinodermata > Echinoidea > Diadematoida > Diadematidae > Diadema > Diadema antillarum. The sequence continues at coordinate 945,346 of NW_027271071.1, read as the reverse complement.
TTGTCGTCATACGTACATATGGATATACATACATGCATACGCACATACATACATTCAAACATAAAGACATACATACGCACATGCATATACACGTACTCTGTGTGTATGCGGAGAATGCGGAGGAGAGGGAGAGAGAGAGAGAGGGAGAGAGAGATAGAGCATTTAAGAAAAATGTCGCAACTGACTTAAAATATCACCAATGTCGCATTTTCAGCATATCACAATGCCAGCACCAAAACGCAAAAGGCAGATTCAATTCGATCTAACGCTTGCTATCATATATTGTGCCAACAAAAAAGTCGTTCATAATTTTGTGGTTGCTTGCAAAAACAGACTATAATAATGTATTATGCAACTTATATAGATCCTTGCCATCTGATTGGATGAATGCGGGTCACATGACATTCAGAAGAATCAGCTATCCCACTCTTAATGGTAGTGCAATAGACGTCTCTTGAACGGTAAATCAAGCGAGTCAGCAGTGCAATAGATCCTAGGACACACAGAACTTGTGTATCGTGAAATATTGATGCATACGCGCACCCGTTTGCGCTGCCAGCAAAACCTATAGAGTCAGATCTAGATCGAGGCCTAACTGTTAGTCCTCCTCCTAGATAGGCTTAACGTTAGGTCTATTTTGATCTAGACCAGGCTTATATCGTGTGTTGTATAAAACAAATATTTAATGTTCAGTCATTCGTGGGACGGTTCGAATATTACATTCGGTGCAAGTTTAACCGTTCTATTCAACTCCGCTTCGCGTCGTTGAATAGAACGGTTAAACTTGCACGCTGGTGTAATACTTAGTATTCGGAATCATCGCACTCATAAACATTGAATATTATTTTGTATAGGGCCTACTGTTAGGGACGGGGGGGGGGGGAGGAACTTGTCGAAAGGTTGATCACATTTTGGCGTTGAGTTTTCTTGAGTGTCTACGTCTTTTTCAGTCGACTGGATACGTAAAGGCGTTACGCAACCACAACAACTTTTCTGTCTGCAGCATCAATTAACATATAACCCTTAGATGAATAAGAAAAAAAAAGGAGACGTGAGTGAACATGAATCAAACATAAACGAGGCGCAGTCGACGTTATCAATTGAAAATACATTTAGCTCTTGCGAACTTCGTTACATTATTTCCTGACTCAGCTGACGTCATTCGTTCAAAGATGGGGAAAGATCAAATGAAGACAATGACATCAACCTACATCCAGTGGGCGAGAAATTTAACGAGATTTACTCGGGACTCATTTTGATCATATAATCCGATTACACCTTTTTTTCTGTCTTTTTCTTCGGAGACGCGTGACATCATTTCGTTGCCATTTTAAGGAGATTTCCGTGTAATGTGAAGAGCTGACGCAACATCCATCAGGCCTCCTGGCTACCAATGTATTTAATCTGACTTCGGGTCTATTGAACTAGCAAATATGATTAATGTTTTTGTTTGTTTTTATTCTCCCATTAGAACGAAGCTATGATAGAGGAATGAGATCTGAGCCTTCTGGAGATTAAAATCAAACAATAAAAAACAAAAACACTTTCTTCGATTGTCAGTTTGCACATGCAGCTTCCCCCCCCCTTTTTTTTTGGGGGGGGGGGAGGGGGAGGGTTCGATTCCCCATGTCATTCACAAACTTCAGGGCAATGGTTTCACCCAATTTCGAGGTTGCTAGGAATCCGAATCTGGAATTTGCAACTCTTGCATCCTTGAGGATTTTGAGATAGTTGCCAAAATGGCCGCCAAACTCTGCAATTTCGGAAACACCGCTGGTGATACCCCACGCGAGAAAATGAACAGCCATATACGCTGGAATTTTTCCGGGAAGGGGGGGGGGGAGTGAGAAGGGGGCACGTATAAAGGAAGGGAGGCTGTAGGAAAGGGTATCTCTCTGCCCTATGAGGGATATTTTTAATCTTTAGAGGTTAAATTCAACATCTGGTGCACACCTTTGGTGGAAAATTTGGAATTTTTTAATCCGAAAAGTCAGATTTTTGTTTTGTTTTGTTTAGGGACAATGTGAATGGTTAAACCGTAGTATCTGTCACTCCTTGATTCGCATGTGCGTCTTCACCATGTATTGAGTATAATAGAGGTGGACTAGTGTTTTGGGTGTTATATTTTCGAAATGTTCAATTAAACCACATTTACCTTCTGAACAGACTCGCAGATACAAAATCTATTAAAAATACTGAAAGATAGAAATCGAGGACCGGGGGCATCACGATTACATCACGATTTGGCCTCCATTTTAAATATCTCAAACTCTTAAGGCTTGACTCGTCCATTTTTATATAAAGCAATATAAAGAAATTTGATTTTTGGCGACAACTTTGGCAGCCATATTGAATATCCATATTTGGTCTTCATTTTGAATAACTCAAAACCCTTAAGGCTTGACTCATACAGGTTCGGATGCTGCACCTTCCAGATATGATACAAAAGGGTTATATATATATATATATATGTATATATATATATATATATATATATATATATATTTTATGTTATATATAAATTATATATTTTCATATATATATATATACATACATATATATATATATATATATATATATATATATATGTATATATATATATATATATATATACAAATGATCTGCACCTTCCAGATATGATACAAAAGGGTCATATATATTTATATATATATGTATATATATATATGTATATATATGTATATGAAAATATATCATTTATATATATATATATATATAAATGATCTGCACCTTCCAGATATGATACAAAAGGGTCATTTATATATATATATATATATATATATATATATATATATATATATATTTATTTATATATATATAAATGATCCTTTTGTATCATATCTGGAAGGTGCAATTGTATTCACCAGTAATATAAAGAATCGGGTTGAATACCGGCAATATGATGCTAGGCTCGGGCTCTGGTATGTGGTTGCTGGGCGTGGGTGGTGGTCTTGGTAGTGTCGGTGATGTATGTGTCCGCGCTTGCGAGCGGGCTTCTGATGCGCGTCCGTTCACGGCGACCTCAAGGGAGAATTCCGCCCGACCATCTGGGGGTTGCATCTCTTTTATTGACTCCTGGGTGTTCTGCATGAATGATTTCAGAGTAGCTTAGTCTTTCTTGCCAGCCGCCTTCTCTAAAACGTAGAGAGGACAGCGACCAAAACAGCATAACCACATTACGCTGGGTGATGTGAAAAAGATCTTCGTGTGGAGACCAAAACTTTGTTGTCCTGATCAAGTGACCACAACGTAGCTACACAATAAAGAATTAACCCCCATCAACAACAGGTTGTAAATCCGGGGGTTGCATCTCTTTTACTGACTCCTGGGTGTTCTGCATGAATGATCCCAGAGTAGCTTAGTCTTTTCTTGCCAGCCGCTTTCTCTAAAATCTAGACAGGACAATGGACCAAAACATCGTAACCACATAACCCTGGGTGATGTGAAAAAGACCTGCGCGTGGAGACCAAACCTTTATTATCCTGATCAAGTGGCCACAATGTAGCTACACAATAAAGAATTAACACTAATCGAAACCACAATCCAAGAGTTCCAATGATTCTGTATAATGCAACAGGCTGTAAAAAGTGGTGACAGTTTCAATACACCTGTCGGTAGGTCTTACCCGTCGCTGAAAAGGAATTGACACAAAGTGTACTTCCAGTCCGGTCGAGGAGTGAAGTTCAAAAGACCGGCCCCTGAGCAATGGATATTGCAAGCAGGGTAGTCTATACGGATTACGTAAGAATAGCACTGTTGGGTGAGGAGGATTTCGCTGCCACATTCACCCCGCATTTTAAGGCAGGGTATAGGAATAAGGGCAAAGTGTAAGATAACTAGTGTCACGCCACACCAATAAACTTTAAAAAAAGATACAAAGCAAGGCTCAAATTGCCCGTCTCTTAAATTAATTACTTGAAGTTTAAGATCTAATGCAAACCTCACACAGAAACTGTTGACAAGATGAGCTCACATCTGTTCTTTAGAATATCACATACTGTTCATGCCTGAATATCCGCTTTCAGACATACTTTTCCTTTCCCTAACACTGGTCATTTTTCCATCAACTCTTTGATTCATCATTTTTGCTCAAAAACCACATTACAAATTAAGGAATACGGACAAATTAATAGAATGTAATCGATTTTCACTTATTCAAACATTTTTCAATGTAAACAGGCTATGGGAAATACTCATGTAGATACCAGTATAGTTGTGATAAGATTTTTGTTTTATTATTATTTTCTAAGTGATTTAGCATTTATTACTGTAGAATTTTTTTTTTACTACTACAGTTAGACAAGAATTAAAATGAATTGTGATGTACATGGGGTACATACTGGATCATTTCGTTGTCTGCCTGCATTGGTTTTGTATAGGCTGACAGAGGTAGGGGTTATGTTAGTTATGTATAGGCTATACACGTATACACATTCACGTCGCTCTACTCTGTATTGGACGTTGCGTGTTGCATCCATTGGCTAAGCTGTATGGGGATAATGAATGACATGCAACCATCTACTACGAGTAGACAACATGGTCTAAGACAGCGAAAAAAAGGGTGACGTGATTTTACTGAGACCCGGTCTGAGCATCATGCGTGATCTTGATTAACATGACGGGGGAAGGGGGGGGGGGGGGGGTCACGTGCCTGATGAAAGGGAGGAAGGGCATTTCCCATGCATGCTTACTCGATATCTTTTCATAGAGAAGGCAAGTTCCTGATTGAGGAAGTTTTTAGAGCATTGTGCAATGCGCTTCAATTTTTAGTAAATAATGGCCCAGTGACGTAATCCCTTGCACGCCACGTGCTTCGGTGCACAGTGCACCTACAATGCTCTACTTTCTACCATATGGGCTACAACACACGGAGCTTTGATGTAGATCCGTGTCTCTACGGCAAGCAGGGTTCCCACTTAGCCGAGTTACAGTGCCGAGCTTTGGCGAGTTGTGGCGAATTGCCTCAAAGGGGCACTCGCGATAACTCGCGTAAAGCTCTTCATGTAACTCGGGATAACTCGCGACAACTCGCGCAACTCGTAGTGAATCTGCAAAACTCCCCGTGAACTCGTGAGTGGTTCCAAAATTTTTGAACATGTTCAAAATTTTCCCTAACTCGAAGTAACTCGTGCTGAACTCTTTTAAACTCGTAATATACTCGTACTACTCGTAACAAACTCTCAACACTCGTACGAAGCTCGCGATGAACTCTTCGTAACTCACCACCTTCAAGTATATACGCGAGTTCTGCTCGAGTTTTGAAGAGTGCGATACGAGCACTACGACTCTACTACCAGTATGTGTAAGGGGGAATTGCCCTCGAGTAAGGCGCGAGTTTAGATCGAGCTCTGCGACTTACAACGAGTTTTGTATTAGCTTATTCAGAGGCCAAACCGAACAGCAGGGATTGCGCAAACTGCTAACGAGCTCGTAACGGGCTCGTAACAAGCTCTTTACAACTCGATGAAAGCTCGGTTTAAGTCGTACACAGGTCATCACAACTCACACCAAGATCGGTGTGACTCGTATCACTCGTACAGCTATCGTAGTAAACTCGATGTTGTCTCGTATATCACTCATGCGCAGCTCATTAAAATTGACAAATTTCACGCGAGTTCACGCGAGTTTTCGCGAGTTCAAACTCGCGCAGCTCGGCACAACTCGAGACTCCAACTCGGCTATTAAGTGGGAACCTTGCTTTAGGGATGAAGAAATAAGTGGGAGGTATGACGGTTAAATGGTTGGAGTGATTGCTTGCAGGAGCTATTTGGGTATTACAAGTGACTACTACTACTGATAATGATATGTCGAAAATATGCAAACTATGATGACGTGATAAAGTGCCATTAAAAGTATAAACAAAGATCAAACAGAGAGTAAAAACCGACATAGATAAGCATGGAGTACAGAACTGTTAGCACTAAAATCATATAGCGACTGGTCAGCAAAAGCTAGAGGTAAAGTCAAAATTGGACAAGTTTGTGATAGTTACTGTACAACAGTTTCAGTGATATAGGGAGTCATTTAAAATGAAATAGTTGTCTAGCTCACGTGACTCTGACTCTCACAAAAAATAATGTCAAATGATGCACTTAACAAGAGAATAGGAATGAGAGGGAGAGGGACAGAAAGTTCTGGGATTTGTATCAAAGAATCAACTCCATTTGTCATGGAAGACGTAATGAAGAATGATGTCGAGATTGCGGGCGACAGCACAAGAAAAAAGAAAGTATTTTTCTGGATCTCTTGACAGATTTCCCTTAATGTAATGTATGTTGTGCTTGCGTCATAAAAGGAAAGTGAAGGTAAACTCGGTTGCGCTAATGTTGCCATTAACATCAGTTGTTGGTTGTTGTTGTTTTTTTGACAATGGCTATTTGCATGGATGTCTGCATAAGTATACAGCACCATATGGAAAATGACCATTTCACCACTCCACGCCGAGCAAAGAAATGTGAATGTCATGTGAAATGGTTATAAATAATACATGAGGCTGTTAGGCGCTCTTCTGCCAGACAGATTGTATTTTTCTGCATATTGTATTATGTTCCAATCTTTGGTAGATAGCACATTGCCTTCTGTGGCAAATAGTTTTCTACATAAGAACAGTTCCCATTCCACAGAACCATAAAATACACACACACATACACTCATACACTCATTTGTTTGTATATAATATTATGTATATATATATATATATATACTGCTAATACACACATACATATATATATATACATACATAAACATGCATATAACATATGTTTTTTCATTGTGAGCGATAACGAAAAATTATTTATTTTTTTAACTCTTGAAGAATCATTTCTCTTTTTGATATTTACACTGCGACAAATCGGAAAATCTATATAGGAATAAACTCGGTTGCGCCAATGCTATATAAAATCATTGCATTCAATTTGTTTTGTACAAAGATTACTCATGTACGCATAAAAAGAAACTCACGCATTGTTGCGGTTGATGGCACTACATTATCTAGTGCCCTTTTTTCAGTTGATCCTTGTCTTATCAGTTTGACATTAATATGGACTTATATACTGTATCCTTTCCGTTTAACATTAACATGTACGTAATATACATAGTATATTAATATGTATTAATAGTACATCGCAGAGGTTGTGCCTTAGGACGTAGTTTTATTTTTAAGGAGCAAAAGAGTAAGAATGAAAATAAGACCAAATGAGGCAGTATTCTTCAGTAATGTTCGTGATTGAATGCTGAAATGACTGGAGTTTTAGGTTCCCAGAACCTGACATTTTTCTCGAGGTATGTGTAAGGTTTTCTTGTGTTTAAAAACTTCAATGCACAAAACAGTCTCTTGTTTTGTTTACGCACTGAAAAATAACAACGATTCGCCTGTGTTGTGTGTTCCTATTTCCATGCACTAGCCTAGATCAAAGAACGCATGTGAAAATAGCACTGCACCAATGCAAAAATATACGCCGAAGGGAAAGTAAGCATATAACTATTTCAACAACAAATCACATTATCGATTTTGCGTGGCAAAAACCTAGTTCGGCGTTGCCGAAACGTGCTCAGATTCCAATAACGGTGCACTGTAACAAATAATCTGCAAGAAAAATCAATGGAGGGAAATAGCGCCATCGTGATAGTGAAAGGCCAATTCTATCGTTTCACTCAGGCGTGCATGCGTGTTAATATAAAGTACCGAGAAATAACGAAAAGATCGTTAAATCTGCGGGAATCTTCCGCATAAAGACGATGAGGTCCAGAGTCTCATCTTTCCAGGACTCATTCTCTCTCTATAAACTTTGGGGGTTTTCTTCTTTCGGGAACGCTAAGAAAGTAGTATAGGCTTGCGCATAAACAACTTCTACGCGCTCACGTGCACCCACAGGCAGACTAAGTCATATTCTTCAACATGGATTGCACTCTAATTTTGTATCTTCGACATGAGAATATTACTCTCTAAAAAAAAATCGATTGAAAATATTCACTCTTGAAGGAGTGAATACAAAAAAAAAGAGTGAATTAAGAGTGAAATTGGAGTGAATTTTGAGTGAAAATGTTCATTTTCACTCGTTTTGGAGTGACCTCAGGGATCACTCGAAGATTTTGGAGTGATCCCTGAGGTCACTCGAAAAAGAGTGAAAATGAACATTTTCACTCAAAATTCACTCCAATTTCACTCTTAATTCACTCTTTTTTGTTTTCACTCCTTCAAGAGTGAATATTTTCACTCGATTTTTTTAAGAGAGTAGATTTTTTTCAGTTAGACTGCATTGTTGACTTATTACTGCTGGAACTATATTCTACTGGATACCCTCAAGAAGCTAGCCAGACCACCACTCAAAAAAAAAGAAGAAATATATATGTATATATATATATATATATATATATATATTTATATATAATGCTGTGAAAAAAAAAACAATCACTGATGGAATGTACATAGTAATGCTTTTCTCCCACACAAAAGACTATCCATTAAATGCATTTCTAAATGTGATTATCTTATCTTCAGCTTGTGTCCACTAATCGGTCAAATGCTTTGCAGGATACACTAACCAGAGATGAAGCTGTTGAAAATGATATACCACCATAATATTATCACGGCGGACACGTACGTCATTATAATGCCATAAAATTAATATAGGGCTATCCCTGAGAAGACACATACCCAACCTCAGCATCGATTGTGAAGTCACTGCCGAATTCATCAACAGAAGAAAGTTTTAAATGGCAAGACTGTCTTTTTTAACTGGTGCTATTTATGAAAGGGCGATGATGAAGAAGATATTGCTCGGCGGTGGCGCCGGTATTCTCTTTGAAGGCTACGCATGCTCGGCAGGCTTCGCTTCCATGGTGATATTGCCCGGATTTACAATTCCGCGGTTCGTTTTGACTTCAAGCTTTAATGGGTGGCAGCTAAGCTTTAACTGGCGAATGAGAATGTCAGAGGAAAGCACTCGTACTCATACATACACGCACACGCACATGCACACGGACACATATATAAAATAACATTTACTCAGAATAGAGACCAAGTAAATGTGTGCTTGTATATTGATGTGTGTGCGTGTGTGTGTGTGTGTGTGTGTGTGAGTGAGTGTGTCCTTGTAGGAGAGAGAGAGAGAGAGAGAGAGAGAGAGAGATTCAAAGTAATACAGGTCTCATGCCAGTAAATATTTTCCTGCAGAGACGATTAAAGTGTTCAAAATAAAAAAACAAACAAACGCACACACACACACACACAATTATCTTCAGTCTTAATTACGTTGAAGAGGGCTGAATGTATGGAATTTCCTCTGAAATTATTCAAAGTGCCAAATCATTATGATTGTATTTTGTATTTCGGGGCTACTGTGGCTTCCAACAATTGCCTATGATATCCTTCTGTATACATCAAAATTGTATCGATTTTATGAAACAAGTTTGTTTTTCAAATATTTTGTTTTGAATGTACTTGTACAGTACATATAAGAATGTTGTGAATCACTTCGCTATTATGTCATCTAGGCCCCTATTCATTATCATTATTTAAACATCAATTATTAATATTTTCAAACATTAATTTGGAAATAGATGCAGAGAAGTATCTGCAAACAAGCAAACGAATAACATCCTCCCTGCATGCGTCTATGATATCAAGCACTACAAAAGTGCAGAAGGGTTTTCAAAGATAATTATCATACGGATGTATAGGGATGTATAGGCACCTGCAGCATTCCTAAAACTGGGTCTCTAAGTCTGTACATCCAGTGACAGGTGGATCCGACACAGTGGACGCGTTCAGACATTGTTAAACATTGTCGTCATAAAAGACGGGGCTATGATAAACAGATATATCATAAAGAGGCCAGAAACCCCATAAACACTTTCTTCTATCCGTACTTTATGGCTATCCTAACACCCATTTGGAAACTAATGAAGCCGACGCGTCGGGACGTAACGACTGTATGCTTACAGCCTTGAGGGCAATGCTATCATTATTACGATAATTTGGGATCCTATATTCTTATTAATCTGTTCCGGCACCAAAGTCTGGACTTTACAATGGGAGCACAGATTTCATCGTTACCTACAGGTCAAAGGTCGTAGGTCTCTTTTACAAACCTTTTCAAAATCTTTTACAGCTCAAGATATATCATTAAGTGCAATGAATTGGAATCGAGTCAGTGGTTAGCTTAGATTTTCTTTGACATCAGAAAAGAATGTTTCTCTCTTTTTCATTTGGTTTGATTTCTTGCTTTGCCCTATATGTTCATGACGATAAATCAGTGTGATTTTACGTTTTTGATATCTATACGACAGGAGTAAATTCTAGTTTGATTTTAAGACCCGCACGATATACTTTGAGGAGTTCTTTATCAATACATTATGTGTAAACCGTCTCGTGAAAACAAAACAGACAAACTTATGGTTAAAGAAGATAATATATTCTGAGGAAAGAAGAGGAATACATTTAAAATTGAAATCTTTGAAATTAATTTTGTTAAAAGTATGAATATTTGGAATCCTTTAGAGGTCCCGCCTTTACATTTTTAACACCTCTCTCTCTCTCTCTTACAACACGTTTCAATGAGTCATAGATTATGCTATAACGTTAAAGGCCCTGTCACAATTTTTTTTTTTTTCGGGCAAGCTATGTGGGATTGTTGCGTGTAGGGATTTTCCAGCAAGCATAATAATTATCTGCGAGCGGACAAGGATTTTGGCGAGTTTCGCGTGAGTTACCTGCTGAACGCGTGCTACTAAGAGGCCGACCCCTAATCCCCTTGTTCCTGTTTTGATTTGTTTTTGTTTTTGTTTTTAACATAGTGCCGAGGTTCACGATTCTATAAGCTTTCAAGCTTTTATCCACTTCCCTACCTTCCTTTAATTTTTCTTCCTATATTCTTGTCTGCTTTGTTTCAGTCAATACTTTTAGTACACAAACTTTCAGTGTAATCATCTCAATATACAAACTTTCAGTGTAATCATCATCCCTATCTATTTCTGTTATCATTGCAATCCTAAATCGTCAGCAGCAGCTTATCATTATTATCGTCATTCTTCTTCTTCTTCTGATGATGATGATGATGATGATTATATTATTATTATGATGATGATGATGATGATGATGATGTGGATTATTATTATTATTATTATTATTATTATTATTATTATTATCATTATTATTATTATTATTATTATTATTATTATTATTATTATTATTATTGTTCATGTGTTTACACTAATATTATCATAATCAACATTAATTATCATTAAGCATGCTCTATGTCATGGTTTCTAAATGTTGTTTTAACTATTTTAGTTGGTCTCATTTATGGACTATACAATGATTGTCATGGAACAGTGCTCACAGATATTTTCTACGCTGTGATCTCCTTCTTTTTGATAAAGTGAGTTCAAAGACAAACATGCAAACAAACAAACTTGCCATCTTTATACCCGTTTTCCGTCTCTCTCGAATAATGCCTTAAATGCCACACTGCATCTCGTCAAAGCCGAAAATGAGATATATATCGCTTTCTTATGCATGAAGATAGACAGAAGAATCATTAATGAGGGGAGATAACACTGTCTCGTTTTGCCCGTAAGACCGCCTGAGGATGTGCAAGTCCCAATTTGATAAGCATCGTATATTAACTATGGGTTTTAAGACGGTAAGCCGAGCTATTCGCTTTCACTCTGTATTCTCTTCGGTTCCTCCGTAAAGCTTATGAATATTCATGAATCTTTGTGGCGTCTTGCTGATCGTGGATATCTCTACCTGAACATCCTTATTGAGCTCAACATTTTCAAGGATCATCATCCCGGTGATTGGTGTTTCCCGAAATAATTTTCAATATTACATTGCTGAGAGCGAGAGAAGACAGTGAGTGCATAATGAAATATAAAGACAAGTATTTACTAAGGTACTTTCTGACAGCAAAATTCCGTGAATGATTAAGCGTAGGCCTATGATAATACACGATATTGAAGTACCGGTAAGCCATACTAGTTGCTGAAGCTAAGTTGAACAGAACTTCTCGAGTTAATGATGACAAACTCATTAGTTTACAGATAGACTTTTAATAGGAAAATCATGTAGGCCTACAACTCCCTCTCTCTTTTTTTTTTTTTTTGAGGGGGGGGGGGGGGGGAGCCTATAGGCCCTGCGTTTTTGTTTTTTGTTTTTTGTTTTTTTTTTTTGCTCTTGCACCTATCATCTTGATTTCTTCGATTGCTGTGCCTTTTCTCCCTTTAAGTTATGTGTTCAGTCGAACAGTCCATTCCCCAGGACGAGCGCCATCAGGTTTGTTTGTTTGTTTGTTTGTTTTTTTGCGTGCTTTGTAGCCTATACGGATTCGACACGAACAGGTACAGTGTATACTATTTGTTTCAATCGTCCTCCGCACCTCCTCCCCCCCCCCCCCCCCGCCCCACTCCTTGACCTCCCACTCCCACCCCACCTCCCAGGGCCCTCCCCTCGGAATCGCGACTCACCCTTTCAGCACACACCAATCACATCTGGACATTTTTTTTTCTTTCTTTGACTTATGGTAGGTAAATTTATCCAGGAATCGTCGTATATCACCAAAATGTCTAGCGCCTATATAGAACGCAGGAACCATTGCCTCAGACTAGCAGTGAATGTTGGAACTAGTGTATCATAGCAAAGCAACAGAGAATTATTGATTTGTGTGCTTTAAAAAAAATAATTCAAGATTTATAGGGCCTACACTTAATGACACTGAAAATCAAATTGTATAATCGAATATAAATGGACCTGATAAGAAAGATATTATTCAGAGGGGTGATCAGGTGTGAGTTTCTTCAATTCGTTTCCCTCTACATTTTTCCGACATGTTTGTTAATTTACAGATCAGCAAATGAAGAAACTCACACCTGAAGAAGAACGCTGTTTGAAAGAATTCATATCGGTGATATACGACCTAATTATTCCTTCGATCATTTATCTAATCTTATTCTCCCTCGGCTCGGAGATCGCTTTCCCAGTAATCAGTGTGTTTCTCCCGTGACACTAGTAACTTGGAAAAGAGGAAAAGCGCTTTGTCGCACCTCCCACCCTTGTTGAGGGCGTCAGGTCATCCACTTCCGTTCTTTTGTCTGGTATTGTCGCGGCAGCGCTGAGTATGAGGTTTATGTACGTTGGTGACTGCGCGCAGTCAAACCGTGAGCAATTCCAAGACTCCACAAGAGGGTGAGAAATATGGATTTTATTTCGTGTGATGTGTTCTAATGTCTACGTGTTATCTCAGCTGTGATGCAATTTATGTGTTGATATTATTGAGGCTATTTGGTTTCATGAAAATTGTATGTCAAGAGTGTACAGGTACATGATAAAGTGAGAAAATAGGTATGACTTAAACCTGGGGTTAGTCCCACACGCTCTATAATTTGTGGTGTTCTCGGCCGCGAAATGCGTGTTATCACTGCACGAAGTTTCGCCTGTAAATCAGTGTGTGTAGAGACCACTTTCTATTTTGGAAATGCCAAAGCGTGAATGACAGGACCTGGAGCTTAGAACGTATTGATATCACGAATACCATATATGCCATGAGCTCCTCACAAAGAATGCTTTTATTCGAGTATAACTGTAGGTTTGGGTGTTACTGTTTCAAAAGGTGATTTTGTACCGTTTTTAAATTGGAATTTATGACGTAATTGAGCGAGCTGGTCTAGTTTTCCACCTCTGCTACCTACAATGTACGCTACTGCCTTAAAGTGCAACTATACTACCAACATAGGCAAATCAGACAAATGCATGTTCTCTCTACTGGATTCTACATGTACATTCATGGTATGACATTCAGCAGAACGAACAGTGGTCAAAATGGGACTGATGAATATTTCATTCAGATGAATGGCACAGCAACAAAAACCTTGTTTGCTGCTTTGAGCAGAAGCATTACATTGTAGTTGTGACACACTGTAAACTGAGTATACATGGTAGTGCACCAAAACTTGAGTCCTACACATTTACATAAATTATTCATGTAATTTATTGTCATACAATAGGGCTCGATTACCCCAACCAATGCAGTATGATCAACGCTTAACACTGTCATTGTATCGGAGGTGTGAGATGGGGCCTACATACTACAGTACACTACTGTAGACTGAAAGCTTCAGCCTTCTCCTTCAGGGGGGAGATCCGCTGACAAGTCTGACTCGGTGGACTGTAGTAAGGCCTACATACAGTCAGTAGTTTATTCCAAAGTTTGAATGGTTTATTCTCTTTCATGCTCTTTCAGAGAGGGATGCAGATTGGATTCCCTTATTGACGTCAAAAGTTTGAAGAGGAAAGGAGGCATCATGCCACGACCTGTGAGGCAGAGTGCCTGTACTCCCCCAAAGAACTCAGTACCTTGTCCCATCTGTGCAACCCAGTGTAGTGTCCAGTCCATCAATGCCCACTTGGACAAGTGTCTGGCCAAAGAGGAGTCCCCGCCGCCAAAAAAGAAGCTGAGGCTGGACACAGAACTTACGGTTGAGACAGAGTCCGTCAGCAAGCCTTCTGGTCAGCTCACTTCAGAGTGGGCTGCCATTCTCACCAGTCCCCCATCCACAAAGAAGGAGAAGTTCAAGACAGAAAAGAAGACAAAGAAGAAGCTGAAGAAAAATAGTAGTGGAACTTGTGAAGGCAAAAGTCCTAAGAAGCTAAAGACTGAGAAAGGTGAGAAAAGCGGCAAGAGCGAGAAAACCAAAAAGAGCGAGAAGAGCATGAAGAGCCCAAAACTGCAAAAGGGTGAGAAAAAGAAACATAAAAAGAAACGGAAAGACCGGAGTAATGAGGATGTGTTCGACTTTGCTGCAGATGAGGAGAAAGAGGTAAAGGAGAAAGTGACAGTGACAGAATCACCTTTCAAACCACTCACACCTTCAAATGTTCAAATGCACAATAATAAAAATGTGATGTCCACACAAAAGAAACCTAGCCCATTTGGATCTAGTCCGACATCGCCAAATTCCCCCATCAAGTCGCCCGGCAGTGAATCTCTTCTTGGATCCAGCAATCAGACGAGTCCGTCTCTCTGGAAGAAAACCAGTGGTCAGTCGCTGAGTCCAAGCTTTCAGACAGGGAAACCCAGTGTCCAGTCCCCACAGATGGGGAAGACGTTCGGTCAGCCGAGCCTCACTGGAAAGCCAAGTGTGCCAACACAGGCACAACCTCGCCCAGACTTTCGGCCGCTGGCCGAGCGGATGAGACCCTACACCTTGGACACTCTGATAGGTCAGACTAAGGCACTAGGGGCCAAGACTGCTCTCCGGCGGCTGTTGGACTCTGGCAACATTCCATCCATGATTTTCTGGGGACCACCTGGGTGTGGCAAGGTATTACACCTCCAAGTCTTCTCATGTACTGTGATTTCTCTCTAGTGTGTGATGTTTGCAAATAAATCTAGATAGCAGTTTGGATGCTTGTCACACCTTTTCTCTTGCTACTGTTCTTTGCAAATAATCAGGTCTACATGTATACACTTTGCCTTTTGACAACAGACTTGCACCAATTAACTGCTAATCTTTCTTTAAGTGGTCATTCTTAAGCAGATAAAAGATGAGGCTGGCAATCGCCAAGGTGATGTGTGAGAAAAAGAATCGTAGAAACTTCATACTGATTCTGTAGCAATTTCAAGTATCATGTTCAAGTTATGATATCTGCTTGTTTGTAACAGATGCATGGAAGTGACAGCATGAAAGCAGTGATTATTCGCCAACTTTTTTCTTGATTCATCTTTCACCATCTAGACATCACTTGCCAATGTGATTGCTCGCCAAGCCAAGGTGAGGAACTCGCATCGATTCATCAGCTTCTCTGCGACCACAAGCAACACGGCGGATGTGAAGGCCGCCATAGACATCGCCAGGAACGAGCAGCGGATGTTCCGACGGAAGACTATCCTCTTCATCGACGAGATCCACAGGTTCAACAAGACCCAGCAGGTAGCCAGTAGTTTTTTTTTGGTAGACTGCCATATCATATATCATGTGTAGAGCTGTGAAGTCACAGCCCATGTCTCAGGAGTACAGAAGAGCAACTCTATCTCAGCTAACTGAGTTGATTTCTAGGAAGGTGTATTTTGATGGGAGCTGACAGACAGCAGTTGGACTTATTTGGAGCATTTTTTAGTTGTATGCAGTTTGTATACACTGTATATGGACATATGTTTGTATGCTTTCATGTACCCTGTATAAAACTAAATTTGAAAAAGAAATTGTCAATGTGGAAGTAACTGATTTGTCCTGATGTCAGTTTTGGTTACACAATGTTACAGCATTTCACTCTGTCATCACATGTTTACTTGAACATGTATTACCGTAAGTGGCAGGAGTCTTGATAAAGGAGAGCATGCTATGAACACTGTTTTTTTTTTTCTCTCTCTTTGTTTGAAGCAAACTCATGCTCATATTTTGTCAGAGAAGAGAGCAGAACATTACTAATAGTAATGACGTATCACACCTGCATCACTCTCTATTCAGGACACATTCCTGCTCCACGTTGAAAACGGCACCATCACGCTGATCGGGGCTACGACGGAGAACCCGTCCTTCCGTGTGAACGCCGCCCTGCTGAGCCGCTGCCGGGTGGTGGTGCTTGAGAAACTCAGCCCCGAGAGTGTCATGTTGATCCTAGAGAGGGCGCTAAAAGAGTGCCAGGTCACCATTCAGGATGTCGACAGTAGAGGTGGCAGCCTTGGGGGCCCAGGTCAAGGGTCAGTTTGGATACCTTTCAATAGACCTTCTCGTATGATTGTTTTTACTTTGTTGTGTGAACTGGAGATCGATTGCCCGAAGTGATGGATGAACTAACAACTTGGGGCAAAGGTGAAGGGAATGACAAACTCACAAGATGAAATGAGGATTAATCACTTGAAGACAGTCAAATGTCTTCTTGGTTGACATGTTGCACTGAATATGTCTTGTGGGAAGCTGTTAGACTGGACTGAGTGATTCATGTTCAAGCTGGCTTGCATACTACCATTCATATGATTTGTGTGTTGAATTTGTTGGATGAATGAATGTTCACCAATGCTCTCCTCAATCACTTGTTTGATTGGCGCATTTTTATGGTGAAACACATAGGTGATACCTCAGTAACAGATAACATGTATCTACTCTATGTGTAGATAATGTATTCGTTAATGAATAGATGCATAAGTGTATCGCAGGAGAATTGTGGATTGCTTGATAGATTGTTGGACTTACTGTAAAACATGATATATTCGTGGCACGAAATTTTCGCGAATTGGAGCCGACAGCCTTTTTCGCGGCAAGAAATTTTCGCGAATTGCCTCTTGCGTTCAATGCATATAATGTAGATAAGAAATTTCGCGTGCATTTTAATTTCGCGAATCTTGGCGCTCGCGAAATTCGCGAAATTAAAATGCACGCGAACATTTCTCGTTTTACAGTATTCATTAGTTGATTGCATAATTTTCCTGTCAGTATAATGTGGGGAAAGAAGCATATGTGACCGCCCAGCTTAAAACCGACAGAAAGTAGCTGATTAGGATTCTCTGTAACAGACCAAAATATACCATTTGGGTTGACCAAGTCAAATAAGTAAGCATGTCTTACCTGGGAGAGTAATCTTTTCTCTACCTACTGTCAATATTTGGCAGCTTAAAACAAAACCATAATCAAAATAATAGCAATTTTTCGTAACCATAGTTTTCTGGACAAGTGCACCTAGGCGATGCTTTCACTTATGTTTTCATTGATCCTTCTGCATAGCATGCTTGAGTGACCCCACTTTTCTCCCTTTTCTCTGAAACTGCACATCCTAACAGTCTCTACTTCAATTACTTTTGGAATGGTTTAAAATGGTCCAATTTTAACAACTTATGTTATCAATCATTCTAAAGCTTAGAGCTTACTCTATAAAACTATGAAGAAAAGAGGAAATCCATTTTGGCCTACTTTTTATGGATTTTCAGCTTGGTGGTCATATATGAAGAAATTTATGGTACTAGTGTTACAATAGTGAGAGTGAACGACAGTATTGTTAACTTAATTGATATCCATGTGCTTGCAAATGTTGTGTCTCCATGTTATTTGTATCATATACGTAGATCAGGGCCCCATTTCATAAAAGAAGTTAGAGGATGGCAACTCTTGCTGGAATGACAACTTCCCATGGCAATAGCCAATCAGGAAGCTGGATTCTTGTTGTTACCATTACAATTGCCATTCCAGGAAGAGTTGCTATCATAACAAGTTTTTAATGAAATGGGGCCCAGATGTTTGTATCTGGTATTTATGCTACCATATGTTTACATCATATTCCTGGTGGCCGCGGCAGTCCTGCTTACTCAAAATGTAGTACATCATGGGTAGATGAGATGTGATTGCTGTGGCTGCTGGGAACATGGTGTGAACGTAGCATTAGATCAGCTGAGTGCCTCCTGTGCAATGAAAAGAAAAAAATGAGGAGTATTTTTCTTTGCAGTTACATGATACCAACTCCCCCTTTTTTTTCCCTTTTTTAAAAAAATGTAGGAGCAGCACGTACATTGAGAGATCGGCTCTCTTCCTTCTTGCCAACCTCTGTGACGGTGATGCCCGCTCTGCCCTCAACTCGCTCCAGCGAGTCCTGGATGCCGTGAAGGGGTCCGGCCAGCAGCTTGCCCTGTCCAAAGGTGAAACGACGCACCTCATCACGGCGGACATGATCAAGGACTCGCTGCAGAGGTCGCACATTGCGTACGACAGGGCAGGTGAGTTGCGTGGCGGATCTCACTGAGTGCATAACCAATGGTTCTCATGAATTTACCAGTCAGTGATATGCCACAGAATGGTGGAGCAAGTTTGCCGCCAAGCTTATGTTTGCTCCTTCAAATGACCACTAACATACTGTATACACTATATATTTTGCAAGTCTAAATTTTCGTGAATCGGGAATTTCCTACGATTTCGCGAGTGGCTAAATTCATGATTGTGGAGTCCTTTACTGAACAGAGAAATGTACACGCGTATGTCACATTCACATCAGGATCAGAGTCAATTTTTTCGTTGTCTTTAATTTTGCAAATAGCGCCTGACTAGCAAAAAAAAAACTCGCGAAATATTCGGCATATACAGTAGTTGACGTGCAGCGACAGACGCATGACAATCAAGTCCAACCAAACTAGCATTATGATCACTTGTCTGACATACATTTATGTATGCCCACTTACATGTGCCTTCATAAAGGGGAAGGTTCCTTAGAACACTATACATTGTAGGTGGATTCAGTAAATGCAGAGCAAATCTGTGAAACAGTTGGTGATAGCTTGAGGAAACCACTTCACAAAGATGAGTTTATAAGATTTATTTTTTGCTTGAGTTTATAAGATTTGTGTTTTTGCTTGCCACAGGTGAGGAGCATTACAATTGTAGCTCTGCCCTGCAAAAGTCAATCCGTGCATCGGACACGAATGCCGCCCTCTACTGGCTCGGCCGCATGCTTATTGGTGGAGAGGACCCGATGTTTGTGGCCAGAAGACTGGTTGTTTGTGCCAGCGAGGACATTGGTGAGAGAAAATTTCGAGGTTTCATCAGTTTAACCAGTTGAGGATGAGTCTTGAGTATACTCGGGCAGGTGTCTATGGGAAATGTGCGTTGTAGCCAAATCAGCCCGTCCTCAACGGGTTAAGACACAAAAACATGATTTTTGCCAGACATTTTGTTTTGATGGTACATGTGGTATTAAAAGTATGTTTGTTATCGTACTTTGTTGTTTGTTCGAAAATTGTTGTTTGCTCAGTGAAATGCAGAAGTAAAACGATAGCAGACATCATGCTGTGTACCACGTATGGCAGTGCTGATGAGGACTTTTGATACTCTCTGGTAGCAGTTTTCAACAGAAAATGTGTATGTGTCACTGTGTGTGTGACTGTCTGTCTTATGTGAAGACAAAATGTATTCATATCAGACAAATTTCTTATTTCCCCCTCTTTTACAAATGCCTATGGTATATACGTGTTCAAAAAAGAGGGAAATATGCCATCTGGGCTCTTGAGCTCCTGGTGATGAAAATTTGCTGTTGATGAGAGTTTCTCGCAGAGTGGTTTCATGACAGTGGGCACATTTCCATATGTTAACATGTAAAAATTAGGGATGATCACTGCATTTGCCTTCTGTGTGTTAGCTTGTGTGTAACTGTGCGGGCATGGCTGTTACGTGCGCTGCATACGATGTAGCTGATCTGTACGTGAGTGCATGCATGGTATGGTTGCAGTGACGTAGCACTCGAGCTGGCGCAGAGTGAAAATTTGTTATTGGGAAGCTGTTAAAAGTTTACATTGTAACAATTCATGTTACTGCTCAAGATGCCTGAAATGGGTAATGATAATGATATAGACTGGCTACTTTCGGGGGATATGGCATTAATTGCTCTCACTAGAATTGTATTGCTCTTGTCTTTGACTTGGGCAATACATTCATTTTCTGTTTGATATTCTCTTTCCATCTTTTTTTAATCTTCTTTTTTTCTTCCCCACCTCCTCCTCCTCCTCAACCATCTTCTCTCTGGCCCTCTCTATTCCTCCCACATCTGCTCCTCCTTCCCCCACAGGTATGGCTGACTCACAGGCCCTGGTTGTAGCTATGGCTGCCCACCAAGCCTGTCACTCCATCGGCATGCCCGAATGTGAGGTGAGTACATTCATTCTCCCATCCCCATGTTTTTGTTTAGCTTTCTTCAGATATAGGATTGCTTTAGTACTGTAAAAGCTGTTATTTTTCCAAACAGATGTTTCCTGAATGAGGAGGTCATGGACATTTTCGCGAGATGTTGTTTTTGCGATTTGACACCAAGGCTATCATAATGCATTGATGCCTGTCCGTAAACTCTGCCACTTTACTGTAACCGAGATCACTGCACTCTCTCGTGCTTGAGGTTTTGTCGATAAGTCCTATAAAGAGGGATGCATTTAAAGTTATACATACTCGCATGCGCATGTCAGGTCCAACAGTGATTCTTGAAATTTGTGAAAATTAAAAAACCCTAACGAAAATATTTTACACAGTATGTGCTTGAGAGACCAAATGGAGGTAAATCAAATACACGGGGGAGTGAAAAATTGCTAGGAGGGCCATGGTATAGATCAAACAAGTTTGCTGAAGTGCACACAAGCCCAGATTTTTAGATTTTTAGACTTCTCTGAGTGCTGCTAAGTGCCGTATTTACTTAAAAGTACATACATTTTATAAGGGAATATCAGGTTAAAAAGACAGTAGGGCACTTAATACTGATTTTTTTTTTGTTGTTGTTGAGATGTCTAACCTTTGTAGCAGTAGTCAGTATGGACATGTGTATTGTTAGGATAATTTCTTCATTGAAAAAAATGAGTTGTATCTCTGTTGTGTGTATAGCAGTGGCCATACTGTTTTTGTCTGATCATTAAAATTTTTATTTCCTTGGGAATAATTCCTAGAGTTGGTAAAATGATGTTCTATTCTTCCCGATTACAATGTACCTGCAATTGCCAGCTGAATCTTGCCCACTGCGTCACCTACCTATCGAAGGCGCCAAAGTCCCAGCAGGTCACCACGGCATACAGCCGCGTCAAGGACTGCATCCAGAACCACCAGGGCCCCACCCCGCCCATCCCGCTCCACCTGCGCACTCCGGCCACCCAGTTCCAGCTCAGCAATGCCCTGGGTGGGTGGAGCAAGGCGCGGCCGATGGGGGGCAGCTACCAGGGCTTCATGCCAGAGAGCCTAGCAGGCCTGGACTTTTTCTCCATGACCTCATAGATGTGACGGACCAGTTTTTACTAGTTACCTACCTATATTTCTTTAAGAAATGATGCCATTTGTACATAATTGTAGGTAGTTAATCCATTTTTAAATATTATTATAGTCTCCTCTCCCCAATATGTTATTTTGAAATACTGTATTATTGTCAGCCACGAAGGAGCGTATATTTTACATTGTGCCAAATACATAATCATCAGCTGTATAATTAAGAAACGTAAAAGCAATGTGTTGTGTAAGAATGAATTAGCTTGAATACGGCAGTTGCTCATTACTTGTTTTTTGGGAAGCCTGTGACCACCTGCGTGTTTCGGTCTTTGCGTTTCCACGTTCAAAACCGAGATTAGTTTCAGATGTTGCAGCTGAGTGGAGTGTCTGTTCTGTACAGTGGGCAGAAAGAGATTTTGTGTTATTGTTAAGACTCATATCATGTCTGTCACATGAAAATCCCTTTGGTTTGTACTGTATCTTGGCTTGATATTTATCTAATGAATCCAGCTTCCTGTTCCTCATGTTTGGTGTAGTATTAATGAGGCTAAAAAAAAAAAAAAGATGTGAAATGACTTGGCCATTTTTCACTTGAGGGTAAGCACCTCTGTGGGAAAAAAATGCAGTTGCCACAGTTTTAACAAGACTTGGATGCGTGGGAACACTGATTTGTCGGGACCATATCAAGGCATTATTTCCAAGCCAAGTTAAAATTCCTGCTTGAAGGGATGAGACTTTGGTTAAAATGAGATGCACTTCTCATCAAACTTTCGTACAAAATAGAGATATTCATACAAATCGTACAAAATGATACAAAATTCATCTTAATGCAGGTGGAAAATTCAGTAAATAAACAGCAAAATGGAGCTTTGTGAATGTAACAACCTTTACTCAGTCATTCATCTATTGGTTGGCATGCTCAACAGTAGCTTTAATGAGATTTTAGGCCGAGCAATACACTACATACCATTGTAGCCCTTCAGTACGCTGAGCCCTAAGCCTAGTCCCTATTGTTACCCATCAGATTGTGTTGTAAATCTATGGCCTCTTTTGATTGGGATGCTTTCTATGTTGGGGAAAAGAGGGTCTGCTCCTGATATTGGCGAATGTACATGTTGTGAGAATAAGCTTCCTTTCAGTATTGCCTACAGTATGTAAGGTCTGTCAGCCGATAAGGGTTAAGTACATGCAAAGACGTTTTGTGCTTCCGGTTGATTCAGCGGGCCTTTGCTGCATAGAAGAGTCAGTGTTGGAACACAAGGGTGAACAGAGTGCCAGTTGTCGGTAAAAAGCAATCAGAATCGCACAGTTGACGTGCGAGAATTGCTAATTTATGAATGATCATTATCTTCCCATGGCTGAGGGTTGAGATAAAAGAGTGATATTAAAGTGTGTAAACACAAAACTTGTCCTGTTTACTCCACAATAAGGTGCTCAAAGTTATGTTGTTGCATATAAATGTGCATTTATTTTTTAAAAATAAATAAATGAATAAATAAAAAAAAATATTGAAATCCTCACGATGAAATTCAATTGATCACATGATTATAGTTGGCATAGTGTCATATTGGCCCATTACAGAATGTAGCCTTCAAATGTTTCTGGTTTTGCACTGTGGTATGCCCTTCATATCTTTCTTTTTTTCCCCGTCTTGTTTGTTTCATTTAATGTACTGTATGTGGCTGTATGGTTATTTTGCTTTGTTTTTGTGTGCAAATGAAAACTGCATAACAATTTTGTAAACATGCCTTATTCAATGCAAATGAAGTCCTCCAACTGGAAGTAGAGATGAGTGAACTGTGTTGTGCATGCACAATTGTCTTACTGTCATAATGAGGCTGTATACAGTATGTGCTGTTTGATAGGCCTCAAAGCTGCCGTAAAATGTTATCAGTATCAGGAACAAACAAACAGACAATTTGATATTGTTACATATTAAATGATTCAAAATAGCTGTCTTTGGAAAAAAAAAAGTGACATTCAAATTGAAAGGTATTGTTCATAGAGTTACCAATGAGAAAACCTTGTGGAAAAGGTCCCAGATGGTGTTTGCCGCTTTCTATGAACTGATTTTTATTTTTCCCTTATTGATGATAGGAGAATATTGAGTGTTAGTAAAAAAAACAAGCCATGAATATTTTTGTACCTATTCATACAAATTTGTATTGCAAGTGGAAGTATTTTTATCTCAATGTTGATGTAGAATGAAAATATGTGATTTTATAATCATAGTATGGGGTAGTAGATGCTATAAAAATTCCATAGTGATAAACATTAAAAACCCCCAAATTTTTTCCACTCCCATAATCATGCAATAATGTTTATGCAAGCATTACTGACTTGCAATGTTTATAAGTAAGCTAAACTCGACTAACATGCATATCATTCTACAAAGACAGACTTGTACATCGTTCAACTGTTATAGTTGTAACGTTTTTGAAGGTGCTAGTGCTAATGTTCATCATTCAAGTTTTCATATGCTCAAAGATTCTAAGATTTTAAAAATCTATTATCAAGAGAGAGTATTGTTCTTTGTTTGTATTTTATTTATTTATTTATTTATTTATTTATATTATTATTATTATTATTATTTATTTTTATTTATTTATTTATTTATTTATTTATTTTTTTTTTTTGGGGGGGGAATGTTTTAAGATAATGATAGAAAGGTGTCCAAGCCTCAAAACTTTGCCAGTAAATGGTGTCGAGAATATACTTTACAGTTTCCACTTAAAAAAGAATTTGGGCCAGACCTCAGAACATGGTGTACAAATGTCCAGGAAGTGTTGTAAGTCCTGCATAATTTCTGTTGCATTTGTTGTACAATAAGGTGAACATAGGAATCATTGCATGCACCTATGTAAAACTGGCAATTAGTTTTGTAAATTTTTTGAGCGCATAATTTCATCTTGCTTTCATGATCTTGACTGACGAATAGAAGTTTCAGTGCCTCATCTGAAACAAACAAATGAATGGGGGCATTTATTTCAGTTGACGAAAGATATGGCGAGCGGCAAAATCTTGCTGAGGTGTGACTACACAACATGTTCATGGTATGGTATACAAGCTTTCTACACATGTTGTTCTTGGTTCTGATCGAAAAGATGAATGCAGGAAAGGAAGTATGTGGGACTGCAGATCTCAGCCAGATAAAACAAACATCTGAGTGTACACATTGTAGCCTCAGTATTGTATTACCATAATATGTCTCGAAGAAAACTGTAGGCAGTTGTGGGATGTAGTGAAGAGGGTAGGTGATATGCATTCCGTGAAAATGCATAGAGCTGCCAAGTCTTCATGATTTTGCAGGGGGCACCTTTAAACGTGCATATCTTCCTTTTTTCTTTTCTTTTTTTCTTTTTAAGGCCTGACAAGAAAATACATATGTGACTGTGCATCACAAAACGAACAAAAAGTCGCACGCACTAATTTTGTGTGAGAGCTGAAAATAGGTGAAATAGGTCAACCTAGCCAATCTTGACTTTTTCATATTTTCTGAAAGAGCGAGTCTTCTTCTACATCGTACTAAAGTTTGAGATCATGAAACGAAAAGGAAATTGGGTTATTACCAGTTTTTCTGGAACACTTTTTAGTGGAATAGTGTGATTAGGTGTTTCTCTCAGAGTCCTCTTTTCATTTCTTAAAAACTCTGTTCATGTTCATCACTTTAAACTCCAATAGCTTTAGAAGGGATAAAGCTACTGCTTTGAAAGTTGGCATTGATCATTCACAGAATGTGTTAATTAAGTATGCACAATTTCAGCTTAATCTGTTAATCCCTTCATTGTTGTTGCTCTTGTGATTATCATCCTCTTATTTGTTCTATTTATCGCACAGCTAGCGCGGCTTGGTAAAGATTACTCGCTTGAATAGACTCTGTTCTTCAGAGCCTCTTTTCTCGGTTCACACTTTTCCAGGGTGTGTACTTTCTTTCCAATATCTAGATAGGTTAGGAGAGTCCATTTGAATTGAGTTATATATCATTTTAAAGCTTAGAGTCTGCTCTTTCAGAAGCAGACCTTAACTGAAAATCCATGTCTGGCGACTTTTTGTTCGTTTTGTGGTGCAGGGTCACATATAAACTTCCCTTGATCTGAGCATTATTTTCACGTCTTGAGATGCATGTCACACACTAGTCTCTCCCTGATACCTCCTTGAAACTTCTACGATATCGTATTAACTGTTTAGCAACTGAAGATTCCATACATCTTGGCCTGTTATTCTCCGGAATGCTCTCTTTCTGTCCCTTTTTTTTTTCTTCTTCTTTTGGTTTGTCATTACAGAATGTCAAACTGAAATACATAGCAAACAAGAAGTGATAAGTTAGCCTACCTTTTGCATGATTTCAGCGGTCAGTAAGTAGTAGTAATGGTTTATTGGAAATTCATTTGCAGCCATGCAAATGGCTGTATTGCACAATTTTGTACATTTCCACTGGGTAATGATATACATGATCATACAGTATGACATCTTTTGATGGGTCTTGACTCTGTAAATCTTGATGACACCTTGTCCCGCACAAACATCTGATAAAAAACGGACCGAAATAAGACATACTGTACCATGGAAGGGCAATTCACTGAACATTGACCCCCAGTGGACAATTAGAGTCCACTATTTTATGAAGTCTTGTGTTTACATGAGTTTTAATGTCCCTATGTTGTGGTTCCATACACTCCGACTGCCAGTAAACATTGAGTGACATGCTGACATTGCCCCCATTCAGTTTAATCACATCTACATTCATGGCATGCCTTCCATATGTCCTAATTTGATGTGAAAATACAGAGCTCTAGCCAATCCTTTTCAGGTGCGGAAACACCTCTGGTATTGTAGACTGTAACATTTTACACAGTATTTGTTTTAAGTGTGTCTCAATATCCTTGAGGAAATAAAAATGTGATAATCATGTAATGTACATTTGTATCCGACATCTTCTTAACAATGTTTACAAATTATCAAAGACAATGTGAGTTTCAAAGGTATTGATTGCATCTGTGAGAGGTGATTGCTATCATTTACACTATTCTGTAGCCTGTAGGCTGAAGATGTGTGCTGTTTAATGATATCGCACATGGATTTTCCTTAAGTTGCTGCTTGCTCTCTGTAGTTTGTACTAAGGAAGATTGAGAGTGGTTGTGCTTGTACGTGATTGTCTCACCAGTACTTACTCAACTGGAGTTTGTTCAGTTGGTGCAGCAGGATCATAAGGGGAACTCTAGTTTGGTTCACACTATTCTTCAGGATCTCAGCAAAGTGGGCAGAAATGAACTGTGGCCCATCGGTTGAAACAAAGTTAAGGAAGGTGATGGATGGCAAATAATGAGTCAATGTGTCTATCATAGACCCAGTTGTAGCTTTCATTGGGTACTCTTGACCATCCATGTTGAATATATAAATCAACAAGTGTGAAGAAATGCTGGCCATTTACAGTCGTCCTGCAAAATCTGCATAAACTCTTTTTCAAATTCTTGAAGGCTGTTTTCATGGGTGAAGGGACACTGTTGCTGATCAGTTCCTTGTATGAAGACAGTTGTTGCTATGATTCCTTTTATGGGACTTGTTGGATTTTTTGTCCCCGCCGAACGAGTTCGAGCAGGGGACTATGAAACGGGCTCCGTACGTGTGTGTGTCCGTGTGTCCGTCCATCCGTCCGTGTGTCCGTCCGTCCGTCCGTCCGTCCGTGTGTCCGTGTGTGCGTCCGTGTGTGATCAAAATCTTCAATTTGCTACTTCTCTGTCATTTATGAGCCAATTTTGATTCTGTTTGCTTTATATGATAGCACTACATGGGAGCTTTGAAACTTCTACACAGAATTTCAGTCGTGACCTTTGACCTTGACCTTTGACCTATATTGTACATTTTGCTACAAAATGCTACTCCTTCGCCATTTCTAACCCGATTTCGATTCCGTTTGCTTTATGTGATGGCACTAGGTGAGGGCTTCAAAACTTCTACACAGAATTTTGACCTTTGACTTCTTTGACCTTTGACCTTGATTTTTTGACCTATATTGTACATTTTGCTACAAAATGCTACTCCTTCGCCATTTCTAACCCGATTTCGATTCCGTTTGCTTTATGTGATGGCACTTGGTGAGGGCTTCAAAACTTCTACACAGAATTTTGACCTTTGACTTCTTTGACCTTTGACCTTGATTTTTGACCTATATTGTACATTTTGCTACGAAATGCTACTCCTTCGCCATTTTTAACCCGATTTCGATTCCGTTTGCTTTATATGATGGCACTAGTTGAGGGCTTCAAAACTTCTACACAGAATTTTGACCTTTGAATTCTTTGACCTTTGACCTTGATTTTTGACCTATATTGTGCATTTTGCTACAGAATGCTACTCCTTCGCCATTTCTAACCCGATTTCGATTCCGTTTGCTTTATGTGATAGCACTAGGTGAGGGCTTCAAAACTTCTACACAGAATTTTGACCTTTGTCTTCTTTGACCTTTGACCTTGATTTTTGACCTATATTGTACATTGGCTACAAAATGCTACTCCTTCGCCATTTCTAACCCAATTTCGATTCCATTTGCTTTATGTGATGGCACTAGGTGAGGGCTTCAAAACTTCTACACAGAATTTTGACCTTTGACTTCTTTGACCTTTGACCTTGATTTTTTACCTATATTGCACATTTTGTTACAAAATGCTACTTCCGGCGGGGACATATGTTACGCACCGCGTAATTTCTACTTTTCCTTGTTTGATCCAAAAGAGTGACTGATCCAAAAAGCATGACTGTAAGGAAGTGTCGGGGCGATTGTTAACAGCCCAGCACTGTACAGTCATGCTTACCTGAAAACATTGAACTGCACATTACTTGAATATGAGACCAATCTGAAGCAAAAAAAAAACCTTTCACACAACAATAGATATATAATGTACTCTTAAATGAATCCCACAAGGATTGGAACAATCATCCCCCAGCATTCCCACTGATCAGTTACTAGCCATCCCCTTTAAGCGTGGATGAGTATAAATTAATCATGTAATGACTGCCGAAAAAATAAAAAATAAACAACTTAATATGCAGGGACATGTGTTGTCCCATATACACTGTACCATTATAGACTACACTAAATTACTTGTTTTTGTTTTGCTTTGTTTTGTTTTGTTTTTCCGATAAAATTATTAAATTTCATTTTTGATGTCCCAAAAATAAAATTTGATGGCCTGAATTATATAAACAACAGGGCAGCAGTAGCAGCCACATGTGCAAATAGAGTGAAAAAAATGATGTCATGTCTCCCCTGATCTATAATACACACAAATCTTCATTACATGGTCATTTGTTTAATTGACATTAATCCCAAGCAAGAGAAGTATTACTGGTATCATTGACATTTTAATTTACATGTTGCGATTACATAGTGATGATGACTTTTTGAGGAATGAGGGTTTTACTTTTGAAAGTAGATCCAAATGATGAATTTAAAGTATTTTCATCCTTAATCTCCTTAGCTGATTCCAATATATGGTTTTAATTGGTATCACTGCTCAGTGGAAATGTGAAATTGAAAAAAAAATCAGCTTTTTGTTTTAATTTGTCATATTTTGATGAATATATAAACCGTGTTTCACATGTTTCTACTCAATATCAATGTGAAGGTGGTGTTGAATTGCACTGCAGAAGTATTATGCTAGTTACAGTAAGATTACATATGAGGAGGGTATGTGTGTGTTTTGATATATTTTCCTGAGAGTTTAGCATGCATTTTATGATGTTCATTGTAACAGTTGCTTCCACTCTACTGGATGCTTCCTAGCCGTAACTTAAATTTGCAGAAAGCTCATGCCAAATATGAGATAGTTTCAATGAATGATTGACCCTTTAATTCACAAAGGCAGTTAAAATTACATCCGTGGTGTGATTAAGAGACCAAAACAAGTGCTATTATAGACATATATCGTACATGTGCGTATATGTCATTGCATGTTCATCTTTGGATGTTTTTTGGCATGCATGATCTCCCACCCGCATAGATTTAAAGTACATAGGTATGTGAATTCCAACCATAATGTTGACAATCACTCCATGCTTTGGCTCTTATCTTTATGTACGACTTTGAATGGGCATATAGTTGTTTTAGATAGAGCACGAACATTTGGTACACACAGAGACTCCAACCCCAAGCACCTTCTGATCTGGAGATTCTCCCGTCTGAAACCCCTAGCAAACGGGAGACTCCAACTTGATGTGCGCAAAGCGCGAAGTTCCTTGCGGCCTGGGTCCAAGCTCTAGGGTGCTAGATGCTCTCTCGTGCTATCTAAGGCTTATTTTTCAACATACGATGACACTGAGTAAGAAATCATTTCAATCGGGAGACACAGAGCCAGGGCGGGAGAAATTAAATCTCAAGCGGGAGAACGGGAGATTTTGCAAAAATGGGCTTTCCGTGGGAGATCTCCCGTCGAAAGTGGGACAGTTGGAGTCTCTGTACGCATGTCATCTGGCTGATTATGAGTATTACATTGTGATATGCTGGTGGGTGTTGATGATATTTTGTGACACATTCATCAGTTACCATATCAACAGACTTTGTGCTATCCCAGCTGCCACAGAAAATATTATTCGCGCTGACATATAAGTGTTAGTGTGAAAAAGTGTGTAATTGAGATCAGGTTTTCAGTACCATTTGCTGTTCTTTGAAATTTGAACTGGAGGCTTATACATCCTATGCTGTGATGGCTCAAACTGACCATCTCTATAACTTCATGTGAATTCTGATTGATGGACTCAGCAGAGTAGCTAGAAATAAAAGAAAAATGTAAATGTATCGATCACTACCAAGCAATTATATATTCTCTGAAACACAACACACATACACTTTAGCTCCTACTTCAACACACACACATACAGACAGACACACTCAATTATCTGCAAATGTGAAATAACCGATTTCTAATCTTTTGATGTTTGTGTGATTTCTTAACCCAGCTAAATGATGCAAAATACCTATTAAAATGCACTAGTTTGGAGATGTTCAAATTATATAAGCCCATACCTCCATATGTAACAAATTGTCCTACTAAACCAGAAAGCTGGCTGAAGTCTTGCTGAGCGTAGGAATTTGTTAATTTCATAGGAACGACTGGATTCAATTGCTCATTTATAGACCATGTGGGCAAAGAATCTATAAGTATCCATAGATTACAGATCATGAATAAACATAATCTGATTTTAAAAAATACAGTTTATTGAAATTTTTTTGAGGAACAAATTAACTGAATTACTCATTAATAAGTTCCCAGTGATTGTACCCAAAGTAACAGTGGATTACAAGTCTTTGAATCAGTAAACACAATTTGATAGAAATAGCCATTAAAATACAATGTATTTCATAGGAGCGTGAGGATTGAATTGCTAATTGGTAGGTCCTAGGGGAAAATTATCCATGAAATACAAGTCATGAAATTAATAAACACATTTTACAAAAATAACCAATTTGATGATTTCACAGTGACCAGTAGATTAATTGCTCATTTTAAAGATCATGTGTGGGGAAAAGTATCCATAAGTAGGGCCTATGTATCCATTGATTAAAAGTCATGAAATTGATAACCAGAATTTGATAAAAGTACAAGTGTATAGCTTATTGAAATGTTGTATAGGAACAAGTAGATTGAATTTTCTGTTAATTGTCCCTCGGAAAATTTTCCACAAATTTGTAGTGCTGTAAAGAATGGCTTTACTTGCATGCTCACAGGCACATGCACAAATGCAAGTGACATGAACAGTAAAAATAAGCAGTCACAGCATCCTTTATCCCTTGGCCATCAAATTTTCCTCATTAATTACATATGAGATTCTTCAGAGTTTATGTCAACAACTGAATTTCTGTTGTGTTCACCCTGAGCATAATATGGTGCTGCTATCTGCAGTTTGTAGTTGATTTGATCTGCAATTATCACTTCTCTGAAATATTAACCCTCCCCTCCTTTTACCTATTTGGTTTTGTTTTTTTTTTTTGCTGTTTTTTTTTTAAATAAAAAAAAACAAGAAAATATTTTTGCCCTGTTCTTTGTCCAGAATAATGTTTGGAATGGTTTCTAGTCCTTCATTATATAATTTCCCCTCATTGGGATACTATACACTGAACACAATTGCCCTGTAAATACCAGGTAATGACAGATGCAGGTACCAAATACCTTCTACTCTGTTAGTGTTTGTTGTTACTCGATCAACTCCTGACTGACAAATGTTTATGTCTTTAATGCTGTGTATGTTCAAGTAACAGACTTGGAACACAATATAATCATCTCATATGAAAGAAATCATGTTGCAAATGTATTTTCTATGTCACAGATTTTCTTTAAAAATGACTGTTTCCATGACGTAAATTGTCCATTTCTTAGTACCCAAATACAGATACCTTTTATTAAACTGTGATGCTATCGTGTGACTGACTTCATTGCCTTTGTGATCTGGCCAAGATTTTGCTTGCATGTGATCTAACAGAAATGTCGCATTTGCATGAATCTCTAAATGCTGAATAATATATACATCTCTAATGTAATGTGTCACGAGTTTCCAGGAATGAATCAAAACAGATGTCGTACTTTGGTGGCAAAAATCGTAAGCATGTGTACATCTTAAACATGTGACTCAATAGATGATTGTATAGAATTGACAGCCTTGATGGTTCTTTAGATATCTTCGTAATAAAAGCATCATAACAAGACACTGAAAAATCGTTATGTTTCATCATTCCAATACTGCAACAAACTCTAAAAGCAAATGGGAAAGCAAAAGTCAGGAATAATCAAACACGACACGCTTCGACGGATCTCTGGTCGACTGTGCATCTGCCAACTCATTTCCATCAGTTTCATTTATTCGCATAGCGACAAGATATACTTTCACAAATCTGTATTAGTATACACATAAGATGAATGAATTTCAAGGTGATTTCAAACTCAAGGCATGTTCACACAAATTTACGGTACTCGTTCGAAACACAGAATACAAGAAAAGACAGCAAAAAGACACTATCCGAGTATCAGGTAATTATAAACACCAGTCTTCTTTTCTCTTAAGCCCTCTAAAGGAACAATCATAACTTAAGCTCCATGATCATATTTGTCAACCTGATTATAATCATCATATTGGATGACATTGAATTGGTTAACCAATACTTTCTTTGGTCAAAGTCAAGTTCAAAAAGTGCAGTAGCCCTGTATTTAATTTCATTAATTTCAATTGATTTGTTTTATGTTAATGCCAAGGAAGCAATGGATGCACATAAACAAGCAACCTTGGGACAGGAGGCTTGAATCCCATCCGAACAAAGACCATTGCCTAGGGGCATGACCACTGTAGCCAAGGGATGTGGACCAGGGACTTTATGATTAAAAGTACATTAGTCCTACCACTTGGACGCAACAGCTCTGCATAGTTAAACATAAACTGGTATGAGCACAGTAAAACTGGCATTTGCAAAACTTTTTTTTTTTTCAATTTTAGAATGCATGGCTGCATACATAACATGGAAAAAAGATTTACACATTTTGTATAGTTATGCATCCTACTTATTTGAATACAAAACAAATTTCAATCTACCTATCAGTGATCATGTGACAATAAGTTACAAACACCCACAAATGCCAATTGTACACCTGTAAGTACTATATGTCTTTGAAGCAGTGATTTCTTGATATTCTGATAGAGTACATGACGATTTCTAAATATTGTACCATACAACACAAGAGCAAAATGATGATGAAGCAGAGCTGATAAATTTTCAACAGCACTACACAGTAGCTGTACAAATATTCCTAATTATGTGAGCCAAATATATATAGAAGCACAGGCATAGAGGTAAACTTTTTTCCTCATGATTATTCTACTCTGCAAACCACACACTGATTATATTTGACAAGA
This sequence comes from Diadema antillarum, assembly GCF_040938485.1. Lineage (NCBI taxonomy): Eukaryota > Metazoa > Echinodermata > Echinoidea > Diadematoida > Diadematidae > Diadema > Diadema antillarum. The sequence goes on along the minus strand of NW_027271071.1, from coordinate 911,716 downwards.
ACATTTCTGCAATGTTAAGGTGATGAACGTGATTGGATGGACGGTTTCCAGGAAGAAAAAAAAAGTGCATATATATCTATATAGTGAAGAATCAAAATATGCAATCTTAAAACACAATGAAAATGTGATGAAAATATCCATGTGTGAAGTAAAGATATTAGAATCCTTTCAGAAACATCTCGCGGGAGTAAATGAAGAAGGTTTCCATGGAATTCATTCTTTAGAATGTTGCTTTAGAACAACTGGAACAGGCTGAAATGAAAGTAAAGTTTACACTTCATATACTATTCTTATGAAGCCATAATTTATCAAATGATAATATCCACAACACACTTACAAGTGATCATTTTGGCAAAGTTTAACATTGTCAAGAGCAATGCTACGAAGCAGCAGGCTTGAAACACACTTGTGACCCTCTGCTCCCAAGATTATACACTTTGATTAAAGATCACACTAAAAAATAGCATACAATATTAAGACACACTTCACATGCACAAATTGAGAAAAATATATGAATTTGCTGTACCAGGTAATTACATGCACTTTACCTCAGGCATGAGAAAATCTGTACATGTAGGCACTAAGTGCTACTCTTCACCAGCTTATTGCAATTGTAGTACTTTTCTTTTCCATCTTTGAAGCTGTTTTGGTTAAAGTCATCATTACCCACAATCACTGAATCACATGATTGATAACATATACCGTAAAATACAGTTTATGACACAATACACACAATACTTCAACACTAGACAATAAGCATCCACCCTATTTCATATCTTCTGCAAATGTAACATGCTATTGAAAGGTCACCACTCCATCTTCCACAAGTGAATTCTGGTTCACACTCCTGGATCTGGGACAGTATCATGCTTTGGGCATGCCCCCCCCCCCCCCAAAAAAAAAAAAAAAAAAAAAAATCCATTTTCATATACTGTCCAGACCTTAACCCACTTCAGGCAAACAAAGTAGGAGACTGTACAGCATATTTCACAGTATTCTGTCTATACTTAATCAAACAAAAAATAAATAAATAAATAACAATAATAATAATAATAAAATAGATTTTAAAAAAAATGGACTGTTCAAAGAACTACTATGAAAAGCACGACATAAATCCCTACAAATCTAGTTCCCCCTATAGCACAACTGCAGAAAAATGTTTCATTCCATTCATGCACGGAATTCACTCATATGCTGTGCATTCGGACAACTACATGATGTTTTTTATACCGCTTATATCAATACTAAGCCAAAAACTGCTGGAACTGCTCTTAAAACCACCTTCAATAAGTGATTCAGGAATTTAAAAAAAAAATAGATTGCCTTTCCAGTCTATTTGTAGTTAGCATGGTACCTTTCTGACATGATTCTAAGTGGTATAGGGAACAAACTTTCTCCTAGTAAAAACAATGTTTTACAACACAGAAATACATATGATAAGTACAATACAATGGTACATTTTCATGACTGTGTATATGAACATGGATTCTGAGGAGGTACATTATAAATGAATACTGGTAATAACAGACACGATGTACACGAAAGGGATGACAACACTGAATACAATCTAGATCTAAAGGACGGCTGGAGAGAAGTACTTGGTATGTTACCTATGTGGAAATAAGGTAACTTGAAACAAGTCCTACACCATAAAGTATCAAATGTTCAACAAATGCAAGCATCCATCCCACACAGAAGGGCACAACTCCAAACTTTTGGCAGTCCAAAACTTTTCAAAAATCAGTTTCATGCAGCTTATTTGAGATGGGAATCAGTACAAATGATTGCAAACGTTTAATTATGCACACACAAAATCTATGTTAGGGGACAAAAAAGGCTATGCACATATTATGCAACAGATAAATACAACACTCATCTTTTTGGTAGTCAAGCATGCTGATGCTAATTCTACACCACTTGCATTGCTTTAGCACTGTGAATGTTGTGTTGGTGTACCCTTGTTTCTGGAGCAAGGGAAGTATTAACTTTATAAAGAACAAAACGGATATTTCATTAAGACTTTGAATTGGTAATATTGAGAGATAATAGACCATATCTGTAGGCACTGACCACAATTTTGTCTTTAACAAAATGTCCATGGCACTCTTCATGATAGAGGCATAGAAATGCATGCTAATAAATGATGATAAGAACATATACATAAACATGTTTTGAAGTACATTTTTTAAACATCCTCCTGAAGCACAAGAAAACTTGTGGTTGATTCAGAGTTCAACAATACCATACCATCTGCTCAAACCTTTGCTCAGGTTTCACATAATCAACAAAGACTAATTCTCGGCTCAAACCCATACCTACACATGTACCACATCTCTTTTTCCACCAAAGTGAGAACTTGAGCATGCATTTTGGGGTTATGTCACTCATACTCTCACAATCTCAACTCTGCAGCAGTATCGAATACCATACACACTAGTCTCATATTTTTGCGTACAAATATTTTTGTGAATGGCAGTTGAACAGAAATTTTTGAGAGTTGTTAATTTTATGCTCTGTGGTATTCTAATATTAATAAAAAATTAACAAAACATTGAAAAGAATTGTGACTTCTTGGACAAACTGTTTCACTCAAACATTGCTTGAATGAGGTCAAATCTCTCACTCAAAAAAGAAAAAAAGGACTGTATTCTAACCCATTAAGGATGAGTCCTGAGTATACTTGGGCAGGTGTCTAATGCTTGTTGTAGGAAAATCAGCCCATCCTAAACGGATTAAGGATATGCCGGGCCCAGACTAGACTTGCTATGGCCAGTGTTACATTTTTTCTTTTTGGGTCAATACTTTTTAACATTGTAACTTTAGCCATTGAGAGCCTAATTGTAAAATTCATGATCGATGATAAACTACTGCGATAAATGTCAGAATATACAGCTGAGCAGTTCAGTAGCATATTTTACTAATGTTCATGGCCTCTACTTAGTCCAATGCTTGCTTGATAATGCAACAACTAAAGCATGCAAAACTTGGTTCAAAATACTGAAATTCATTGAGTATGTATAGGTGGGTGGAATGGCTTGTCACTATGTTCTCAGAGGAAACACATAAATTTATAAACATGAATACATTAGTGATACAAAGATGTTTGCATATCATTGGGATTTATCGCATATATCAGCCATGGGGTTTAACTTTGAAGCACTCCCATTAATGATCAAATGACGATCTTCAAATACAGTGAAAACTCGATATAAAGAGATCTGATACAACACAATTCCCGACATAACACACTTATTTCTCCAGTTAATATGAATTTATTCCTTTGTTTTGTATTGTTTGACTACTGATAAAACAAAAAATCTGATACTAGTATAAAGAACAAATTGTCTTGGTTTCAAGGATCTTGTTATACTGAGTTTCCACTGTATTGAAATTTCAAGCTTCTTCCAGCACATACCAGACAGACAAAACAAAGACGGTTGGACCTGGTGGTCACGGTGGTCGTTGATGTCCACCCTAGTAGCCAGTGAACTTGGCCTGCTCCTCGAGGAACAGCAGCTGGTCAATGAGGAAACAGTCGCTGACGTTGGGGACAAAGTCGCGCAGCCTCCTCATGATGGTGGAGTCGTCCAATGTCTCCCTCATGTCGCCGAAGCGTGCCTCCTTGAGGAACGCATAGGCCTTCTTAAAGGACTCCTTACCAAACTTCTTTTCGCATTCACTGTCGAGCAAAATGTAATTTTGGGTGGTGTGCAGTAAAGGAAGAACTCATTTGGACTCAAAAGCCATTTCAACAAGTACAGGAAAGAAGTGTTTCAGTTTAACCATGATCAAAAAACACAGTTCAGAAATAAAATCAATCACTTGAGTATAATCCTAGGTAGCAGTTTCATTGATGGTCCTTACAGTAAGGACCATGCATTACATTAAAAAAAACCCTGAAAACATAGATAGCAACCAAAGTGGGCATTCATGCTAAACAGTATCTCCAAGCCTTCCAACTTCAACTGACAAATTTCACTAAGGATACTGCAAATTTGACTTCCGGTGTTTCACCACCTGAACAATACACTCAAGACAACACAACGAATATTTCATTGCTGTCTGTTAGTCAAGGCATTGGCATAAATTAATGTCACATTAACTTCAAGTAAAATATATTTGACAAGAAAGTCTGAGACTGGGACCTTGAGTAAAGGATACGCTCGGAGATTCTGTATCTTCTTGTCGCGAACGGCAGGAGAGAAGGCACCAATGGTGTCATCCGTGATCGTAGCATTTTGGTCTACCAGGTGGTGGATGGGCGTGTGTGGAAAAGAGAAACACACATCATAGTGAAATATATTCAAGCTACAGAATGACGCAGTAAAAATCTGCAATACTGATTCACCTACTTGTTTAAAGCGTGTGAGATAGGACCATTGGCAACTGGTCAGTGAACGCTCACACAAGTATGCACAAGTCAGGAATTCTCACTAACACTAATCATGGTATTGTGGTTTGCCCAAATGTCTTCCTTGCAAGAATTCCTGTCTACTCTGAACTGTGACTCTGTTTGCAGTCAGTGCCAACAGTGGTTTGATGATAAAATGTGGAGATATTATCACTTTTATCAAAATCGTTTAAAATAAAAATCACATCATAGCATGACTGGTCAATCATATGAATAATGACTTATTTCTGCATCTACAAACTAATGCATACTACAATGCAATCTGCAAATCATCCCTGTGACAGCTACTTTCTTCCTTTTACAAACAAAAGACAACATGGAAGCTTTAACAAGCATTTAAGTACACTTCTACCCAGCATGCTCATGGAGCAACTACTTGTACATGACTTGCAAAAATTGATACATTTGTATCAGCCATTTAAGGTCAAGTCACTGATAAATGCTTCATCATAAGAGACATTCATACTAGCTTGATTGATGAAGTATGCACTTGACCCGTTGAGAATGGGCTGATTTTGCTACAACACGCATTTCCCATAGACACATGTCTGAGTACACTCGGGACTTGTCCTCAACGGGTTAAATTCTCTTTACTCACCAGTCGTTGTCTTATCCAGTGCTGCCTGCATGCATCCCATAAGTGCTGAATAGTCATCCATTTCATTCTGTGGAATAAAACAGAACAAAACATAACATAATACAAACCATTCTCAACTTATGAAGCACTCTATGTCCATACACCATGATGAAATGTTATCCAAAATTTGACAGGAAAGTCAAAGCATCCTTTCATGTCTAAAATTAAACTACTCAATAGCCAGAACACACTAGTTAATAGTGCAATTTTGAAATACGATATACATTCATTCTGACCCTGTCTATATTCAGTTTTCTTTTGTCTCCTGTAATCCAATGCCACTTATGTTTGAAGCATGTCTTTACCACCAGTAGCCTTTACTCACCCCTGAATCTGAGTCAGACTCAAAGTCTTCGTGCTGGGAGTAGAACGTGTCGGCCGCGTCCATGTCCTCTGGAATCTCGGTCGCCAACTGCTCCAGCTGATTACACATTTCCTCCATCGATGTCCTCCGCTCCATCTTTGTGATGGAAGGTGTCCTCCGCTCTTCCCCGGCAACGGGCGGTGCCCGTGTGGGTTTGGTGGCTTTGGTCGGCGATGACGAGGAGGATGACGATGAGGAGGAGGAGGTTGATGACCAGGCTGCCTTCTTCGCTGGTGCTGCAGCTCCCTTCTTGGGGCTGGCACTCTTTGGCTTTGCATTTGCTTGCTTGGATTTCTGGGTGGGGTTGGAGTTCTTTTTGGCTACGGGCTGCTTTTTGCTCGTTGAAGACGGGGGAGCAGCACCAGGGGGTACTGCCATGGAGATATTTGGATCGTCCAGGTTAATGGGTGTCTTCAGAGGGGTAATAGGGCGGCTGTCAGGATTGCCTGGAGTTAAGGTGTTATCTGCAGCTGGAAAACACACAACCATTAAAAGGAAACGGCTCTTACTGCAAATAATATCAAATTCACTCAAACAATACTCGCAGCATCTCAACAATACCTCAAATTTCTTGTCATTAGGTCAGCAAAGTCACATAGTTTTTGTCCACATTTAACTAAAAAATGGCATTCCTTGATAATAGGAAATCAGTGTGTACAAGTATATAATAATCTTAAGAACTTAAATGTAGTTGTACATAATGTGTGCATAATTTCTTCCTTCTGGGAGAGAATAAGGAGAAAATTCTATATTCTCTAATAGCATAAGCTGAAAAAATATCAACTATTTGAACCTTTAATAGCTGAACTACCATCATAGCATTGCCTCAAGACAGTTACCCGCACACTCTGTGTCTAAGTTCTGACACCAGGAACAAGAAATGTATAACCAGAAGAAAGATCTCACCATTAAGATATGGGTTTGGCACAGCGGCTGGTTTAATTGGTCGGTCTTCGTTGGCATCGTATCTTGGTGATGGAGATTTGGCTGGAACTTGAGACAAGCAAGCAAACAAAAACAAAAAAAATGAAGTAAGGCATTGGGATATATGAGCAAAATAAAAAGATATTTGCACAGCATGTCATTGTCTTACTTGACATATTGTACTTTTACTATATACCTGTATTATGTATTAGAGCACTGCAGAACATTGACATGAATTGACTTTGTTTAAAAAGAATATAAGCAAACAAACCATGAAAACAAAATCATAATACCAGTACTCATTTTGCTCACTTAGTGAAATAACAATTCCCTGAAAAAAAAAAAATGTAGCTACCTGAAAGATTTAGAATAGATCTGATTTTATCAATATGAATACGACTATTATTCTTTTAAGACAAACAAGTACTCTGTGACTGAATGTGTAATCAAATGCAATGTATTCTTTATTTTTTCCTTTACAGAATGAGACACATCTTTATGCTTACAAAGTCTGACAAATTATGATACTGTATACGCTGTTATTTTCGCGTACACATATTTTCGCGAATGACGAGGTAGTAGACATTTTCGCGAGATGTTGTTTTCGCGAATCGACGCGGATGCTTACGTAAATGCTCTATAAACAAAGCGCATGGGAGACAACAGTCAGTCCGCAGCGCGTCGAGCGAAAACGCATGTATTTATTCAAGTCGTATGCACGGCTGAGCAGTGCTTGCATACGTAATGAGCAGATACATGGTCATGAATAAATCCGTGTAGAACGAGTATTTCTTGTCAGTTTTCGACATTTTTAATATCGACCTGAAAGAGAAAACATTAGCAAATATGCTCATGATCAAATTAAAACGGAAAAGAAGAATATAGAATATCAAAATATCTCTCGAATTCGGTATAGTATTCAAAAATATTCCTTCACGTTTGACGCCAAAAAACCAACCTGAAATCTTTCATGCCCCTCTAAAATATGGTGAAGACTATGTCTGCTAAAGTATATAGTATCACAATAAGGGCAAGTTTTCTCATCTTCATTTCAATACGGGTCAGGAACTAGCAAAATTCAGAGACATGTCTAGCGTCGAGTTTAAAAAGATTATCCTCGCGTTCGCACCGAGAATTCCGGGTCTGTGATTGGTCGAAATCTGTCGCAAGACGCGGCGTGTCGCATTGCGTAGTATCCATTGGCTGCTGACTCAATGCTGTAAGTTCAAAAACTATGTATCAGATAAAAGTGTCATTGATATGAGTAATAGCTGAATAGTGCACAATTGAGTTGGAGGTAATTTGAAAATGAAAGCCTATATTAGTTTCATGAATCCATGATTTTTTTTAAATGTTAGGTTCCAGATTGTGATCGAATTTTCACTCTCTATACAAAACTTGAACTTTACACAGAAACCAATGATGTGTATGTGAGTGTGCACTTACAATGACCCTGAACAATGGACCTGGCTGCCACCTGTCCCGAGCTCTGCTGCAAGGCACATGAATGCTTTATCAATTATTCATGTGGATTGCCCTGAGCACTGCTAGTCTGAATTCTTGACACAGGGTGAAATGCATGCACATGAAAGAAGTAAGCACATATTTCCATGTGCTTGCACACGCCACATTTCAGAATTAACAAAGACTAGCTGCGATAGTGGAATTCCTCATGAAGCATTCCAATCCTGGTCATTGTCCACGACCATTGTCTGGGTATCAACAACACACTCCAGGCGTGTTCATTCACTTCCCCACTTTCGGTAAGAAAACATAATTTGCCTTGTTTTCAACAGGAAAATTCACAACCTTAAAAATGGTGCCCCTCTTCGTTTTTTAATTGATCATACTCGCTCAAGTTTCACGATTGTGAAATCGAAGAAATTACGGAGATCTAGCAAAACATCAAACTATGATCTAAAAGCTTCTTGAACACTGGCAAAATAATCGTTTACTTTGATGCTAAAATGGACTACTATATTGAGATCAAAAATAGGGAAATTAGGTATCAAATTAATGAGCATAATCAGCTCTATAACCTACCCAACCATCCAGGGTCAAACAATGCACTGCGAAAGCTATGAAAGCTGTTATTGCGACCTCTGCAAAAACTTTCGCAAAGTATCGCGAAATCTCGTCAGTCTCAAGGGCACAAACTGCGCAAACGTGATTCTGAATAAAATTGTCGTTCGTTGCCTCATTATCTCACGAGCCTGCGGACTGACTGACAACTTTGCGTGCTGTTAAATTCGCGATCCAACTGAGGTTCGCGAAATTCGCGAAAATTAAACCCTTGCAAAAATAACAGCTTATATAGTATTTCCATTTCTTAGAATCTCATCTCAACCGTCTCAAAATGCAAATAAGATCTGATACAACCTAACCTGCTTCAGTGACTACATATCAGTCAAGATTACCTGTCTATTAGGATTTCACCATATTTGTTCTCCTTCACAGCATTTGTACATGTTATGTTAATGAACCTGCCTTTATAGACCATGTGCTCAAACAGATCACTTTTTCCATCACCCTATGAGTGGTGCTTGCAGACAGGCTTCAATGCAGCAACTTCTTTAAACTCCCTCCTGCCCCCTCCCCCCCCCCCCCCCCCCATCTGATCCAACCCTTCCCCTCCCCCTTTCCTACTATATACCTTCTCTGACTGTGCCTATGTCTTCTCTGTCCCAGTACCGGTCCTCCCCACCTTCGTACATTGTCTGGCTGCTGTTGAGGTACACCGAGGCGTCGGGGGCCTGTGGAAGCCTGCTCTCCCTGAAGACAGGGTCATTGTACACCTGGGGGTTGTCATGCGCCCAGGGGACCCTCATCTTAGACAAGAAGGAAAAATCATGACGTTAACATGGTGAGACAAGATGGGCGATATCTGCAAGAAGTTTCTCTACTCTCCCACAGAACCTCAGACTTTTCATACACTGTAAAACAAGGAATATTCATGTGCATTTTAATTTCACGAATTTAGCGAGGCAAGATTTGCAAAACCAATATGCTACGAAAGTTCGTGACTACACTATATGCATTACATGTTAAGACTCGCAGGCAACTCGCAAAAATTATATGCCGCATAAAAGGCTGTCAGCTCCAATTAGTGAAAATTTCATACTGCAAAAATATTGTGTTTTACAGCAACAAAAGATGGTTGACTCTTTATATTTTGTGTGGATTTTTTTGTCTGCTGGTTTGTTTATTTCTTTGTGTCGATTAGTTTTATAAAGGGGGGGGGGGTTATTTTGTACACCACCTGTTTGACTACTATGAATCTCATCAATACACCTCATGTATCTTGGTTCCACATTCCTTGGTGTTCAAACTGCAGTATATAAATGTTGATTCTTTGTTGTCACAGCCAACAAACAATTGAAAATGGTTGTTATTTTAGTAGATTCTTTGTTGTCGTGACCAGCAATCCACCTGCACTAGAACTCTACATAAGCATTGGTTTTATCAATCTAAAGATTGCCATCTGCTTGTGCTCTTTTACAGTTGCTACTGTGAACTTTTTTTTTTTCTCCAAACTAATATGTAGCTAGCAGAGGATGATAGTCACAAAAATTATCAATGTATCCACAATAAGTTCTAAACAGATCTGAATCTTGAGTCACCTCACTCCTTTCCCCCTCGCAGGGCAAGAATCTTTCATGTTCCCATACTATCCTATCTTGACTCACCTAACCCCTTCCCCCTTGCCAGGCAGGCATCTTTCATGTGCCCATACTATCCAATTTTGACTTACCTCACCCTTTCCCCCTTGCCAGGCAGGCATCTTTCATGTGCCCATACTATCCTATCTTGACTCACCTCACCCCTTCCCCCTTGCCAGGCAAGAATCATTCATGTTCCCATACTATCCATCTTGACTCACCTCACCCCTTCCCCCTTGCCAGGCAGGCATCTTTCATGTGCCCATACTATCCAATTTTGACTTACCTCACCCTTTCCCCCTTGCCAGGCAGGTATCTTCCGTGTTCCACGGCTCTCCTTCAGCGTCTCCTTGCGCATTATGTTTTCTGCCAGGTTGCTCCTTGCATGCATGCTGTGACAGGAGGACAAGGAGCACATGGTCTTTCATAATACCAACACTAAAGCATTAACCCTAATCAGGCTGGGGGGGGGGGGGGGCGGAATCCGCCCCCCTCGACGTTTCGCGCAATATCTTCGCAACGCGATAAGCTCCCGCTGCGATGTTTCATGACTTTTTTCTTTCAAGTATCGCGCAACTTTTGAGACCAAAATTGTTGCGCCCGCGCGTACCGTTTTGACGCGACGCCTGTTCGAAAAAAATTTGTCAACCCCAAAATTGCTCCAAAACGTGATTTTGTGTACAAATCCAATGCAAATTGTGTTTTTTCAATTAATAAAGACAGAATAAACTGACCAGAAAGAATATAAATTATTAGTGGAAAAGTGAGCAAAGAAAATGGGATTGGAATCCCATTTTCTTTGCTCACTTTTCCACTAATAATTTTTTTCAATTAATTCACATAAAAATTCATATCTTCACTTAGAATGGCCGAAATTAATTTATTTTAGCATAATAATGCTTCGAAAAATGTCTGTGACAAATTTTGGCCAAAAAACAAACAAAAACAAAAGGTCAAAAAACAAGGAAATACATAAGAAATTCAAAAAACAATAAAATACATAACAAATCAATTTCGATACAGATTTTTTTTTATCCTATGTCTCAGAAGAATGATACAAGAAACATTTTAAAAAAGAAATTAGCTTAATTGGAGCATTAATAAGTGATTTAGAGCCCAAAACTGATTTTATGCATAAATTACAATAATTAATTAATATAAAATATAAGAATAATTTTTCGGAGAAAGCAACCATACATTTTGATAGAATACGTCGCGGGCGTCGCGTGTGCCGATTTTCGGCCCGATCGCGCGTTCCATAGGCGAGATCTGAAGGGGGGGCGGAATCCCCCCCCCCCCCCCCCCCCCCAGATATAGCATAGCCAAAAAAGCCCAGCCTGATTAGGGTTAAAGCTTACAACTCAACATGAAATAAATTGTATTTCTGGAATTACCATTGCTGTATCGGCATCTTAAGATTTCATCTGAGGTGTTAGTATCTTACTCTGCACTTCTATAAATTCTATATCTTTAATAATAAGCACAAAGAGAAAAAACCCTGTGAAATAAAACAACACTTCAGCTGAGAATGAATAGGGCGTTAAGCTGTCTTGAAAACTATGGGTTTCATGGCAACTTAATGGCCTTCTCATTCTCATCCGACGAACATTAGTTAAAGAAAATCATACTGCAGTCAATGTAGCAGAACTGGAACAGATAACATGTGCAAGTGATTCAAGTGGAGAAAGCTAAAATAAGCCATCTTTATTAATTTTTTTCTTTCTAAAAGATCTTAATGTCAAGAGTAACAATATAGATGCATAGATAGATTCAGCAAGATAGAAAGTTGGATGGCTAAATAAACAGATAGATAGAAAGATAGAAAGATAGACAGAAGAGAGATGGATAGCTATATACAAAGAGGAGGGTAAAGAAGAGAATGTGATCTCAGCTCACCTGAGCCTAGCAGCCTCCTGGTCAGCTTTTTGCATTTTCTTCAGCTGCATCCTCTCTCTGGGTGTCAGCTTCTTCAGGTAGTCATCCTCCTCTGGTGGCGAGAGACCCGCGGGCTCCTGCCGTTGCCGTAGCGACTCGTTCTGCAGGTCCTCGTAGTGCGTCTTCTCCCGCATCATCGCCGCAATCTCCTGCGTCTCCTCGCTCAGCTTCCGTGCATCCTCCTCCTGCTGCTCGCGGTACTCCGCCATCTTGTTCTTCATTTTCTGTGAGGGAACATACAGAGCGAGTGGCAGATAGGAAATTTCATAGTTTGGTATGACTACTGCTATCTTGGGCGTTCTTGGTACACATGCATAGTGATAACAACCCAACAAGATTACGTGTTCATGACTATCTCTTTTGGCATGGCTACACTAAACAACTATCTTTCTTAGCATGGCTACTAAGGACTAATGTTTTTAGCATGACTTTTACTAACTTCCTAGGCATGGCTTGTCAGTGCAGAATGTCAATTCTTTTTGAGTAAAACTGAGCATTGTCTGAATGTCCATGATTTGACTGATCTCTATTGATTGCAGGTCTCTTGCGTTGGGAAGATAAACATGGTCTTTTGCTAAATACAAAATTAACCCCACAATTTTCAATACAAGGAGATTAAACAGTATCTCTTTAGAAAGGGACCTCCGAGTCAGTGCCTTCATATGAAAGCTCTAGAAAAGTGTGATTTTCAAGATTACTAGGATAGACATACATGTAAGTAGATATTGTTGCTGTCAATTAATAATATATTACCAAAATGAAACGATCACAACCTATCACTTTGGCTGATAAATTGTACATTTTAAAGCGGCTTCGTTTGACAGATTAGAAGACTTTCACATTCCTCTGTATTACATTTCAAGTTTGATAGTTTATACACACACATCCGAATCACGAATAATTTGTAAGTGTCTAAACCCACCTCTATGTGTCGTGTAACAAAGGGAAGTTTGGTGACCTCCACAGCCGATGGTCTTTTGGCAGGATCTCTGTTAAGCATTCTATAATAATGCAATAATAGTAACAGCAACAAAGTGAGAAAATGAGAAAGAAAAGACAGCCAAACAACGAATGAAAACGAAATGTACCATACGGATGCAGAGAGAAAATATGAACTCCTTGTCTGCACTCTGGTGTCCAGTTTGATGAATAAATTTGCTTTTAAGATACAAGAGGTTTGCTGGTGCAATAACTGTGATTAGTACTCACACATTCAATATGTCCTGGATGTTCTTGTCATACTGCTGTGGAATGGTTGGCGTCTTCCCCTCCACAATCTTGTACATGACCCCCATCAATGACTGACCCTCAAATGCATGCTGGAGGGCACAAAGCTCATACAGGATGCACGCAATCGACCTGTTTGGATATAGAATGAGTGAGAAGTCTTGCAAAGTGGTTCACATTAAAAAAACTAACACAAAAACAAAACAAACAAAACTAGAAAAGCACTCTGAGAGCGCAGACCTCCGCCAAGCAGTTACTTTCCGATGATCTTGCTCTTCCATAGAGATCAGTGATTTCCAACCACTGAAAAATCGCCCGATTTCCCAATATAGAAGCCTTTGTTACATCATAAACCCTCAGATGCGCGGCACGCCTTGCCCCAGCAGAAACTAGAGCATGCACTTAAGCGCGTGCATGTAAACTTCAAAAATAAGCAGCTTGAACTCTCAAGTTCATTGACCCTACATGGCAAAATATCAAAAATTCTTCATAAAACCCATAAAAAATTTCCGCATCACTCCCAAAATTCAATCATCTGTTCCTTGTGTCATTCTCAACCATTCTTACAAGTTTCATCCAAATCCGGTCACAACTTTTTGAGTTATTTTGCACACAGACAAACAAACAAACTAATTAACCAGCTAACAAACAAACCAACGGTAACGAAAACATAACCTCCTCCCTTGGCGGAGGTAACAAATGTTGAACCTCACAGGGAAGTGGAGATTGTGCTGTCAATTGGTATGGTATATCATCACACACAGTGAATTATCCTACTATCAAAGTTTAGAGTGTGTCTTGTTCTGACTTGCCTATTCCTTCTATAAGCAAAGCTGCATGAATGTACATAAAAAGGAAAAACAAAAGCAAAACTATTATCCCAGTGAGTGATAGTGCTCCAGACATAATGAGTCACATCTATTTTTCTTGTTCTCGTTCTATTTCTTTTTTTTTTTGCCTTTGAATCACTTGTGCTGTAATTTTGGTTTGAATGTTCATGAAAGTTTTAATTTCTCACAAGAGGGAGAGGTAAAGGATGATGTACAGACAGTATAGTGTGTGCACCACCCACCCCAACCCCAATCACACACTCACCAGACGTCTGACTTGCTGTTGTACCCTTCATGTTTCAGGACCTCTGGACTCATGTAGTACGGGGTGCCTGTAAAGGTGCTGGCCATGTCGGTGGTGCCCATGAGAACGCGCGAGATGCCAAAGTCGCCGATCTTGATCATATTCTTCTTTAGGAAGATGTTTCTGGTCTTCAGGTCCCTGTGAAGCACTCGCCTAGTGATCAGGGTAAAGAGATGTCCCACGATTGATATAACACCATTTCATCATTTTGTTTTCCCCAGCAAGAACTACTTTTAAAAAGTAGACATTTCTGTGGTGTTGCAATTTTTGCATATTTCAAGCAATCAGAAATTAGTGCGAAAATGAAAGTACACGAATATTCTTGCTTGTTTTAATATGCTCCAGGAATTTCATGTCTTGATTCAACAGAATTAAACACATGAAACTCATCTTAACTTGTTGAGAGTGAAGAATTACTCACACGAAAATATCCACTATTACAGTACCTCAAGCGTGTTGCTTTGAATAAGAGAGTGACTACACAGAAATTTATCCGGAACATACATGTGGATTCAGTGACGGCACACATGTTAGCAACGCACATTGGCGAAGACTGAAGAAATTGGGACAGTCTATATAAGGAGTTAATTTGATGATAAAAGAATATAACTCAAAATATTTGTCAGTTACAAGTTGAAAAAAAAAATTACTTCGATAACAAACAAAATTGGGTGGAATTTTCTTCATATTTCCATGATATCATTCTATGGTCATTCTAAATTACTGTAGCCTTCCCATCCAACGATAATGTTACAAACAAACCTATAAGAACTAATAACTTTTGAAAGGATAATCCAAATTTCCTCAGGCTTCACTGAAGCCTCCTCCTTTGATAGCTCTTTCTGCATTCACTGAATCAACATGAACCAACATGTTTGGGGTAAATTCTGCTTTCGGGGCCCTGTTTTATCATCAGATAAAATCGATTTTAAATTTCCTTTACCACACAGGCTGCCATAGACCTACAGTTGCAATCAACTATATAATCAATTCTAACTCTTCACAAAACAGGGCCCAGGTCATGTGACATACCTGCTGTGCATGTGTTGTACTGCCAGAGCTAGCTGCACAAACCAGTCCATGATGACATTCTGGTCAAATGACTTCCCACCCTTTTTCCAAGCTGTGATCTTTTCATCCAGATCTCCTCCCTATCAGGCAAATGAAGTAATAAACTTGAACAAACCTTGAAAGAGGAATCAGACATAAAGCATCTTTATATCCGCTTATACCACACACCCGCTGGGCACTGCAAAATGCTATGTCTGTGAAGGAAAATGTGTGTACACAAGTTACATTACACATGGATGAAAAACATCCTGTTAAGTTAAAAATGATTACGGGACAGTGTTCATAGTTGAAATTTGGTTTTCCTTTTTCTATTTAGCTGTACTTTCAATATTTACAGCCGATACACATCATTTTGTTATTGCCAATCGTTAACTTACTCTCCAACCTTACCAGGTGCATGAAACATTCAATTGCCAATGTTACACTGCACTTGCTTCCGTGATATCTATCTCTGTAAACTTACTTCAAATCTATCTAAAATATTCATTTTGCAAAATGCTATCATTCGGAAATGTATCTTTAGGATGTATAAAAGAACAGGCAGAACAAGCAAGCAGCCACAACAGGGAAGCTCTCTCCTTTCCCTTACCTCACAATACTCTGTGATGATGCAGAAGAACTCGCCGTCGAGGAAGCTGTCATAGAACTTGACGATGTTGGGATGGTGCAGCTTGGACAGGAGCTTGGCCTCGTGCATAGCGTCGACTGTCTCGTCCGGCGCTAGGTCACCGCAGGATATTTCCTTCAGCACTTTCCTGGGCAATTGTAAGGGAGAAAATTTTTCCCTTAAACTTAAATAAGGAGTCTCCAATAACATCATTGATATGGCAATGTTTATGACTAAGTTTCTCCTACTCCTCAACTTTGCAGTAGTACCATCTAACAATGACTTGCTGGGTAAATCTTAACCCCCCCCCCCCCAAAAAAAAAAAAAAATAAAAAAAAATTAAAAAAAATACACAGTTTCCAAAGTCATCATGTTGTTTCAGCGGTATTATGCAACAGACCTACAAATAAAATCAACACATCATTGTTTATCAAAATAAAAATAAAAACCTTAAATGATCACAAAAAAACACAAAAGCAAAGAACCAAAAAATAAATTGACATACCGGTAGTGTTGCCCTAATATAATCCAACCATTGCACTGGCAGTTCTTGGAGATTATATCAAGTGTAAAAATATTTCTTTTCTTCTTTTTCTTTTGTAAAATTCCATTTAATATACTTTAGGAAAGCCATCTCTATGTGAAATATTTGTACATCATACCTCGACCCAATTCAATCATGAACTAGAAAGACAGTCTTTGTTTCCACTTAAAAATCTGATCGGGGGAAACAGCAAGATCTGTGTGCAGTGTAACTTGAATGATGATTTGTCTTTGATCTAATCTATTACATGCACTTGAACAGAAACCAACATCTGTAACATCAATAACATGTCAAAAATCTCACTCTGTATACACAGGACATGATTTTCCTAACGGTGTCAGTGATACAAATTCTCTCACATAATTGAACTTACCACTGTTCCTCTCCCTTGCTTGGGTTTGCCTTCATGTCAAACACAAGAAATGCTGTGCCGAAGTTGCCGCTGCCGAGCTTTTTCTCAACCCTGTAGCGGTTGGCCAGCACTCTGTGGTCACTCTTGTCCTCCTTTGGCTTCTTGACCCCTCTCGATGGAGGCATGATGGCAGTGTGTGGCTAGAGTGATAATAATTCTGATTGCAAAGAATTCAAATGCACAGAAAAACAAATGATCACACAATGAAAGGTGTACTGCTCTGTTAGGTTATTACGCATTCATGGTCAAATGTCTAATTAATTAGCAACTAATTTGAAACTACTTGCGAGGTATCACCTTCCACGAATAAAACTGTTCACATGAGTGACATGACAAGAATGTGTGAATTTTGACAAAACAATTGGAAATGAATAAATGAAATTCCATCAGTATGATTGTTTGGTAGTCTGCTGAACTGTTATTTCACAGTTGATAAAATGTATATACAATTTCGTATAGAGACAGTCTTTGAATGGGAAGTCTCATATTGCTACCTTATTGACCTGCAATAGAACATCAGATACATGTGCACTGCTTATTTTGCAAATGGAAACAACATGCACACTTTACTTTATAAATTATATGGTGTACTTAAATCTTAATTGGTACTTTGTGATTTTGTAGTGAACGTGAATGATATCTAACCTTGGATCTCATACACGTACAGGCTGTATAATTCCTGCATGGGCAAACTCCTCAGTCCTACTGTCTAGTTACTCCTAGAGTATGGTTGGGTGTTCATACTGTAATACCGGACACCTAAAGTTTTTCTATCAATAGAATCGTGAAAAATCTCACAATTTGCCTGAAATTTTACTCACGTGTGGAGAAAATACTCCGGATTCACAAGCGCGCACTGAAAATGCGATCTGAGGTACGCGCTCTTAGATGGCGGCTTCGAACGCGTGGGGTGTCATTTTTTCCGCACTCAGTTGCCCTGCTCATTTCAACCCACCACCCTGACAATACGTATAAAGGGCACTTAAATGCGTTTTTTTGACAGGCCGCTGTTTTTTTCTAGCCTTCATTTTTTCCCCAATAATATTTGAATATATTTTGAATCCTTCGATATTACTTTTGAAGGACTGTTTGATGAATTTGACTTGATTTTCATTAGGAAACTTTTCATCGTAATTGAAATAAATTAGACGAGTCGGTTTGTTTTTTCACATTCATTTCTCGTTTCTGCATCAACTCGTACGGTCGTAGCGGGCGACAAAATGTTTATGTCATGTGTATGTGTAACATGTGTGCACGATCGTAGAAGCGGCGGTGACAATTTTGCGGTCAAAATCGTCAAATTTATTACGGAAGGATACTCTACATCTAACAACGAGTCAGCAAAGTTAGGCCTATGCCTAGTTATATGTAGAACTTTTGCACGATAAACCTTATTCGATTTTGCTAAATTTACGTTATTTAGAGGGAATACTTAGTTGTTTTTGCCACATTTTACTCGGTAGCATAGCCCAGTGAAGAATCGAACACCGTTGCGCGTAGTCCCATGCGTACATTTTCTTTCTGTACGCGCAATGCCATTATAACGCGCGGTCGGTCGTTATGGACCTGGTCGGTGGGTTGAACACCTACCATACTATGTGTATGATGGGGGGTTGGGTTTCCGGACACTTAAGTTTGTACGTTCACGCGTGAAAACTTACCTATTTTACATAGAATATGCACCCTTCTTTACCTCAAAGACTTGATATAGACTCCTCATATATGCTAGACAACATACATTGTACTCTGAAAACGGCATGAGAATTCCTGGGTGCGTCATTTTCATTACAGACGCACTTACAATATGCGTCCGGTCCCACAACCTGTCCGGTCACACAACGCTTGGTCATACTACTAGTACTACCTATGTTTAGGATTAGAACGGTTACAGGTTAGGGTTAGTTGTGGTATACAAAACTGCATTATTTGCATAAATGTCAGAATTCTATTTCTGATATTTTGAAAAACTAATGACTGTGGCATCTATCTCCATACTGAAGTAGTGTAGTGCTCCATTCTCCCTCACCTAACATTAGACTTTTCTAGATGAGCCCCCAGCATTTTCAAAACGGTCGCTATAACAGGTTAGACTAGACCTGTCAATACGACATTCAACAGTAGAACTCTATGGTCTAAATTTACTCTAACGTTTAATAGATGCCTATAAACGTTATGTCGTTAGTAAGTTTAATTAGAGCCATGTAGGCTAGTCGAATTGTTTGCTAGATGTCAGGACTCAGTGAACTGAACTGAACATTGCGGTTTTTTTAGTACGTCATTTATAGTCAGCAACGGCGTAGCCAGGATTTCATCTTAGGGGGGGCGGTTAGTCTGCGAGGGAGCGAAGCGATCGAGCCCGAGCGAGCGGAGCGAGCGAGGGGGGGAGGGTGTGGGAGGGGGGTGTCCCCCCTCCCACGGTAAGAACTTTTTGCATTTTGATGTTGTAAATGGTGCAATTTGATGCATGTTTTTGCGCGTTTTATCGACATGAAACAGTCCCACTTGTTTAAGGTAGCAGTTTATTTTGATGTCGATTATTATTGAACAATTTGCCTGTAAAATTGTATAATTTAAATACACTTCTTGTATCAATTCTTTTCACTGAATCATGAACGCGACTGAACCCGAGCGAGCGGAGCGAGCGAGGGGGAGGGGAGGGTGTGGGAGGGGGGTGTCCCCCCTCCCACGGTGAGAACTTTTTGCATTTTGATGTTGCAAATAGTGCAATTTGATGCTTGTTTTTGCGCGTTTTATCGACGTGAAACAGTCCCACTTGTTTAAGGTAGCAGTATATTTTAGTGTAGATTATTATTGAACAATTTGCCTATAAAATGGTATCATTTAAATACACTTCTAGTATCAATTCTTTTCACTGAATATCATGAACGCGACTGAACGCGAGCGAACGGAGCGAACGAAGGGGGAGGGGAGGGTGTGGGAGGGGGTGTCCCCCCTCCCACGGTAAGAACTTTTTGCATTTTGATGTTGTAAATGGTTCAATTTGATGCATGTTTTTGCATGTTTTAACGAGTTGAAACAGTCCCACTTATTTAAGGTTGCCGTATATCTTGATGTAGATTATCATTGAACAATTTGCCTGTAATATGGCATGATTTAAATACACTTCTTGTATTAATTTTTTCACTGAATATCATGAACGCGACTGAACCCGAGCGAACGGAGCGAGCGCGGGGGAGGAGAGGGTGTGGGAGGGGGGTGTCCCCCTTCCCACGGTAAGAACTTTTTGCATTTTGATGTTGCAAATGGTGCAGTTTGATGCATGTTTTTGCGCGTTTTATCGACGTGAAACAGTCCCACTTGTTTAAGGTAGCAGTATATTTTGGTGTAGATTATTATTGAACAATTTGCCTATGAAATGGTATTATTTAAATACACTTCTAGTATTAATTCTTTTCACTGAATATCATGAACGTGACTGAACCCGAGCGAGCGGAGCGAGCGAAGGGGGAGGGGAGGGTGTGGGAGGGGGTGTCCCCCCTCCCACGGTAAGAACTTTTTGCATTTTGATGTTGCAAATGGTGCAATTTGATGCATGTTTTTGCGTGTTTTAACGAGTTGAAACAGTCCCACTTGTTTAAGGTTGCAGTATATCTTGATGTAGATTATCATTGAACAATTAGCCTGTAATATGGAATGATTTAAATACACTTCTTGTATTAATTTTTTTCTCTGAATATCATGAACGCGACTGAACCCGAACGAGCGGAGCGAGCGAGGGGGGAGGGGAAGGTGTGGGAGAACTTTTTGCATTTTGATGTTGCAAATGGTGCAATTTGATGCATGTTTTTGCGTGTTTTAACAAATTGAAACAGTCCCACTTGTTTAAGGTTGCAGTATATTTTAGTGTAGATTATTATTGAACAATATGCCTATAAAATGGTATCATTTAAATAATCTTCTTGTATTAATTCTTACACTGAATATCATGAACGCTGTCTGTTCAGCAATCAAACAGAAAAAGCATGCACACGAGGGTGTAGATGATAGGGGCATATTCCCTCCCACACGAACGTGATTTTGCGTTTTCAGACCTGAAATTCAGCGATCTGGTGCAAATTTTTGGTGCAATACTTTTTCATCGAAGTGTTAAAATCACGGAATTTAGCTCTTATTCCGAATGTGCACCATCTGTGTGTATGTATAAAGTCTAGTGAGGTAGAGCTTAGGGGAAGGGGGATTTCCCCTCCCGCTCGCGGAGCTTTTGCGTTTTTAGAATTGAAATAAAGCGATCTGGGTATAGCCACAGTCTACTTCTATGCATGGCGGAAGGGGGGGGGGAGGGGCGGGCGAGCAGGGAGAAGGCGTGGGCGAGTGTTATCTCAACCCTTCCCTTCCGATGGAGCTTTTGCCTTTTTGAGGTTGAAATTGAGATATCTCGTATACGCATATTTGATGGAATCAACATTTGGGAAATCACAAAAAAAAAACCCAACTGATGGGGAGGGGGGGGGGGGGGACTGAGGGAGGAAAGGGTCGATTAAAAGGGGAAACTCCCCTTATACATGAGGGAACCTTGAGTTTTCGGAATATAAGTGATAAGTCTTGTGCACTCAGAATTATTCATAATTTTTGTGCAAATCTAAAAAGTGTACCAAGCTAGGGAAAGAGGCACAGAGGGGGAGGGTTTGGGAGGGGGTTTCCCCCTCCCAAGCACGAGAGATTTTGCATATTTTGAATTGAAATTCAACGATCTGGTGCACAATTTGAGTGAAATATTCAAAAAAATATCTTATTTGATGAAAGGTTGCAAAGGAGACCCGCTTCATGTGCATGCATACAGTATACACGCATTTTTTTTTTTCCGCCTCCCAAATCTCCGGTCCAAATCTTAGGGGGGGCGACCGCCCCCATCGCCCCCCCCCCCCTGGCTATGCCAGTGATAGTCAGGTATCCTATTACCGAACGGTATCCTATTACCGAACGCGTACTTTGTCAATGGAGCGCGTACAACAACTCGAATACGCATTCATTGCACTACGCGCTGTTATCTCACAGGGAAGCCAGTGCCGAAAATTGCTAAACTGCAGCAAAAAAACAAAACAAAACGTAATTTACCTCAAATTTACGTAATAATTGCTAAAATTTCGATGTACGTTGTCTTGCGTTAATAAACATTGACCGAAAATACAATGTACAATTTTCCCAATACAGAGGGCGCACGTTCGGTAATACAATATGATTTGCGTCGGTAAAATGAGACAACTTTTGTGGAAGGGTTATTTGAAATACGGATTTTTTCTAGAAGTTGGCTTATTTTTCAAGTATTTTCGGTACAGGTAAAATCATCAGCATTTCAGTTATCTATAAGGATATTTTTGGCGGAATTATTGCATAATGTTGCCCGTTTGGAGCAATAAAACAAAAATCGTTCGGTAATAGGATACACCTCCATAAATTTACATTTTGTGCATGTTTGACGATCATTTGCATTGACAAGCAGGTCCGAAAGTACACAAGCGCCCAGAACTAGATAGACTCAGAATTCTATTCCTGATCCCGGCCGTATTTTACCCAAGCCAGCTGGGCATATCTAACCGCGCACTGCACTGTGACTGAACAGCCACTGGCACTGACATAGCTCACTCAGGGACAGGTTGCAACATGCCAAGTCAAACAGAAATTGCAAAATCAAAAAGTTCACGAAATCACCCAAAAGACAAAACTTACAAAAATACATGAAAGTAGCACTGTTTGAGCTGCTGGTCTATCTCTGTTGAGACGTTGCACTGAATGGATATATTTATGACCTTGTCGCAGGTAGGTCACATGTAGGTAGCGAAGCAATTTCTCAGCTGGCGCACAGTCCTCGCTCGATCCTCTCTCGATCCTCTCACCTCAGTGTTTCACATAAAATCATTCCAAAAATACGTAGGTGGGACTAACGCGAAGATCGTTTGTACGGGGTACGGTAGCAATACTTTGTTTATCGTTACGGGATCGGGACATCGGGAGTGTAATTCTTGACAACTCGACCTCGCACACGGGCCTTGTTGGACAACTCGACCTGATGCATGGAGAGCTGTCTTATAATGATGAAAACACATTCTTGTCGAATGATTGTCCTTAGTTGGATGAACATGCATGCTAAAAGAAATATTTTCGCCAATTAAAATTTATGAATTTAACGTAAAAGATGAATATTAGTTGTACACAAGTATTTGGGGTGATATTTTCCATGCACTGGTTTATCAGTGGTAATGTTGTGACACTTGAAAATTGAGATAGGATAATGCAATTCAGCACGCAGCAAGGGCCTGTAGGCTATGTCTTCGTCTGTTATCAGATTTAGGTTATTCTCCATTTCATATCCATCAAGCTTATAGTAGAGGCTACTATGTAATCCTGTGAGATTTTGTGCCAAAATTGATTTTTTTTTTGTGGCTAACTTTGTCAATTTGGGGGTGCTGAATCCAAAGAACTTTGGTTCCATTTTTTCCAACCACGTCTTCAGCCGCCATTTTGAATTTCAAAATGGCCCCCATAGCAAACTGTATTTTGACCCATATTTCATAAAGTGAGCATTGTTGAAGCTTCAAATTTGGTGCAAAATGTATGAGTGTAGTGTCAGACACTCTGATATATCTTTTTCTGATATTGTGGATTGTTTGATACAATTTCTAGGCTGCCATCTTGAATTTAAAAATGGCCGCCATGGGAAACTGTAATTTGACCCATATCTCATAAAGTGAGCATTGTAGAAGCTTCAAATTTGGTTCAAAATGCCACGTTGTGATGTCAGACACTCTGATATATCTTTTTCTAATATTGTGCATTGTTTTGTCCAGTTTGTAGGCTGCCATCCTGAATTTCAAAATGGCCGCCGTAGCGTTTTTACCCATATCCTAGGTTGCAATTATTGTAGAAGCATCAAATTTTCAAGAATGCGCATGCTTGTGGTGTCCAACGTTCCAGTACAGCTGTTTCATAATTGTGGATCATTAGACAGGTAACCATGTTGAAATTCAAGATGGCTGCTATATAGAAAACACATAATACTACATTGTAAGCGCCTTAGATGAATATGCCAGAATAGTTCTAGTTAGACCGAATTCATTTCCATTTCAAGCAGAATGACAGCCATCTCTCAATTCAAAATGACAGCCATCTCTCAAAATGGTCGCCACTAAATGCAAAATGTAAGGACGAGGTTCCAATGATGTCATCAAGCCATGCTGAGGGACAAAAACTGAGCAAGGGGGGGGGGGGGCATACCCCTGTCCCATACATGTGGGCAAGCAAGCATGTAAGCGTTACATCCCATATAGCCAGGCGGGTATATGCGCGGTTCCGGAATTGCGCGCTAAAGCGGTTTGTTTTTGCCTCTCAGGGAACACATCACTTTGCATCGTGGAACCTCGTTAATGATTACATTTAATCCCAGTCAGTAAAATATTTGTACAAAAGCAACCATTGATACAATTGAAGGTGATCTTCAAAAACTTGATGCTGCCTCGAGAGATTGAAGACAAACAAGGAAAAGTCTCGCAATGGCAAGAAATGCCACGGTCACCCTACCAGGCACCCCATTCACAAGCTTGTTTGTTGGCCACAAACTGAAACTAGATTTGCTAGACACTAGATATATTTCTGGAATAATGCAGAATGAATAAGGAATGAGTAGCCTCTTTCCTGATTGCCCTTGAGTGTTCATCTTCAATCATTAAGACTACCAAGATGCTTACTGCTGTACAGTCTATGATTCTAAAACAACAAAGGAGCAATAATAGCTCAGTTCTGTGGCACTTTGCGTGCATCAGAATTCCTCCTCAATTTAGAAGACCATCACATGAGGGTAATCTCAAAAATTGTCACTGCCTTGAAGCTGATGAATGTGGTGTTTGGCATTCAGCTATCGGAAACATGCAAGGGGGATATTCTAGAAAAAGATGAAAATGGCAGTTTTTATCTTCTGTACTAAATTCGTATCTAAGACAATGAAAATATATTCATTTCTCGGATAGTATGAAAAGGCCAGACATTCAGCTCGTGCAATCAAAATACACCATGTATAAGATTGGATCCAAAGTCATTATAGTGGGGGGCGCAAGGGATTTTTGGTTCAAAATTTTCCAGAAGCACCAAAATTTGGCACACATGTAGCCCAAACCATACTATTTCGATTTTTGATGGGCGCCAAGAAGGGCGCCCTCTGGGGCGGCCATATTGGCAAAATCCAATATGGCCGCCATATAGGTTTAAAGGTCACTTGAATTTGAAAACATAAAAGGGTTACAATCAGTTAAAAAGTCAGGTTAAGAGGTTTTCCGGGTCAAGGAATTCGAATCTGAAGTTGTTTTTATGGTCTGAAGTCAATTTTCCTTATAAGGTAACCTAAAGGTCATTTAGGGGTCAAGCCATTGTATTCATAACAGTTTATTGGAAAAAATGGCTTGCCCATGATCAATATTCCAGGAATGCTAGCCTTAGTAATAGAATTGCAGTTGTCGACGGCTGAAAAAAAGGCGTATTTCTTGTGAAGGGCGCCCTCCGGGGCGGCATATTTGCAAAATCCAATATGGCTGCCACCTACGTTTAAAGGCCAGTCCATAACAAAAAAACCTTTAAAGTGTTACAATAATCTGAAAAGTCAGCTTTAGAGGTTTTATGGGTCAAGGAATTCGATTCTGAAGTTCTTTTATTGTCTGATGTCAACTTTTCCTTATAAGGTCTCCCTAAAGGTCATTTGGGGTCAAACCATTATATTCACAATAGGTAATTTAGAAAATGGGTGATTTCAAGTTTGGTGCTAGTGCTAGTGCTAGTGCTATCTCAGCACTAGCATCGGCGATAAAACCGAACTTGAAATCACGTCAGTGTTGGGAGTTGACCTCAAAATTATGACGTATTTCCGGTTGCTGGTGCTGGGCTCGGTGTTGAATGTCGTCTGCTGAACCGAGCTCCGCCGATTGTGTTAGCGATTTACGTGCTTTTTCGCCATTGACTAACACTAGCCCCTAGGGATTAACATTTTCGTCATTTCAAGTTCGGTGCTGGTGTTAGCGTTGCCGTGCGAGACTCATATTCACGTCCATAATAGATGCACGTTTTACGTGCAAAGTCTATGCTAATGCAGTGGTCGCCCACGTAACGTACACGAACACTCTCGACATGGCTTAATAAATCTGAGCCTGGGAGCAAAAATAAGATAGTTGTATTTTGGGGAGTGGATGAAATCTGTGGCATTTTAATATGTCTTCCTCACTATGTCTCTAAAACTAAGCAATTTTGGCTACATCTTTTAATATTTGACTGTAATCACGCGCAATCACTTTTTTCGTCGCGCAATTCCCGCGGAGCTCGCGGTGCTGTGATTCCAACACCTAGTGCTGGTGATCGATAATTTTGATCGGTATCGCCTCGTTAATCTGACCGTCGGTGTTGGAGCTCGATTTAACGCTGTTATTCGGGGGCTAGCACTAGCACTAGCACTAGCACCGAACTTGAAATCACCCACTGGCTTGCCTATATAGTCAATATAGGAGGAATATCAGCCCTGCTAATAGAATTACAGTTGTTGAGGGCTATGGGAGAGGGAGAGGTGGGCTTTCTCACGAGTAATATCAATACGTCTGTTGAGAATGAGAAGGGCGTTAAGTTGTCTTGAACACTATGGGTTTTGTGGCAACTTAACGCCCTTATCATTCTCAGCCGACGAATATCTGCTTTCGTGTTAAGGTTTCAAACACTAGGTACACACTCATGAATTATAATAAGAACCCCTTTCTGAGCCGGGATCTTACTCAGATTCTTATTTCACAATCAAATTTGAAGGCTTGGTAACCCTTAAATTTCACTTTTAATGATTCCTTACAGTATTTTTTTTTCTGCATCATTTCAATTGTGGCCTGTTATAATATGGCTACACAAGTTTTTAAGTGGGGTTCTGAACAAAGCTATGGAATATCATAGTTCATGTCACAATCATTCCATTAATTATTTTTACATTACAGGCGCTAAGAGGACATGTCCTCACCGACTGGTCATATTTACGGAATTCAATATATTTGCATTTGCTTTAATGACAGCCAAAAGAGCTAGTTAGAATTATGGGTAATGCCCTTTAAAAGAGTTTTCAAGATTTGATTATTGGATTATTTTCATCTTCATCTGCAAGGAATGCAATAAAAACATACATATATGAGAAATAGAATCCTATCGCTACCTGATATATTAATCGTTTAGCAATAAGGGGGGGGGGGGGGCTACTCTCTATATTACCAGCGTCCTTGACGTTGCCATTTAAAAGAGAAGTGTATTTATTTCTCTGTTGCAGTTCAGGGATCTTCAATTACAATAGATATTCATAATTCAGATTTGAATTCAATGGAATAATAATTATGAAGATCACTCCTAATCTGGATGAAAAAAAAAATCTGTCGTGTTTAAGAGAGTTTTTAGTACATCAGGTTGGCATGAATTTGCTATTTTCGAACTTGTGTAAGAAAGTTCGATTCTAATGTCCTTCGATAGGAAATTTATGTGCCTCCACAGCTAAATATGCCGTTCAGAGAACATGACGGTCCTGGTGACGTCATGTAGGGAACAAGCATATTTCACAGGTGCCATAGACCCCGTTTACAGTGCGGGGCCGGGCTCGGCCGCGGCTCGGCCGCGGCCGAGCCCGGCCTCAATTGCGCGGCCGAGCCTCGCAATTTTGACCGTTTACACCGCTGGGCTCGGCCGCGCTTTTGCTTCAAACCTTTCATTATTTGGTCGTAGTGGCGCTCTGCTTGTAAACTAACGCAATTTGGTATTGTCTGGTTTTCAGACCCTTTGCCAACTGAATTCCGTGGCGACGAAGTCGCCGTTCGGGCAAAGGCCTTTGCCGAAGGAAAAAATCCTTTGCAGGACAAAAACCACCTTACACTATGCTAGTTTTCGACGTTGAGGGGGTTAATATCCTGAATAGCGAAATAGTACAGGCAGAGAGTTTGGAAGACAGACTAAAATTGGCCGCGCATTTGGCCCAGTTTGCGTTTACACTGAGAAAAGGCCGGGCTCGGCCGCGGCGAGACCACCTCCAGAGCGAGACCAAATGCGAGGCCAATTTTGGCCTCGCATTTGGCCTTTTGCGCGTTTACACTAAAGCGGGGCTGGACTCGGCCGCGGCTCGGCCTCGCACTGTAAACGGGGTCATAGTGACACCATTAACAGGGTTCAGATTAGATATGCTATACAGGCCCGTAGCCAGGGGGGGGGGGGGGGGGTGCGTCGGGTGCGTACGCACCCCCCCCTCCCAAATTCTGAAAGGTCCACTTTTTCATAATAACGGTTTTTAGCAATTCTCAAGATAACAATCCAAATAAATATAAAGACACATTATATGCTACGTAAATGTGGAAGAGTACGTTTAACAATGTAAAAAATAATTGTACGAAACCCTTTTGTTGTATGAACCATCGGATCGTCCCCATGCACACAAACACAAATGTTATGTATCAGCTTGTGCGAGCTATTATTATATTGGCACTGCATGCCATGGCCCTTGGTGCGTGTGACCGGTGTTTTTTTTTTTTCCACTGGCCGCCCGAGTACGCATATGGAAAACTTGCGCGCATTTGCTCCGGAGCGAGAGCACCGGTGCTTATAACACGTGAAAAGACGCATCATATCCCCCTCCTTTGGGACAAAAATAGCTCTGCACAAAAAACATGGCTATGAATTCAAAACCCTCGCCCTCCAAATGAAACTAGAATGTACCCTCTTTCTACTCCGTGTATTTCCCCAAAAATAGGTTTGGGGAAATTAGGGCACTTTTCCCCTGAAATTCTGCTTCAAATCACCAAATCTTGAGTTTGTCTATGGCGGAGTACCCAAAATAAGGCATAATTTTCGGACATGCCCATATAAATCACAGGCTGTACCACGGAAGCTTAGTGGAATTGTTTACCCTCGCACTTCAAAATGAAGTAGAATGTTTGGGCTCTTCAGTGATGTATAACTTGCTTTGATTGGTCAGAGAGAAATTAGGGCACTTTTCTTGTCAAATCAAAGAATGTTTTACAAAACTGCTTGTGACTTTGCTAAAGCGTGCGAACTTTTGTGCTGTCCATTGTACACAATTCCCCCGCTAATGCTTACGGACAACGGACGAGTGTGCGTAAACAAACAATTGTGTTTGTGCTGTGAAACGAAGGTGGGAGAGTTCAAGTTATTCACAATTTTCGGATATGGATATCATGCCTTTTGAATCGTCTTTCGTCCACATTATAACAGATTAGTCTAATCTGACAATCCTGCAGAGTGTATTACCACTTCTTTCAGAGCTAAATATTGCCAAATTCAAGGATCATCATGCGTATTAATGTGAGAGCGTTAGACTGCATTGTGACGCGTCGTTATTTAATTTACATTCTTTATTCATATTTTTCATAAGAAACACAGGTAATGAGCCGGATTGGGTTAAAATTCTCACTTACAGCTTTGTAGAAGTCTGAGTCAACAGTATCACACAGTACTTCAAGACGTATTAGTACAAACGATTTCTTGAGCCTGCACCGTTTCAGGCTCTGTTCTGGATACGGCGGTAGAAACTCATTCTTTTTTGTTGTTTATTTTATCATTATTTACTAATCTCTTTTCTAACTTACAGGTAGCGGATTTCTTTGCAGGCCAAATTCGGAAATGTACTGTTGATTATTACACTGCAAAAAGTCCGGAGTAAATTAGTGAACACCGAGCTGGTGTTAAATTTTCGGTGCTCATTTATGGTGTTAAATTAACACCTCCGGGTGTTATTTCCAAATTTTAAACTGTTTTTTGAAGAGTTTCTTAGTAACTACACTTCTTGTTGATTTTTAATTTAAACAAGACGATCAAGAATTTTACATTAAAATAATAGATTTTTGAAAAAATGTGAAAATAAATTTACACCAAAGTAACACCAGCTGGTGTGGTCCCTTATTGAAGCTGGACGGGTGTTAAACCATTGATATTAACACCAACAAATATCAAATCAACACCATGTGGTGTCATTTTTGAATTAACACCAGTACAGTGTCAAAATAACACCAGGTACAGTGTCAAATTAACACCAAGAAGTGTCAGGTGAACACTTTTCAACACCATCACAGTGCATTTTTAACACCTGTGGGTGTGGTCCTTTATTGAAGTTTGATCGGTGTTAGATTTAACACCCGTGGTGTTAAATCTAACACCGATGTTTTTACAGTGTACTTATACATTTTATCATGTTGTGACAGTTCTATTGGTTCTCATTTTAAAGTGAGCCAAAACCTAAGAACATTTTCACTTATAATTTCCAAAGAGTATTATGCAGGCACGCAAACTCATTTTAGTTGTATTTCATTTAAATGTAATGGGTAAGAGGGTATGAGAGAGAATGGAAAGTGCTGAGCTATGAAGTAAAATGGTGAAGTAAAAAGTTTGTCAGATAGTATTACAAAAGAAACTCATTCTTTTTTGTTTGTTTATTTTATCATTATTAACTTATCTCTCTTCTAACTTGAATGTAGTGGATCTCTTTGCAGCCCAAATTCGAAAATGCCTAGAGACAGCTAGTAACCAAATATGCTACTATAATTTAATAAATAAGAAATAACCATTCCAGTATGTATCTTAGTGTGCACAGTAAGACAGATCAAATCAAATAGGAAAACATCTGAGCACTAAGCCTGAGGTTTGAATTTGCACTCAACTTCTTCCAATGGCTAACGGATGTTTAATTTTTGAATTTCACTGACCTCCAAATTTCACAAAGAAAACCTTCTTAGCATGATGGTTAATATGACATTTCAATTTCAATTCAATTTCAATTTATTTTCATACTTCTCAATGAAGGAATGTACATCAAATATAATAAAAACATAGTGAATCATAATATCCGGCTTGGATGTACAGTAAATTAATGTAAGAATATAAAAAACATATAGTGGTCAATCATC
Source organism: Diadema antillarum (assembly GCF_040938485.1). Taxonomy (NCBI): domain Eukaryota; kingdom Metazoa; phylum Echinodermata; class Echinoidea; order Diadematoida; family Diadematidae; genus Diadema; species Diadema antillarum. Next base: position 880,866 of record NW_027271071.1, on the reverse strand, counting down.
GTACGTTTGGTTCTAAGTATAACGCTAAAGAAATATGACGGAACCTACTTAAAAGCGAGCTTGTTAAGCGTAAGTCCCAAATTCTGAACAGAGTGTAAAGATGAGGAGCACTGATGCAACGTAGGACCAAAATAAGGAGAAACAGAAATGAAAGGCAAAAATACCTGGTGCACTAACAGAATCTTCTCAATACATTAATAGTGTTATACAGACAACCACATTCTGCAGATGTATGAACAGTTGATTTAACAATGTTGACAATAGTGTAGTAGTATGATTTGAATAACGGTGAAAAGAGAACAACTCGACATGCGAGTCCTCGGAGGAGATACGGGAAACCTAAAGAGTGAACATACAAGTACTAACATTCAAAGAAAATTTGGAATTAATTAGAATTACCAGCCAGTATAGCACTAAGGGGAATACAGCAAGCCAGCTGTTCACGCGTTCCGAAGTCTTAGGGTACCAAAAGGGGTACTGGTGTGAAGGAATTTAAGAGCGCAAACAGAGAGGCTTAACTGATTTGAATATCAACATTTGACTGATACTGGAGATGTTTGCGAATCGGATCTACTACCTTTAATATTATTAAATCTAAAATGATTATTTGAAAATTCGGAAATGCAGTTGTCCTACCACAAGGAGGCAAAATATAAATGGTTTACATTTACAATTCATTTTGTTTTAAAAATTTTCTTATTTATTTTCGTTTTTGACAAACTCGCATACCAGGCTTCAGGCCTGCTAACGCGGGTATACAATAGAAAAAATAAAAGTTAAAACAACGCCAGGAAAATCACTATTCTCAATTTTGCGGCGCGCTACGCGCGCAGAGTCTCGAACACAATTAAACTTTGCAACTTCCTGGCAAAATGAGTGTTTACTATTTCCTAGATGAAATACCGTAACGCGATTGCATGCAACAGACAAACATACAAATTTCCTCGAGACTCTAAAACGTCATTAAAACAGTCAAAATTCACAATTTGCGGCGCGCTTCGCGCGCAAATTCTTATACAACTTTTGTAGTTCGGTCGTCCAAAGAATATAACATATATATATATATATATATATATATATATAATTGTGTGTGTGTGTGTGTGTGTGTGTGTGTGTGTGTGTGTGTCATCATTGGTATTGGTACCGAAGGTCCTGGCTACGGGCCAGCTGACCCCCGGGGCGGACCCTTCTCTCCACTAAAAAGAATCGTTCCTCGGCCCGTGTTAAAAATCTACATTTTAAGGCATATCGTTGTTTCCCTTTCTGTACGGTATAACTACGTGTGTTTGTATTTAAAGGTCCTGTTTACCTTTGGGAGCAGTGATTTTGATAATGTTCAAGATACTTTTGATGCGTATGTGTAGGTCTGTTGTATCACTATCTTCCTACCATATAACATTTTTGCAATAAAGTATAAAATGTATGGAGATAGCACTATTTTTCTCATTAAACCATAACTGTAGACCGTTTAGTCTGGAAGCATTTTTATAATAACTGTTGTTCACATTTTGTATATTTAACAGTACTTAACAGCGATTATACTGATGCAAATCTTTACATTAGTAAGTTCTATTCCTAATTCACATTTCAGAACTATTTTGAACCACTGATGCTGGGTTTTGGTTTCATCCGCAAAATTAAAGGTAAATAATGCCTTTGATATGGATGAAATGCCTTTATGTTGTTTTGTTTTAGTTTCCTTTTCCTTAATAATGACAATTATTCTTGAATTGGAAATAGTTGCAAACAGAAGAAAAAAATAATGAAATTGACCATGTGTATTCCATTCCTACAAAACACTCATAAAGGTATACGACGATGAGCCTGTTTGAAATCATATCATCAAACTGTTGTAAGATCCATTGTAATCCATCTCAAATTTTTCAACACTGTATCCTCTCCCTCTATGACCTGAAGAACGCAATCATTGAATTAAGAATTCGTTCACTGGCAGACGGTATGTACTTGCGCTGCAGTTTGATTTCATGTTGTACTTGAATGTTAATGTTATTTAAAACATTATTTCAACAATGTTTAACCCCATTCTTCAAATTAATTCAATGAACAGCTCAATCGACCGGCAACAATCCTGCCACTTTTTAAAAAACATGACGACAGAAGCTGAAATGTATGTAAATTTTGTCTCAGGGGTTCGATATGATGTTAATGGAGGTGACGAAATAATTCAGTCACTACATAGTGGCAAAGTCTATCCTGGGATCAAGCAATGCAATGTGTACAACACGGAAAGTTACGATTTTTTTTTTTTTTTTTTTGCGTTGGAGCGCATGGGACCATTCGTATTATTACCAGCACGGTGCTGAGCGCACTGAACGATCACCGGGTCTCTTCGTTTGTTTGTTTTTTTTCTCTCTCTCTCCCTCTCTCTCTCTCTCTCTCTCCCTCTCTGTCTTCATCCCCTACCTTTGAGAAATGCTGCAAGCAGAGAACTTTTTTTTTTTTTCGAGGTCATGGACTCTGGCTGCGGTGGTGTTTGGTCATTTGTGTCAGGCGCATATTATTCAAATCTTTTTTAAACAAAGAATTGGAGACCGTACTCATTCATCAAATTCGAATCGTCAGAACAGCGATACCTCTCGAAGAATAATTAATTCGTAACTCGGCATATGGTGATCATAATACAGTAATCATCACCGGAGCCTCAGGCATTTACATAATGTACTTTTTGCATGACTTACCTTATATGACTAAATATATTAAATAGTAATCTCTTCCTCCCCTCTCCTTCTCTCTCCTTCTCTCTACATATGGTCAAAAATCGACGCATTTTTCCACAAAATCTGCCATAACTTTTAAACTATTTAAGAAGCAAACTTGGGGCGCCCGGATTCTGAATGTAGACACTTTAGGGATTATTTATGTGTATATATCATTATTGTAACATTTGTAGTCGTGACGCAAATTTGATCAGAAAAGTACCTTATGAGTAGATTTGTCTATGGCGAACAGTCCAAATTTGACGAATTTGAGCATATTTTGCCGTTTTGCAATTCTTCCACACGGGATATCTCGAGAACGGAAAGTCGCACGAACTTGGGGCGCACGGTTTTAGAAAGTAGAGATTCTGCCCATTTTTGTGATATAAGAATCTTGTTCATTGGTTGAGCAGTCCTGACGCAAATAAGCAGTAAAGCTAGACTACCCAGTCACAATTGCTGTCATAGGGAACGTGTACAATCCACACAGAGCTATCACGTGACGAGACTACCAACGAAAATTTGAGCCGTTGACCTTCACTGTCTGCCGTCGTCAGCAGTGTGAGTTCCTGTGATTTCAAGCTTTTGTTTCTCGCCAAATATCATTTTCAATGCAATGTCAAGATACAGTTGTATGTGAGACATTATCTAGATACGTAGCACCCTTATGAGCAATATAACTGTTAAGTTTGGGAGCAAAAACAACCAAATATATTTCACATTCCGTCTCATTTTTCGATGATGGCTCTAGTCGGACTGGTGCATTTTCTTCGGAGGTGGTAATAATGTAAGTAGTTGCAACGGTCGCTTGCCACCTGCTGTCTGCAATCGGGTGCTTATATACACGTGTTGTGCACAGGTAATCAACTGAAATAATGTTGTTAAGGAATGATAAGGTCCTAGATTATATCTCAACTGTAGATTTAACCCGATTTCTGCCGCCTACACACAACACACTACGCGTGAAATTATGTGAACATGATGTCCCTCCACGCACGGTGCTGCAGGCCACCCCCATTAAGGTGTCGACTAACCACTCGCCCCACACGCACTCACTTTCTCCAGCGTCTGCTACGTCGGATTTTCTGCGTGAATTAGGGCGAAAGTTTTCAATATGAATATAATTATAGAGAAGGGGACAGACAGAGATATATATATATTATATATCTCTGTCTGTTTGCCTGCATATTCTTTTTTTTATGCATATATATTTGATATTATATATGTATATGATATGCATATTTATTCATATATTAATGCACAATGATTGTTCGTGTTTTTTTATTTTATTACATGGCAAATGAAAATTAGTTAACGTGAATATTATGTGGTATACATGAAACTATGATTAACATGAGGAATGGAGAATAAAAACTCAACTTCAGTACAAATGAAAACAAGGCCTCTCAGTTTAATTCCTTGACGTATTCAAAGACACAAAGTACAAAGATCTTTTCTCCTTATTCCTTTTCATTTTACTTTTTTTCCATTTTCCTTTTGTCTATATTTCACCATATCACGAAGGACAAGAACAAAAATGTATGGCTGTGCGAATATGACTGTGTAAATAAGAAAAGGATATCAAAAAGTTCATATGTGTGTGTATATATTCATATCGTATAGCTCGAATGTATGATATAATCATGTATATTTCCATATTTCGTGATGGTAATATGCATGATATTATGTAGGCTATGTTTTCATATATATATTGTAACAAAGTGGTGTCATGATAGTGCGTGTACGCACGTTGTCTTAGAATGTATGGGTACGGACGGGGCGTGCGTTTACACGCGCGCGGTATGAATAAGAGTCTGTACGGGAAGTGACAAATGGGCAGTTGCGTTCTAGCCACGGCCGGGTAAGGACAGTGTGTGGTTAGTCCGTATACGAGCAGTTGGTGGGATTGTGAAGGGTCGTGGGCAACTCCGTGATATGCTTTCCTCCGTTTTATTCGTTCATCTCCGAGAATAAAGGCAAGTAAAGTGCTTGTGCCATATACAATTTAATTACCGTGGCAATAACCGGTGTGTTTATTTGTGATTTCTGGTACGTACGAATGCGGTGAGATATGAGAGAGAATTGAGTCCTTTGTATGCCAAGACAGGAGAGTCCCGACATCGATACACAACGGTCCCGGTTGTGTTACATTTGGTGGCAGCGGTGGGATCTGTCAGGCATATTGAGGGATTTTGATTGTATTAGTTCATATCGTTTGCAAGATTTTCCGATCTTACTCAAATTTCGTTATTCACTTCATTTACACGACGCCTAAAGGCGCCGTCACCGACATGTGCAATCTACTGCGTTAACTACAAGTCGCCGTAAAGCCTAGTCACCTACGTAGTACGCAAAGGTGTCTTCACCTCTACATCGTATTAGACGTATTCCCGTGAGGCTCGCCTGGAGTCACTTCACCAATATGTCACCTGCAGGCGCCTCTTCACCTACACGCCACCTGCAGGCGCCTCTTCACCTACACGCCACCTCCAGGCGCCTCTTCACCTACACGCCACCTGCAGGCGCCTCTTCACCTACACGCCTCCTTCAGACGCCTCTTCACCTACACGCCACCTGCAGGCGCCTCTTCACCTACACGCCTCCTGCAGACGCCTCTTCACCTACACGCCACCTGCAGGCGCCTCTTCACCTACACGCCACCTGCAGACGCCTCTTCACCTACACGCCACCTGCAGGCGCCTCTTCACCTACACGCCTCCTGCAGACGCCTCTTCACCTACACGCCACCTGCAGGCGCCTCTTCACCTACACGCCTCCTGCAGGCGCCTCTTTCACCTACACGCCACCTGCAGGCGCCTCTTCACCTACACGCCACCTCCAGGCGCCTCTTCAACTACACACCACCTGCAGGCGCCTCTTCACCTACACGCCACCTGCAGGCGCCTCTTCACCTACACGCCTCCTGCAGACGCCTCTTCACCTACATGCCACCTGCAGACGCCTCTTCACCTACACGCCACCTGCAGGCGCCTCTTCAACTACACGCCACCTGCAGGCGCCTCTTCAACTACACGCCACCTGCAGGCGCCTCTTCACCTAAGCTGGAACGATTGGAATTGGAGCAATCAACCGTCGAATTTCCGAGGGTACGTGAACGAGAACGGACACGTACTGCGAGCATATTTGACGACGGTGTCCTAGCGGATGAGAGACTTATCTCACCGATGTTTGAACATCACCGAGGACCTGCCGTTTCTTCTCGTGAGTGGAAAAAGACATCGACAGGTTTAAGGATGCCGGCACATAGCAGACGACCGCAACCACGTCAAGGAGAAAAACCTCACCACATGGAAAGACAGGTTTCTGATGCAACAAGAGTAGTTGCACAAGAAAGAAAACTTGACGAACCACACTTCGCACACACAACACCTTCAAAACCTAATATCATTCCGGACAGATTCGATGGGAAAACTCCTTGGAATGAATATATCGGCCATTTTGAAGCATGTCGAATGGCAAATGCTTGGGATGATGCCCAGGCGAAAGTATTCTTCGTTGCCAGCCTTAGGGGGCCTGCCCTGAAAACCCTCGGCGGGAAGATCAGTGAAACATCAGGCTTTTCATATCACGAACTGGTGGGCCTTCTAGAAAAGCGTTTCGGTCCCGGACAGCTAGCCGAGAATTATCTACTTGAACTGCGATACCGCCGTCAAGGGCCAAGAGAGACAATTCAGGAGTTGGGCCAAGCGGTAAGATAATTGTCCATGCTCGCCTATCCTGAATTACTAGAGGAAGCACAGGATCGTCTTGCGAGAACCCATTTTACGGAAGCAATCGAGGATCAGTCTGTCAGAGAGGGAGTCTTCCGTTCCAAGCCTACTTCACTGGACGAAGCCATTCAGGCTGCACTGGCTACCGACAATTTCTAAATATTGGAGGAACAAAGAACTGGAAGGAGATATAAATAATCCAGAGTCCTGGAAAGGAACTCATTGACAGAGATAGTCGAGCTGAGACAGGAACTGAAGTGGATCAGAGAAAGACTAGAGTCCAAACCACAAGCAAACAGGGAGTGGACAGGACAGCCGGGATGGAGCACACCAAGAACAGATCGGAGGTGCTTTAAGTGCCATGAGAAAGGGCATTTCCAACGAGACTGCCCGCAAAAGACAAGAAACAAGTTGAAGGAAGAACAGGTCAAAAATTCGGGAAACGAGGATCAGCCGACTCAGAGGCCCGAGAGGAGGCTGGATCAGAATTAGGGGCCAACAAATACCGTGAAACAATGAATGAGTTGCCAACAGTCCCAGAGATACAACCAACTGTTCGAACACGACCCGACGTGGCTCGCAGTGGCCTTTTCGTTGAAGTGGAAGTACGGGGTATCAAGACTATGCTACTGGTAGACACTGGTGCTACCGACACGATATTGTCGTCCACGCTGTATCACCGTATTCTAGAGTAAAAAGGCCACATTTGAATACCAACATCTCAGGAGTTCGGAATGCAGATGGTAGTGAGCTTTCAACACTAGGAAGTGGTTGGATCGAGCTTCGAATTGGGGCTTGTATCTCGTCATTGCAAGTTGTTTTCGGTAACACTGGCCAAATTGATGGAATACTCGGTATGGATTTCCTCCTTCAAAACCAGACAGGTTTAGATTTGAAGTCCAAGGAATTGAACCTGAAGGGCGAGAGAATCAGATGCACCAACGGACAAGGAACATCGTTCTGTGCGAGGGTAGTAGTTTTGGAAACTACCAGAATACCTGCTGGACACGAGGCACTAATTTCAGGTCACGTGAGGTCTAGCAAGGTCAGGACAGGCCTTGGTCTGATTGAGCCTGCGCACAATGAACTAGCTCGGAAAGGAATATTAGTGGCACGTGTACTAGTTGAGGCCGACGATACGACCCTGCCTATCCGAGTCTACAACCCAAGTAACAAAGAATGCGTTGTTCAGCAGGGTACCCTTGCTGGATTCATCACTCTTGTGACTGATGTTGAAGAGAAACAGACAGAACCCACAGATGCCGGAATGATTGAAGAGGTGCCTGAGCATCTAAGAGACCTCTACGAACGGGCCAAACAAGGAGTCGAAGGAACACACCACAACGATATCGCAAAACTCTTATGTGAATATCAGGATGTGTTTGCAAAATCTGACGTAGACATCGATGCACGAACAAAGTGCGACATGGAATTAACACAGGGGATCAACCACCTCTCAAGGAACGCCGCAGAAGATTTCCTCCAAAGGAACAAAGGGAAATCGATCGTCAAATCAAACAATTGCTAGACACTGGCATGATCGAGCCTTCTGATAGCCCGTGGGCTTCCAATGTAGTATTGGTGAATAAGAAGGGTGGCACGAAAAGGTTTTGCATTGACTACTGGCGTCTAAACAAGATCACGATCAAAGATGCATATCCCATTCCAAGAATAGACGATTCGTTGGATGCCCTTGGAGGATCGAAATGGTTTTCAACCCTCGATCTTGCCTCGGGCTACTGGCAGGTCGAGCTTGACGATGACGCGAAGAAAAAGTCGGCATTCGTTGTGAGAGGAGGTCTGTATTGTTGGAACGTAATGCCCTTTGGCCTTACGAATGCGCCCTCCACTTTGAAAGGTTGATGGAGCGTGTCTTGTCCGGGCTACACTGGGATCTTCTCTTGGTCTATTTGGACGATATCATCGTATATGCCAAGACCGTCGAAGAGGAACTACATCGTTTGGCGACAGTCTTCCAGCGCTTGAGAGAGTCTGGTCTAAAACTCAAGGCAAAAAAGTGTCACTTGTTCCAGGAAAGCGTCGTTTCAGCCCAAGGAATAGCCACGGACCCAGAGAAGGTCAGAGCGGTTAAAGAATGGCCAACTCCCACTACTGTGAAGGAAGTTCAAAAAAATTTTGGGACTTGCGTCATATTACCGCCGATTCATCGCGGGATTCTCCAACATCGCTCGTCCTCTACACAGACTGACCGAGAAACGTCAACCGTTTACATGGACCGAAGCTTGCGAGGCTGCTTTCACAGAGTTGAAAGCACGATTACAAGAGGCACCAATTTTGGCGTACCCAATTCCTGACTGTGAGTACATCTTAGACACTGATGCTAGTAACGAGGGCATAGGAGCCGTGCTTTCGCAGGTAATCGATGGGAAGGAAAGAGTCATTTCCTATGCTAGCAGGGCCCTTAACAAAGCCGAGAAGAACTATTGTACAACACGTAAGGAATTACTGGCTGTCGTTGTCTTCCTGAAACAGTTCCGGCCATATGTTTATGGCCAACGGACAACAATCAGGACGGACCATGGAGCTCTCACCTGGCTTCTGAACTTCCGAGATGTCCAAGGCCAGATGGCTCCAAGTCATCTCAGAGTATGACCTTGACATTGTGCATTGTGCGGGGAGGTCACATGCGAACGCTGACAGTCTTTCCAGGCGGCCGTGCAAGGATTGTACTCAGTGCAATAACATCAAAGGGGATTGTCCACAGCCAAACACAAGACATAAGGAGAGCCCGGTAGCAAACTCAGAATTCCACCAGCAGGTAAAGGCAGTCCACGTGGAGCCCTCCATCACACTCTCTGATTTCAGAGAGGCACAACTTGCCGACGACACGATCAGATGGGTAGTCGAGTGTAAAGAAAAGGAGGGTATCCGACCAGACTGGCCCAATGTAGAATTGCAGTCAAACATCGCAAAGTCATACTGGCGTATGTGGGACCAATTGGGAATGATACGAGGCGTCCTCCATCGGCGTTGGGAATCCGACAGTGGAGATGTCGTACAGTGGAAGATTATTCTTCCAGAGAAGTACCGGAAGCAAGTAGTGGCGGAACTGCATGCTGGTCATACAGGAGGGCACTTGGGGACTAAGAAAACAATCGCAAAAGTTCGCCTGAGGTATCACTGGCCAAAAATGGATGCAGACGTAAGATCAATCATTCGTATGTGCAACACATGTGCCAGCAAGAAGTCTCCTGTCAGAACAAGACGCGCACCTCTACAACAACGATCAGTCGGGATGCCCATGGAACGCGTTGCCTTGGACGTCGTTGGTCCCTTCCCAGAGACAGAGAGAGGCAACAATATCTGTTAGTTGTGGGGGACTACTTCACAAAATGGGTAGAAGTATATCCCATCCCGGATCAATCGGCTACGACAGTGGCTGAGAAATCTGTCCATGAATTTGTATGCAGATTCGGAGTGCCGGAAGTATTGCACTCAGACCAAGGACGAAATTTCGAATCTCAAGTGTTTGCAGAGATGTGCTCTATCCTGGGAATCGACAAAACTCGCACAACGCCGTACAACCCGAAATCTGACAGGTTCATAGAGAGGCTCAACCGTACGCTCATATCCATGGTGTCCATGATGATCGACCCGACCAGAAAGCAGCGTGACTGGGACGAACAAGTTCCTCTGGCCGTATTTGGCTATCGATCCTCACCCCAGGAATCAACAGGAGAGTCACCGAATATGTTGATGTTAGGGCGTGAGGTACGTCTCCCCATTGATCTTACTATGGAAGCGACCAGGGAAGACGAAGAAATTGACACCGAAATGAAGTCGGACTATGCGTACGAGCTGAGGAAGAAGATGAGAGCAGCACATCAAAGAGCTAGAGTGAATTTAGCTAAAGCAGCTAGACACCAGAAACGGACATATGACAAGAGAGCGGAAAAGGATGGCTTACAAGTAGGGAAATTCGTGTGGTATTTCAACCCCGCAAAGACAAAGGGATTGTCTCCGAAACTACAGCGAAGATGGAAAGGGCCATATCTCGTGACACATAAGCTCTCCGACGTCGTGTACAGACTTCAAATGAAACCCAATGGCAAAATGGTAGTTGTTCACTCAGACCGGTTGAAGCCTTATCAAGGGGAACCGTTGGAATCCTGGATCGAAGAGCCGGAAGTAGAAACAAGCTACCTTCCCGGCGAGAAGGATGAGACAGAGAAAGAGATCAGAGAGGATATTCCGACATCACCAGACACCGAATTGGAAACGATACCCCCTGACCAAGAATCCGAACCGGATATCCCCACCCCAGCACCTAGGCGAATGCCTATCCCGGCACCACGTCGAAACCCTCCAAGGCAGAGAATGGCCCCAAAACGATTGGGCTTTTGAAATGTGGTGAATAAATGCCATGTTTGTGTTCCCTTTAGCTTACAAGTATAATACGTAGGTTGGGTTTTTTAATTGAAGGAACCAGCCTTGTTCCTTTCTTTCTGTTTTGATGCAGGTTCCCACGTTTCACTATGGGTGGAAACTTCAAGTGTTACACGTGCCAACAGTACTTCGGCCACCACCGAAGTCTCCAGAGACACATCGAAAGTCAGCATAGGCTTCCGAGGCGTTTTGAGTGCCACGAATGCAAGCGAAGCTACGGAAGGATCGACAACCTCCGGGCCCATGAAAAGACACACCGCGACATGCCAGCAGAGAAGAGTCCAACGGGTAGAGGGAGGAGCCCCCATAGGAGAATTCCCCATAGGAGGACCCCTAGAAGCCGGAGTCCGCGGAGGAGAAGCAGCCCACTGCGGAAGACTCGCGAGACTGGGGAGCAGAGGAGACTGGGTCGGTCCACAGCGACCCCAAAGCCAACACGGGAGGAGTCAGGCACGAGGGAGCGGCCCTCGAACGTCGACCAAACCGGAGATGCCTGCCCGGATGACGGATGTGGAGACCAGCTTGTGATCGGAGTGTCGCCCATTACCCGGCAGTATGTCGAAGAGGGGGGCAAAACACCTCTGTCTGGCAAAGCCAGAGGGATGTGGGCTCTACGACAGGCGGAACAACGGGCGGCGGATAGTACATCCGAGGATGTTACGGAGTCAGATGGCCCCGGCGATGTGCTTCCTGTGCTCCAAACTGACATCAGACGCGTCCAGCTCGGGAAAGACATCGGGAGCCTTGAGGCGCATCGCATGTTGATGGGACTGCCTGTTAGAGTAAGGGAGAACAGTACCACCACATGGTACGGCGCCCGGGGCATGAAAGTATTCCAGGAAGAAAAGGAGAGGGAGTACCGAATGGTTACGCACAACTCCGTTGAAGGCAACCGGCAAACCAGTGGCGCCACCAAACTTCACAAAGTCAACCGGGGGGAAATAGATGTGCCACTCACCACAGACGACCTGGAAGAAGAATGCAAAGGGAGGGTGAAAAGCATCAAACAAACAGTGAAGAGGGAGACCTTTCGGGAGGGAATCCTCGTCTGCCAAGAGGAAACCATCACAGACTTCGAAGTCGACCTGGAGGCCAGATTCCTGACAAAGGAGTGCCATTAAGTTCAGCGTGTTATGAATTTAAAAAAGCTGTAGTTAATTTTACTCTACCTTATGATTTGTGAATAGAGAAAACAAGAGCCTCTTTCGAAGTAGCGAAATCAAGAATAAAGTATGTTTCAATTTGTGTATTTTCTCGGCCAAAGTGAGACAATATTTATAACATGTTCTATCATGACAGTATAGCAATGATAAGGATTGTTTAAGTCGTGAGTTCAGATAAAGGAAGAGTTGAAAACGTTGATTATTTGTAACATCGATGTTCATGCTGGCTAAGCATTGGAGGTCAGAGAGTTATGTCTTAAGATACCCTCTGTCACAGAATACTAGAGGTCTGAAGGAAAGAGTTGTAATTGTGTAGTGTTTTCTGGCTTTTAAGTTAGAATACTGATTGCAACAAAAAAACAACACAAGGGATAAGTGATTATCAACTGTTAATGAGTATGCATTCCATGTAATATGACTCTCAAAATTGGAAATAAGTACATTCCTGTGTAGTGGTTTTCTTTTTCATTGAAGTTTGGCGCAAGATGAAAATTATTAATAGAGTAAGAAGTTATAAACTCCATCTTGTTTCTTTAACTTTAAAGGCTGACTTCTTATTTGAATATGCGACTTTACACTGAGTCGTTACCAAATTTTGCCACAGGTATGAAAGCCATATATCAGGTGGTGGTTTTGATGTTTGTTATGTTTTGCACTTAGTAAGATAAGTGATGTGTTTAAGCTTGCTCAGTGTGTTTTCCCATTAATCATTGACTTCTAAAGAGCGAGTTAGTTTTGAAGAAAGCATAACATCTTGTTTAGGGAAAGTTATGAATTATGTATAGTTATACAGAAAGAAGCCAGATATATGAGAAGGCTGTCAGATAAAAGTTGTTTCACTGACAGGAAAGTAGTTTCATACCATCGCTTCTGTTATCGTTGTTATTTCACCGTCAGAGTACTGATTTGTTTTAGAGGGGGGTAGTGTAACAAAGTGGTGTCATGATAGTGCGTGTACGCACGTTGTCTTAGAGTGTATGGGTACGGACGGGGCGTGCGTTTACACGCGCGCGGTATGAATAAGAGTCTGTACGGGAAGTGACAAATGGGCAGTTGCGTTCTAGCCACGGCCGGGTAAGGACAGTGTGTGGTTAATCCGTATACGAGCAGTTGGTGGGATTGTGAAGGGTCGTGGGCAACTCCGTGATATGCTTTCCTCCGTTTTATTCGTTCATCTCCGAGAATAAAGGCAAGTAAAGTGCTTGTGCCATGTACAATTCAATTACCGTGGCAATAACCGGTGTGTTTATTTGTGATTTCTGGTACGTACGAATGCGGTGAGATATGAGAGAGAATTGAGTCCTTTGTATGCCAAGACAGGAGAGTCCCGACATCGATACACAACGATCCCGGTTGTGTTACAATATATATTATATATATATATATATATATATATATATATATATATATATATGTATTCATATATTATATATATTATACATAATATATATATATTATATATATATATTCATATTATATATATATATATATATATTATATATATATATATTATATATACATTCATATATATGTATATATATATAAGATTCCCCCAAATTTGTTACATTTAAATACAAACTCAGAAAATATTTACTTTCCATACTTATAATCTTAGATAATTTAAGTTGTTTTGATTCATGCTTGAGCTTTCACCTGTCCTGATGTCGCAGCACTTGGCGTGTTCTGTGTGCAGACTCCTCTTCTTTCTTCTCTCCTCTTCCTTTCCTGTCTTTTTTTCTTCGTAGACTTGTATTGTTACCGTCTTCTCTCCTCTCGGTACTGTCTCGCGTCTTACAGTGTATATACGTGTGGGTAATCGAATGTGTGTACGAACGTGTTGTCTTTGTCATATTTTCCCGGTACACGTGGTTCAGTGAGCAGTGTCCGGGCACTAGCATTGGTATTCTATATTTTTTTTCCCAACCGGTGTATCTCAAAATAATTACATGTATATTGTTATAGAATAGTATATAATTTACTCATTATTCATCAGCGATCCACGTCCGACAAGCTTTGCTTTTTAGTTGATCACTATTTTCCATAATCGAATTTATTTTCCGCTCGCCCACGAAGTATTTATACAGTGTTTTTCCTAAATATTGTACATGTTATATGTTGTTCTATAATTTGTCTCGTATATATATTACATGAATCTTTTGCAAACGTTTGAACAATATTTCATCACATGTATACTTTGTACTATGTTTTTTGATTTTCGATGATTGGAAATAAACTATGATTGAATTGAATTGAACTGAATATATATATATATATATATACATACATACAATAGGAATGAAACAAAAACAAAAAGACCGAAAAAGCAAGGGGAAATTCACTACACATCAATGTGCCCCTTTTGTTTTTGTTATTGTTATTGTTGTCTCGGGAAGATAGAGGCGAGAATATAGGCACGTTATTAAAGTAAATTGCAAAAGAGACACATATCATCTGGTATAACGCAATTTTAATACACGTCATTGTAGTATTTATACAAATATGTAAATATTGAGAAGTATCTATTACATGAAAACGGCCATGAAATGAAACTTATCGTGATTGTCGATTACTTACGAGTGGGACCATTTTGGCAGCATGAGATTACTCGTGAATATCACCTTCCCTTCAGGACAAAATGTTTTATCTTAAAAAAAAAATGCCAAAACAGCAAACACAACAACTTTTAGAAATCATTCTTCTGAACTCGTGAGCAATGAAATCGTCGGATGTCTGTTCGTGCTTACGCAACAAAATTGTTTACGAAGTTTAACCTAACTTGTTCGTGAATTAACATTGCTTTGTTTGGTTGTATCTCTTCCCTTTCGCCTTATACATCATGTGACATGAGAATCACCCCTTTCCCATTGACCTGCCTCCTTGACGTCATACTATATTTTTACAGTTGAAAAGTTGAACAGTTTTTGATGTCTGGTGATGAACTGGATTCTTAAACGATACTTTGTCGTTACACACTATAAAGAATATTGCAGTATTCTAAAGTAAAAGTAAGGTAAGTAGTTTCACTTTTTTCTGAATACGCGGTTCTATACTCATTTCACAGGAAATTTCAGATCAGTACGTACGTGGATGACGCATATCAATATCTCTGTTTAAGCCTATGATGGGGGGGGGGGGGGGAAATAGAGGATGATTTCCAGAAAAAGTAACCCATTTATTTTCAAACATGTTTATAGACATGATTTTACACACACACACACACACACACACACATACACCCTCACACATACACGTATACAAAACTTTAACAGACTTATGACACTGGGACAAAGAAATCAAATCTAAATGTACCGAGTGAAAAACAACTGCTAATTTTCAGTGTAAACACGGCACAGTCGTCTGGTTAAAAAACAAAAAACAAAACGGAACTTGGTGGAATCTTTTCAAACTTGTGAACATTATGAGGTCTTTATAAATGAGAATGAGCATGTAGTGCTTTGACTTTTTGCAACAACAAACAAATCACGATCATCGATTACTTACGTTTATAACTCATTTCACAGGAATTTATAGACCAGTCTTTATCAATATCCCTGTTCCAGCGTATGATGACAGGAGGAAAATATGAGATTAAATCTCAGTCATTTTAGACATAATTCTACATCAAAAGAAGAACAACTTGCAGACCTGTGACACCAAGACAAGGAAATCACGTGACATTCAAACGTACCGAGAGAAAAAAAATCCAACTGCTATATTTCATCATTATTTTTAACTATTACTCGGATTTAAACCTTGGGAAGCTTCAATGCTTTTCTTTGCCTCATTTGACGCGTAGCGCGAAGATGATCCCTGCAAAGTCTTGAATGAATCCAAGGTAACGAAGTCGATACAGGTAATCGAAGTAGTCGTCTTCTACGAATCGGACGATGGCAGAATCAAGCTGACCCCGTCGGTACTCGGGCGCAGTGTGAATGTATTTCTCCCTCATCGCTATGAGGATGATGCCACCTGGACATAAAAAATGGAAAGGGAGAGTCAGTAAGTTAATATTATTCAGCAAAATTTCACGTTTGCAAAGTTACAGGTAGTCTCAGTTATACAACTAACATCGTCCCGGTTGTGTGATTTAGGAAATAATTATTTAAGTGTTTGTCCAACTTGTACTTTACTTGTTAGTGTGGAAATGTGGAAATTAATTAGGCAATTTCTTGACGATTTAGTAGCCGATGTTTTACCTGGTTTGACGACACGACGGAATTCTGGAAAGACGGCTTGGTTCACGTGGGAAGGCATAAATCCGCCAACGCAGAGGAGCGCATCAAATGAGTCTGGGGGAACGTATATAAATACTTTCCATTAAAAACAATCTGTCAAACGTCTGGAGTGGAAAGTCGTATGGTACCAGCAGCTTTCCACACAACATGCAAATGAATTGACAAGGTGCATCTTTATTATCGAAAAGGTCCCTCATAATTTGTGGTGTGAGTATATAGCGTGCTTTAGATCTGCGACGCTTATCCTACGACGAGGCTATAGTTTTTGGCGAAAGAAAAGTTGTTTTACGCATGCTGCACGAGACAGGTTTTCTTGCTGTCCCAGCCTGTCCAACTCCGGACGAGGCGCCTCATAGACGTATAGCCCCGTAGACATAGAGCTCGCTGGTATCATAATGTGCTATATCGAGTGCATTTTGTTTCCCAGAAAAATACAACGTGAAGAGAAATCATAGAACACAAAACAACAAACGAAGGGACGCCCACACCTGGTTTGTGTTAGGCTAAGTTCAGGAGTGAATAACAATATATGGCATATTTTTATACACTGTACTGCAGAATATGAATCTGGAAAGCGAAACAAAAGTGTGTAAAACAGATATCCTAACTGTGACGATAAAAATATATTGAATAATGTTCTTTCGGATCTCTTGCAGTACAGCGATTACTCGTTATTCCTTTTCCTGTTCACGAACAAAATGTACTTGATTCAATGTCACGCAATGATTGCTCTTTTACAAATTGTTCCTCGCCACCCCCCCCCCCCGATGCTTGCCATACAACGTGAGGCTTAGAGGAATTTTTGTAAACGTACATTGCTTTTAACATGTCTACATGTCATGTGCCATTAAAGTTCACAGGGCTCACTGATCTCAGATTCATGTTTTCGTATTTTTCCTTCTATTTGATTATCCTAATCATTAAACTTCAATTTCAGTTTCAACATTAACTGAGATTAGATATGTCATTAGTAATCTTTGTTTTGATTTTGTTCCGGCGTCGAATTTACACCTCTGAAATATTCAACCCACCGTCATCAAAAGGCAGCTTGTCCTTCATGACGTCACAGTTGTGCAAGCTGTCGTACAGACCGGTGAGTTTGGCCAGCTCCAGAGACTTGTCAGAAATGTCCACGCCCACGATATTTGTGAAACCCAGTTTCTTCAGCTGTTAACGGTAAATTAAAGGTATCATGTAAGTATCACTCCTTCGTATCATCGATTGTACGATAAAACTCGCATACGATGACAAGTTTAGAGAGTGAATGATTTGATCTCAAAAAAAAATTTGATTTTCAAACATGCTAAAAGTAAGTCCATCATCAGACAAAGCAAAATAAAACCTTTCCAATCACATACTTCACATGTTGCAAACAAGAAATATTGAATAATATCCCACATGCTATTATCATTTTCTTAGTATTTGTTTAGCAGGTTTAATTGCAAATTGAAAAGAATGGATAGAGCTCGTTTTCCATTCAAACTCTTCAAGCGCAACAAAAGAGCAATTCTCTCTGATAAAAACTCTTAGAAAACAGTCGGGGTTTCTGTCAAACCATCAGGCAAAATGCCATTCTGTTCAAGAGGCACCTCAAACAATGTCAAAGCAGATGGCACAATAACATAAGTTACGTTTAGACCATGGGATGACCCTCAAAATTCTGACTTTTCGTTGTCCGTCAGAGAGCTTGACCTGATATTTCTTTAACAATTTCGTTAAAAATATACTGCATCCAAAAAGTTGTTGGCTTTTTTGCGAAAGTTGCGTTTGACTTCAAAAATGATTTTTAAAAAGCCACAGAGGAGCTTTGAATCAACATGAACGAGTTCACCAAAGACGTGTGTGCAGTGACATGCCTGAGCGGTCAGCCGTGTGCATCGGTGCATATGTGTGTGTGCGTGTGTTTGTGTGTGTGTTTGTGTGTGTGTGTATGTGTGTGTGTGTGTAATGTACAGCAGTCAATGGGGTTCACATCCTCTTTCAGTGTGTTTCATATCTTCATGCACGTACACTGAGTGTGTATTACTACAGGGATTAGTGTTGTGTATCATGGACTAGACTTTTGATGCACAATGAATGTAGTTTTGAAGTGTATTCTCTTCAAGAGGCTTCTTTTCTGATGTAATGTGTGATATATGTTCTCTCAGCTTTGTAAACAAATATTTTCATAAGAATCCTTTGAGTTGTTCACAGTATACAAGCATGCTTTTCAGTGGGCCTCTCAAGCAGTTCCTTTTTTTCCCTCCAAACATAACTTTTTGTTTCGCCAGTATGCATGTATGATTTTATTTGTTAACCATTATCAATCATATAAAGTTGAATTCATGCCTATGTTATAATTCCTGACTTATTCTGTGGAATGTTTTGCTGAAAAATAAAAGAGTGAAATAAATGAATTGCATGGATTTGAATCTGAAGTCCTCTAGCATGTCACAATTCTTTAGTATACATCAATGATACACAACTTGTAAACATGCAATTTTCAGTTCAGTTCGAAAGAAATTTTATTTCGAATGAAATCTTTTATCAATACATATTGATATACAATTTTTTATCAATACATATTCAAAGATTACGAAACTTACAATGATGGGGTGAATGGGGGTTTAGACAAAATTTTAGTCGATATGGAAACAAAGACGTGACTAGTTTTAGAAAGGAGGTACAACATGTAGTATATTCATGGAGCTATACATAGGCCTACTTTGTTGTAACTCTTGGCTCAACAACAATTTCAAGTAATGGTAGGACAGAATGTTTGGGATTGACCAGGGAGGTGATTAAATCACTCCAGATGGTCGTAAATCATGGTTTAACTGATTACACTTGGTCCTACAGTGTAAGTGAACATGGCTGGATGTTGTCTGATGTACAATGGGGTAAAGTAGCAGGCCTATACTCGAGGGATGATGGAGGTCGGTGACTCACTGCAAGTGGAGAAAGAGTATTGGTGGAGGTCAATGATTGGCCGGAGAAAAAGATACAGTTCTGGTCATCATAGTGGGATGGATATGATGCACTGGTAAATGTGAAATTATGTGATAATATGCTCAACTATTTATTGAAGAAATAAGAAGTGATGTGACAACGACTTTCATTCAATGGATGGAAATAGTTTTCGCAAGCAGTGCCTAGTAAATTACTTTGGGTAGAAGATGTTTATAATTCCAGTTGCTTACATGTAATTTTAAGAATGACATTCAACACTTAGGAATGTTGTCAAGAAGGGTGCCGCATAGTTGTTGTATATCAAATAAATAAATACACAGAAACGATGTACACAATAACCAGCATTCCATTGATAGTATGGAGGTTTTGCAAAAGGACAACTGGGAAAACTATTCAAGACAGTTATGTAAAGTATAGGGTGAGTATTCCCATAAGTTCATCTGTTGGTTTGATTTGTCTAAGTATGTTATCTATGCCTTTGGTTGGACACTGTTTCATACTTAATGGTATTCCTAGCAAATAATGTCACTGTGTGTGCGTCTTTTTGTAACAAGAAGTGGCTGAAAGCATATACAATGTATGTGCTGAAGATTGAGCTTTTCCTTCACATTGATTTCAACAATATGTCAAGATATGTTCGCATTATTTAGCAGTGACAATACACATGGATAGGCCTTCACATGTAAATCGCGTATTTGCATACAATATGAGATTTATATCCCTGAATGTTCTTCACTTTACACCATATATAAGAGCTGTTGAACCAATTGGTTTAAAGAAGTGACTTTGTACTAAGAGTTTGTGCATATGCGACAGTGTAAAAAATTTGCATCTTGATGCAACCCTTTGCTTATCGCATAATAGACTTCTGTGACAAAATAGTTTTAAAGGTACATTAAAATTAAAAATCAGAGTTATTGTTTATGATACATACTATGAAAACACACTTTTTAGTTTGTGTTGCAAAGCAAAGTAGGCCTACACATTTAATGAATAGAACACAGAGGTGATGAATTGACACTATCCGGTAGAAGTGTAATTTCCATTTTATGATAGAATCGATTACTTTTTTGACAATTATTTCCTCTTTATTGCGATGTCGAACTTGCCATATCATGCCAGTAAAAGAATATCAAATTTGGATTTCCCATGTTCACAAACAAGCAGTAAGTAATCTCCATTAAAGGTACATCTGTAGAAAAGAAAAAAGAAAAAAAAAGAAGAGTGTTCTTGAATGAGAAGATTAAGGAAACCACACATACGTCAATATAGCCTTTTTTTTCTGTTTGCACTATCTATGTTTATATTTCTTGGGTGACCACTACGTTTATGTCCATTGAAGTATCTGATGATACATATGGACCACTTCGTGTGACTGAAATTGGGATCAGATTAAAGTGAAATGAAAGTGATTTGTAAACTGAAGTCTGTTTGTGCAATATAGCATTGGTATTCCGATGTGAAACATTTTGTGAGATCTCATTTGACTTTAAAGTACCTTGTGCACTATTTTGCCTACAGGTGTTGCGAAAAGGTCTGATGTTAATAGAGATTATGATATTTATCGAGAGAGAGAGAGAGAGAGGGGGGAGAGAGAAACAGAGACTGTGTGATTGAATAGTTTCCATTTTTTGAATAATAAGAGATCATATCAGCTGGCATTATGATTATGATTTATTTGTCATGACAACGACCAAGATCTGAGTATATACTTAATTTCAACCCTGGATAATGTGTGGATGTGGAAAAGCTTTAATTAAGCACTTAATCTGCAAGCCATTAGCACTGCAGTTTTTACTCTGTGTCATTAAGCTCTGATCACATGCAGCTTAACTTGGAAACATTTACATATGGACCCTTACCCATATAACCCTACTGGGCATTTTTCCGCCAGTGATCCAAATACGCAGACCAACGAAGACAGAAGAAATTACTGTATCTTACATAAATCAATTAAATTTACATAATCAAGTACAATCATGCAGGTAAGTGATTTAGTAACATTTATATTTGGAATCAGCACCCCAAATTTAACAACTGTGCAAATTTTCATTGTTCCACAAATGAAAACTCGCTCTGAAAGAACGAAATTGCTATGTTCTGCATAAATTAATCTAATTTGCATAATCAAGCACTGATACCAAGTTAACATGATGGCTGATGATTTTTCATCAATCATAAATGAAGTCAGCACCCAAGATAACTCCACTGTATGAATTTTCATTGGTCCAAACGCGTGATACCACGATGAAATAAAAATAATAGGAATTTTGCATAGAATAAATGAAATTTGCATGATTAAGCATTATTATAACAAGGCAATCGCCAAATTGTGTCTCGCCCATTCGCGTACAAGGAATTAATATTTTTTATAACTCCCAGAAGTTAATCGACCTGCTTATGACCTTTGACCTTGTGATGACCTTCAACACCCTAAGGGACATTTACCATCCAAGTTTGGTCACAAACGGACAAAGGGATCAAAAGTAATGAGCCATAATCGAAACGTGCCATAAAAACTTAACATTGGGCCCTAAAAATTTGTTGACCCCTTTCTGTGACCTTTGACCTCGTGATGACCTTTAACTCCCCAAGGGACATCTACCGTCCAAGTTTGGTCACAAACGGACATAGGGATCAAAAGTTATGAGCCACAATCAAAACGTGCCCTAAAAACATAACATTGGGCCCTAAAAGTTTGTTGACCCCTGTCTGTGACCTTTGACCTTGTGACGACCTTCACCTCCCCAAGGGACATCTTCCATCCAAGTTTGGTCACCAACGAACAAAGGGATCAAAAGTTATGAGCCATAAACGAAATGCTCCCTAAAAACTTAACATTAATTGGGCCCTAAAAGTTCGTTGCCCCTGTCTGTAACCTTTGACCTTGTGGTTACCTTCAATTTCCCAAGAGACATCTACCATCACCCAAGTTTGATTGCCATTGTAGCAACATGTGCTGAGTTACGTGTGATAAGAGAGTCTTGCAAGTAAACTTTAATGTATGACCTCAAATGACCTTTGACCTTATCCTGTGACCTCCAACGGCACCATAACATGAAGGTACCCCCAGTGCATCTATGACCCAAGTTAGGTTGTAATCCAAGCAACTTATGTGAAGTTATTTGTCCAAAGAGAGTCTTGCAGGTAAACTTTAACATAGAAAAGAGAGTCTTGCACATACTCTTTAATATATGACCTCAAATGACCTTTGACATCATCACATGACCTCTGACAACACCATAACATGAAGATACCCCTAGTGCTTCTATCACCCAAGTGTGGCTGCCATTGCTGTAACAGTTGCCAAGTTATGCATCATAAGAGAGTCTTGCAGGTAAACTTTAACATTTGCGACGGACGACGGACGGACGACGGACGGACGCCATTTGGATCCCTTAGTCTCGCCTTCACCTCCGGTGGGCGACACAAAAAGGGCACACATTTCTGACTAAATGACATTCATATATGGACTCAGCACACAGAAATTATTCCACTATGCTAATTTTCAGTGATCCAAATACAGACCCACCAAAATATCAAATTTTTGCATAAATTTGCATAATTAGGCACTAATATCATAAGAACGTGCATGTTGCTGACTTGGCAACATTGATATTTGGATTCAGCACCCAAAATTACTCTAATAAAACATATTTTCAGGTGGAGCCTAAATACGGACTACGAAACTAAAAAACTAGGCTGATTTTTCCATGTCATCCCATGGTCTAGTTCAGATGGTGATCCTTAGCTGACTTCAAGGATAAGCTCGTCGTAAAAAGGGACATTCCAGACGATTTTCATAATTTCACATCATGTAGTACATAAATCGACAACTCCATGTATAGATTTGTGGAATTTATTGTGGTTCTTGAGCAGAGAAGCAATACTTTGAACAACTTTAAACAAATTACACTGAACAAGGATGATGACATTAGTTTCTTTGTTTCATCCATTTTCAATGCTTATCAGTCTATCGATCATATAATTTCTTGTATTACGTGTGGGGGGAATGCAGCCTACAAGCTCAGCTTTTTAGCATTCCTCCCCATTTCCAACATTTTCCTATACCTACAAGTTTTCTGTAAATTTATCCTTTACTTTGTATGATGAAATTTATGCACTGTATTCAATTTTTGTAATATATTTATATGTTTTTGTTGGAAATGAAAAATAAATGAATGAATGAATGAATGACATGGGGTTCACATATTTCAGAAATGTAGCAGTGTAATTCCATTGCAATACCGCTTGCTTGCGAGTTCACCTGTGTATAATCTATGTATGCCTTCTTCTTTTGTTCTGCTTCCTTGAGCCCCAACTCATGCACTCTTATGGTGACTCTGCCATGTCATCATCCTTGTTCATTGCAATTTGTTCTAAATTTTGAAAATACGCTTATTCTTCATCAAAATTATCACAAATTCAGAAACTATGTCCTCAGTATAACTAATTTATAGCTGTTCAAATGTACAAATCTGAAAATCATCCGGAGGTCTCCTTTAAGTATGGGGCACCAAGTGTCGCATGGTCTCTTTCGTCACGAAATAGGTCATTTCGTAGCGAAATTATAATTTCATCGACGGAATTGTCTTTCTGTTGACGAAATGACCGATTACGCGACGGAAGACACCATGCGACACTTGGCGCCCCATAGGTAAGTACTATATAGCTTATCCTCAAAGATAATGATCACCGTCTGAACGTAACTATAGTTGTCTTTCTGTGTGGTCGTGATTTGGCGGGAATTTTCCAGAGTTTTCAGAGAAAGTTTTGCTCGCTCCTGGCTGGCTGAATTACAACGAATAGATTAGCTTCAGGAAAGACATGGTAGTTCTTTTTATATATATATTAAAGGGATCGTATAGTTTTGGTTGATACCTAAGCTCAGGTTCCAAACATTTTGGGGTGAAATAATGAGAAACCTCTTATAAAAAATGAAAGAGCATGTTATTCCATGAGGTATTCAACGTTTATCTGATGAAAATTGGTTTTGAAATGGCTAAGATACCCAAAACAGAGCAATCCTAATAAAAAGTGGGACCCAACTTTTATTACGATCGCTTTGTTTTACTTTGTTTTTGGATGTCTCAGCCATTCCAAAACCGATTTTCATCAAATAAACTTTGACCACGCGCGTTACGGGCTGAGAATATGTCCCCTGAAATCAGGATCTGTAAATCTCAGATTTACATGCCAAGGTCGAAGGTGAATAATTGATGTCAATGATATGTGTCTGGACTGTATTTTATCTACTTATCGGCGACGATTTGAGGACATTATATGCTACTTTGTGGTGTCATCTCTGGTGTGTGCCTGGAACTCATATCCGTGAACTGGTGCATCAGTCCCATCCATGGCAGCTGGTGTAAGAACCAACAGATACAAAGGTAACCCAGGAACTAAAACTTTCAAGTACAAATTACCGAAAGGTATTACAAATGACAGTATCTTGTATGCCCTTGTCCTCATAAAAACTGCTCACAAAATTGTGCCTGAAGGGCTGAATGGAACTGATTTCTATCTTGGGGAACTAACTCAAGTGTACCCCAACCTGAACATTAAAATTTGCCGCCATTTTGTCATATCGAGGGTCTCAATTCAAGCGACACCAATGACGATCCTAACACATCGACCCTTCACAATGACTCTATTGAGAATGATCCCGAGGAGAACGCAGTCAATCAAAGCGAGGACAATGGCGCTCCGCGGAATCAATGTCAGCTGTGAGATCTTCAGTGTGACTCCAATGAACGGATTTGTATGCGCTGCAGGTGCATCAATCAACGGGTAGACCAGCTTTCAATGGACCTGAAGAAAGTCCAACATGCCGTGGAAGCTCTACTTGACACCCCACGTAGTGATGCATCTACTACAACATCTCATCTCCCCCATTCATCCCCAGGCAGATCGAACACGCGGCAAACATCATCATCTTCACTCCACCCGCCAACTAGAACTCGGCCTCAGCATCCTCATCCAGTGTCCGGACATCATCCACAATTACCCAACAACAACAACTATCTCAACCAGCAACAACCAGTTCCATCCCATCAATACCAACAGGGAGGTGAGACTCCGAATCTTCCCACACATCAGACACACCCACTTGCTCTACAAAGAGGTGCCAGCGAACAACCCCATTTCGGTCGACCTCTCAACCAACCAACGAGAATGGCGACATCACCAATTCCACCACACATGGTCTTCAATGAACCACATCGACATCTCGACATCTGCGATACATGCCAAGCTATGCTTCCGTATTGCAAGCCCCACCCCAGATTCGCGGTGAGTCCCCATTGATGCCAAACTTTGGTTCGCCATTGAGTCACGGGAGCCTATACTACCTCCTAGGGTGTGAAAAGTGCGGTGAACCAAATCATCGTGCCTTGTCATGCAGACACACCTATCAGCTGCAATGTAGGACATGTGCAAACTACGGCCATAAGGAAAAGTTCTGCCAATTCTAGGTCCTTGGCCAAGAAGAGAGAGCCACTGAAGATAACGCTGACTCTGTACGCATCCCCACTCAGGTATTAGAACAGAAAACAATTAATCTCAGTGATAATAATGACGATTACATTGATGAGTATAGTAAATGTTACCTTAATTTATCAAATTGTAAGGGGTTAAAACTTGGTCATATAAATGTACGAAGTTTGTTTGATAAACTGGATGAAGTCCGATTTATGTTATCCAAAATTGAGTTTGATATTTTATGTATATCTGAAACATTGCTGCATGAAAGAATTCAAGATAATTTAATTCAAATCCCTGATTTTACGGTAATAAGACAACATAGACGAAATAATCGGCGCGGAGGAGGAGTATGTATGTACATCCATACTTCGCTAACTTTTATGAAACGTGATGAGCTCTGTAATGATGTTCTTGAGGCTGTTTGGATTGAGTTACCACGGACAAAGTTTAACAAGTTGATTGTTGGTTGTCTTTATAGACCCCCAAATGCTGATAGTTTGTATATGGATATTCTATTTGATACTTTAGAAAGAATTATGACGGAAGATAAAGAACTTATAATCCTAGGGGATATGAATTATGATTATAAAAGAAATGATGTAATAAGTGATACCAGTAATCCAGTTAATGATATTGAGAATTTATTTATGATGACCCAACTTGTGAGTGAACCAACTAGGGTTACTGAAACCAGTTGTAAATGCCTTGATCATATATTGACTTCTATACCTGAATATCATGATTTTTGTGGAGTAGCAAAGATCTCCGTCAGTGACCATTATCTGATTTATACGTGTGTGGTATTTCATAAGAAAGAGTATGGACATAATTTGATACATTTTCGTGATTATAGTAAGTTTGATTCTACTCATTTTATTGATGATTTAGAAAAGTGTAATATATTTCATTCAGAAAATGATATGGACGATAACATGGAAATGAAATGGAATAGATGGAAATCTACATTCATGGACATATGTGATAAGCATGCTCCGATTCAACAATGTAGGTTGAAACGACGACATAATCCATTGATGACACCAGACATTATCAAGTTGATCTATGGAAAAGATTTTTTGAAAAAAAAAAAGTCTGTTTCTGTCAAAGCTTCAGAAGTCTTGTCAGAATATCGGAAAGTCAGAAATAAGTTATCTGAAGAAATTAGATTGAGTAAGAAACTGTATTTAGATAATGTCACTCGAAAGTATGGTAAAAATAGTAAAGTATTATGGAAGGAATTGAATAGAATTCGGGGTGACAATAAGCATATGTCTATTATACCTGGTGAACGTGATGGTGATAAATCAAACAGGTTTTTTGTTAATGTTGGTGAAACAATATCTAGATTTTTTTAAAGACGAAGCTTTTAAATGGTATCACCCGCAGTGTATTCATTCTTTTCAATTCAATAGTATCGACTCAAATAGAATCTTTACATTACTATCGAATCTACCAACAGATAGTAGTATTGATGTGTTAGAAATGGATGCAAAACTATTGCAGGTTGCTGCACCAGTGATTTATACCTCTCTTTGTAGTTTGTTCAATGAAAGCTTGACAACTGGTCAAGTACCAGTAGAATGGAAGAAAGCAAGAACTACACCTGTTTACAAAGGCAAGGGTTCGAAGAATGACCCTACCAATTATCGGCCAATCTCTGTAGTTTGCCATATATCTAAACTCTTGGAAAAAGAGGTCCAAAAACAGTTTCTGAAATATCTCCAGAGCAACGATTTAATCAATATTGATCAATTCGCTTTCATTCCCGAACATTCAACGCAAACTTGTTTGCATCGTGTTGTGGATGACTGGTACGAAGCGTTTAACAACAATGAATGTGTAGTAGCCTGTTTTCTTGATATATCTAAATGTTTTGATAGTATTGATATGAATATTTTGTTTACCAAGCTTAAATGGTACGGAGTTCAGGAATATGAGTATAAATGGTTCTCCAGTTATTTACATGATCGAAGTCAAGCTGTCCGGGCGCATGGGTCTTTGTCAAAGTTCCGTGATATTAGAGTGGGTGTGCCCCAGGGTAGTATACTAAGACCCCTTTTATTTTTGTTATTTATGAATGATATAACTCAGTGTCTTAGATTTTCACTATGCAATATATATGCGGATGATGTGGTTATATATACCACCAGTAGGTATGTTGATGAAGCATCCTCACGTCTGCAGTCAGATCTGAATGATTTATATCTTTGGTATACTAGGAATAAGTTAAAGATCAACGTTGATAAAACCAAAGTGATGGTTTTGAGTATTTCCAAAAAATATGATCTGAATATTTGTATTAATGCTGAACGTATTGAGCAAGATCACAGTATTAGGTACTTAGGTATTGAAATTGATGATAAGTTATTATGAAATAATCATGTACGACAGTTAACGAAGCAGCTAGGTTGTAAAATTTATTTACTACAGAAAATGCGTAAGTTTGTCAATCAAAATGTGTTGAATTTTCTGTATCTCACTCTAATACAACCTTGCATAGATTATGCTTCTTCTGTGTGGGGCCATTGCTCTTCTAAATCACTGGATAATTTGTTACGTCTGCAAAAGAGAGCAGCAAGAGTGGTGAAAAGTAATTATGATTATGTTAATAGTCATGGTGTTGATCTTATCAAAGAATTTAAATGGAAATCATTTGAGCAACGACGAGATTATTTCTTGGCAACATTAATGTACAAATGTGTATATGGTTTAGCCCCCACTCGTATGGTTAATGAAATAGAAATGGTCTGTGACAGGCATTCTCATAACACTTGTTCAGCCGACTCACTCAATGTGGTCATTCCAAAACCAAATCTTGCATGTTTTCGCTTCTCAAGAGCACAAGTATGGAATTCACTACCAGACATTTTACAAAATGCCCGGACTGTTCAGAATTTTAAGCGTGTATATAAGCAGTTATATTTTTTGTAATATGTACATGTTGTTGTGACCATCTCAGCTGCAGAAAATCTTTCCTGTCGTTTTTATTCTAGTTATTGAAAATTATTTATCTTTGGGCTTTTTTTTTGTAACCTCTTTTCTGCGAGAGACAGCGAGGGAACATTATCATATCTCTTATATGCTTGTTAATATTATGATTATTCTTTGGTGTGTGTGTGTGTGTGTGTGTGTGTGTGTGGTGTATGTGTGTGTGCGCGCGTGTATGTGTATGTAAGTGTGTGTGTGTGTGCGCGCGCGTGTGAGTATGTGTGTGTGTGTGTATGTGTGTGTATGTGTGTGCGTGAGTGTGTATGTGTATGTGTATGTGTGTATGTGAGTGTGTGTGTGAGTGAGAGATTGGGTGGATATGAGTATTCTACTGTCATGTGCTCCCTTTGAAAAGAGTGACATCTATGCCGGCATTTATGCCAATATGAATTCTAATGCTTAGTCCAGATTTGTTTTTCTTTGTCTTTCTCTGCTGTCTTCTCGCCAAAGGAGTTGCAAAGCGAATTTTATAACATGAATTTTATATTGTTAATAATTAACTATTCATCTGATTTGATATTTCAATTACTGCAGCTGATTTGGATTTTATACTGATGACAATTCATTGTAATGACTGAATTTTTGTTTGTATTTTTATGTTTTATCTCAGGACCTTGATGAAAAACAGCTCATGCTGATCAAGCTATCCTGAATAAATATGTTTCAATGAAATAAAATAAAAATAAAATTCCTCTAAGAATGGTATGCTCTGTACTATTTTACAAGTGGTTTCTGAAAATCTTGCATAAAGTTAAAAGCCATCCTTACCTCTACCAATACTATACCATCCCTTTAAAGTATCGATTCTGTAGCTAGTGCTGTGCTTCTGTTTTTGTAAAATTTCACTAAATGCTTTATCGTTTGCTTGGCTTTTGTTTCGCTTTTCCATTCAATAGGCTTCACACTATCTTAACGTATAAAAGAAAAAAAATTCCTGGGCCCCATTTCATAAAAGATGTTATGCCGTCAACTCTTGCTGGAATGGCAACTTCCCATAACAACAACCAATCAGGAATCTTGATTCTTGTTGCCATGTCACAATTGCCATTCCAGCTGCAAGAGTTGCTATCGTATCAACTTTTTATGAAATGGGGCCCTGACCTCTTTGGCATCCATTCCGGTTCCACAGGGGCAGTCAAGTATTCGTGATCCGCTGTCTGGTAGTAGTTCCAGCAGTTTTTCGGCTCCAACCCGTGGGCCGGTGTACCCAGCCTGGCAAAGGTCCTATAAATAGGTAAATATTCATTCATTCATTCATTCTTTTATTTCATTTCAT
Source organism: Diadema antillarum (assembly GCF_040938485.1). Lineage (NCBI taxonomy): Eukaryota > Metazoa > Echinodermata > Echinoidea > Diadematoida > Diadematidae > Diadema > Diadema antillarum. Next base: position 850,917 of record NW_027271071.1, on the reverse strand, counting down.
AATATTTTGATATATTTCATATATTTCAAAATATGACAATAAATGGAAGACAGACCTTGCGGAAATCTCTCTCTCTCTCTCTCTCTCTTTCTTTCTTTTTGTTTTTCTCGTATAATCTTATGGTAACAAAGATGACCTCGAAAATTCTCGATAGAGGAGTAATAATGGGAGTAGTTTCGGCATTGATAGTAACGATAGTACTATAAGGTCAGGTAACTTACCTGACCTTTAAATTCATGAAATTCTTCCGTCGAGATGTTTTCATTGCAACTGATTGACAAATTGCCCTACATCGACGTAAATAAGCACTGAATTGATCAGTGTTTTAGTAGTAGCCATGATAAAAAATCCTGCTCGAGTATGTACGCCCATGATTTTTTATCATGGCTACTACTAAAACACTGATCAATTCAGTGCTTATTTACGTCGATGTAGGGCAATTTGTCAATCAGTTGCAATTACCTGACCTTATAGTACTATCGGTACGAGTACTTTGAAAAGGTCGAAGAACTCATAGTAAAACATAGCATTAGGCCATATCATACGGTACTACAGTGAAATCCCGTTATAACCAGAAAGAAGTCATTGGTCCCTCAAATTTTCTTTCGTTTATAGCAAGATTTCGTTATAACAGAACAAATAAACAATTAAAAAAACAAAAACAAAGAGCGGATAATGTCACGGCCTGAATTTTTACTTCATTGTAACGGGAATTTTGCTATAAGCGGAATTTTGCCATAACCGTGTTCGTTATAAAGGTAGTGCACTGTATACCAACGCAGTCTTACAGAAAGTCACAAATAGATGCGCAGAATAAAAAAAAAAAGGTTTAATATCTAACACTGAATTATTCATGTTTACACTGTATTATTCCTTTGTTTATCACCTGATTACTTTGTCGTTTGTGCGTGTATGTTATATTAAAAGTCGTTGACATCTATTTTGAAATAAATGCGGAAAAGCATCTGTAAACAAGGCTAAACCTAACAAACTTGTACAACTTGTTTATTATGCCAAAAATGGCTTCATGTACTGCTGGCTTAACATAAATGTCACTCAGGTACCAATTCATGTTCTCTCTTGCCACTCTATAGCCTGAATTATAACGAGAGAACGCAGTCACCAAGTCCATTTGTCACTGAAGATCCATACCAGCAACGATTACACTGCTTCTCGTGTTAAATTGACACCAGACATGCCAGATGGTCGGTTTGTGCAGCGTGTGTGTCAGTGCTTAATTTCCATCCATTCTCGTATTTGTTTTCTACTGCATTTATATCGCCCATCCTCTTGCACAAAACTTGTACAACTAATATTCTCCCCCCAAACTGTCACAGTTACGTCTCTATTTACCAAAAGAAACCTTAATTACTCTGTATAATGCCATAGTTATGCCTCATTTAATGTACTGTAATGTAGCTTGGGGAAATACTTATAAGACTCATATAGATAAGTTGATTGTTCTTCAGAAAAAAGCTGTAAGGTATATTACAAATTCAAACTTTAGAAGTCCAAGTTTGCCATTGTTTATTCAACTTCATATTTTGCCATTTGAAAAATTAGTTATCTTGAGTTGCTTGATTTTTATGTTTAAGACACAAGGTGATCCGAAATCTTTCATGAAGGATGCGTTTGTGTTAAATTCTACCGTTCATGCTTATAATACGCATAAAAGTAATCTCATTCATCAACCCTTTGCAAGAACTCAAACTGCCCAAAATTCATTTGTATATGTTTGTATTAGAGAATGGAATAATTTGCCATTGAGAATTAGGTCAGCCTCATCACTATCCAACTTTAAACGTACATGTCGCATTTATCTTGAGGGAAATTTGTAAAACAAGAATGATCAGGGAAGCTGAATTTAAAAGTATAGTAAAATAGAAAGTATCTTTCTGCAATTTCATGTAAATTATATGTGTGTGCATGAGAGTTTTTGTGACACGTGTTTGTATGATTGAATGTGTGTATGTGCGCGTGTGTGTGTGTGTGTGCTTGTGTTGCATCTGTCCTATGTAAATATGTTACTATTATACTTCTTGTTAATATGTTTAAAACTTTAGTATGTTTTGCTTTGTTTTATATGTTTATCCGGGGCCCCTTTTTTACAAGCTCTGCTTCTTTTGGGGTCCCAAACCATTCATTATTCTTAATGCTGTATCCTTTTGTAAAATGTCAAATGTTTAATGAATTGGTTAAATAAACTTGAACTTGAACTTGAAAGAAGTGTCGTCCAGATACCGATTAGTGTTCTCTCATGCAACAAACCAACAATAATTACTCTAAGCATGTAATGGCAATCGCGCACGATGTCCGCAAGGCCTACTTCACTAGACAATGCTCATCAGCAAAGTCACGTACTGATTTTCACGCTTTCAGATTTGTCTTACCCTTTCCAATGCCATTTTACTATGGTTTTTCCCGACCTTTTCAGAATACATTTCGCATATATATAAAAGTGTCGTTTATGGGGAAAGTGGAGAAGGGGTGGGGGGGGGGGGGTGGGAGGAGAAGAAATGTCGAGATTGGAGCGCAGTTCGTCCAATCACGAGATTATTCTTCTAGAGAGGTTACGAAGTCCAAGTGTGTGTATCATTTTGTCATTAACTCTAGACTGCCAGAGAAATCTAACCCTGAGTAAACTTTTTAAAGTAGTTCTGTGATAATGGTTACAATATGGAAGCGACCCAAGAGTCTTTGCGCATCAATTTGTTGTTTTGATTGTTGTTGTTGATATCATTGCTTTGTGTCTATGACGTTTGCAGGAACATATTACGTGTTGTCCAGAGACGCTTAGCACTTTTGAGCCATAGTCGAATAATAAATTGTCAATGCTATTGTCGACATTTGAGCAAGTCTAATCCGACTGTACTGCTCTTATCAAAGGTGAAGGCACTACTAGTATATGTGTTGCCCTATCAATTCAGAGCGTAAGGAACTGGGTGTAATTAGCCTGTAATAGTTATAGATAAAGAATTGAATATTGAATTCTAATTGTCATTCATATGTTTTCTAGGGAAAAAATAGCGTAATATTTTCCTGTATGAGAGTGCAGATGAGAAAACAAAATGGTTATTTTATACGACCGCAGCATCCTCTTTTACGAAGCCTCATTATTATGATTGTAAGCTAGTATTGGTTAAATTGATTCATGATCCCTATGATTCATGATCATTCCCTATTTTGATATTACAAACGGGTCGTTTTCGAGACAATGTTTTTCCTGAAGTTGTGCGCTAAAACTTTTTTGAAAGCAATTAATGGGACGTGCATATATTTCTAAAATAATAAGCAAACAATCAACGTTAGTGAAGGTGATGGGACAAACTATCACTTCCGAGGCGATCTGGATGTAGCTATCTTTCCGAAGCGCAGCTGAGGAGAGATAGCGTACACAATATGTAGATCGCCGAGGAAGTGATAGTTTGTCTCATTGCCTGAAACTAAAAGTTGATTATTTGCTTTATATTCCACATCTAGGGTCCTAGAAATTCCCATTTTATTCCACAATTGAAACCTCTTTAGCTGTCTTTAAGTATCCTTAGGGCTTAGGCTACCTGTGCGCGTAGATGACAAAACAATGAGTTTCCTGCGCGCACCGCGCGGCACCGAAGTGAAAGTGCGTTGCACTGTGTACACTTTGTACTATCAAGTGACCTAGGTCATTTGATAGTCCACAGTGCAACGCACTTTTATTTCGCGCGTACTCATCTTGCATTAGGACTGTGTGGACTGTGTGGAGATCAGCGAAACAAAAGGGACTATCAACATAGAGTGTAACGAACTTTTCTTCTCAGGTGATGTGATGGGCAAAACTACGCTTCATCACGTGATCAGCTCTGGACCAATCCTATTGCAACATTCTTAGTATGTGGAATATAAACAGAACTATCGGCTTTTGGGAAGACTGCCAGATTAATGTATCCAATTATGATAGGTCAATTGAAAAAAAAAAACCCACAGTAACAATAACTTCAGCACAAGATTTGAGGAGAAATAAGGAGTAAAGAAAGAAACAAAGAATCAGTACAGATACAGAAGGTGATCCGAGAGGATACTCGGATCACCTAACAAGAAACAAACCTAAGATCACTTTAGACTTTGATGTTCTGACAGGGGTAGTCAAACCCATCAAACCCATAATATTTAATTAAAAAAAAAGCACAATCATATCTCAAATTTTCAGCGAAATCACCTTCCATTTCAGCTTTCTTGGTTTAAACGTCTACGACTACATCCGTTTCGAGATAACGAATCATAATGATATAATGGATATAAGTGACAAATACATATTCCACAATTTTGGAATGGGTTATTCTTGCTATATTGTAATCTGACCGTATGTATATTTCTGCTATCTTGCATATTCATTGGTTCGCGGTTGTGTCTTAAATTGTGCGTTCTGCGCTATTTCACAGGTAAAATGTGATTCGTCATCACAAAAATCATGTGAAATATCACAAAAACAATGTTTTGGTTTTTGGTAGATATGAATTCACTAAAGCTTTAAATTGATTTGTAATTTGCCCTTTGCCTTGATTAGAACGCGTAAAATAGGTAGAATCTATTCGTTTATATTGATTGATTGATTACCTTATTGTTCACAATGAATATTCTATGTACATTGGATATCACAACAAAATATACATCAAATTCATCACAGGTACACCACAGGTATATCACAGAATGCGACTGAAACTAACTCATATTAAAATACAACATCACATACACTGTATATAACGTGATACATCAGCCCAATGTTTTATACAACTATACAAAACTGTCATTTAATCACTTTTATACAATTATGCTAACTCATACTAAAATGTATTCATTAGTATCCTTCTCTGCATCATAACTATACACTAAACACTCTTGAAACTATACGACAGAGTATCGAGCGCCTTGGCGGACCATAAGCACGTGATAGGCGTGTTTATGGACCTCAGCAAGGCGTTCGATACTCTAGATCATGGTATCTTACTTTCCAAATTGCAGTATTATGGTGTACGGGGCGTCGCCCTTGATTGGTTTCGTAGTTACTTATCAAATAGATATCAATATACTGTTCACGATTCTCATTCATCTACTTTGCTTCCGTTAACATGTGGTGTCCCCCAAGGATCCATTTTAGGCCCGCTTTTATTCCTGATATATGTAAATGATTTGGTTATGTGTCAGATTCATTGTAATATATTCTCTTTGCCGATGATACCAATGTATTCTTTTCCCATGCGGATTACAATAGTCTTATTTCGAAACTGAATACTGAACTACCGAAATTGTCACGTTGGTTCCGGAGCAACGTGTTATCTCTCAACTTGTCGAAAACGAGTTTTATTCATTTCAAAGGTTATAGAAGAACAAATCATGATCCAGAAAATAATGTGTTACTTATAGATAATATTGCAATTGAACAAAAATCATGTATAAAATTTTTGGCTATTGTTATTAATGAATATTTAAATTGGTCTGATCATGTCAGACATATATCAAATCCTATTGCACGCAATATTGGTGTTCTACGTAAATTACGGTATTTTCTTCGGTAGAAACTCTTTTTGTATTGTATAACTCACTCGTTTTGCCATATATAAATTATTGCAACATTGTCTGGGGAACTTCATACAGTAGTACAAATTCAATATTTTTGCTCCAAAAGAAAGCCATGCGTATTTGTGCTGGGACTGATTATAGAGCTCACACAGACCCAATATTTCAAAAGCATAAAATTCTGAAAATTGATGACATTAATTTTTTACAGACTGCTACCTTCATGTTTCGCTACAACATTCAGTGTTTACCTTCTTATTTCATGAATATTTTCCAACTCAATAAACAAGTCCACTCCTACCCTACAAGAAATGCCTCCAATATTCATCTTATAAATCCCAGAACTTGTTTAGCTAAAAAATCAATTCGGCACACTGGCCCAGACGTATGGAATTCTTTACCATCTCAGTCCCGTGCAATTCGCACGATTGGTTCCTTTAAAAGATTTGTTAAACATATGCTTGTTGCTAAATATCAGTGACTTAATTAACATATCCAGAACATGAATTTCTTTTGTTACTTGAAGCATCTTCATTCTATGTTGTACTCTGCCTTCTGTTGTAGGCATGCCATGGAATGTTTCTCTATTGTTATATACAGATGTAACTGGTCCGTACGTTGCTACACCCAGCCGTTACCTGGCAACAGGGTGTATGCACCTGCAATAGTGTTGTATTTGCACAGTGTGTTATTGTACAGTGAACGAGGGTCTTTCTATTTCTCTCTCTCTCTCTCTCTCTCCTGTTCTTTCTCACCATCTTTCATTATCTCTGTCCCCTTCTTCTTTGTTTTTCTTTCTTAGCATCACCTGCGTACATATCCGTGTATGTTTTGTTGTATAACTGTTTTTGTTGTGTAAAACTAGTTTGGCTTGTTGTAGTTAAAAGAAACCTGTACTGACATTTTCTACTTGTCTGATAATTCTAATCTACATTTTTTGATGCCTACAACTGGAAAGAGAGGATTCTAAAACCCAGGATAAGCCTGTAATGATTTTTTGAAAAAAAAAATGAAAACGAGCAAGCCAAGGAACGATCCACACAATTTGGCATACGTCACAGGTGCCAACCACAGAACTCTTACACATAGAAGAATCACTCGCCACCCGTTTTGTCGCCGTCGCTCGACTCATTGTCACGTGACGTCCGCCATTTTGCTTAGCGGAACTTTTTTTTGCGTGCAAATCCCAGCAGACGCTATCCACATACAGTGACTGCATGTTGTACCGTGTTTTTCTGACCCTGAGCGAGGCATTAAAATGCCGTATTGTGCGGCTGTAAACTGCACAAATCACTTGACAAAAGGATTTGGAAACAGGTAAGTTTGACAACCAAGCCATGATGAGAATAACAAGTAATTAATTCCCCAAGTAACGTTACAATTAGGCGGATCGGTCGTATGTTGGCTTTCTTGTGAGCGCAGTAGCAAAGGTAGTCCCAGACACTGGATTTTGTGTTTGCCGTCGACATATCTGTTTACCACCAACCACCAAAATATGCAAAATAAAAAAGATCAAGTAGGCCTAATTTAGGCCCTGGGGCTATACACTCTGTACGTTGTGTGTCGGGGCAAGCAGCTTTGTACATGAAAAAAAAGTACTATCTATTTATGTAAATTTGAGCTTAGGTGTAAACTTTACACGTAGATTTATTCTTGTCTATAGCTAGAGTAGTAGAGTCACAGTACCAGTGGTGGGTCAGTGTCAGTGACAAAACTACAGTCGTTTAGATACTAGATTGTCTAGACTGACTGTGTATTCTAGTATTAAAGTAGAGTAATAGTAGTAGTAGTGGTAGTAGTACGAACAGTTGTAGGGTAGACTGAAGTTCCAATGATATTGATAATACTGAATGAATCTAACTATTCTAGTATATTACTCAAACTACAGTTGTACTTACTTTATACTAGGTAATGTCAGTGTCACGTCAGTACTGAGTTTATAGATTCTAGTTTCTGCCCAATTTCTGGTAACCTTTATCTGTTTATTTTTACTTCTGTCTGAATTAGCTAGACCTGACTGATGCGTAACTCACTAACTGTTATATTTGCGCTGACATGTAAGTCTCTTCTTACAACAAAGTTAGTGGTGAGGATATAAACTGTCAGCTGCCGGTGCCTTGTTATTAATCTTATCAGGAGCTTTCCATGACCATGTCCATGCATGCAATCATCATCATGCTTGCCATAGTTGTATTGTAGGTACACATATTTTATGATTATGAATATGAGGTCTATACAAATCTGATATGGTAATAATTTTCACATGTATCATATGTTCTCTGTGTGTTAAAAATCCTAGATTTCCAAGAAGGGGTGTTGCTCTTCGCCAAAGATGTATTGTGAACATGAGAAGAGACCACTGGATTCCCAAACCATACTCTACCTTGTGTTCTGACCACTTTGAAGAGAAGTACTTCGATCGCACCGGCCAGATAACAAGGCTGTGGGCAGATGCTGTACCAACTTTATTCAACTTTCCACAACATCTCATGAGGGTACATGCAGAAGAATAAATTTTAATTTTGCATGTTAGGTGTTTGAAATTTGAATTTTAGTTTTGAAATCCGTCCAACCAGGAGCAGACATATACCCTTGTGTGTATGTCTGCTTCAGAAACGGATTTTAATCTACCATCACATCGCATCCTGGTCGCTGATGAAGAATGCGATGACTAACCTGTTTTGTGTCTTGTTTCTAAATAATGCGCTTTCCTCGCCAGGATAAAGCGTTTTGAGGTCTATTGCCAGTTTAAGTTTTTATCTCATTCACTTCTGTTCTTTCAAACTACACTACTTTGTATATTGCAGGATTTCATTTTAAATGGTGCTTAACCTAACAAGAGCAAGTGCAATTTTGCACTACAAGTGTATATGAATGTATTGCCTTTGTTATCATTGCCAAGAATGTCTTTCATATTCTTGCCAGACAGTGTCCATTATTCATGGATTTATTTTCATGTTGTTGCCACATTGCCAATTTAATGCATGTTTATGAAACATTGCTTTCGCAATATGCAATATTTGTCATACATGTATTTGCGAGACTTGTCTTGCCTACATATTGTTGCCATGTTAACATTTCGTACTATACCATAGTATGTTTTCACACTCATAAGGATTTCATTTTGAATTGCGCTTGAAGCGAACAAGTGCAAGTGAAATCATGGATTATACAGTATTGCATTTGATATTTTTTTAAATATTCTTGCCAGTGTCCATTATTCATGGTTTTATTTTGCTGCCATATTGTATGCTAAGTGATTGCACATGCATTTGCTTTCATGATATACAAGACATGTAGTTGTCATATTTGTGACACTTGTTTTGCCTACATGTAAATTGAGATACAGTGTAGTATGTTTTCACACTCTTTAGACTTTGAATTTCGTTTGAAGCAAACGGGTGCGTGTGAAATCTTGCATTGTACAGATGTTCATGTATTGCCTTTAGTTGATATTGTTATGCCAAGAATGCATTTGATATTCTTGCCCGACAGTGTTCATTATTTATGGATTTTATGTTGTTGCTATATTGCATGATAGTTGATTATACAGGCATTTGCTTTCGTGATATACAACATTTGTTGTATATATCCGTGATACTTGTTTTGCTTACAAAGTACAAGTGAAATCTTACATTTACAAATGTATTGCCTTTAATACTGTTGCCAGGAATGCCTTTGGTGTTCTTTTCAGTGTCCATAATTCGTATATTTATATTGCCATAGTGCATGCGGATCAACACAATATGTTTTCATACTATACCATTGTGCGTTTTTACACTCATTAGGATTTTCTTTTTGAATCACGCTTGAAGCTATCAAGGGCAAGTGAAATTGTGCACTATATTGATGTATTGCCTTAGATAATCTTGCCAGACAGTGTTCATTATTCATGAATTTTACGTTGTTGCCCTATTGCATGTACATTATAGATGTATATATGCATTTGCTTTTGTGATTACAATAGTTGTCACAAATTTGTGACACTGGTGGTCTTGCCTATCATTTGCATAATATGTTCCTGACGCCTGTGATTATAGCCACCGTATTAGGTATGATAATGGTACGTGTACTTCAAGCAAATGGTATATCACTGTACTGTGGTTGATTCTCAGCAATCAACTTTGACCTTGATGAATGTCAAATAAAATTATTATTGTAAAAAATCAGGAAAATCAACTCTGTCCAACTTAACTTCCTGTTTTTTTTGTGGGAAGACAATCTTGAAAGGAGTTCATGCTTGTAACGTGTGTGTGAGTGTGTGAATGCATATATATATATATATATATATATATGTATATATATATATATATATATATATATACATACATAGATAATTATATATATATATATATATATATATATATATATATATACATATATTGAGTACCGGGTAGTCTACATGTTGGTGCAGCAATATCATGATATCGAAAGTAAAACAGGAACCAAGTTCATGTTGATCACCAACAATTTATTTACAGCACACAAATATTTTAGCGATTCGCTCTTTCTCAAGTGTTGCAAATCGCTCAAAAATTGGTGTGGTGAAATAAATTGTCGGTGATTAGCATGAACTCGATTTCTGTTTTATTTCATGTATACAGATATGCAGTGTATATGTGCCTATAGGCCTATTGCTTCCTATACCAATATGTGCAATAGTGATAACTACATTGTACTACACACTACTAATGATAATGATAACAGCAGGAATATAGAAAATTAAGGTGATGTTGTCTTCCAAATTTCTAATATGTTGAACGAGTATAAGTCAGATGGGGAAGATGTATTACATGATCATATCCACAAATCATTGATTTTTACAACTGGACTGACTGGAAATTTAATTTGACCTGTTTAATGGGAGAAAAATCAAAAGCACGAACACACATCTTCTTACAATATCATTGGAGGGGAAAAAATGCAAGACATAGGGTTGAGAGGGGAATCAGAAAAATGGCAGGACACAGACAAGGACAGGCGCGCGTCTTAGATTATTTCATACCAAATCAATACCTAAGCAGATCACGTCTCCGAAGTCAAATAGATCTATCCGAAAGGGGAAAAAACACCTGTTTCAATACAGACAACTTTCAGGGAAGAGTGTGAAATAAATAACATAAATGAGTACATGAATCTGTGGTCAACGCTGGATTGAGAAGTACCAGTTTGACAGTTTACAAGTTCAAGTAAATATCTAGGGCCAGGCGCGCCGGAAGCAGTTTTGGATTGGGGGGGGGGGGGGGGGCAAACATTGGAGGGGGGCTCAAGATTAGACCATGCATATGTTACACAATATACACATACACACACACACACACACACACATCTATTATATATATATATATGTATATATATATATATATATATATATATATATTTATATATATAATATATATATATATATATATATATATGCGTGTGTGTGTGTAAAGTGGCGTACGGTGGGTCGAAACATGGGGGGAACCATAAAGTAATTTTGACGGTCTATGCTTGTGCGTGTGTGCGTGACCAATAATGGGACTACAATATACATTACGGAATGTGATACATTCAACAACGCAGTCATTGAGGAACATTGTAAGTTTTCCTTACATGCATGGATTATGGAATGACGGTGTGAAACGATCGACAAATTATATACTGTCAGCAACATAAGGTGAATGGCATAACAATAAAATGCGAGCGAGCGAAAATTTTGATATTCTACAGTTCCAAAACTGGAGTTTTAATTGTAGCTATATATTTCGCTTTGGAAATAAATGGGGGCGCATCGGGCGCAACTGCCGGCAATTATTGGCAGCAACATTAGGAGAATGGCATAACGATTCAATGCGAGCGAGCAAAGCGAGCGAGCTTGAGAATTTTGACATTTTACAGTCCAAAAACTCCCGTTTGTAGCTATATCTTTCGCTTTGGAAATTAAGGGGGGGGGGGGGCATCGGGCGCAACTGCTGGCGATTACTGGCAGCAACATTAGGAGAGTGGCATAACGATTCAATGCGAGCGAGCGAAGCGAGCGAGCTTGAAAATTTTGACATTTTACAGTCCCAAAACTCCCGTTTGTAGCTATATTTATCTTTCGCTTTGGAAATTAAGGGGTGGGGACATCGGGCGCAACTACTGGCAATTGCTGTCAGCAACATTAGGAGAATGGCATAACGATTCAATGCGAGCGAGCGAAGCGAGCGAGCTTGAAAATTTTGACATTCTAGAGTCCAACAACTGCCGTCGTGTAGCTATGTTTTTCGCTTTAGAAATTAAGGGGGAGACGCACCGGGCTCAACTGCTGGATGCGAGCGAGCGAGCTTGAAAATTTTGACATTTTACAGTCCAAAAGCTGCCGTTTGTAGCCATATTTTTTCCCTTTTATTCATATATATATATATATGTATTTATTTTATTTTCTTTGTTTATTCATTTATTTTTATTATTATTATTATTATTATGATTATGATTATATATTTTTTTTTTTTTTGGGGGGGGGGGCTTTTTTGGGGGGCAAAAATGCGTTTTGCCCCCCCCCCCCCCCCCCCACTTCCGGCGCCTATGTCTAGGGCTATAGCGGCTGTCATACTGTCCGATCAGTGAGTTGACCGTACCGTCCTCGCGAGGAGCTGCGGAGGTTACTGAGGTTCCGCTAAGCAACATGGCGGCGTGTGCACTGAGGCGTCACATCCGGGGCGCGCGGTGGCGACACCGAGCTCAGCGGGTTGTGAATGGGTGTGATTCTTCTATGTGTAAAGGGCCGTTCACATTGGAGCGGTTTTGCGGCAGCGGCAGCGGCGGCGGTTTGCCGCTAAACTCTGCCGCAGCGGCACGCTGTGCACACTGGAGCGGTTTGCCGCGCGTAATATGCAAATTAGACTGTTGCCCTTGGGCACCTGCAGTTTACTAGTAATCAATTACATAATTATCATGCACATGTATACCGTGAATACATTCCCCATGGATCTGAGAATTTACAAAATCACTTTTCCAAAACGAAACAAACAATCAAGGAAATCAAGGGTGCGTAACATGCAAGAAGACTATTGGACAATCAGTACTGGAATCTCATAAGCTTTTCAACTTTTTGCTTAAAAAAAAAAAAACACTTTCAACACAGACTGTTCAATGAAACTGCAAAATATTCCTTGTGTTACTGATATTGGTATGCACGCAGAAATTTTTGCATCGGACCACTGCCATATATACTGAGAAGGCGGTACATAAAATGTGTACATCCAACACCTCAATATCTCAAATATGATCTGCGAATGTCACATTTTCCTTGTTTTTGTTTGTTTATTGTGTGGTTTTTTTGTTTGTTTTTTTTTTACAAAATTAGTCAGCATCCAAAGTAATGATATCTTATCTTGTTTCGTGTTAATGAGAAAATTACTAGTATTTCTTTTCTGGTGTCGGCAAAGTAGTCAACTGTATGAAAGATGAGCTCTTAAAAAGAAAAGAAAAACCAGCAACATACTTCTTTACTTGTCATTCCAATCTTTTACCATAGAATAGTATACCGGTATTATGATATATACATACATATTTTTAATCATCATGATTGTGTCATTCATTTTCATGTGCATGTTTGTGTAATGATTTTTGTACTTCATAACCCACTTTTCCTACTGCGCCTTGAGCACGTTAGTCATGTGGAATTGGCACATTAAATGTATACTGTATTATTACTATCATTATTACCGATGAACTCTATACGGATGAAATGTTAATGTTTGATTTGATTTCTGTCACAGTTCATGCTCTTTCTGGAATTGTAGTTACAAAAGTGAGGGGATGTTTTGGGTAATATGCCTACCATTCACTCTCCTACTCAAACCTACTAGATCTATACGTGTGTAGAGTATAATGTAATCCACAAACGGCCCATAATAAACTCACCCACATACTGTACTCCCAGCTATGGAAAAACAAGAGTAGCATTTTCACTCTCCACAACATGTGTTTTATATTATACATGGGGAAGAAATTAATGACAGTTTTGCATCCTCTTAGAAAAAACAAACAAACAAACAAACAAACAAAAACAAAAACTACACACACACACACACACACACACACACACACGATCTCAGTTTGGATTTCAAATTCATACATCTGTATTACACCATCAAATCTACGCTTTCAGAAATCTGGATAGCATTTTAACAGACAGTTGATTTCCAAGTGAACCACACAACTGTTGGGTAAAGTGATTACCAAAAGCCAACTGAGGTCGGTTTTATCTTAAGCAAGTTTTGTGGAATTGCACTAAATCTTTTCTTCGATTAATTTAACAACCGAATGAAAACATTAGTTAACAGGAATTTTAACCAACTTACGTCCGTAAATGACAAACATCACTCGAAATACACATCAAACAATGTACATACACTGATACAAACTACACATGTCAAATTTAGCACTTGAGACACTAATTCAGGACAATTGTTGCAACATACAATCTCATTTGATGTGATCTAATATGGCAGTCTGTTGCAGAAATAAAGTACAGTGCATACATATACTGTTAACATTTGCGAAGGGAAGTAATATAGCACATTCACATGTAAAATGAAAATTCACAAGATCTGACACTGTATGAGCAATTTTGTAATTCTGAATGGATACACATGAGTTGTCAAAACAATACAGTAATGGTAGTATGGTACTGGATTTTATGAATGATTGAAGTACATGTATGATAATTAACACCAATGTAATTTGTATCTTGGACCAATTTTCTATAAGCATATTATTCTCATCTCCTACATCTGAAAAAAAAGAAGAATTAATTCAGTGCAAATTCCTAGCAGAACTGCATACTTTACAATATAAAACAAATAAGTCGTTTACATTTCACCTTTCACACCTCATAAGGACCAATCTTTCTAAGTAATAAGAAACAAAAAGGACTTGTATTACATGTACATGGGTCTAGGGCAATTACCCCTTGGGCAATTACCCCCGACCCTTCCCCTGGCCCTAATCCTGAACCTAATCCTAACCCTAACCTAAACTCCTAACCCTTGACCTAATCCTAACCCTATTCTTTACTCTTACCTTACCAATAACCAGTATTTAGCCAGGGGGTAATTGCCCTCTGGGGCAATTGCCCGGATACGCATGTACATACATGTAGGACAAGGAAAATATAGGAGAGAATAGGATTGAGAGAAAAGAGCAGTACAGAGTTCATCAAATGAAGTGAGCATGAAAGAGTGGATACATAGGGGTGGATGAGGCTTGAGATTTACAATGATATGGACATGTATTGAAGTTACAAACACAAACACAAGAAAATCAGGATAAGCAAAGGAATACAACAAAAATGGGCACCTAGATGCTTACATGGTTCAATTTAGCTAGTCAGATAACAAAATCAAGTAGCAAACAGAATAGCAACATATTACGCATATAATGCAATGACCCGTTATGAGTTATCTGATATCAAATACTAATTTAATGCAAGGAAAGTACAAACTGAGTGTTTAAGATTATACATGTAATGAAAATAATATTCGATGCCATGTCAACATTTATAGTTCAAAGTTCAAATTTATTTCATATTTCCATTTTCTCAATGATGAGATTACAAAATTATTGACAACAAAACAAGAATACAAAATATATACAATCATGTCTTTTGATTGTAGAAGAAAAAGAAAAAAATATACTTGACACAAATATACATGGTCATATCGTGTGAGAGTGTCACTTGTAAGTATAAGAAATATGATGGGGCCTACATAAAAGCTTTAAAGCTTGTAAAAACTGTAAAACATTTATAGATTTGGGTTTCAAGATAAACTTGAAGCTTTCAAAAATCTGTAGTAACATGCTTCAGGTACACTATAAAGTGCTTGCTTTACTGCTAATTATTTTACTCATTGCCATGCAGCATAATACAATATTGCATCCATACTCCAAAGTCAAATACACAATTGTGACAGGTACTATGTACACTGTAGGTGCATAGTGAAAAGGTGGAATTTCGTCACATTTTTGAATAGTATGTTGGCTACTGGCCTACCTGGGAGCAATGCAAAGAATTCTTGTGTTGTGGGCCTGTACATGTATATGCTATCACATTTCTCCTGAGTCGAATTCTAACTGCAAAGTGATACACAATAGCCTGCCTTGTATGATAATCATGACGAACTTGATCACTTCTTACGAACATAGATGAAATTGCTTGGGGTACATCTTCACTACTCAAGAGATACATGAAGGATGCCAGTTGAAGACAATTATATCTTGTGTTTTCAAATTACCATACACATTATAAAGACTGAAAGTAGTTTGATCCACAATATTTTGGTTAAATTTTCTATGGATTTTTTTTTTCATTACATTGGCAACACATTAATTACATACTGCATTTACCTGTAATACTGGCCACATATGCCAAGTTCTAAGTCAACCCCTAAAAAAGCAAGAGAGTTGTTGAACTTGGGCTGGAACCAGGTACAAGCATGGTTAGCAACAATTATTGTTGCTAACCATGCTTGCACCTGGTTCCAGCCCAAGTTCCTAAATATCTCTCAACACTATTATAGTGTTGAGAGATATTTAGGCCAGGTGAGGTCATTTAGAACTAGTTTCCATGGCGATGTCACAGTTTGGTGCTCTATACATCCCTTGTCAACTTGTACACACTATATGTGGGAGTGGTGTGTAATAATGGAATTAGCAGCTTTTCACATATTCGATACTTGTCTACATTATCATATTTAAAGTAAAACTAACTCCTTGAAAAGTGAATACATATTTCAAAGAAGCATTGACCACTAATAGTATCAATATAAGTGTACCTTATCATTCATACACAGTACAGGTGCATAGTCAAAATACAACAATATCCATATGGCAAATGGCTTGTGAAATAACATGGTCACTGTTATGAGGAGACCACAATCAAAGGTCAGTGCCTATTTCCCTATAACATTGTATGTACTTCTCAAGCAAATGCTGTTTTATTATGAAGACTTGATATGGGAAGGGTGGAGATGATAAATAGATGGTTGCATTATGGTTGACTCGGCAAATTTAGAAAATAAGGGATGGATGCCAAAGTTTCAAATCCTCCTTGTTTGTACAGGAGTCCCTTTTAAAATGGTCTCACCGCCATGCAATGTGGCCAGCAGTTGCGATTTAGAACGAAGATCAACTTGAAGACAAGATCAGCTGCACCCACAATGCCTTGAGGACTGTGCCCTGTGCTTCACAACTGCAGATACATGTACCTGAAGAGGGTATAATTTGCTTTCTCCAATAAGAAGGATGAAGGGCTGTGACTGTGGATGTTCTGTGTCGACCACATATGAGCAGTTAAAACAGTCCTTCCTGGAAGAATGAAAAAGGCAAGCATATATGGAAACAGTGTAAACATTTTGAAGACATATCCATGTGCACTATTTTCTTATGCATTTATACACATGATATTTCCAGTAATTTTGTATCAGATATTTACTAGCAACTCCAGCAAACTAGGAGCAAGAGTGACCAAGATCAGAAGGTCATTCTTTAAAGCTGAAGATCTACTATGCACATACAAGAGTGAGTCAAACATGTTATCTGGAAACAGGGGGCAAATTGTTTCAGAAGGGAATGGGGTGGTAGTACAGGCCTGTAAGAAAGCTACAGATCACAACAGAACAATTCACACAATTCTGGCCTTCATGGTGCTATTTGTTTGTTTGTTTGTTTGTTTTTTCCCATGTCTAGCTTAATTACAAACCAGAACTATCTTTGCAAAGAAGTGTAACTTTGTCTAAAGTCAATTTTTTTGGACCATCCCCCCCCCCCCCAAAAAAAAAAAAAAATAAATAAATAAAAGTGACAATTTTACAATCAAAGTTACATTAGACTTGCATTTTCATGTCCTCCGAAACTGATTAAATTGGTATGGTCCAATTACTAGACCTAGGCACCTATGGTACACTATAATATACACTATTAAAATGATTGATTGGTCCACGCTGCATATTGTGATACATATGGTACTTGTCAAATGCATGGGATGTTGCCATCATACATTATAAAGAAAGAGAAGAATCTACATACATGTACATTTCCTTAAAATGAAGGGGCAGGGTAAAGATTAAAAGATGTGCCTTCACAGAAATTTCACTCTTAAGTTAAGTTCACTCTTTAGTTCTAGGTGACATACAAAATATGTACCTGTGTTGTCCTTAGATTATCAGGTACAGTACAATACATGTACCATCACTTCCAAAATAAAGTTGTTGTTTTTTCCTCCCACATGAGTAAGGTCAAGTTCTGAACAATGGTTATGGTATAAATGTACCTAGAATGTCAATCTTTTGAACAATGCACTTTCAGTAAATCCTGAAAGCTGAAACTCACAGCTTTCCAGTCAATGAGTGAGCTTGCATCAAAGCCTGGTCAGGGATGCAGCCTCCTTTGCATGGTCTTTCCGCATTCGCTGGACAGGAGGGAAGCAGATTCAATCACTGTTTACCTGAGGGTAAATAATATTCATACAAGTGAGGTGTTCTACAAATGATGTGTTATACATGTACAATGAATTATAACGTTACTTCTTTTCATACATGAATAGGGGGAACTTTTTACTCAGCACAAAGAAAATGTAATATAAACAGCTCTCTTTTAAAAAGCACCTTAGCCCTTCACTCCCATATTCACCCAACACCACACGCAGGAATTGATTGCCTGAACTTTTGATATCTGATTTTGCTCTTAAATTGCTCATTTTGCAGTACAGTGTAAGTGCTACTAAAATGCCAAGTGCTTATATCAATGAAACTATTCATGAAAATATACATTTGGTATTGCTACCAACATGAATTAACGCACTGAATTACCTGCAGAACACAATACAGAGGGTCATCTTTCCTACCCAGAAACACAACACTGGCAAAGCCTCCCAGAAGAAGTAGTGGCTGCTTCAACCCTTGATACAATATGTCAAGGGTCAGCAATTAACCAACCACTGCATCACTGGCATCTAAATTGTATGAATGAGGGTACCAACTATCGGCAACCTATGAATTTGCAGCTCGTTTTAACAAGTTTCCAAAAGTATAAAACAAATTCGCCTAAGTTTTTCCTCAAATAAGCTGTACCCTGCAAATACTGCAATTTCAAATCTCGTGACCTTTCTGTTGATTCTGAATCTCCGTTGTAAAATTATGCAATTTTGGTGCGTGTGATGCATTTTCTTCGCGTGGCTGAAAAAGGGTACCTCACGATCTGCACCCCTTCCCTCCATAGGTAATACATGTGAATTTCATAGTCATGCGTTGTTACTGAGTGGATGTGTAATTGAAATGTGTTTAGTTTGTTTTGTTGGCTTGATTTTCGTTTCTTTGTTACTGTTTTCATAGCTATAAAATGGCACTTAACCCCACAGGTACCGTACCTTGTTGTTCTATACGCAAACAGCCATGATACGCAGGGTGTCGATGTACTCTGCCAATAGCTGGTACCCTTACCATACATTGAAGAAACCGTCCAAGTCTATTGATTGTGGGAAATGTGGGCATCTTTGGAAAAGCAAGACAAGATAATGCACATGCTTACCAGCTACAGTACAGTTACAGTTAAAGTGATTTTAAAACATTACCCTTAACTTGGTCAGACTCAGCCTGAGAGGATTTGATTCACTTTCGAACAAGACAAATCAGTCCTACTTCACTGCCTGTCTGATGATGCCAGACTGAACGCGAGTAAATTCAAGTAGATCGTCTTTGTCATGCCAAAATGATGCTAATGGACATGTGGTTATGTGTATGCATTTATATCAGTGCGGTGGCAGTGTGGCAGTACAAAAACACTGTACGTAGTACGTGACCTAGATCTAGTCCTGTATAGAGGCAGAGTCAATACCCAGAACATATACCTTTTTTTAGGGCCTATCGCGCATTAGGTCTAGATACTTTAGACTAGAGTCTAGAACTATGTCTAAAGTTAACAGTACTATCAGAGTATCTAGTATCAGGCCTAGAGGCTAGGTGTTTCTGTTGTTGTTTTTATTTGAATTTGTTTGCCGTTTATCATTGATCATTTTTTCCCTGTATTAATTTATGCCAAATTTTTACTTATGAATTAGGATCTACTAGTACTTGGATTGGAATTCCAAAATTTTCCCTAGGCAGGGCCTACATTATTTTAATTTGATTAGAAATAATTCAAAAATACTCTATGATATCAAATATATCTAATGATAGAGTGTCTAGTATACTAAGAAGCATATTATAACGTTAACCACTTGGCTGCTGACCATGTAATATTACGTCTTTGGCAACTTTTCATTGTGTGCTGACCATGTAATATTACGTCTTTGGCAATTTTTCATTGTGTGCTGACCATGTAATATTACGTCTTTGGCAACTTTTCATTGTGTGCTGACCACGTAATATTATTACGTCTTCATGCTATATTGTGTGATTTGAAGCCTCAGCACTGTGCTGCCCCAACCCCTACAGTGCAAATAGCACCTGAATACCTAACTATACACAGCCCAGTCGCTGTACGTAGGTAGTCGCACAGCGTACTTACAGCGTCTGGTCGGGCTACTGAATACCAAAATTGAATTTATGGGCAACAGGTGCCCCCCAAAATCAGTGATTTAGCTGTGATTTGTGAGGATTTTGATTGATCTCCAAGGTGTCAATAGAGTCTCAATTCAAAATGGCGACCTGCAGTGGGAAGAAGGGTTTTGATGAAACCTTTGATGATAGAAGTGAAGTTGCCCTCAGTGAAGGATCTGTGAAGGTATCAGAAGGAGAGGATGATGCCTCACTATTTCATATTTTTAGCAATATAATCTTGGCCAAACTTTTTTTTCTTTTGAACGGCATGATATGATATACACATGCATTATTATGCATCAGCACCCGGGGGTTCAGTGTGCACAATAGCCTGCAGCAGTCAAGTGGTTAAATAGGTTGTATACGCCTACGTAACCTTTTTTTTTTAATGACTTATGACTGAGGAATGTTACTAGGCCCTACCGCCTGCCTGCCGGTATACAATCGACCATATTGTGGTCCATTTATCATATGAGAAGCCCTTCCCATCTATGTACCCCATACATTACTGGTCATCAGTAGGTGTGAGACTAGTCGGACAGTAGGAGTGCTCCTACTGGACCTAACAGTAGTTCTAGATCTACTCTAGACTTCAAGGCTTCAGTACCACGTTGGCAAAATACTGTATCAGACATAGATAAGCGTATATGGGACTGTGATATTGATAGACTGCTTTCTTTCGCTGGCGAGTCTGCGTCTATGGCAAAATACGTGGAAAGTTACAATCTGCAATGTAGCCTCTGCAAGAGAGTGACCGCTGTCAAGGGTCGAAACAACTGGCGAAACCTTGAGAAAACCAAACGAGCAACTTACCAGTTAGCCCGATTTCATCACCAATGGTCTCTAATTCGACATTTTCCTCAGGAGTGTTTTTGTGAACATACTTGAGTTTATTGTACAAAAGTTGTCTTTTCTGGACGTCTTCGTTCCGCTCTTCGATCGACGTGTTGGACCTTCGCGAGACTCTTTTTCAAGCTAAAGTTTATGACCCCACCCACATAATAACGTCACGAACTATACTCTATCATGATTGGTCAATAGCTACCTCGCCGCAGCGGCAGACTAGAAAAATCGCTCAGCGGAGCGATTCGAGAAAACCGCTTGCGGTTGCCGCTCTAAAAAGTCACCGCTACCGCTCCAGTGTGAACGGTTGTACATGAACAACACGCGAGGGATTTTTGCGGCACGCCGCTGCCGCTGCCGCTGCCGCAAAACCGCTCCAGTGTGAACGGCCCTTTAGAGTTCTGTGGTGCCAACCTCAAAACGAACTAGAAAGGTTCTACACATGTCAATTTACTGATGAAATCTCACACGAAGTACTGCAAAAACTGTTATTTAGTAAAATTGCAATATGGAGCTGAAATAAACATGTTAAACAATATTTATTAATTTTTAAAAGGAATCTCTTCAAAAGCTGTTTATTTAGATCAAATTTGTGGGGAATATTCCAGATATGCAAAATGAAATTGGCATCATTGTCCGAACGTGCTGCCCATAGAAAACTGTGTGTAAGTAACGTTGCACTAGACTAACTATGCATTGATGATGAGCGATAATGGTTCAACATCACAGTTCAAACTATCTAACGAAGATGAGGACTGAGTGATTCTTAAAATCTAAATCCAAAAAATACTAGTAGTCAACGGCAATCACGGTTTACGCCTAGTTAGAAGAAAACGGCACTCAGTACATATAGACTCTGGACTAGAACTAGGACTAGGACTAGTGAGCAGTCAAGGACAGAGAAGATTCTACTCGCCGCTCCGTCGACAGCTGTACGTGCACAGCGCTAATAATAGGCACAGCGTAAACGTTTAGTATGCAATATTATACTAATGATGCACAGGATAGAGTGTGTTAGTGAAGGTGCGGCGCGCTCGAGAGTATTGACAATGGTGCGACATGCACGAGGCGCAGCCGAGTGCATGTTTGCAACCGTTGTCAATACTCGAGAGTGAGCCGCACCTTCACTAACGCCAAGAAATAATCCTGTGCATCATTAGTTTTATAAAATGGGTCGAAAACTAACAGCATTATTCACGTACCTTTGTGGGTCAATACCAGTCAGCTACATGTAGCACTCGCTCAAAAGTCAAGATGTCCGAAGATGTTCGTCCCAAACATTTACGCACGTCGCACTCGGAAATCCCGCACACTCACCTAGTACTGTACGTACGTATAAGAGTATACGTACGCCACGTACTGTTATGCACAAGAAAGGCCGCCGGCTGTTGTGGCAGCCCGCGGCCCGAACTAGAAGTTGTTTACAGGATTGACAGCGCGTATAGTAGCGCGTGACGCACTTGTAACAACTGATTGAGTGCGCACTGCTAGTGTAAAACATTGTGACGTACGTCAGGCCAGGGAGGTGGAAGAGAGACTCTTCTTAGTGCTTACCTGAAGAAAATAATGCACGCACACGTGACTCATTTCAGCGCTTCCAATTGGCTACATTCTTGAACCCATTTTATAAAAATACATACCCCGAATGGCCCTGCTGCCAGAACTTGAAGAAAGTCCAGACGAAAGTCCAGACTCCAAGGTCTAGCGTTGCCGCTAGAGGCCCTTGTGCTGCAGGCCCTGTTGTTTCTGTGCTGAATTTTGCAGGTAAGGTATCTGCTTTATGGATTTTTAATGCTTTTGTGGTCGAGATATATCTCATGGTGGTCGTATTAACACCAAGGACTAACTTAGATCTAGTTTTAGTAGGACCCATACCTCGGAAGAGTGGCCCGACCACGTAGATACAAAAAGTGCCACCGCTTCGCGATCCAAGCGCTGGTGTAGGCATAGTGCTAGAGTACCTCCGTATCCATGTAGATATCTCAAAATTCACCCAACCAAATTGCACCAAAATCACAAGAAGTATTTTATGACTCATGTCCACTTGCTCACGCTAATTGGAACCAAATCGCAAGTTGAGAAGCGTAAGTGAAGTTGTCGACTTTCCTGTCGTCGCTATAAACAATCTGCTCTCTGTACGACTAAACAAGAGTGATCGCTGCGTCGTAGCCCTACTTGCCTGCACACGCACAGACTGAAGTTAGCCATCTAATATCATATCAATGAAAAATAAAGTTCGTAAATCACACAAACCGCTAAAATCATGACATTTTTTAATTTAGTTCCCGCGTAAATTCCCCGTTCGCACAGCACTAGTCGGCTAACTTCAGTTCTAGATTGTGCATATCGCGTTTACCAAGATCTCTCGCGAAGAGTGAGGTTTTTTTTTTAGTGACAACTTGAAATTCGGCGTCAATATTGATATTTCTCGATTACCGATTTCGTTCAAATATAATACGGTATTTTGAAATATGCTTAGAAGTATATCCTGTAATTTTGGTGCGATTTGGTTCAGCGAAATTTGAGACAGCTTGGATAGCTTTGGATAGGACAGTACACAAGTGCCGCCTGCTAGCTAAATTGGCCTTAAGCGTCGTCTGCTACTCGGCACGATTTAACGCACGCGTATGCGAGGGCTTGTAGTCAGTGAAACATTTGGCACCTGTGACATCACGACATCCGGGCTCGTCAGCTCATTAGCATAATTCTCGCCCAAAAATTTCCATTTTCAACATGAAATTACGGACTAAATCGTTATGAAATTTTGATTCTGTTTGCACCGCTGGGTCTTTTAGAATTAAAAGAACAACATATAAAAAAAATAAAAAAACCGGTACAATGCCCTTTTAAGTAAACCGACAGTTGGTTGAAACTGTTTATTTATTTATCTGTGTATGAGGCCCCAATATCAAGCTCGGCTTACTGGGGATCCTCCTGTAGTGTACCTTGACTTTTTGTTTATCATCATTGTGTCTTCGTTCTTTGTCACAATGATTTGATTACCTGTCATGTGCAAAATCAGCCATGAATTATTATGAATCATGTCTTTATTTCTGAAAATGATCAGAGTTGATTATATTGTGCCGTACAGAAACAATAAATGAAATGAAAATAAACCATATCTCATCTATATATCCCAATTCATTATGATATTTTCCACTGTATAAGCTTCACTAACCTCAAAACTTTTAACCATCCCCAACTTCACCAAATACCAAAACTTATCCGTCATCTTTTGATAAAACATGAACATGCAATTATTTGACTCTTCAAGAGCCCGCATACACGAGTAGGGCCTATATTGAAATTCCAGCTCATTCATCGAGAAATATAATACTTCGATACATCCAACCATGTCTAAAATTTCAGGAATCTTCCTCACCGTGTATTGATACGTCATTGGATCCTTGATTGTACTCCGCTGAGAGAACATTGTCTAATATTATTGTCGAGTTTGTCACAAAGCCGTTACGTGTATCAAATTGTTACTTTCTGATATCTTTGTATTGGTATCTAACATTCCTTTAAGGCCCTGTCACACCTTTCCGGGCAAGCCTGGCGTGTGAGATGCGACGAATAATTTTGCGACCCGGAGGTCCCCGCGGATGGTCCACATATGACAGTACCTAACACTTATCTCTCCCGCATCTCGCCCGTTTACCAGCAGCCGAGTTTAGGCCCTGTTACACCTTACCGAGGAAGCTACGAAGGCTTGTTGCGTGAATTGCAGGGATTTTTTCCAGCATGCAGGAAAATTGGGCGAGTTTGCAAGCGTTTTATCTGCTGGACCCGTGCTGCTTACGTTCTACTTATACGAGCATTCCGTGTGACCTGCGTGTCAGGATCATGGCTTGAGCGTGAGGGGTGACAACTCCATGAAGGAATCCCTCTGAAGGACTTAAATACTAGTATGACAGAGGTCTCACAGAATTTCATTATCTTGGCTGCAGCGGACTCTCAACTAACCAGCAGAAAGGCAGTACCTGACCCTCATTATTCACGCAATTTGCTCGTATAGCTCGCTCCACGCCCGTAGAACTGACCAGCCTGTACAGGGGTGTTTTACGTATCGACACAATTTCTTGCCGGTAAAACACCTGTATTATGCTCGTAGAATGGTTGCCGATGACGCGCGTGCCAGGAACATAGACACAGTCCACGGGGAACGGTAATTTTAGCGGGTTAATTGCCTGTGGCTTGCTGCTGCTATGGGCCTCCTACTGGTGTTCTGCGTGGACCTTTGCTGGCAATCCCAGCGACTCACCCGGAACAAATTTTGAGCATGATTAAAACTTGGCTGTGGGTAAATCGGACTTGCGTGCGCAACACCTGGCAACTACGGGGGAGATACGTAGTAGGTACTGTCGGGTACATGCCATCTGTCGGTAAAATTATCCCCCGTAAGTCAACAGCAAGGCTAGCTCGAAAAGGTTTGACAGGCACTTGAGCATGGTCAAAACCTGTTCCGGTGAGTCACGGCGACTGCCCGCAGAGGTCCACACAGAACACCAGAAGGAGGCTCGTAGCGGCCGCACCTCCCAGGCAACTCCCAGGCAGGTACCACGCAGTTGTAACGCAGGTACTCCGCAGTGCCCATCTGTCGTCCGTAAAAAGAACGTAACTAGTAACACGCATCCAGCAGGTAAAACGCACGCGAAATTAGCCCAAATCCTTGTCTGCCCGCAAAAAAAAGAAAAAAGAAAAAAATCTAGCGTGATGGAAAATCCTTACACGCAACAAGCCCGGGTAGCTTACCCGGAAAGGTGTGACAGGGCCTTTAAACACGGCTCTGCAAGACACACACCCACAGGTAACTCAAAGAGACGATTTTCTAGAGAAATATTCACGACATTGAAGTTTGAATGAATATTTTTTTATAAACATAAAACAGCAACTAACCTGGTTATACGTATCCGACCAAGAGTCATACGCTTCTTGAATTTGCATGGTTATTCATGATGGGCATGACCATATCTCTGTCAGCCGAGGTACAAGTAGAAAAAAAATGCGTCCATTTGTTCGTTCATTGTTGTATGAATTTACGTTCGGCCCTGAGACGATAAAAATCAACAGAAATGCCCCGAGTTTGCAGACGGTGAGTTTTCCTAATCACGGACTCTCTCAAAGGACTGCATACGAGAGTTTTCCTTGTTTCTTCTCTCTTTGCTTTACATCTCCGTGTATCCCTCAAATATAATATAGTATATCCATCCGGGTGCCGCAGAAAGCTCAAGCTCTGTGTGTGTGTGTGTGTGTGTGTGTATGCGTGCGTATGCGCGCGCGCGTGTGTGTATGTGTGTGTGTGTGTGTGTGCGTGCGCGCTTGTGTGCTTGTGGACGTACCGTGCCCCAGGATTATTTGAATAATAATAACTCTATTATCTTCCATTTACATTGGTTTGCGGTTGTGCCTTCAATTGTTCGTTCTGCGCCATTTCACAGGTGGAATGTGAAATCGTCATCACAAAAGTATTGTGAAATAGCAGGAAAACTTTTTTTTTTTTTTTGGTTTTTGGTAGATACGAATTCAATATGTAACCCTTACCTCCTCTATAGGTTTTAAGCTATAGATTTGGTTTAGGTTTTGGTTGGTCTGTTATTGCCTTAATTATGGAAATGTGTAAAGTTATATGTTTACACTAGTTGACTGGTCATCATTATTAATTCTCTCACATAAACCACCACCACATCCATCACAATCACTCCAGCATGCGCTATATGAACTCCTTACACTAAATGAAGACAACAGACATTTGATTTACGTGGATGCCACATTATATTAGGGTCTTGCAAATCTGATAGGTTGAAACCATCATTTTGGTGTATCTTAATTATTTCCTTAATTACTCATGCAAATTAAAGATGCTTAATATGGAGGTGAATTATAAAACCCTAAACTTCATTTGTGCTATTCACGGTACCGTGCGCGGAGTCCATTGTCCGTTAAAAGTATAGTACAACTTTCATGACACCTTCTAGGGTCTATTAAGATTCTATCCAAAGTGCTTGGACGCAAATTGGTATGATATCACAAGACTTTTTAAGTTGGTATCTCGTTAGTCTGAAAACTATAGGTTGCAACTCTACTCTCCGCAACATCTCTACGACGCACGTCTCCTGGAGACGAGCCCAATCTCCAGGATTCGCAGGAGAATCGAACATTTCCGATTTTTGCTGAGACTATTTCAGTCTTCCAGCTTGTCTCCGAGACGTCTCTGCGAAGTCTCCATCACTGTGGCCATGTCATGGGGACTAAAATTTGTCTGCAACATCTTCGAGATGTCCCAGCATCTTGTGGAGACCGTAATAACATAATGGCGACGAAAGGGAGAAATCGCTGAGATAAGACGTCTCTGATAAGTCCCTGCGACTGCAAAAGCTGCGCCAACAGCCCCGTGACTTCCAAGCAAATAAGTTGTCCCTTTGTTTGAAGACGTCTTGGACGTCGCCCTGGAAATCGCGTTAGTAGTGACAGCGAAAATAATTTCTTCGAGACGCTGGCATTGCGACAATGTCTCCTCCTGTCAGATAGGCCCTCAATCCCCTCCCCCCCCCCCCCACTTTAAGTTTGCAGCAATATCAAACTACTGACCATGGCTCGTCTGACACCTGCTGTACATTGTGCATTTCACCTTCATTCATTCATTCATTCATTTATTTCATTATTTTTTTTCCATTTCCATGTTTTCCACCTCCCAATGCATGCCTTAAAACTGCTGCAGTGCAGAAGAATGAAATTTGCTACTGAAGCATTGCGGAGAGTGGCTGATAGTACTAGTAATTGCCAAGTACCTGTGCCATCTTTCCTCCAACTCCACTCCCTGAAGTCAGGGATCGCATCACATAGGGTGGTTTCTGATGATCTGCTCCCACGTTATGACGAGATGATGCCTACCCTCGTTGACGCAGGCTGCCCCATAAACCTTGTTGCTCATCAGTTCTTGCTGGACATGAGCACGATTATTTAAGTAGTTAATGTGACAGTGAGCTGACCCATACTACTTAGGCATTTTGCATGCCACATCAAAGCAAGTCTAAAGTAATGTCGCACCCTGTCAGTGCCTGATGTTGGGCTCTGGAATAGAGGTATGCTGTACAGGAAAGAGCTGAAAAGGCCTTTATCTTTTCAATACCGCGACCCACCCGTAACTCCCTCATATTATCAAAGGGATTAAAAAAAAAGCACACTACCGAAAATGTGATGTTATGCTCATCCGTGCGATTGTATACTGTTTTCAGAAAATGCTTTCAGAAAACATCATGTCATCCTTTGTAAGGATATCTTTGCTTAGATCGCATCTAAGTTGTTGGAAAGCTGAAGGGTTGTGAGATCACAATTCCTGTTGGATATTTCCGTCTCGAATCAGGTGCTCATTTATTCTTGGATATCTGTGCGCTGATAAATGAGGGCAGTTCTTTATTTTTCAATATTAATTTTCAGGAAGCCGCTACGCTCTTCCAATCATAATTTGAGATTTGAGTGGTGCCATCACCATCTCTTGTCAGAGGACTTCACAGTGTTTCTGCGCAAAAAATGTTAAGATTATTTTCTTTAGGATCAGTATCCCATACAACATCAGTAGGTGTTCAGTTTCCCTAGTCATTTGCGCTTTCAGTAAAGAAACGGTTTCGTTTGATAAAAAGAGAATAAAAAAAGATAAGAAAAACCATTCAGCTGAATTGTCTTCACCTACTCAGATACGATACTGTCATTAAAGGACTTTAATGATCGAATTTAGTTAACTGCCCCTAGAATACTGTCTGACCTGGATTGAGGAGCTCGATTCCCCGTAAGCAAGGGAGAGCAGGCATACACCAATTTCAGCAGGAGGAGAATCATATCGCTTGCCAGCTGGAAAGTTATATAATTGACCATGAAAGGTGACGAGGTGGCTCAGTCGGTAGCGTATGGCTTGCGGTCTAAAGACTTGTGTTCCGGCGCGGGTTCGAATCCCACTTATCTCAAGTCTAGCTGAGCAATGGTGTGTGTTGTCATACCGTCCCTTCTAGTAGAGGCACAACACTTTGCACCTCATCACTTGGATATAAGAATCACAAACCCAGACACATGAAAAGATCCCGAATTGGCATTCCTTTATCGGAAAACTCAAGGTGTATAAACCGGTAAAGTGGTCCACCCCAAGTACATACAACTGACCAGCTAGTTGCATACGGGCTATCCAGCTATCTCCTCAGAAGGAAACACGAAGACAAAATAAGATTAGGCGTGTTTATTACCCTCTTTGCCATTACACCCTGATTCGGCACCTTGGAATAGGATGGCGGCCGTATTTAAGCATGTATATATATATATATATATATGTGACAGTGCACCTCAAAACGAACATAAAGTCGCACACACTGATTTTGCGTGAGGACTGAAAATAAGTGAAACGGGTCAACCTAGCCGAACTTGACTTTTTCATATTTTCTGAAAGAGCGGGTCTTCTTTTATATTATGCTAAAATTTGGTATCATAAAATGGGCAGGAAAGTGTGTTTTTTTAGCAGCTTATCTCGAACATTTTTAGTAGAATAGTGTGATTAGGTGTGTCTTTAGAATCCTTTTTTTCATTTCTGAAAAACCTTGTCCACACTCTTCACTTTCAACTCTAATAACTTTTGAAAGGATAGTGCTACTGCTTCGAAAGTTGGCATTAATTATGGACAGAATGTGTTAATGAGGCATGCTCAATTTCAATTTAATCTGATAATCCCTTCATTGTTGTTACTCTGGTGGTTTACTTCCTGTTTTTGGTCCCATTCATCGCACAGCCAGTACGGTTTGGTAAGATTAAGCGCTTTAATAGACACTGTACTTCAGAGCCTCTTTTCTCAGTTCACACTTTTCCTGAGTTTGTGCTTTCTTTCTAATATTTAGATAGGTTAGAAGAGTCCATTTGATTTGAGTTATACATCATTTTAAAGCTTAAAGTCTGCTCTTTCAGAATATTGTCTTAACTACAAATTCATGTCTGGCGACTGTTTTTGCTTGTTTTGAGGTGCAGGGTCACATTTATATATATATATATATATATATATATATATATATATATTGAAACAAAGAAAGGAAAGACTGACCAGAAACAATTAATAGTGAAAACTTTGAGCAAAGAAAATGAGAAAAGAAAACGAAACAGATGGAAGCCCATCTTCTGTGCTCAAAATTTCAACATAATTATGTATATATATATATATATATATATATATATATATATCTTAAAAATTTTTTTTTTCATTTATTTGTCATAATCATTATTGATATGGAACCCCTCTTGGCCCTAATTGACCATTGAAGGAGTATGGAAGAGATGACAAATGGTACAAAATAGGGGTACCAGTGAATTGCAGTTGAATGCTCACAGACGCCATTTCGAAAAATGCACAAAATGCCTGATTTGACCCTTATTTGACCTTTAAAGTGACCTTGAGAGGTGATAGTGACCTTGAATTGCAGAAATGATATTTAGAATCAAATTCTCTAACCCCGTAAAATCTTCCACATGGGATTCATGACATTAATCAACCTTTTCAATTTGTTACTGCAGTTGACCTTTAACCCGGATGGCGGCCATATTGGATTCCACCAATATGGCGGCCCCACGGGTTTTTAGTCTTGGCGCCCATCAAAAATTGAAAGAGTATGGTACAAGGAACCTGTGAACCAAATTTGGTGCTTTTGGAAGAATCTGAACCAAACAACCAATTTTGAGCCCTTAGGCCCCCAACTATTAAGCATAAGAGGATCACCAACTTCTCAAAACATTTCTACTGGTTCTACAGTCTAATAGACCTGTCATTATCCAGTCATTGCTAGACGAGACAATTATTGGAAGGTATAAGTTCTAAGTAATTCCACAATCACTCTTCATCTCATAATTTCATGGCCCTCCTCATTCTCACTAACAAAGGTTCATTTTCATACCCATGCCTTAGAAATCCACAAAACTGAGCCAAATAATCGGCCTGAAAGTTGAAATACTGAGCAGTCATTTCTATCTGACACAGAGACCACATCACGGAAAGAAAAGAAACAAAGGGTTCATCAAAGATGCCATGGGAGCTGTCACCCGTCACTCACAACGAGGAAACAGATAGCCTCATTCCATTTTATGTATTAGATGCTACTTCAAGAGCAACGGGAAAATCAGAGATATTGATGATTATTACGTATACACTGACATTTCAATTCTCCTGATGGATCTTGTAAGTTTGCTTTACTTACTGCATTGCATGATGTCTGCTCCATCACTGGAAAATTGTTAAAAATTATAAAAGTACAATTGACATTATTGAGAGATTACTAGTATGTTCTGCAGTTTGTTGTGAAAAAAACAACTATAAAGGTCTGCTTTTTCATGCCTTTCATGGTGCTGGCTGAAGTTGAAAATTTGAGGATGTCTCAAAGAGCAGATGGACCAAGAAGTATCTGAACCTGGAATCATGCAGAATGTGAAATGACACAGTCCATGTCTTCCAGAAGTTTTGCGTGGATGACTTCAACCAGGACAATCTCCCGCTTTACCCTAGTAGAGTCTTGATACAACACATCGAGAGAGCAAACCTCGTCAACTCTCACAACCTAATTTGTGCCTCTACTACAGGGAAATATGATATATTACGTTGTAGCTATTTCCAGAGGGTATCCATAAACTGTTAAATTAAATACTTGGAGCTTCCTACACCAACGAAATGCAAAAGTCATTGTTTCTGGAAGAATTTTATAGAACCAATCCTCCCCGTGTACAGCCTTAAAGTGCTGCGACTTCAAAAACTCATGCAGGGAATAAGCCTAGAAGACATTATATCTATTAAAGTGACTATCCCACAATTTTTTAGAATAATAGGGCTAATATTGTAAACTCACAACCAAATCGTCTAAACGGGGCATTTAGTCACTCAGACACAGTTATTAAGGGGTTATTTTGAAAGTCATTTGTTTTGACGTCAGAATCACATGATTTCCCATTCACTATTTTTACCTAAACGCTACGCTTTCAAAGGAATGTTTCCCATGGCTCCCATTTTGCATTTCAACATGGCAGTGTACCTACGGGACAGGAAGTAGTCCCGCCTACACAATTCACTGAAGTGATTGACTTACACATGAGTGTTCCAGCGTGCTTGGGTTTGCAGTTTAATGATCTTACAGTACCAAATATGGTCGAAATCCATCTTGAATTTCAAGAGTGGCGGCCAATGCGAATAATCCATTATTACAGAATGTATAGGCCCTGTGTATGTGTTTTTAAAAGAATGTACACTGTAAGCCACCATAGACATTAATTGCTTGTAACCAGAGATATTAGATGAAAAGCAGCCATTTTGAATGTTAAGATGGTCGCCTCGAAAGTGATCTGCAATTTCAGGGAGGGGAAAAGTGCATCTGAATGTTCAACATTATAAGCCTGGTTTATGTCCGAAATGTGAATTTTGTTTATTGCTTACAACAGCCCCTAGAAACATGAGATATTGGTCAAAATATACGTTTTGGTATGGCGGCCATTTTGAATTTCAAGATGGCCACCTTCAATATCAAAATGAACCATCGTTTCAGAAAAAGATGTTTCAGAATGTCTGATAGCATACGCATGCTCTTTGTCCCGAATTACAACCTTACTCAATGTATACGATATGAGATACAGGACCAATTACATTTGTTATGGTGGCCATTTTGAATTTCAAGATGGCCGCCAATGAAATAATCCATCATTTAAAAAAAAAATGTATATGTTAGTATGCCTGACATCACAAGCATGCTTTTTACCCCGAATTTATACTTTCCATAATGCTTACAACCTTAGATATGGGTAAAATATATTGTTATGGCGGCCATTTTGAATTTCAAGATGGCTGCCTAAAAATTGTATAATACTATCTACAGTATCAGACAATGGTGTACCAGAATGTCTGACATCATAAACATGCTTTTTTCATCAAATTTGAGCCTTCTATGATGCTCACATTATGAGAATTGGGTCAAAATACAGTTTGCTATGGCGGCCATTTTGAAATTCAAAATGGCGGCTGAAGACGTGGTTGGAAAACATGGAACCAAAGTTTTTTGGATTCAGCACCCCCAAATTGACCAAGTTAGCCAAAAAAAATCAATTTTGGCACGAAAATCTCACGGGATCCAATATTTCGACATAGTAGACTGTACTATTATGAAAATGTGAAAATACATTGGTAATTTAATAGTGCTTCATAGTAAATATCGTTCACTGTAAAACTAAAACTAGATATAATAATATTAATATGAAGAGTCAAGAAGCTGATTAACTATATGGAATATACGCTAACGCAAAAAGTTTGAAAGTGTTTGGTATCGACAGCAGAAAGATGATTGATATCCTCCTAATTGATCTGATTGGCTCATTACGGAGGTACTGCAGTGCTTTAAAAATATAATGTGGGATAATATAGGGTCAAAATGGAAAAGTTGCAAAATTGCCAAAGTTTGGTGAATTATCCTGATGTATTCTTTGTTAATGAGCGAGTTCTACAGCGTCAGTTTTGTTGTAGTGCATTCTAACATCAACATTCAAACATGGAATCAAACAAAGCACACAAGCATCGACAAGTAAATAAACATGATGAACATAAAAAAAAAAAACAGGACTGCAGCCATTTCATCTCGCAGAACTTGTAATTCATCACTCATTAGCACAACAAGACCATCAAAAGAAAAAGAAGTGGCAGGGACTTGATTATTGACATGATTGTTCATCTTTTTTTTTTTTTTGGCCATTCATACAGGGATCTTCATCAATGTTGATTGAGATGACCATGTAGTCATTGCTGCATTGCCCCTCTCTTTAAGTGCTTTTATGGAGATGGGTAGCGTGGAAGCGAATTCTCACAGTCTAATAACCCATGTATATTGTAACTTCTCACAACACTTAATTGTTTAGACAGACATGCGTCTGCGCCTTTTATTTTATATGGTTTGCTTCTGAAAAAATAAGGGGACAATCTTATAGACATAAACTTTTGATCCCATTTCATAGAGAGTGCCTTTCCTATATATCATTTCGACTTTGATTGTTGCAATGGCATCACACGACAGA
The DNA here is from genome assembly GCF_040938485.1 of Diadema antillarum. Classification (NCBI taxonomy): domain Eukaryota; kingdom Metazoa; phylum Echinodermata; class Echinoidea; order Diadematoida; family Diadematidae; genus Diadema; species Diadema antillarum. The sequence goes on along the minus strand of NW_027271071.1, from coordinate 816,889 downwards.
GCTTTTGTATTTTCAGAATTCAAATAGAACAATCTGATGCACACTCGTGTGGAATAATGGTAAAATTGGCCCCAAAATGTGCGAGTCTAAATCTATGGAAAGGAAGTGAGCGGGGAAAGGGTAAATTAAAAGAAAATGAGGGAACGTTTGTCAATGAATGTACATGTAGTTGAACTGAAGTGACCGGAATATGATGATGCACACTTTTAGATGAAATATTCTGAAATTTGTCAATCCCCCAAGTGTATAGGCCTACCAAAATTATGTGTGGAAGGGGACCTAACGGGGGAGGGTGTGGGAGATTTTGGATTTTCAGAATTGAAATTCAACAATCTGATGCACAATCAATGAAATAATTGGAAAGTTTTCTATCAAAAAGCAAGATGATATTCCTCATTTCTGGAATTGCTGGGGACAAAGTGATATGTTTGCCTCCCTTGTTCTCCGGGATAGATGCAATTTATTGCATACGAGGGATTGCTTTAGACGTCAAATGAAGTTATCTTGTAAACACATTTTTGGATGGAATTTGGGAAGCTGTCAATCCCCCAAGACTTTTAGTGTAGGCCCTACTAAATTTATGAAGGGAAACCAAACAGGGAAAGGGTGAATTGAAAGATATCTCCTCCCACCTGAAGGAACTTTTTTTTTTTGTAATTTAAGTGAAGTCAGGGATATCTGGTCCACACTTTTTGGTTTTGTGAAATCTGTTTAAGTGTATTGGAGAAGGACCAAACGGGGGAGGGTGTGGGAAGGGGTATTCCCCTCCCACGTGAGAGAGATTTTGTATTTTCAGAATTGAAATACAGCAATTTGGTGCACACTTTGGACAAAATATTTGGACAGTTTTCTATCAAAAGAGCAAGAAAATCCTCTAATATCGGGATTTATTAGGGAATAATCGGGTCGGGAAATTCTCTATCATACTATTTTTGTCCCCCCCCCCATAATTTCATCTCTTATTAGAGGGGCAACTGCCTCCTCCCCTCCCCACCTCCTCCCCTCTCCCTCCCCCTCCCCCCTCCCCCCCCCCCCTCCCCCACCAAATCGACGCCCCTGTTGTCTTTGGTCTACAGTGCCTCCAGTCTCTTCAGCTCCTCTCATTGGCTATATAGCATGCCTAGACATTGCAGCGTTTCACTTTTTGAGACCGTGTGATGTGGGTACCCGTACCGTACGCGAACACAGTACAGTGTGCCTCGATGATGCCGAATGAATGCGAAGCAATCAAATAAATACTATTATTATCCATACAGAGGATTTTTAGAGCCCAGATACAAGTGTTATTTTGTCAACGCACCTCATAACCTCTGACCCACTTAGAAAGTTTGTTGAGCTCGACCAATATTTTTTGCCGAGGCGACCAATATTCAAAATATTGGACGGCAAGAGGGGGATTCCCCCAAAGTTTTTTATAAACTGCACCGTGATTGGTTGAGATATACGAGATGACCCGAAATATGAAAGTAAAAACGTCTGTGATTGGTCAATCACGATTTAACTAAAATAGCGTTTTTCCTAAAATTATGTGTTTATAGAAACAAATTTCATATATCAATCAGTTAAAATTGTACATCAAAATACACAGATCACTGTTTATCTGGGAATGAAGTGGATTAACTTGCCCTGAAGAGTGTGCCATACCCCATGTCAGGATCAAGTACAGTGGGAGACCATACAGCACTCAGAGACAGGGTAGGTAGAAATATTCTTTGCTAAAATCCTCCGTAGGATAATAATGATATTATTGGATGTCCTATTTGCGGTTAATTCAAGGAAATATTGGACTCGCTAAGCAAAATATTGGACTCGTCTTCGACTCGTCCAATATTTGTGCATAGCTCGTCCAATATTTCCTTGTATTAACCTCAAGGCCATCCAATATTAGTATCACAACACTGCAATCTGGGATGGGAGTGCGGCGGAGCTCACCTCCTGACGTACGTACCCTGGACTATGTACATCACGCGTGCTGTGTAAATATTGTATCCGACTTCAAAAGTTGGTAGCTGAGGAGGCAATCAAGAATCACCCTAGCTGCTGGATTGGCGGAAGAGACGCTTACTCTACTTCCCGTTTGATTGTGTACAACATTCAGCATTCGTGAGTACGATTTTTATCTCTTCCCAACCTTTCTTATAAACTAAGTACTGTACGACAGGACCTGGCTGGCGCTGGCTGGCTAGTGTAGTTGCTTGAGCTTCCCCGGGACACCGCACGAGCTAATTTCACCCACTACGGCACTGCAAGTCAACACACCGTATCAGCAGGGCGTTTGTGTCTAGATCCTGCGTGGTCGTCGGCCGTTGGGCTACATGTGCTGGTGTCTGGCCATGGTGTGCGCGTGTGTCTGGCTCATCATTTTTATGCACTAGTTCTAGTCTATGATTATATCACCAAACGGTAATTGTCAATCAAAACCAGTGTGCTGATTTGACATTATGACAATCATATTGTTAATGATATACAATTAGGCATTACAAATAATACACAGGTGAGAGTGCGTTGATAGTGGAGATGTAGCGCACTCGAGCCGAGGGTATTTTACTACACAATTGTGAAACATGCACGAGGCGAAGCCGAGTTGCATGTTGCACTACATACATTGTAAATACCCGAGAGTGAGCTGCATCTCCACTAACGTCACAAACTCAAACCTGTATTATTTGTGTAACATTGCAAAAGTGCAGCAGTAAAGTTGTCCCCAGTATATTTGACCCTGCAGATGCCCCCTCCTGAGATGCACCCCCCCCCTCATTAAGAGTGGAGCAGTCTGCAAGTAGCTTAATTTGCATATTTAATCCCAAGCCAGCTAAGAGCTGCTAGAGAGTTCTTTGTGGGTGCACAAAGACCCCAAATTTGCCATTGTTCTAGCTGCTCTACCAAGGTGAACATCTCCCACAGAGCATCTCCTCAAATCTGAAATTTGCCCAACAAATCTGCAGCCTGAAGGTATGTTTCTGTATCTTTTATTGATTTCCTGTTAGTTCCATTCACAGAGTATAAATACTGAAAGTTGTATACTTGTTTGACTTGATTTAGAGGTAATATTTCAAGTATTGATGATGAAAGTTTCCAACTCATGCAAGTTTGAGTGGTGTACTGTATAACTTGTGCATAGTTATATGTTATATGACTGAAGGTAACAAGTTTAATAACAAAATTGAACTTGTGTGTTAGTTATATATTAGTAATATGTTACATAGTAGTACATATTTGTAGCTAGAGTATGCGTATGTAGTTAAAGAAACTTTTGAAGAGTTTGGTGAGTTGTCTCATAGCTATACCATGCTATGTTGCAAGGAACTTCGAGATGCAAGAACAAAGGACTAGTTGTTTGTACTTGATGCTAAGCTGTGTGTGGCTGTGTGTATGAAAGAGAGTGTGTAGATATTCCACCTCATAGGGCAGTGTGTAGCCCTACTGGTTACTACATGGAAGCGAGCATATGCAAATTAGATGGAAGTTTGGATGTGAGTGGAGAGTGCAAGCTGGCAGAGAGAGAAAGAGTGAGGTGGAGAGGGAGAGACAGAATGAGACAGAGAGAGAGAGAGAGAGAGAGAGAGGGAGAGATTGGTTACCTCAGTGTGCATGTGTGTAGGAAGGCGTTGTATATACATTGTACATATATGTTTATGTGAAGGTAATAGGACATAGTGCAGAGTGCAATGGCACAGAGTGCAGTGACTTTGTGTGCCTACTCTCGCTGACCAGTCCCTCTTGTTACGATGGCAACGAGATAAGACTCAGTAGAGCCAAGGAAGGCGTGCACTATGTACACATGCACTGTATGGCTGAATACTTTGTTACCTTACTTCTCCTTGTTTAAGTAGAGTTGTGGAAAGGTGATGTAAATAATTTCTCGGATATTAGTTTGCCAATTATCTCATTTAGTATTTTAGATGCCACATATGTACCTTAGTTGCATATTTATCATTCATTTAGTAGGAATACAGAATAAGATTAGCCATTTATGTATTCATGAAGCAAATTCAAGATGCATGGCTTTTGGTCAAAGAAATAGTATGAACTTGGATTTATGGCTTTTGTAGCATTTCTTAACTTACTGCTATTGTGTATTCTTCAGACAAACTGAATTGTTTAACAACTTATTTGGTTTACAACATATGAAACTATAATCTCCAAAACAGTGGTATATTGTGAGCTAATTTCAGTTACAGTTTTGATGTTCTTTTACCACTTTCAGTTAGCCCATATGTTTATTGTTTCATGATGTGTTATTAATTTACTAGGTTCTGCAAACATGGAGCCAGCAGAATTTCTGTAATTCTGTAACTGGACATTCACTTGCCAGTTACTGTACATTCCTTATGAGCACAGGCTAGGTGGCCAGGGTGAGTCTCATAAAGATGTTTTGTTGATTTATTAGATCATTTGTGTCAACATGTATTTTCCAGACAGTGAGTAGAGTTTCTGTAATTCTATACTTGTCTATGTTTCAGTTGGATTATCTTTAATCCAGAGCTATGGTTATTTCTATGGTTTTAATGGTTTCTCATGCTTTACTTGCATTTAGCTATGATGAATGGGAAATAGTGTTAGTATGGAGAGACTAGTTGATGTGTCAGACTACAAAGATACAATCATTATGGAATATTTAATATAATGTATTGGTAAACATTGTTAATGCCTAGTTTACAGTTTACTGATATGGATAGTCTTCTTGACGTCACATTCTTTTTGCTTTGTATTCTTGTTATCTTCACTTCTGTTGAGTGAGTGATGGGTTTGATAGTCTTTTACATACACTTTTTCATATGGACTTATGCAGTGATGCATTGTGATGTGATAGCTGGCTTAGCTGAGAATTTCTCATTGAATCATTCTTTTCTTTTACATGGTTACATACTATGATGTATTGTTGAGTAAACATCATACGTTCAGTTTGTTATTCACAGTACATGTTACCTCTTTGGTGCAGTAACACATGTATCTATCTTTCTCTATGTTGAACGTGTTTATGAACGTGTTTCAATGACTTGTAAATATTCATTTGTTTGTTTTGCTGTTTGTTTACTCCAAACACAGGTTTTTCCTTTATTTACTTTTGAGCGGAATAAAAAGAGATGAAACGTAACTTCGGCCTATGAGTGCGTTTATCCTGCGTCACATTTGATTTATAAAATGAGTCGAAAACTAACAGCATTTTCCATGTACTTTTGTGGGTCAATACCAGTCAGCTACCTGTAGCACTCGCTCAAAAGTTAAGATGTCCGAAGATGTTCGTCCCAAACATTAACGCACGTCATACTCGGAAATCCCGCCCATATAAGTACTGTACGTATAGAATATACGTACGCCACATGTTATGCACACAAGAAAGGCCGCTGGCAGCCCGAACTAGAAGTTGTTTACAGGATTGACAGCGCGTATAGTAGCACGCGACGCACATGTAACAACTGATTGAGTGTGCACTGCTAGTGTAAACATTGTGACGTCAGTGACTTTACCTTTTTTGCACGGCCGTGCATGTTAGTAAGAAAATCATGAGCGCACACGTGACTCATTTCAGCGCTTCCAATTGGCTACATTCTTGAACCCATTTTATAATATACAAATGATGCACAGGATAGAGTGCGTTTGATAGTGTAGGCGTATAGTGCACTCGAGGGTATTTACAATTGTGAAACATGTGTGCATCATTTGTTTTATAAAATTGGTCGAAAATTTGAAAACTAACAGCATTTTTCAGCGTTTTTCACGTACCTTTGTGGGTCAAGACGTCCGAAGATGTTCGTCCCAAACATTTACGCACGTCGCACTCGGAAATCCCGCACATACAGTATAAGTATGATGGGGGGTTGGGTTTCCGGACACTTAAGTTTCCGCATGAAAACTTACTTATTTTACATAGAATATGCACCCTTTACCTTAAAGAGTTGATATAGACTCCTCATATAGGCCTACTAGACAACATACTCTGAAAACGGTGTGAGAATTAACCTGCTAAATTGTTGGATTTGCCCTTCAAGTGACTCCATGTATGCGTCCGGTCCCACAACGCTTGGTCTACTGTACACTGTACGTATGATACGTACGCCACACATGTTATGCACAAGGGAAGAAAGGCCGGACTAGAAGTTGTTTACAGGATTGACAGCGCGTATGCATGCAATTCAAAGGAGCCACCGCGCGCACAGACGATCGGCAATAGGATTTAACACGCAGTGCAATGGGACTGAGTAACGAAAGCACAGGTGACTCATTTCAGCGCTTCCTATTGGCTACATTCTTGAACCCATTTTATAAACTGTAATGTACTTGTGATATTGCTACCCCGTCGTCGACTTCCGCGTTCCGTTGCATCAAACATCGCCTTGATTTTTTTAAATCTTTTTTTAATAATTACGGGAGGAAAGGGGGATTCCCAACTCCTTGAGAACTCCTACACAAACACACGTGAATACTTGATACATTTCTTCATAATTATTTAGGTAAATCATCCCAAGAATTTATAAAAGAAAATGATTTCATTCTTGCAAACACGAACCTCTATTTTGGGGTCTGTTACTGAGTGTAACAATGAAAAGGTTGCAGTATACACATTACTACATGTGGTACTACAATGAGCTACATCAGTACATGTGTATGTATATGTACATGTATAAAGCATTGAGTCTCCCGTATCCGGCCAAATCCCTTATCCGGATGAGCCCCGGTCCCGACTTGTCCGGATACGAGAGGTTCAACTGTACTTGTAAGTTGTAAATGTGGGGATGGATGGTTGTGTAAGTAAATGTAATGCACTTGTCAATTGTAGTCCGGCCCTTGGGTACCCGGGGATGGCCGGGACTTGCATCCCACTTGCAATTTCAGGATGTTACACCACCCGGCCAAGTCCCGGCCAAGTCTCCAACAGGTCGGGCAAATTTTGCACGGAAATCCCCCTCTAAGTCCCCGACATGCCAGGCAAAATTGAAGTAGAAATCCCCGGCCAATTCCCCGGCAGGCCGGGCAGTATTTGCATAGAATTTATCCCCAGCCAATTCCCCGACAGGCCGCGCAGTATTTGCATCCCGACAGGCCGGGCAGTATTTGCGTAGAAATCCCCGGCCAAGTCCCCGACAAGGCGTGCAGTATTTGCGTAGAAATTCCCGGCCAAGCCCCGGCCCTCACAGGGCCTGGTCACACTGCCCAAAAGTCGCGTAAATGCACGAATCACGCAAGAAATTTGGTTGTGCGTGCTTGTCCATCGAGAATTTTTGCTGAGTTATGCGTTGAAAAATCACCGATGAATTGCGCAAGAACTAAGGAAAGATCACGCGATAATCATCCACGCATGCATGAACGCGATAACAGCAACATTTTTGCAAACAATCACTGATATTCCATGCATATTTCGCGCATTGTTCGCGTAAGAACTACGCAAACTATGCAAAAATTACTAGTACCGGTACATAAAACAGCGCAATACTGCGTAACTTTTACGTGAAGCCGAGTTTTGAGTTGCTCAAAACCGGATCTGGAGGCCCGTTCGCACTTCCCCAAAGTCGCGTAATTACGCATGAATCGCGTAAGAAATTCGAGCCTTACGCGATACATGCGCGATTTGCGAATTTCATGCATTTGGTCTGATGTGAAACCTTCGCAGTTCTGGCGCACATCGGCGGACAACTAACAGTTATATGAATTAGGTTCTACATCAGATCACAAACTCATGAATAAGGTTCTACATCAGATCACAAACTCATGAAATGCGCAGATCGCGCATGTATCGCATAAAGCTCGATTTTCTTGCGTCATACGTGATTCATGCGTTTACGCCACTTTGGGGCAGTGTGACCGAGCCCTCAATAGCGGGGCATTGCTAGTCAAGCGAAATATTTCATGGTCACATTACCGTACTAGAAATGGTACGCCAGGTCACGGTCAACTCTCAAGCAAAATCCGGCTCAATCCCAGCCAAAATTCCCGCCCAAAATCCCTGCCATTTGGTTAGAGCGAATTTTCCTCGACAAGCCCCGGTTTATTCCCCACCCACCGGGGCAAAATAAGTGAATCCCCCCCGACAAAGCCCGGTCAATTCCCGACCCACCGGGGCAAAATACATATGTAATTGAATTTCCCCCGACAACATCCCGGTATATGCCCGACCCGCCGGGGCAAAATAAGTGAATTTCTCCCGACAACACCCCGGCATACTCCGGACCCACCCGGGATAAATAAGTGAATTTCCCCAGACAAAGCCCGGTCTATTCCCGACCCACTAGGGCGAAAAAATGCTGAAATCCCTAGCCAACTTTGCTGCAAGTCCCGGCCATCCCCGGGTACCCAGGGGTTGGGACTACAATTGACAAGTGCATAACACTCGTGATTAACACTACAATGTGTACAGTTGTACAATTGATGTTAACCCATTGACATGATTGAGAACAATTCCTGAGTATACTTGGGCAGGTGTCTATGGGAAATGTGTGTTGTAGCAAAATGAAACCATGGTTGGCTTCCCTGTAATTGTTATTTCATGTATGGCTGGCCCAGAAAAAACAGAAAAACAAAAAAACAAAAACAAAAAAACAAAAAACAAAGGCGGTACCTGTACCGGTAGTGTATACTTCCTGGTCAAATGATTTTGAAACATGCACAAACTCACCCTTGTTATTCAGAATCAGTAACCTAAAATAATTGCATCTGAGTCCCCATGAAGTTAAATAGAAGTTACGTTTTAACACTTTTCTAAGTGTTGGGAAACCTTGATTGCTTGAAATGGTGCTCTTGGTATTGGACTGTACACAAGCAATCGGTACAGTATGAATACAATTGTATGTCAGTGCATGCAGTATAAAGGGTTGATCGTTTGATCTGAATGTAGTACTATACAATTGTTGCTTTCCTTCCTAATCCTCTTCATCTATTCATCCAGTTTTGATTCATTTATTTTCAATCTTTAATTCTTCTTTGCTTTCCACTTTTCTTTTCAAACATTTTCATCCCTCCCTTATTTTGATTTATAATAGGTGATAAGCACAATCAGGGTATGCAATCATGACTTTCTCACTTTTAAAAAATTGTAAATTCTAAAAGAATGCACCAACTGACTTAAAAATTCACATGCAGCATGCTAAGACATCAGTAATCACATGTGGTAAGACAATAGCTAATTTCTACTCATTTACTGTTAATTATTAAAGATTAATTACCAAAAAGTCCCCCAAAATCCACGTAATGCGTCAAAAAAAAAGCGTTTTGCAACTTACGTAAAATCAAGATTTGAGGTCCATATTTTAAGTCTACCCCTATGTGTTTGGTATCTAATTAATGGATTTTTTCCTGGCATTGCTTGCATGCAATAAAAAACAGTGGTTCTTTCAGCTGGAGAAAGTTATGAGGTCTGAAGTCCCGTCCTGGTAGGAGTGTAATGCTGGCTTATTTTTGTGACATTGTGACCTTTTAACCCATGCTGTACAGCTATGCATGGAGGAACAGCTTATTTTTCTGCTTTTCCTGAAAGTACTGAAGACACACTACAATATGGTGTGCTGTTTGCCAATGAATGTTCAGCCAGTTTTGAGTTTTGAGCAATTTTCAAATGCTGAGGAAAAAATAAGTGCAGCCGTTTTTCAGTATTTTCAGTGAGGTATTATCCTAATTTGACTACTTAAAAGAATCTTTTCCCCTTATTGAATATCCTTGTTTTTTTAACCATGAATTGTACATATGTAGAAATCTATTGTATGAAAATTTTAGCAAATTTGAGCAATAGGAACTTATTTTTTTTTATATTTTTACAAATTGCTGAGGATAAAAAAGACCGATCCACGAGCATGTTATACTGCATGAAGGTCATATGATAAGTGTTCAGTGTTCATATTTCAATGCATGTTCAATTTCTAAAGATATCATAAGCAAAAACATAGTATTTTGGCTTAATATGTCATTGTTTGAGAGTCACAGCTTGGATATCAACTCAAGTCATCATAAATCTCACATTCATTCTTCTATACTGTGTTTACAAATATGAGAATTGATCCAAACACTTTGCGCACATTCAAGGTCAAACTTTACAGATAATTTTTTGCTGAAAAATATATCTTCCAAAGTACCAGCCCTAATTTCATAAAAATTCGTAATAATGGCCACTATATGTCTGTTACCTATTCCTGAAAGTTTCGCCTCTTCACTCTTTGGCAAAAGTGAAATATGATAAAATATGTAAAAGTGGTTTTATTTGAATTCAAAATAATGCCTACAAAATTGATCATCCATTTCGAGAAGTGAAAATATGAAATTTATTCATATTTTGTGATATGTCATGGCTATGAGCTGGTGGTGAATGAAAGGGATATTTATCAGGAATATCTAACAGCAATATCAGATGAAAAAAACATTCTCCTTTTTTTAAATGAATTTTTCCAATATATTAGTCATTTCAATGTAATTCGACACCCCTAACTAAAATGCTAATCTATGCGCAGTTTAATGCAAAATTTTGACTCTTTCTTTACATGAAATGAAAATTTGAGCACTCAGCTGCAACAGCAAAAAAAGCATTTTCATCAAGTTTTTTCATATTTCCCCTGTTACACAACCGCATACCCTGATTGTGCTATTGACCAATACTCTCTCTACATTCTTTCCTTCCATTATATTTGTTTTTATTTTAAGTGTACTTTCTATTTCGTATACTTTTTGTTTCATTTTTCCAGGTTTACCTCCTTATTATCTTTCCATTCATTACCTTTCCCCCTTTTCATATCCTTTCTCTTTATATTCTTTTAACCCTCGTCTTGTAACCACATTTTTCACAATCTTTCATTCACACACACACGCACACACACTCACACCAACATACACACATAACACAAACAACAATCCCAAACCTCAATCAATTGCTACCATGATACTCTGTACAAACCGAGAAAAAGGCAGTAAAAACAGACATCTTTTTAAAGATACCATAGTAAACTTTGCTGTAATTGCTACAATGTATGAGATTGCTACATTCAGATCAATGGCAGCTGCGCTCACTGCTGTGCCATGAGCGTCTTTTGCACGTGTCGTGCTGTGCTGTCTGCTCCTTGTGCAACGCAGTTATCGCAGGGCAAACTAGCTGCAATCGCCATATTCCAACAAGTGTAAAGTGTCACAATGGCAAAAATTCCATTTCTATTGGACTTCGGTCACAGTTAGATGCAAATATTTGTGGCTGTTGGATATTTGAAATGAGTTTGTGCATGTTTGCAGGTTAATTGATAAAGAAGTGCAAAAGTACACTGGTGCCAAAAACAAAACAAAAGAAAAGAAAAGAAAAGAAAAAACAAAACAAGTGACAGTCCAGAACAGCACACCAAAACTTACAAGTGGAAATATACAGATCTTGTTTGGAGAACTGTTGATATTTGCTCTAATGAAGTACATAAACTTCCCCAAATAATGCTGTCATATACACTATATTAACAATTTCAGTTGGATAAAGGAAGGCAAACTGCAAAGTATTAGCCAGAAGGTTTGCCAAAAGGGATACAATCTCAGCGCATACCAGATAGAGTTTGCTATAATTTTCTACAACTGATTATCAATAATCAATAACAAATTGAGCCAACGCAGTATCCATCCATCTTGCACTCTGAGAGAGTGAATTGCATGCAGCTTGATGTAAAATAGGATTGCTCGGGCATGATCGATCATCACGTAACATTCTGTCTACCTACAGTGTTCTAGATGGGGAGGACAAATCACATCAGCCAGACAAGTTTCTTCTTAGATGCTGTTGATAAGTGTTTTATATTGCAAGCTAATCCAAATGGCAGAAGAGTATTTTTAGCCCTTTTGTAAATCGCATTTTGGCTTAAAGATTATTAGATGTAATGTACTTGGTAAGTTGCACATATCAATAAAGAGAAAGAAAGAGGCAGTGCCACTTTGTTTTGTGTAAATTACTTTGATAAAAGCTACAGTTGAAATATTGATTTAAGGTAAAAAGCATGGTAAGTAGCCATAGTTTTGTGATTGAATAATTGGGAAAGAGCTCTTCATGTCCCCATTTCCCAAAACTAATTTAGCCACAACACTCTACACTGTTCTGCCCTTGATAGCTAATAGGGACTGATGCACTGTAGTCTCAAATCTAAAAAAACAAACAAACAAACAAACAAAAACAAAGAAAAAGCCCTTGTGTTATTGCAGTCAGCTTCAGCTCTGTAAAGTCGATGTACATGGTAGTCAATGTCAATAACAAGTTGAGGGCTATTGAAGAAAGCTTCAAAAAGTTTTTATGAGCTATCTGTTCTTCCCGGTTTAGAAATTATTCATCTGCTTTTCCTATTCTGAGAATGATGTAGTCCTTTGAACATTTGCTAAATCATGGAAATATTGTTTGTTATTTACAGCACTGGCAACTGCAACATCACAAAAACTGCTGGGAAGGAGTCTAAAAGTTTGAGGTGGAGAATTTCCAGCATCAACCATGGGAATTCGGGGCCTCACTTCGCTGGTGAACAGACATGAGCGGAAGCTCTTACAGAGCCTGTGCCTGCACAACACAGCACTGGTAGTCGACGGCTTCGGTCTGCTCTATTACATACTGGAAGAGACAGAAGGAGCAGATCCCATGTCTCATGGTGGAGAGTATGAGCTGCTAAGGTCCAAGATGACCTTCTTCTTCCACAACATGCGCAAATGCCACTGCCGCCCGTATGTGGTCTTCGATGGAAGCTTTGACCTGGACGACAAGAAGCATAAGACACAACTTGAAAGGTTCCAGGAGGGTATCATAGCAGTCAGGGATGTTCATAGAGGAGATGAATGTTTGGTATTGCCACCACTGGCTTTACACCTCATGCAGCAGGTAATGACTGAGTTTGGAGTGTGCTTCGCATTCAGTCAGTTTGAAGCTGACAGAGAGATTGCCAGCCTTGCCAATCACTGGCAGTGCCCTGTGCTAGGGAAAGACAGTGACTTTTATGTAATGGGCCTGGCAGGAGGCTACATCCCGCTGACACATCTGAGGTGGAAGAATGTCGAGCAGTCAGGACAAGGCAGATTCTACATTCCAGGGCAGATCTATCACCTCCAGTCTTTCTGTACATTCTTTGGTGTGCAGAAGGATCTCATGCCACTTTTTGCCACACTAGCCGGTAATGACTACGTTGATCCTTCCACACTAAACATTTTCCTGAGTCATGTATATGGAGTGTATGAAAGCAACTGCAGCAAGCGCCAATCACAGCTTCAGCATCTCCTTGGCTGGATAGGAGGTAAAGAGTCATGTAGGGAAGCTCTGGATGAAGTTTGGAGGCACATTCCAGACAAGACGAAGATTGAGAGTCTTGTTACTGCATCCATGGATATGTATCAGACGAGAGAAACAAAGCTCTTGAAGTCTTACTTTGAAGGTGACCACCAGCGGTCAAGTGAACTGTCCAAGTCCCCGCTGTGCACTCTTATTAATGCTCCTGTATGGGTTGCTGAGGCCCATCAGAGTGGACAGGTGTCAAATTTGTGTGTGAACATCTTGAGCAAGCAGTACTTCTTCTCGCGTGTCCAGGTGGAGAATCACAAGTTGCCAAGTGCTTGGTTGCCAGCAAAGTTTCTGTGTGCAGTGCTCAGTGGCATGATCCTGGCAGACATGCTTCAGAGAAAGAAGCCAGGGCAGACCACAAGGTGCCTGGTTTACATTAGAAATGGCATTGGATTTCAGCGTCTGAAGGTCTCTCCTGTGGTCGACCTGGATGGATATGGGAGGGTGCCTTCCCTGTCTCAGATACCTGTGCTGCCACAGGAAGCAAAGCGTCACCTCCTGATCAGAGTACTCTCCCCAGGCCTTTGCAGGAGTGAGGACTTGGACTCCTTCCATTCTGACTTTCAGTTAGCTCTTCTTGCAACATTGTACTGGATCAATTCTGAGGAAAGCAAGCTATTAAAAACTGAACTTCACATTTCTGTCCTGCTCGTTGGGTGGATCCAGCTCTTTGCACAGAGGCAGAGCAGGAGGCATAGAAGAAGAGGTTGGCGTGCATCAACACTTTCATGGCGTGCATCAACACCTACAGCCAACAGTGAGACAGAGTCCGAGCGGTTCAAGATCGAAGCGGAAATGGTGCTGGCAAACATCAATCTCAATCCTAGGAGAGTCCGTGTGAGTATGCCTGACCCTGTAATTTCTCATGGATTTGCCCAGTGGCACCTCTGTGTCTTGCATGCCTTCCAACTCAACGAATTACTTCAGATGCCACTGCCGCCATGCGCTGATATCTCAGTGCTCTTCAGTGGCCTGAACATGCACAATTTGTACTCTGTCCTGAAAGGTGTGCAAGGCAAGACGAGTCTCCATCACTGGATACCCAGCAACTTCTTCCGGAACACCCCTCGAGCACTCCAGGTCTACGAATCCATGCGACAGTTTCTGTCAGCACACACCAGAAAGGAAGCCCGGGTCAGCATCATCACAAACAGGAAGACTGGAAGGTCCCACAAGCGTAATCGGCAGAGGTCTGCCGGTAAATCATCAGGAGCTTGTGGAGTCGATGTTGGGAGAGGATAAGATTGGGATGCTGAGGTTGAACCAAGATCAGGTTTGGGTTCTGATCATAATGATGATGATGATGATGATGATGGATGTCAAGCAACAGGTGTGCAGCACTTTGAAATTAGAGGGCAAAATTGTGTGTGAAAGATAAGTAAACCATCTGTCTTAATTTGAGGTTGTGTGCCTCAGAAATGTTGGTAAAAGACATGTTTCAAAACAGTCTCAGACTGTGCGATTTCAATGGGAATATCTAGGTTCCAGGGATGCAATAACTCAAGAAGGTATATTTGAAATAACTTTTGCAATCGAGGTAACAAGAAACATTTTTTTGTTATGTGTTTGTTTTATTTTTGGATGATTTAAGTTCTGGTGCAATAATGGGAGAGAATGTTAAAACTTTTTGGATATATGTTTTTGATACTTATTAGATTTTGTCTGAGTTTATAGAATTTATATGAGGAAAAGAACGATATCAATTATACATACAGGAGCAGAAAAAGAACATGATCTCTTTGTAGGTCAACATTATTAAAGTCATGTACCATGTTGTCCCACTTGAAAATCTGGAAATGTTTCTCACACTTGTAGGTGTCCTACATGATCAGCAGCTGTGGGGATTGTTTTGTCAATGCCTGTTAAAGTCCCTTTCAGAATAATTACTCCTTTTTTTCTTGAAAGAACTGTTCATTTTACAAGCTGTATGCCTTGTGTTCCGAGATCGTTTCTTGTTTTCTATTCATATTTTGTTTTCTTTCATACATGCTTTCTGACCATTTTGTTATTAGATGTACATTAATATATTAGAAATGATATTCATGGCCACTCAAGTGATGCTGTATATCATTTTTGAATGCAAGGAAAACAGGCCTTTTGATCATTGTCATACATTATAATTCAAATAAAGGGGAAAAAATCAGAGACTTGATGGTAAAGCATTTGTACATGTGTGGAGATGTCATCAAGCGAGTTTGTTAGAAACTAGTGATAAACATGGACTACTCTGAATTCATGTTGTAGAGTCCCCTTCTCAGCACTGTTGAGCTTCAAGGAGAGGGTCAAGCTCTCAGCTAAACATTCCCACTTCTTTTGTCATTTTTATACTCCTAAAAATGCATTGTTTCTTTTTTTTTTCCTACTTGTGTATGGTTTGCCTGTATGAAGGAATAGGGTCTATGTTTGTGCTTTCATTGTAAAGATGGTACTTAATGCTTTTAAATGAGTGTACTATGTAATTGCTTCTCCATACCATACAACATTGCATGATACATTGTATATGGAGTAGTCACATTCAGTGCAAGATTAAAAAAAAGTGTAGACTCTTTCCTGCTCAGTATCATCAGGCAGCTCTAGCCTGCTGAACATTTCCATCATACAAGTACCTATCCTAGGCATGGATTGGATACAGTATTCTGTCTCTGAGCTACAGAATGCTATAGCTTCAGGATTGTTGGATATGCCAGGCACATTCTCAATGTGTGCATTAGGTATGCTTTTCCTCTTTTCTTATAAGGTGAACATTCCAGTGTCCCCTTTGATAGATCTTTCTGCAACCTGTGCAGGGAGATATTGATAAGGGACTGTGGGCACCAAGCATGTCATATCAAGCTCAGTGAAGAACATACGTTTTGTATGACGTCATGAAGTTTGCAACCAAATCAAGAAAGGGCTTTTTATTTATTTTTTTATTATTATTGGCGTTATTTTTTCATTATGATTAGTAGTAGTGTTATTGTTGTGGTTATAATTGTTATGATTATTATTATCATTGTTGTTATAATTATTATTATTGTTATTGTTATTATTATTATTATTATTATTATTATTTTGCATTGTGAGTTCTGGTGTTTTTCTGATGTCTTTCTGGTGTCTTGGAGGTACAGTACTCTTGTGATTTCAAATGTCTGCATGCTGGATATTTCAACGCAATGTACATAATTGTGTAGATGGCTCTAAATATTGGCATGAGATGACATGGCAATGTTGCCTTATACTATTCAAGACACCATTCACAAGTCTCTTGCCATGTATGGAGTTGTTTAAAGGACTTGCGTGAGATAGTTGAGATTGGCAGCACACCAGCTAAAGGAACCATTTCTGTGGGTCTCCCTGTATACTAGTATGTTGAAGATGTTCCTCACCACATTCTCTGTCTGCTCGCGCTACACAAAAAGCAACCTCTTTTGATCATTCACATCCTGCGAAATATTGTCACAAAGTGCTCGGATGATTAACTTGCACATGTGTACTGGATGTTATGACAGATGAATGAATACATGTATATAGAAATACGTACAATATCAACACAGTATGACTGCAGTTCATGGACTGTATGTGAACTTAGATATATCATGTATGAGAGAAAAATGAGAGTTCTTTGAACTTGTAAAGCATATTTCATCACAGGATGTTATTTGATGTTTTTCATGGATGTGTAAAAAGACAGCATTCATAAAGGTGTCTTTAAACATATACAGTATGATGGAAATCAATTTTAACTTTGCCTGGCGCAATTGCCATTTCTTATTAGAATGCTCCAAGTTTATGTTTTAATACCAAAAAGAGTTCAGCATTCTGCCTACCTTTTCACAAAGATGATTTCTAGTATGTACATCATCTATACAGCAAACTTGTGATTTGTGGTTATTTTGTTAGCCTATCAGTGTATATCCATAGACAAAGTGAAATGTGCAGAGTAAACTGATAACCACTGCCGGCCGGCATGCTTTGTTTGCACAGCTTTCTTGCAGATAAGGGGAGAAATCTTTTACATGACCACCAGCTTGACCGGTATGCCAGGGTCTATCTTGTCCACTTACCCTGACCACCAGCATGACCAGTATGCCAGGGTCTATTTTGTCCACTTACCCTGACCACTTACTGCATGTATTGGCTTGAGAGTATCTGTCCTGGTACACTCTGAGTAACAAAATACAACTCTGAGATCTTCTTATAACATCTGTTTCCTCTTAACACCACTGCTTTGACTATAATTTCAGGTATCATATAGCTTCCTCATTATCAAATGATGTATCACCTTCGATCAGTGAACAAACTTTCCCTTCTGCCGGGAATTGTTTTTTGTTTTGTTTTGTTTTGACCTCTCTTGAGGCTGAGCCGAAGGCTCAAGTGAGCTATTGCAACCTTATATTGGATCAGGGAGGTGGAAGGTCTTCTTCCTCCTCCCTGATTGGATGAAGCTTTCTCCAAACATCTGCTAAATTGAATTCTTCAATCTGTATGTATTGATCATACTTGAATTCTTTCTGCATTTTTGTTTGAATGGTGCCAGCAGTACCCAAGTAATCTTAAGGTCCTATGGTGATATTTAAGTCTCCAGTTATAATTAAGTTTGAGGTTCCAACATCTTCAATTTGGGCAAAGAAGTCAGAAAAAAAAAATCAGGTGAATCCTTATCAAGACTATAGATTGTAAATAAATCAATTCAGTAACAGCTTATCTCTTGTCATCGTCTTCAATCTGCATAAATCTTTAGTTGTCATGCCAGGTTTAAAGGGATCGTATAGTTTTGGTTGAGACGTAATATCAGGTTTCTAACATTTTTTTGGTGAGATAACGAGAAATCTCATATGAAATATGAAAGAGCGTGTAATTCCATGAAGAATTCAACGTTTTTTTGACGAAAATTGGTTTTGAAATGGCTGAGATATCCAAAACAGAGCAATTCTTATCGCTTTGTTTTATTTCACTTTGTTTTTGGATGTTTCAGTCATTCTAAACCTGATTTTCATCAAATAAACTTTGAATTCCTCTTAGAATGGTATGCTCTGTACTATTTCATAAGTGTTTTCTTGATATCTCGCAAAAATTTAAAAGCCCAATTCTCATCTCCACCAATACTGTACCATTCCTTTAATGAAAATGCGCACACCTCTGCTGTAACTTTTGAAGTTGCTAAACCATGCCTGACCTCCCCATAAAGAAGGGCCAGCACCTTCTCTTCATGGGGGACAAGACACCATTGCCTGCTTTACTTGTCCAGCCTATCCGTGTCTGTTCCCTGTGAATATATCACAGAGGTAGAGTTAGAAAATTCACAACTTTCCACAAGATAGTACAGTGGAAACTCGATATAACGAGATGGTCGGGACCGAGTCATTTTCCTCGTTATAGCCGATATCTCGTTATATCAGTAGGCATAAAAGAAGGCATAACATAAAGACATTAATTTGCACATGTGGGACTACCCATCATATTTCAATCAATACTGTTAACTTGATATTGTGTGTGAGGGAATTACTCACCTTTATGGGTAAGAAGATGTTTTTCGCCAAGGAAATCCAATATCAAGTCATGAATGTGTTTCTTATTAATTGTAGATGTTTGAATTTGTAAATTTATAAAGCTTGCGATTGTATCAAGATCGTATGTGGATTGGTATGTGGTTATCGTATGGGTGTGTGTTGTATGGAAGCTTGAATATGGGCTGCACAATGTTGTGTGTGTATGTGACACATTCTGTATGTACATTATGACTGCGTGTGTGTGAAGATGGGGAATTCCCTATGTAGAAAGCCAATCACAGCATCAGATTGTCTCATTCCTGCTAAACGTCATGATGATGTCATGCATACATTATGGCCGTCCCACCACATTTTCTGCATGTATCAGTGTGCGCGCACACACACACTTACACGTACAACATGCAGTGCTAGCTGGAGTGCACTGACTATAGTGTACAAGACTGTTTTTGGCGCATCAAGTTTTACAATCTCGGAAGATGATAGCACAGGCGAAGTAAAGCTTTACCGAAGGCATTTTGCTTTACCTCGCTACAGCAGGTTTGATTGGCTATGTTTTTCTTTGTTTGGAAGTCACAAAATTTATCTCGTTATAGCAGTTATTTCGTTATAGCCGATCTCGCTATAAGAGTAGCATTTTACATAGACTTGTGTGGAAGGAAATTTGGGACCGGGAAAATTTCCTCGTTATAACCGATATCTCGTTATAGCAGTGTTCGTTATACCGAGTTTCCCCTGTATTGTTACGAATCCTGTTGAGACATAATTCATGATATAGCATTTACATCATATGTTCTGTATATTCCACTTTTATTCATTCATCTTTATGTATTGTATCGATTTACATTCAAATTAATGTTGAAAGTAAACTGAGGTTCTATATCATGTCTGCTTCTCGTCCTCGCTCTATCCCTGTTCTTTTCGTCCTTCCTCGACGATCGGCCTCTGTCATCGTGCGATCCTTGCTACTTTACTTTCTCCTCGAAATGTCCTCTCGTAAATTTTACTTGTCTCAACTGCCTTTAGCCCTGCTTCTCGTTTTCTGCTTCTCGTTTTCTGCTGACTATTATTTCTCCCCCACGCTATCTTTTCATTTCTGCTCGCTTGCACTTTCGTCTCACCTTCCCTCGAGATTTCTCTGACCCTGCAGCTTCCGCGTCCGCGAGCAGTGGCCTCGTGTCGTAAAAAGCAAGGACGCCGCATGCGACATCGCTCTTACGTAACGAAAGGACGCGTCCGCATGCGACCTCGCTCTTACGTAACGAAAGGACGCGTCCGCATGCGACCCCAGTTAAGGACAGGGTCGCGTGAGGACAGGGACACGTAAGGCCACGCCCTCGTCCGCACAATGATGGACGGCGACAGCTGGCCGTAAGGTCAGATTGCTTTCTCCCAGCAAGGCCACTCTCGCGGCCGCTAACAGGTGACCTCAGTATAAATAGACTTGTTTATGCCTAGTTGGAGAGTCTTTTCGTTTAGGAGTTTCAGCATGTAGATCAATAAGTTTTGTTCGTTGTAATGTTCGTGGTGGAAATAACTTTCTTCACAAATAAATTGGACAAACTCCATATGATGCCTCCTGTGGTCTTTGTGACATGTGACTCTAATATTTCTTGTTCCGCAATACCTTACAATTAATTACATAATTACCAGTACACTGGCTACCCATAGGCACGCTTACTAACCACATAGCGGATTTTGAGGAGAGTAAGCGAATAACGGAAGCTAAGTACCCTCAGCATACCAATCGCCCTCTCCATACCAAAATTTCGTTACAGTATCCTAAAATGGGCATGTGTGATCCAAATTTGGTCACACAGTTGTCTCAAGCAAGACAATGAAACATTTGTGAAGAGCAATTTACAGATATATAGACAAGGGAAAGACACCATGAGGGGGCAAAACTTTCCAACATGATGATGATGATAATAATAATAATAATGAAAATAATGATAACAAGGAAAAGTAGAAATTACGCGGTGCGTAATATATGTCCCCGCCGGAAGTAGCATTTAGTAGCAAAATGTACAATATAGGTAAAAAGATGAAGGTCAAAGGTCAAAGAAGTCAAAGGTCAAAATTCTATGTAGAAGTTTTGAAGCCCTCACCTAGTGCCATCACATAAAGCAAACGGAATCGAAATCGGGTTAGAAATGGCGAAGGAGTAGCATTTTGTAGCCAATGTACAATATAGGTAAAAAAATCAAGGTCAAAGGTCAAAGAAGTCAAAGGTCAAAATTCTGTGCAGAAGTTTTGAAGCCCTCACCTAGTGCCATCACTTAAAGCAAACGGAATTGAAATCGGGTTACAAATGGCAAAGGAGTAGCATTTTGTAGCAAAATGTACAATATAGGTCAAAAATCAAGGTCAAAGGTCAAAGAAGTCAAAGGTCAAAATTCTGTGTAGAAGTTTTGAGCCCTCACCTAGTGCCATCACATAAAGCAAACGGAATCAAAATCGGGTTAGAAATGGCGGAGTAGCATTTTGTAGACAATGTACAATATAGGTAAAAAATCAAGGTCAAAGGTCAAAGAAGTCAAAGGTCAAAATTCTGTGTAGAAGTTTTGAAGCCCTCACCTAGTGCCATCACTTAAAGCAAACGGAATTGAAATCGGGTTACAAATGGCGGAGTAGCATTTTGTAGCAAAATGTACAATATAGGTCAAAAATCAAGGTCAAAGGTCAAAGAAGTCAAAGGTCAAAATTCTGTGTAGAAGTTTTGAAGCCCTCACCTAGTGCCATCATATAAAGCAAACGGAATCAAAATCGGGTTAGAAATGGCGAAGGAGTAGCATTTTGAAGCAAAATGTACAATATAGGTCAAAGGTCAAGGTCAAAGGTCACAATTGAAATTCTGTATAGAAGTTTCAAAGCTCCCATGTAGTGCTATCATATAAAGCAAACAGAATCAAAATCGGGTAAGAAATGGCGAAGGAGTAGCATTTTGAACATTTTGATCACACACGGACGGACGGACACACGGACGGACACACGGACACACACACGTACGGAGCCCGTTTCATAGTCCCCTGCTCGAACTCGTTCGGCGGGGACAATAACAATGAGGAGAAGAAGAAGAAATATTGAATAGAATGAATAAGTAAAGGTAGGTTTGTTTTGAGAAATACTTCCTTTGTGAATAGCACTGTTTCTTTCCAAAATTTTATCACTGACTAGAAGATGGAAATGCATTAAGCTCATCTGGGAAGAGTTCTTCAATTGCTGTTATCATTAGTGCCGCAGTTGTCGGAACGAAACAAGCGAAAAAAAAAAACAGCTCACCCCATGGCCTATAACACGTCAGTTACATTCTGTGCATGTTTGGCGATCATTGACAAACACTAAACAGGTCCGAAAGTACACGAGCGCCCAGGACTAGATAGACTCAGAATTGTATTCCTGATCCCGGCCGTATTTCACCCAAGCCAGCCGGGCATATCTAGACACTAACCGCTCACTGACTTTACAGCCACACACAGGTTGCAACATGCCAAGTCAAACACAGTGACAAATTGCAAAGATCACAAACCACAAGTTCACGAAACCACCCTAAACTTACAAAAATACATGAAAGTGGGACTGTTTGAGCTGCTGGTCTATCTCTGTCGAGACGTTGCACTAAATGGATATATTTACGACCCTGTCGCAGGTAGGACACATGTAGGTAGCGAAGCAAATTTTGCTCAGCTAGCGCTCAGTCCTCGATCCTCTCACCTGCACCTCAGTCTTTCCAAAATACATAGGTGGGACTAAAGCGAAGATGACAAGTATTGTACACACTTTAGGGCTTTTTACACTTGTGTTTCTTAACCCCGGACTTTCTCTGACCCAGGACTATCGTTAGTCCCGTATCAATTTTTTCAGCTTTTTACACTGGCCAATTAGTCCCGTACTATCTCTTGTCCGGGGCTAAGGAGAAAACTGACCTTTTTACACTCGTATTTCTTAGCCCCGGACTTTCCAAACCACATGAATAAGCTGTGTACTGTACACGTACACGTACACGCGCGCACGCACCGGCAGCACTTGATTACCTCGTTTCTGATTGGTCAGTGAGGGTCGGACTTCGTCTCCGTCGCTTAGCCCAGGATTATTATACCCCCGCCAAACGAAGTTTGAAGGGGGTATTTTTAGGAATCAGCGGACGGTCGGTCGGGGTCGGGCGGTCGGGCGGGCGGTCGGGCGGTCGGGCGGTCGGGCGGTCGGGCGGTCGGGCGGTCGGTCCGTTGCAAATCTTGCGTCGCGAACTACTTCCTCAGTTTTCAACCGATTCCCATAAAACTTGGCACAGATGTGTGCCTTGGGTTGTAGATGTGCAAGACGTATTTTTTGACAGTACCCAAAAGTACGTTGCCATGGTAACGGCATATTATGGGCAAAAATGGGTACAAATCTTGCGTCGCGAACTCCTCCCACAGTTTTTGATCAATTTTTATGAAATTAGGTACAGATGTTCATCTGAATATGTTAATGTGCAAGACACATATTTCCGCAGTGGCAAAAAGTGCGTTGCCATGGTAACGGCATGTTATTGGTAAAATATAGGGCAAAATGCTTCATGGCAAAACTGCTTCATCAGTGTTCTTCCAATTCTCATGGAATTCATATTGAATGTTTGTCTTAGGATATAGGTCAGCATGACACATTTCTTGACAGTGACAAAAAGTATGTTGCCATGGTAACAACTCACATATTATGAGCCAAAATGATGGAAAATTTTGTGTTGCAAACTATACTTCCTCAGTTTTTGCCCAATTTCCATGAAACTTGGTACAGATGTGTGCCTTTGGTTGTAGATGTGCAAGACGCATTTTTCGACAGTACCCGAAAGTACATTGCCATGGTAACGGCATATTAATGGCAGAAGATCAAGGAAAGATCTTGCGGATTTAACTACTTCCTCAGTTTTTTGACCAAAGCTTATGAAATGTTGTTTTGATCAAAGCTTATGAAATGTTGTTTGGCGGGGGTATAACCAGTCGCTGTAGCGACATTTCTAGTTTTTTCGTTCTGTTTACACTCACTTGCTTGGCACCGCAATTGCGGTGCTAACCCCTGCTATTTTGCAGGGCCAGATAGTACCGTACTATCGGTGGGGCTAGCCCACTTTGGCAAAAACGAGTGTAAACAGAAAGTGGGCTAAGGATAGTCCCGTACCAACGGTGGGGCTAAGCCCCCCCCCCCCCCCCCCCCCTTAGCCCCACCGTTGGTCCGGGGCTAAGCAAAAATTTACAAGTGTAAAAAGCCCTTTGGTTTGTACGGTATAGTATAGGCCCTACTTTGTTTATCGTTACGGGATCGGGATCGGGAGTGGATCGGGAGGCGGGAGTGTAATTCTTGACAACTCGACCTCGCGAGAGCCTCACACGGGCCGGCCTTGTTGGACACCTCGACCAGATGAATGGAGAGCTCCCTGAATGAAGAAAACACATTCTTATCGAATGATTGTCCTTGTTTCCATTGGATGAATATTCACGCTAGAAGTCATATTTTCGCTAATTAGAATTTATGAATTTAACGTAATACATGAATATTAGTAGTCCATTAGTATTTTGGGTGCTATTTTTCATGCGATGCATGGTTTATCAGATCAGCGGTAATGTCGTGACATATTAAAAATTGAGATAGGAGATAAATGCAAGTGGTATGTTAAAATCACAATTCAACACTATCAAGGGCCTGTAGGCCATGTCTTCGTTTGTTATCAGATTTAGGTTATTCTCCATTTTATATCCATTAAGCTTATGAAAATGTGAAAATGCATTGTTATTCTATCACTATTAGGCCTGTGAATGAAATAAAAATAGAAATAATATTGAAAAGTCAAGAAGCTGGGTACAACTAAACTATGGAATACTCAAAAAGTTTGGAAATTAATCATGTTTGGTATCGACAGCAGAAAGACTATTAATATCCCCCTTGATCTGATTGGCTCGTATACGGAGGAAGTGCTTTGAAATGTGGGATAGGATCAAAATGGAAAAGTTGCAAAGTTGCCCAAGTTTGGTGAGTTATATCCTGATGTATTCCTTGTTAATGAGCGAGTTCTACCAGTGTCAGTTTTTTTTTTTTTTTTGTAGTGCATTCTAACATCAATATTAACATGGAATCAAACAAAGCAAACAAGCATCGACAAGTAAATAAATATGATGAGCATTTCATTTAAAAAAAAAAGCAGGACTTCATAGCCATGTAATCTCACAGAACCTTCATCACACAATAAGCACAACTAGCAGAAAGAAGTGGCAGGGACTTGATTAGTTACATGCACTTGATTAATGGCATGAATTTTCATCTTTTTTGTTTTGCTTTTGTTTTGTTTTGTTTTTTGCCATACAGGCAAGGGATCTCTGAATTCATCATCATAATGTTCATCCATTTCAATGACAATGATCCAGCGGAGATGACCATGTTGTGGCATTGCTGCTTGGCCTCTCTCATGCTTTTATGGAGATGGGCAGCGTGGAAGCTATGTAGCGATTTCTCACAGTCGGATCTGTTGTACACTGTTGTAACTTCATGCAACACTTGGTTGGACCATGGTTGGACAGACATGCGTCTGCGATCCTGCAGAGCAAGCACCCTGATGGAACGGTCTTGCTGCCATGGTCCGTTGTATTAAATGTCTGTCGTATTTGGTTATTCAGTATACCACATGTAGGCAATGATTCAAAAGACCCCCGAAAATAACCTCGCTGTAGTATATAGGGTAAATCAAACCTGGGATGCTTCAAAAAGATGTCTGCGAGAGCCCTTCATAGACCATCACCAATGTGATGGAAAGAAACAAAAATTCCAGGAGGTCATGTCAAGGACCTACCCATCGCAGGGGCGTTTTGGAGCGACCTCAGGGATCACTCGAAGATTTTGGAGTGATCCCTGGCGTCACTCTAAAACGAGTGAAAAAGAAACATTTTCACTCAAAATTCACTCCAATGTCACTCTAAATTAACTCTTTTCTGTTATTTACTCTTTCAAGAGTGAACATTTTCACTCTATTTTTTTTTTAGAGAGTAATGAAGATGGCATCCCTTATAAGATTGGTGATTTTAACCCATTTGTATAGTGTGCTGAATCCGAATATTGATATAGCAACATTTGTATCACCGGAGGGTTTTGAGATATTAAATGAAAATTGCGTATATAAATTTGCTAATATATTGTAAAAACAACAACAACAACAACAGCAACAACAAAACCGAAAATAGTGATGGATTTACCCTATTTCGTGGGCGCTGAACAGTGGCGTATCTAGGGAAAACGGCGCCCGGGGCAAGCGCGAAAATCGCGCCCCTAATTTCTGAAAAAGTGTTCATCCCCAACCCCATCCCGGTAGGGACTTTAAAAAAAGTCCACCTGATATGCTTTTTCAAGCACATATATAAAAGGGGTCTTTTGAGGGTGATTTAAATGTAATAATCCTTAATAAAAATATGGCGAGCGAGCCGAAAATTTTCGTATTTCAAGTTACAAAACATGGAATTTTTGTCTTTTTTGGGGTTATCTTATCTTCTTTTTTATATCTTGTCTTCTTTTTTAATATGAATTTTGGCGAGCGAGCGAGAGCAGCGAGCGAGCCCAAAATTTTTGTATTTCAGCTTACAAAACATGGAATTGCGCCCCCCCCCCCATATTCGAAACTATTGGCGCCCTCTTTTGATCCAATCGGCGATCGCTTCAGACCGAAAGAAATTGCAGCCGCTGCTCCGTGTAACATTTTGCCTGCTAGATATAAAATGACATGTGTGAACTATAATAGACATTGTCATTTTGTCCGCGTCATCAACACGTTTTGTTCTTATCTTCTTCTTTTTTTATAAATTTTGGCGAGCGAGCGCAGCGAGCGAGCCGAAAATTTTTGTATTTCAGCTTACAAAACACGAATTCTTGTCATTTTTTGGTTATTAAATCTTACAATTCTAATCAATAGTGGAATTCTTGTCATTTTTTGGTTATTAAATTTTACAATTCTAATCAACATAAAGTGACGGCCTTTAAGATAACGATTTATACCAACAAACTGAGGACTTGAAAAAATACTATTAGTACGAGCGAGTGAGCCGAAATTTGTATATTTCCGCGTCATCTTTACGTTTTGTTCTTATCTTGTTTGATTTGGTTTCCCCCCCCCCCCCTCCGTATGTTCGAAACCGTTGGCACCCTCTTTTGATCCAATCGGTGATTGCTTCAGAACGAAAGAAATTGCAGCCGTGTAACATTTTGCCTGCTGAATATAAAATGACATGTGTGAACATAATAGACAATAATACATTGTCATTTTGTCTGCGTCATCATCACGTTTTGATCTTATCTTCTTTTTTGTTACAATAGTATATAAATTTTGGCGAGCGAGCGCAGCGAGCGAGCAGAAAATTTATGTATTTCAGCTTACAAAACATGGATTTCTTGTGTTAACACAATTGATTTGGCGTCTCTTCCGCTCCCTCCCCCCCGCTCCCTCCCCCCGTCCGGTCGAGTTTTGTTTTTGTTTTGTTTTGTTTTTTCTTTCTTTCTTTCTTTTTCTTCGTTTTTTTTTTTCCTTCTTTTTTTTTCTTCATTTTTTTCGTTTTTGGCGCCCCCAAGGAGTGGCGCCCGGGGCACGTGCCCCCCTTGCTCCCCCCCCCCCCCCAGATACACCACTGGTGCTGAATTCGAGTCTGGCTGATACAACTCTTATATAAATGTTTTTTTTTTTTTTTTTTTTTTTGATGTCCAAGATGGGCGTCAAAAATTGAAATTCCAATTTAGGTACTGTATTTCCTTTAATGGTGAACAAATCAAAGCAAAATAAGTGTGTTTATATCCTCACCCCCTTTTCGATGGTGCTGAATCCGAATGAGATTGATGCCACTATATCCTTGAGGATTTTGAAGTATATATTCAAGAGTTTTTATGTCAATTTGGTCAAGTTCCAAAAGAGTTGCATCAGCCAGCCCCACCCTCGAAATGGTTAAATGGGGGGGGGGGGGGGGCGGTGTAAAGCCACCAATTTATTTCCAATTCATTCACATTTTGTAAGGATAGGCTCCATCGTACATTAAAATGTCAATCTTTTTGGTGGCCAAAAACGAAAAGGATGCACTAGTCGCTTCATCCACATTCTGATATCCAACACTCCTGAAATACGTCAAAATCATCAATTTTGTCAAAATTTTCACCATTTATGAGGGAAATAATGGAAACCATAATCAGGTGGGGTTTTTTTTCAGTCATCTTGAATTCCTTAGAATCCTCAAGAATGCAAAAGTTACAATCCAGATTCAGATTTGCCATACAGCCTTTTTAACGTAAATCTTCATGTTTGGTTTCTATTTTTCACTGTATATAGGGCCTTATCAGGCCCTATACAACAATGTATAAAGAAATATAATAGGAATTTCAGATTTTGACGGCTATTTTGAATATCTAAAAACCGTGAAGTATGCAAGAGTTGCATCCAGATTCAGATTTGGCAGCCTTTTTAACGCAAAATTTCATGTTTGGTTTCTATTTTTACTGTGGGGCCTATATATGCCCTACTTGTACAAGAACATATAAATAGGATCGAATTTCAGATTGTAATGGCTATTTTGAATATCTAAAAACTCTGAATCATATGCAAGAGTTGCATCGTCCAGATTCGGATTCATTCCGCATTTTCCTTGAAATAGGGTATAAAACCTTCCAAAACATCGGGCGGACGGTAAAAAATCAAGGTTCAGCCTCTGGCACCCAGACTATAGCTGTCATGACTTGAAGAATAGTCTGGCTAAAAGGAAGAAAGGAAAGAGAAATGTGCATTCTTTGTTGGCTAACCACGGGACAAGTGAAAATAACTTTTGAGCGTATCAGAGCAAAAACCGCCCGAGAACATCTTACCTCCCGGCTAAATACTGAATGGTTAGTGATAAGGACGTATCAAGAGTAAAGATTAGGGTTATTTATTAAGGTTAGGCTTATAGAGTTTGGGTTAGGCTTAGGTTCAGGTTTAGATTACGGTTAGGGTGGGGGGGGGGGAGGGTCTGGGGTAAGGACCCATAGAGAGTGTGTCGTGGTCACATGGTCAGGGTCAGAAGTTGAAATGCTGCATTTATACACCATATGCATGTTGTTGTTTTTTTATTATTATGGTTTGCTTCTAAAAAAAGTGACAATCTTACACATAAACTTTATTTTATTTTAACTGGATCCCATTTCATAGAAAGTGCCTTTCCTATCATTTCGACTTTTACTGTCGAAATGGTATTGTCCTGGTATAGTGACATGCAGGAATCGATTCCCTTCAGGGGCCGCGGAACGTATTTTTTTTGGGGGGGGGGGGGTGGGAGGGGGATATCCCTCCTTCCACACCAGGGAGATTTTGCATTTTCAGACCTGAAATTCAGCGATCTGGTGCACACTTTTGGTGAAAATTTTTGGATTTTTTTTTCCTATATCAAAAAAGTAAGAAATAAACATTCACAGAAACTGAACAACTAAATCGCGGTATTAATCACACCTCTTGGTCCGCGTCTGGACATGACTGTACAGGCCTATATACTATTTGTATAATCTCTATACATGGAAGTTAACGGCGGGGGTGGGGGTGTTGGAGGGGGTAGCCCCCTCCGACACGACAGAGCTTTTGCATTTTCAGAATTAAAATAGAACGATCTGCCAGTGGACACTCGTGTGGACGGATATTTGGAAAAATCATAATTGGCCCCAAAGTGTGAATTTATGGAAAGGAGGGCGGGGAAAAGGTAAATTGAATTAAAATGACATGCCATGTTCATGCGAGGGAGCCTTTGCATTTTATAGACATCCAATGAATATCTCGTAAACACATGTTTTGGGAAGCTGTTTGGGAAGCTGTCAATACTATACCCAAGACTTTTAGTGTAGGCCCTACTAAATTTATGAAGGGAAAACAAACATGGAAAGGGTTAATTGAAAGATATCCCCTTATACCCGAAGGAACTTATGTATTTTCTTCAAAATTTAAATGAAGTCAGGGATATCTGGTCCACACTTTTGGTGACACATTGGGAAATATGTCAGTCAGAAAAGTGTATTTAGTGTGCATAGATGGGAAAAGGACCAAACGGGGGAGGATGTGGGAGGGGGTATTCCCCTCCCACGCGAGAGATATTTTTTATTTTTAGAATTGAAATGCAGCAATTTGGTGGACACTTTGGGTGAAATATTTGGACAGTTTTCTATCAAAAAAAAAAACCAAGAAAATCTTCAAATAAGGGGGCAAAATGCTTTGTTTGCCCCTACATGGCCGGCGCAGCCGTGGGGGCCGTGGGGGCTCGGGCCCCCACACTTTTTGTGCACCATACAAAGGAATACATAAGGTGTCATCACTTTGGGCCCCCACACTTTTTTTTTAACCCGGAAGTACGTAAGTGGCACTAAAATAGAAATAGATGGGGATCTTGAAGTATGGCGGCGGTAAGGTTATGTTTTTTCTCTGAAGACTTTTTTTTTTTTGCTTGTCAGCTGAAGAAACCCGGAAGTGGACGGGTAGAGATGAGCTGATGACCTTTTGTTTTTTATTGTTGTTTTTTTTTTTACTTGTCAGCTGAAGAAACCCGGAAGTGGACGGGGAGAAGAGATGAGCCTTTTTTTTTTGTTGTTGTTAGCTCATGAAACCCGGAAGTGGGCCCCCACACTTTTGAAAACACTGCGCCGGCCCTGCCCTATAAATTTATTTTCATTTTCATTTGAGGGGCAACTTTCCCCTACTTTCCCCCCCCCCCCCCCCCCCCCCCCCCCCCCCCCCGATCGACGCCCCTGTGTTGTCTTGGTTGAGCCAAAAGCACAGAACTCGTAGTCTGTGGCCAAAAGGCGGCGGACTCCATCCAGTCCGTCCCTGTCCTGCAGCCGTCCTTGCAGGCCTGCGCCTGCGCCTGGCTTCAGAAGTTGCAGCGTTTCACTTTTTGAGAGCTTCGCAGCTAGCTAGAGCGTGCGTCGATGCATGCATGCAATTTTATTGTTTATCTCTTCCTGATATTATACCACGTGCTGTGTAATATACAGTACCGAAGTTGGTGGCAGAGGAGGCAATCAAGAACCACCCGAGCTGCTGGATGTGGCGGAAGAGACGCTTACTCTACTTCCCGGTTGATTGTGTACAACATTCAGAATTCGTGAGTACGGTTTAACTCTCTTTCCCACCTTTCTTATGGCATTTGATTTATAATACTACGACAAGACCATAATTGTATAGTTGCTTCCCTGGGTGGGACACTGCACTACCCACAGTCACAGCTGCTACGGCACTGCAACACACCGTACCCAGCAGGGCGTTTGTGTCCTGCCTGGTCGGCCGCGGCCGTCGGGCTGTGTGCTGGTGTGCGCGTGTGTCTGGTCCATTATCCATTTCATTAGTTCACCAAACGGTAATTGTCGAATCAAAACCATTGTGCTGATTTGACATCATGACAGTCATATTAATGAACTGTATTGCTACCCCGTCGTCGACTCCGTTGGTACAGGGAGGTGGTTCCCACCTCCCTGGTTGGTGCATGGTGCATCTCACACATCATCGGACTCGTTCCCCGATCCTCTACTTTTGTACACTCAGCCTCAGGGGTGTCCCGCCCGTATATAAATTCTTGAGGCACAATACTTCTATCTAACAGTTAAAGTTGTAGATGTGTTGTGGATGTTGTAACAGTGATCAACAGGTAATTTGAAAACAAGTCCTATAGCTATGACTCGAGTATACTGTAAAACGAGAAATTTTCGCGTGCATTTTAATTTCGCGAATTTCGCGAGCGCCAAAATTCGCGAAATTAAAATGCACGCGAAAGTTTTTGTCTACACTACATGCATTGAATGCCAGTGGCAATTCGCGAAAATTTCATGCCGCGAAAAAGGCTGTCAGCTCCAATTCGCGAAAATTTCATGCTGCGAATATTTCATGTTTTACAGTACTCGGGCAGGTGTCTATGGAAAATGTGTGTTGTAGCAAAATCAAACCATGGGTGGCTTCCCTGTAGTTATTATTTGGCTGGCCCAGAAAAAAAGGTACTGTAGCATGTACTTTCACACTTCCTGGTCATATGATTTTGAAACATACACAAAGTCACCCTTGTTACTGAGTAGTAAACCTGAAATAATTGCATCTGAGTCTCCAAAGTCAAATATAAGTTAAGTTTGAACACTTTAACAAACTATTCGGGAAACCTTGATCATTTGAAATGCTGCTCTAGGACTGTACACAAGCAATTGGTACGATACAGTATGAGTATGTCAGCGCATGCAATATTAAGGGTCGACTGTTTGATCTGAATGTAGTGATTGTAGCTTCTATACAAAGTGGTTGAGCGTGTACATGTAGCCACTTTTTATCTTTCTCTTCTCTTCTATCTTTTCTTTAATTTTCAGGTAATATTTCGAACTTTCTCTTTCTTTACTATTCAGTATTTATAGTTATTTCTTTGTGGGTTTCAGCTTGTCTAACTTTATCAATTTCCTATTCAATCTTACTTTCTGCCTGATCTTTGTTTCCTTCATGGTCTACTTTAGTATCTTTGCCTCCATCTACCTTTCCTTTCTTTCCTCACCATTATCTTAACCCGTTGAGGACGGATTGATTTTGCTACAACACGCATTTCCCGTAGACACTTGCCCGAGTATACTCGGGACTCGTCCTCAACGGGTTAAGTTTAGTTCTGATGTATCCTTCTCTTCATTTCCTTTTTCAACCAGCATAATTCTCTCTTTCCTTCTGTTCATCTTGCTTTCATCCAGTTCTGATATATCTCTTTTCAATCTTTAATTCTTTCATGCTTTCTGCTTTTCTTTTCGAACATTTCCATCTCTCCCTTGCTTTCCTTTTTAATACTCTGTCTACATTCTTTCCTTCCATTATCTTTTGTTTATATGTTAAATGTACTTTCTATTTTGTATACCTTTTGTTTCATTTTCCAGGTTCACCTTTTTAGTATCTTTCCATTCATTTCCTTTCCCCCTTTTCATATCCTTTTCTCCATTTTCATATTATATCCTTTCTCTTTATATTTTTCCAACCCTTGCCTTTTTTAATATAGCCACATTTTTCACAACCTTCTTTCATACACACGTGTACACACACCCTCATGCCAACAAACACACATAACACAAACAACAATCCCAAACCTCAATCAATGGCTACCATGATACTCTGTACAAACTGAGAAAAAGGCAGTAAAAACAGACATCTTTTTAAAGATGCCATAGTAAACTTGCTATATAATAGCTGCATTCACATCAGTGGCTGTGCTCACTGCTGTGCCATGAGCATCTTTTGCACATGTCATGCTGTGGTATCTGCTCCTGTGCAACGCAGTTATCGCAGAGCGAACTAGCTGCAGTCGACATTCCGACAAGTGTAAAGTGTCACAACAGCGAAAATTTAATTTCTACTGGACTTGGGTCTCAGTCAGATGCAAATATCTGTGGCTGTTGGATATTTTGAGTGAGTTTGTGCGTGTTTTAGAGATCAGTTGACAAAGAAGTGCGAAAGTACACTGGCGCCAAAAACAAAACAAAACAAAACAAAACAAGTGACAGAACAGCACCCCAAAACATACAAGTGAAAATATACAGATCTTGTCTGGAGAACTGTTGATATTTGCTCTTAGATATTGAAGTACATGTACTTCCCCAAATAGTGCTGCCATACTGATAGATTAACAATTTCAGTTGGATAAAGGAAGGCAAACTGCAAAATATCAGCCAAAAAGGTTTGCCCGTAGTGCTACAATCTCAGGACATATACCAGATCGTGTTTGCTATGTAATTTTCTACAACTGATTATCAGTAATCTGCAAATTGAGCCAAAGCAGTATCCACCCATCTTGTGCTCTGAGAGTAAGAAAATATGACTGTTGGGGCATAATTGATCATTCTACCTATCTACAGTGTCCTGGATGGGGAGGACAAATTACATCAGCCAGACAAGGTTTCTTCTTTAATAGATGCTTTTGATATACGTGTATTGCAAGCAAATCCAAATGGCAGAAGATGAATTTTTAACACCCTTCTGGGAATTATTAGATGTCATGTGCTCGGTAAGTTGCACATATCAATAAAGAGAAAGAAAGAGGGAGTGCTGCTTTGTCTTGTGGAAATTACTTTGACAAAATCTAGTTGTAGTATCGATTTAAGATAAAAAGCATGGGTAAGTAGCCATAGTTCTGTGATAAAATAATTGGGAAAGAGCTCTTCACATCCCCATTCCCCAAAACTAATTTAGCCACAACACTCTACACTGCTCTACCCTTGTTTGCTTATGGACTGATGCACTCCAGTCTGAAATCTAACCATAAAAAAACGAAAAAACAAACAAACCTCATGCTAATGAAATCCGCTGCAGCTCTGGGCCCTGTTTTATGAAGAGTTAAGATTGATTATATAGTTGATTTCAACTGTAAGTCTATGGCAGCCTGTGTGTTAAGAAATTTTAAAATCGAGTATTATCTTTTGATAAAACAGGGGGCCCTGTAGTGCTAACAATAAAATGAGGGCTTTTGAAGAAAGCTGCAAAAAGTTCTGATGAGCCACCCTTTCTCCCAGGTTTAGAAATTATTTATCTGCTTTTCATATTCTGTGAATGATGTAGTCCGTTTGTCATTTGCTAAATCATAGAAATATTGTTTGTTATTTACAGCTCTGGCAACAGCAACATCACAAAAGCTGCTTGGAAGGAGTCTAAATGTTTGAGGTGAAGAGTTTTCAGCATCAACCATGGGAATTCGAGGCCTCACTACGCTGGTGAACAGACATGAGCGGAAGCTCTTACAGAGCCTGTGCCTGCACAACACAGCACTGGTAGTCGACGGCTTCGGTCTGCTCTTTCACATACTGGGAGAGACACAGGGAGCAGACCCCCTGTCACATGGTGGAGAGTATGAGCTGCTCAGGTCCAAGATGACCTTTTTCTTCCAGAACATGTGCAAATGCCAATGCCGCCCATATGTGGTCTTCGATGGAAGCTTTGACCTTGACGACAAGAAGCATAAGACACAACTCGAAAGGTTTCAGCAGGGTATCAGAGTGACCAGAGATGTTCATAAAGGATGCGATTGTATGGTATTGCCACTGCTGGCTTTACATCTCATGAAGCAGGTAATGACTGAGGTTGGAGTGTGCTTCGCATTCAGTCAGTTTGAAGCCGACAGAGAGATTGCCAGCCTTGCCAATCACTGGCAGTGCCCTGTGCTGGGGAAAGACAGTGACTTCTTTGTAATGGACCTGGCAGGAGGCTACATCCCGCTGACACATTTGAGGTGGAAGAATGTGGAGCAGTCAGGACATGGTAGATTCCACATTCAAGGGCAGATCTATCACCTCCAGTCTTTCTGTACGTTCTTCAGAGTGCAGAAAGATCTCATGCCGCTTTTTGCCACACTAGCAGGTAATGACTATGTTGATCCTTCCATATTGAACACTTTCATAAGTCAGATATATGGAGTGCATGAATGCAACAGCAGCAAGCGCCAATCACAGCTTCAGCACCTTCTTGACTGGATAGGAGATAAAGGGTCCTGTAGCGAAGCACTGGATGAAGTTTGGAGGCACATTCCAGACAAGACGAAGATTGAGAGTCTTGTTACTGCATCCATGGACATGTATCGGACAAAGAGTGAAACAAGTTGCTTGAAGTCTTACTTTGAAGGAGGCCACCAGCGATCAAGTGAACTGTTGCACTCCCCACTGTGCACTCATATTGATGCTCCTGTATGGGTTGCTGAGGCCCATCAGAGAGGACAGATGGCAAATTTGTGTGTGAACATCTTGAGCAAGCAGTACCTCTTCTCTGGCGTCCAGGTGGAGAATTTCAAGTTGCCAAGTGCGTGGTTGCCAGCAAAGTTTCTGTGTGCAGTGCTCAGTGGCATGATCCTGGCAGACACGCTTCAGAGGAAGAAGCCAGGTCAAATGGCAAACTGTGTTGTTTACATTCGAAATGGGGATGGATTTCAGCGCCTGAAGGTCTCTCCTGTGGTTGACCTGGATGGATATGGGAGGGTGCCGTCCTTGTCTCAGATTCCTGCGCTGCCACAGGAAGCAAAGCGTGGCCTCTTGATCAGAGTACTCTCCCCATTCCTTTGCAGGAGTGAGGACTTGGACTCCTTCCATTCTGACTTTCAGTTAGCTCTTCTTGCAACATTGTACTGGATCAATTCTGGGGAGAGCAGACTCACTGAACTTCACATTTCTGTCCTGCTCATTGGATGGATCCAGCTCTTCGCACAGAGGCAGTGTAGGAGGCATAGAAGAAGAGGTAGGCGTGCATCAACACCTACAGCCGACAGTGAGACAGAGTCTGAGCGGTTCAAGATCGAAGCAGAAGTGGTGATGGCAAACATCAATCTCAACCCCAAGCGAGTCCGTGTGAGTAAGCCTGACCCTGTCATTTCTCATGGATTTGCCCAGTGGCAGCACTGTGTCTTGTATGCCTTCCACCTCAACGAATTACTCCAGATGCCACTGCCGCCATGCGCAGACATCTCAGTGCTCTTCAATGGCCTGAACATGCACAATTTGTACTCTGTCCTGAAAGGTGTGCAAGGCAAGACGAGTCTCCATCACTGGATACCCAGCAACTTTTTCCGGAACGCCCCTCGAGCACTCCATGTCTACGAATCCATGCGACAGTTTCTGTCATCATACGCCAGAGAGGAAGCCCGGGTCAGCATCATCACAAACAGGAAGACTGGAAGGTCCCACAAGCGTAATCGGCAGAGGTCTGCCAGTGACTCATCAGGAGCTTGTGCAGTCAATGTTGGGGGAGGAGAAGATTGGGATGCTGAGGTGGAACCAAGATCAGGTTTGGGTTCTGATAATGATGATGATGATGATGATGATGGTGGATGGATGTCAAGCAACAGGTATGCTGCACTTTGCAATTAGAGGGCAAAATTGTGTGTGAAAGATAGGTAAACCATCTGTCTTAATTTGAGGTTGTGTGCCTCAGAAATGATGGTAAAAGACATGTTTCAAAACAGTCTCAGACTGTGCGATTTCAATGGGAATATCTAGGATCCAGGGATGCAATAACTCAGGAAGGTATATTTGAAATAACTTTTGCAATCGAGGTAACAAGAAGCATGTTTTTTAATGTGTTTGTTTTATTTTCGGATGAGTTAAGTTCTGGTGCAATAATGGGAGAGAATGTTAAAACTTTTTGGATATATTTTTGATACTTATTAGATTTTGTCTGAGTGTATGGAATTTATATTGGAAGAAAAGAAAGATATCAATTATACATACACGAGCAGAAAAAGAACATGATCTCTCTGTATGTAGGTCAACAGTTCTTTATGTTCACAAAGTGTGATAATGATTTTCCTCACTATTAAAGTCATATACCATGTTGTCCCACTTGAAAATCTGGAAATGTATTTCACATTTGTAGATGTCCTACATGATCAGCAGCTGTGGGGATTGTTCTGTCAATGTCTGTTAAAGTCCCTTTCAGAATAATTACATTTTTTTTCTTGAAAGAACTGTTCATTTTACAAGCTGTATGCCTTGTGCTCTGATATCGTTTCTTGTTTTCTATGCATATTTTGTTTTCTTTCATACATGCTTTCCGGCCATTTTGTTATTAGATGTACATTAATATATTATAAATGATATTCATGGCCACTCTAGTGGTGCTTGTATATCATTTTTGTAATGAAAACAGGCCTTTTGATCGTTGTCGTACATTATAATTCAAATAAAGGGGAAAAAAGAGACTTGATGATAAAAGCATTTATACGTTTGTGGAGATGTCACCAAGCGAGTTATTTAGAAACCAGTTATAAACATACTCTGAATTCAGATATTTGTAGAGCCCCCTTCTCTGCAATGTTGGAGCTTCAAGGAGAGAGTCGAGCTCTCAGCTAAACATCCCCACCTCTTTTGTCATATTTATTCTCGTAGATCTATGCATTGTTGCTTTATTTTTCTACTTACGTGTATGGTTTACCAGTATGAAGGCATAGGGACTATGTTTGTGCTTTCTCTGTGAAGATGGTACTTAAAGGACAAGTTCACCTTCATAAACATAAGGATTGAGAAAATGCAACAATGTTAGTAGAACACATCAGTGAAAGTTTGAGGAAAATTGGACAATCGATGCAAAAGTTATGAATTTTTAAAATTTTTGTGTTGGAACCGCTGGATGAGGAGACTACTACAGCTTGTGAGTCATATGCGTACAACAGTATAAAGAAAATATAAAGAAAATTCAACATATTTTCACTTTTTTCCACATAATAAAAGAGCACTTGACTTGGCTCTTTCTAAAGGCAGGGGGAATAATATTACCCATAACATTTGTCGGTAACGAGTCGGGGGAATGTGAACTTTTTTCATAAGATGAAATTTTGTGAAATTCTCTTTATATTTTCCTATATTGTTGTACGCATGTGACATCTAAGTTATTCACACACTGCAGTAGTCTTCTCATCCAGCGGTTACTGCACAAAAACTGCAAAAATTCATAACTTTCAAACGGATTGTCCGATTTTCCTCAAACTTTCAATGATGTGTTCTACTAATATTGCTACATTCTCTCAATCCTTATGTCTATGAAGGTGAACTTGTCCTTTAAATGCTTTTAAATGAGTGTAATGTGTAATTGCTTCTCCATACCATAAAAACATGGCATGATATATGGAGTAGTCATATATTTAGTGCGATATTAAAAAAAAAAAATAGAGCAAGTGTAGACTTTTCCCTGCTCAGTATCATCAGGCAGCTCTATCCTGCTGAACATTTCTATCATATATGCAGCATGTATACATGTACCTACCCTAGGCATGGATTGGGTACAGTATTCAGTCTCTGAGCTACAGAATGCTGTAGCTTCAGTTGGATATGCCAGGCACATTCTCAATGTGTGCATTAGGTATGCTTTTCCTCTTTTAAAGATGAACATTCCAGTGTCCCCTTTGATAGATCTTTCTGCAACCTGTGCAGGGAGATATTGATAAGGGACTCTGGGCACCATGCATGTCATAACTCAGTAAAAAATGTATGACGTCATGTCTTTTGCAACTAAGTCAAGAAAGTGCTTTTTGATTTTTGTTTATTATTGCTGTTATTTTTCATTATCATTAGTAATAGTGTTATTGTTGTGGTTATAATTATTATAATTTTCATTATCATTGTTATTATTCTTATTTGTATTATTTTTATTGTTGTTATTATATTATTATTATTATTATTATCATTATTATTATTATTATTATTATTATTATTATTATTATTATTATTATTATTATTTTGCATTGTGAGTTCTGGTGTTTTTCTGATGTCTTTCTGGTGTCTTGGAGGTACAGTGCTCTTGTGATTTCAAATGTCTGCATGCCGGATATTTCAATGCAATGTACATAATTATGTAGATGGCTCTGAATATTGGCATGAGATGACATGGCAATGTTGCCTTATACTGTTCAAAACACCATTCACAAACTGTCTCTTGCCATGTATGGAGTCGTTTAAAGGACTTGCGTGAGATAGTCGAGATTGGCAGCACACCAGCTAAGGGAACTGTTACTGTGGGTCTCCCTGTATATGTTGAGGATGCTCCTCATCACATTCTCTGTCTGCTCACGCTACACAAAAAGCAACCTCTTTTGATCATTCACATCCTGCCAAATATTGTCACAAAGTGCTATGATTAACTTACACATGTGTGCTGGATGTTACGACAGATATGAATGAAGTACAATATCAACACAGTGTGACTGCAGTTTATGCACTGTATGTGAACTTAGATATAATGTACAAGAGAAAAATGAGAGTGAACTTTGAACTTGTAGAGCATATTTCATCACAGGATGTTATTTGATGTTTTTCATGGATGTGTAATAAACAGCATTCATAAAGGTGTCTTTAAACATATACAGTATGATGGAAATGAATTTTAACTTTGCCTGGCGCAATTGCCATTTCTTATTAGAATGCTCCAAGTTTATGTTTAAATACCAGAAAGAGTTCAGCATTCTGCCTACCTTTTCACAAAGATGATTTCTACTATGTACATCATCTATACAGCAAACTTGTAATTTGTGGTTATTTTGTTAGCCTATCAGTGTATCAATCAATATCCATAAACAAAGTGAAATGTGCAGAGTAAACTGATCTGTACATGTACACTGTGCATGCTTTGTTTGCACAGCTTTCTTGCAGATAAGGGGAGAAATCCTTTACCATGACCACCAGCATGACCAGTATGCCAGGGTCTATCTTGTCCACTTACCCTGACCACTTACTGCATGTATTGGCTTGAGAGTATCTGTCCCGGTACACTCTGAGTAACAAAATACAACTCTGAGATCTTCTTATAACATCTGTTTCCTCTTAACACCACTGCTTTGACTATAATTTCAGGTATCATATAGCTTCCTTAGTATCAAATGATGTATCACCTTCAATCAGTGAGCAAACTTTCCCTTCTGCCGGGAATTGTTTTTTGTTTTGTTTTGTTTTGTTTTTACCTCTCTTGAGGATGAGCCGAAGGCTCAAGTGAGCTATTGCAACCTAATATTGGATGAAGCTTTCTCCAAACATCTGCTAAATTGAATTCTTCAATCTCTATGTCTTGATCATACTTGAATTCTTTTTGCATTTTTGTTTGAATGGTGCCAGCAGTACCCAAGTAATCTAAAGGTCCTATAGTAATATTTAAGTCTCCAGTTATAATTAAGTGTGAGGTTCCAACATCTTCAATTTGGGCAAACAAGTCTGAAAAAAAAAATCAGGTGAATCATTATCAAGACCATAGATATTCACACAAATAAATCAATTCAATAACAGCTTATCTCCTGTTATCGTCTTCAATCTGCAAAAGTCTTTAGTTGTCATGCCAGGTTTAAAGGGATCGTATAGTTTTGGTTGAGACGTAATATCAGGTTTCTAACATTTTTTGGTGAGATAACGAGAAATCTCATATGAAATATGAAAGAGTGTGTAATTCCATGAAGAATTCAACGTTTATTTGATGAAAATCGGTTTTGAAATGGCTGAGATATCCAAAACAGAGCAATTCTGATAAAGTGTGGGACCCTCACTTTTTTTATTATTGCTTTGTTTTACTTTGTTTTTGGATGTTTCAGTCATTCTAAACCTGATTTTCATCAAATAAACTTTGAATTCCTCTTAGAATGGTATGCTCTGTACTATTTCATAAGTATTGTCTTGATATCTCGCAAAAAGTTAAAAGCCCAATTCTCATCTCTACCAATACTGTACCATTCCTGTAATAAAAATGCTCACACCTCTGCTATAACTTTTGAAGTTGCTAAACCATGCCTGACCTCCCCATAAAGAAAGGCCAGCACTTTCTCTTCATGGGGGACGAGACACCATTGCCTGCTTTACTTGTCCAGCCTATCCATGTCTGTTCCCTGTGAATATATCACAGAGATAGAGTTAGAAAATTCACAACTTTCCACAAGATAAAGTATCCTAAAATGTGCATGTGTGATCCAAATTTGGTCACACAGTTGTCACAAGCAAGACAATGAAATATTTGTGAAGAGCAACAACTTTACAGATAGACAAGGGAAAGATGCCATGAGGGGGGCAAAACTTTCCAACATAATGATAATAATGATGATGATGATGATAATAATAATAATAATCAAAATCATGATAATAACAACAATGAGAAGGAGAAGAAGAAGAAGAAGAAATATTGAATAGAATGAATAAGTAAAGGTAGGTTTGTTTTGAGAAATACTTCCTTTGTGAATAGCACTGTTTCTTTCCAAAATTTTATCACTGACTAGAAGATGGAAATTATGCATTAAGCTCATCTGGGAGAGTTCTTCAATTGCTGTTATTTCTCATTCACAAAAATCAGTCATGAAAGATTTTGGGTTTCACAGCAGATTATCTGTTCTCATCCATGAGTGAATTATATCCAAACGATGATGATAATGATAATAATAATAATAATAATGGTAATAATAATAATAATAATATGAAGGAGAAGGAGAAGAAGAAGAAGAAGAAATATTGCAAGAATGAATAAGTAAAGGTAGGTTTGTTTTGAGAAATACTTCCTTTGTGAATAGCACTGTTTCTTTCCAAAATTTTATCACTGACTAGAAGATGGAAATTATGCATTAAAGGACAAGTTCACCTTCATAAACATAAGGATTGAGAGAATGTAGCAATATTAGTAGAACACATCATTGAAAGTTTGAGGAAAATCAGACAATCCGTTCAAAAGTTATGAATTTTTGAAGTTTTTGTGCAGTACCCGCTGGATGAGAAGACTACTGCAGTGTGTGAATAACTTAGATGTCACATGCGTACAACAATATAAGGAAAATATAAAGAGAATTTCACAAAATTCTGTCTTTTGAAAAAAGTACACATTCCCCTGACTCGTTACCGACAAATGTTATGGGTAATATTATTCCCTCTGCCTTAAGAAAGAGGCAAGTCAAGTGCACTTTTATTATGCCAAAAAAGTGAAAATATGTTGAATTTTCTTTTACGTTTTCTTTATACTGTTTTACGCATATGACTCACAAGCTGTAGTAGTCTCCTCATCCAGCGGTTCCAACACAAAAATTCAAAAAATTCATAACTTTTGCATCGATTGTGCAATTTTCCTCAAACTTTCACTGATGTGTTCTACTAATATTGTTGCATTTTTTCAATCCTTATGTTTATGAAGGTGAACTTGTCCTTTAAGCTCATCTGGCAAGAGTTCTTCAATTGCTGTTATTTCTCATTCACAAAAATCAGTCATGAAAGATTTTGGGTTTCACAGCAGATTATCTGTTCTCATCCATGAGTGAATCATATCCAAACGATGATGATAATGATAATAATAATAATAATAATGGTAATAATAATAATAATAATATGAAGGAGAAGGAGAAGAAGAATAAGAAATATTGAATAGAATGAATAAGTAAAGATAGGTTTGTTTTGAGAAATACTTCCTTTGTGAATGACACTGTTTCTTTCCAAAATTTTATCACTGACTAGAAGATGGAAATCAAATACATCAACTCACCTGGGAAGAGTTCTTCAATGGCTGCTATTTCTCATTCACAAAAATCGGTCATGAAACATTTTGGGTTCCACAGTCCCAGATTATCTGTTCTCATACAAGAGTGAATCATATCTAAATCTCTGAGAACATCACTTTTGATTCTATCTCCACCACAATTTACCTACATACCCAGGTGCCAGGGCACCCGGTAGTACGGTGCAGGCACCGCTGATGCTCTTGCATGGGTAGTTCATATTTGGAATGTTTTTGATTGGGTTTTTATCATCCCTTTATAGTGCACACAACACCAGTGCATTTTGTGCCGCTTGGTGGTGATACCCCAAGAATTTGCACGCCGTATTTGATTTTCCTTTTTTTTTTTTCAAGTACACTCCTTTTGGCACATTGGTGTTCATGCAATTAATTTGTATCACTCTCACTTGCAGATAGAACAGTGCCAGCATATTCATCTCCTCTGGCCATTCTTTAATTTCTTCTGAAATTTTTGAAGAATTGGTTTCCAATTCAGTTTCAGAGGACAGTATACACATGTACTTTCAGTTCTTTCCAGGGCACTGGTGTACGATGTATATCTCCCAGCATTTAGCACCCACCTGAACGTTCAGAAAGCAGTACCATCTGAAAAAAAAATTGTTCTGTGGCAGATCTACATTGATATCCACTATGATTGAACTTATTGTTGATTGGGGGAGTCCTCTGGTAATATCTTTCTCACTGTAGAGATGATCAGGGTTCTCTGATAGCAGCGAGTCTCTGAACCCTGCTTACATTCTTTCTAGTTTTTGTAATTTCTTACTCGATGGATGGCACTTGCACAGTCAGCTCATTTTATGAGTGAGTGGTCTCAACAGACGTCTTGTGATTGCACGTTTGATAATAATATCGTAATTTGTTATATTTTACAACATGTCTCCATGTCACTGTCACACGAGCCAGCGCAAACATCACGGCACTTCGTTTTGTTACATGTGACGAATTGGAGCCACTGAGTTATTGCTCCAAGAAAGACTTTATCTTTGTGAACAAAAAGTCCACCTTGTGTAACTTCAAGATGCCAATGAAAACTTCTTTGCATTTTCATGTAAGCCTCTTGGGCTTCACCCTCAAGTTCCCTCCCATACTTAATCGCTGGAATAGAGGATGGGACCATGTCTTGCCAAATGATCCTTTTCACAAGGTTTGTCAAGCCAAAATAATAATAATAAGAATGGCAGTACTTATGATTGGCGTGATATTACATTATCCTTTCAGAAATGTGACGACCATTTTCGCGCGGTCGAAGTCATAATCCCAGTATTTCCATCTCGTATTATGACACAACTGATTTAAGTGTATGATCAAAATCGATGGTCCCAAATAGCCAGCTCTTCCTCAATATACTTGCCGATGTCTGATTGACATCAGCGAAAGGAGTTGACTCGACCTGAGCTCGTATGCGTCAAGGACAAGCCAAAACGTAAACTGACGTTACCAAAGGCGTGCATGACACCATCTGAACAATTGGCTGTTTTGTGGGAAATTTAATGTACTTCCCGATGGAAATTTATCCTGGAAAATATGTCATATATAGCTGGAAGGTATTATTTTTAATACTGGTAGCTATTATTATTTTGATTATATTGTTTTTTTCTGTATTAATATTAATTT
Organism: Diadema antillarum; assembly: GCF_040938485.1. NCBI lineage: Eukaryota > Metazoa > Echinodermata > Echinoidea > Diadematoida > Diadematidae > Diadema > Diadema antillarum. The sequence goes on along the minus strand of NW_027271071.1, from coordinate 772,512 downwards.
GGGCAATACCATCGTTTCTGTATCCTTATTTTATGGACACTGTGTGTAACGTTTGTATAGTCATTTTGTAAACTTTTTAAAAGATTTGTCCTTTCAATAGAACTTTTATTTTACTGTCAGTTTAAAACATGGCCCGACATTCTTTTGTCAAGTTATCATTTTGTATGAGTAACTACTGTACGTTGTATATTCATGATTGTATTACCATGGTAAAGTTAACCTCTTCTGATTTCACACAAGTGGCACAAGAATCAGTCAGAGACATCAGTTCAAAAACGTATATGGCTAGAATTATTCTTGACATGACATCTTTTATTTTCACTTTATGCACTACATAACAATCAACATTATGGAAACTAAACAATCACCCATGTTACATGTGTAAAAGAAACATTAAGGAACAAGTTGTACACATTGCATTAGTCCAGACTCTCCCCACTTTTTGAACACACCCACATAAACACTTGCCAGATTCACTCATAAAGCAAGTAAATAGAAATGCAACTCTGAGGATTTGATAAGGCAAGAAAGATGCAGGAAACAGCCCAAAAAATTATTTTTAAAAGGGTGCTCATATTTCTTGGCAATACCCATGGAACTCACTGGGTGTTCAATGTATGTGAGAGCCCCCATGATAAAGTGTATGTAAACAGTAAAAGAAACTGCAAAATTGCATTGTACTTTGATAAACGTGTAACCAGTTTGTTACTTTGTTCTGCTTACCAGGGACATCTTGGCAGTTTGTGATTACATGGGACAGGCAGTCTCAAGCATAAACATCATGTCCCCTTCTGCAATATCTGCAACCACTGCGGCTACAGTTTGATACTGTAAAAGTGGAAATTTTCGCGGTGTTCAAATTTTCGCGCATTTCGCGCAACCAGAAACTAGCGCGAAAATAAAAGCACATGAATATTTTTGCTTGCCATATGTGCCTGTGCGTGATGTCTTGATTCCGTGGAATTAAAAACACGCGAAACTCTTCCGACCCGGCCAAGCGCGAAAAATTAGTCGCGCGAAAATATCCACTTTTACAGTAGCACATTTCTTCTTCAAAATCACAGGCGTACTCATCATCTCCATCCTCTCTTTCAATCAAATCGGTAACATGTCCTTTGCACATTGAGTCACCATTTTCTGTTTTCCATTTTTGATTTTTAAAGTTTTGGTGTTGGAACCACTGGAAGAGGAGACTTCTAGAGATTGTGACATATGTGTGGACAACAACAAAGAAAATATAAAGGGAATTCAACAAAAATTCACTTTTCTAGCATAAAGAAAGAGCACTAGCCACTTTTGGAAAATGGGGAATAATTGCTACCCTTAACGTGTCAATATCAAGTCTTGGCCTCTCCCTCCGTTTCTCTTCCTTACTTCAATGCTGGAATCCCTGATGGTACTTTGCTTTGACCAAGTATTTGGCGTACAAGGTTCGACACTTCTGCTGTTTCTTCAGCTTCACCTCCTGCTCTATCCAACTTCCTTCCTCGGGTGAGGACAGCATGAGCATTGGAGCCAGTGATCCTGCCATGCCAATAAAATAGGAGTGCCAGTTTTCATTGTCGGCCTGGCCATGTGTCATCTGCTCGATGAGGCTTCTAGTTGCTGGAGTGTATGTGGACAGCTCCTGCAGAACCCTCCCAGTAGATGGAGGCTACTTGGAGGCAAATGATGGAAGAGGGGGAGGTATGTCCACTGAAGTTACCTCTTCCTCTGTTGATGATGATGATGAGGTCGAACATCTAGGCTACACAATAAAAATCAGGTTGAAATGAATATAGAATTTACCTTTTATTCTGCTGATTTTGTCCCTACAGGCTTGTCCAGCCCTTCTGGGGAATCCCACTGCTGCAATTTTATCTGCTATCTTGTCGTACACGGTCTTGTTTCTGGCAAGACCGTTTAATTCTTGCTGTGTTTCGGGCTCGGCCCAAGGAAGAAGGAGAGCTGTCAGTTACTCCTCACTGTAGTTCGAGCCCATCGAGCAAGCCATTACCACTCGCCCATGGAGGTAGGTAGCTAGCTTGCCCAGCATGTATTGATCTGCGGGCCAGATGCAAATCTTCACTAACTTAAGGAAATGACCAAAAAAGAAATTCAAAGCACGTTTATAATGACGTCATTTTAAACATCTTTAAATTTTGGTGCCTGTTTAAACTTCCCCACAAACAGCGTTTCACAGACATATATTTTTGTGCGATGATTGTACATGAATGTGTTAGTACAGGTTTTTGAGAAAATGTGTTGTGCTGTGTGCGTGTGTGTGTGTGTGTGTGTGCGTGTAGAGTAATGTGTGGTTGATGTGGGTGGGGTTTTTTTTTGGTTATTTTGTTTTGTGTGTGATGGAGAGTGATTGGAATGTGGCATGATTGGTCGTAAAAAACAATATCTTAAGAATGAGAGACTAGCCGCATTTACACTTACTAACATCGCGATTTTTAAAATCGCGATATTTTGGTTCCACCGTTTACACTTGCGCAAAAGCACGCGAAGTTTGAGCTTCACGAAACATCGCGATTTTTTGGTCGGTAGTGCGCATGCGTAATTTACCTGTTTTCAACACGGTAGCTGAATGGAAGCGCGCGCTATTCTGTTCGTTTTCACTGCAGTGCAGTATATTTTGATCACAGCTGGCTGGTTGGAACGTTGAGCCAGGGCTTTTTATCAGTACAATGCACACATAAATTTGTGCTTCTCGAGAATGTTTACTTACGGTAAAACTATATAGCTTGCTACATTAGATCACATACGTAGTAGGTGTGTAAAACTTCATCTACAGCAGCATTCAGGAGGATCATGAAATTTCGCCGATATGACGAAAGTGGGAAGTAAGACTTGGAAGTTAGGACTGGTATTTTATCAGGCGACAGCAAGAACTTACACTTGTGACGTACTCCTGAGTCCTGTATTCCACAAACAACGTATATAATTATCGAGAGCAGTACGGGCACTCCCACAATCTGAATCAACGCATTTCTGGGAGAACATTATTTTGTGAAGTTGTCATGGGGTGATGATACGTGGTTGGAGAACTTCAGGTTTGCCACCAGTAGTAGTTTTCACGTACAGTGTACTAGTTTCATCAGGGAGCTAGGGGAGGTGAGAGACCACGAGCTGACCGAGGATAGGCCGTTTAGACCTGTGGCTGTACACACTGTCCTCCGTTGCTCTCTACACGTTCCAAAGAGGGATCGGGAGCGCGCGTAAACTCCCGGTGCAATCCGATACCGAGAGTCACGTGATGAAAAATCGCGATATTTCTGCAGCTTGGGTTTACACTCGCTAACTTCGCCTCAAACTTCGCGATGTTTCAAAAAATCGCACTCCGGCTGGCGATTTTTCTGGCGATGTTTCGAGGGCGTTTGGGTGTAGTTGCTTAGCAACTTACACCCAAATGTCGCGATTTTAGAAAAATCGTGATTTTTCCAAGCAAGTGTAAATGGGCCTATCGATTAGTTATACATACAGGACACGGGTTGTGAAGGAAGGGGTCATGGGATACAAGGAGTTCTTTCACATTTCTTTATTTTTCTCTTTGTTTTCTTCTTTCTTCCTTTTTTTTCTTAAAGGGATCGTACAGTTCTGGTTGACACCTAATTTCAGGTTTCTAACATTTTTAGATGAGATAATGAGAAATCTCATATGAAATATGAAAGAGCATGTAATTCTATGAGGAATTCAACGTTTATTTGATAAAAATTGGTTTTGAAATGGCTGAGATATCCAAAAAAGAGCGATTCTAATAAGTGTGGGACCCACACTTTGTAACGATCGCTTTGTTTTACTTTGTTTTTGGATGTTTCAGTTATTCCACACCCGATTTTCATCAAATAAACTTTGAATTCCTTTTAAAATGGTATGCTCTGTGCTATATCATAAGTGTTTTCTTGGTATCTCGCAACAATTTAAAAGCCCAATTCTCATCTCCACCAATACTGTTCTATCCCTTTAATGGTGGACATGCATGGAATATACATCAAACATTAATGTGAAGAAGTTCATTAGCATTTCTTTCTTTTTTTGATGGATGAGGAGTATGGTATTATACACTGTACAACAAATAGTTTGGAATGGCATTCTTTTACATTGTACATTTTTTCATTTTCCTGGTTATTTTCCTCTTTACTCCTAGATGTTAATGTGTGTTATACTGTATATATTAGGTTTGAAAGCATTGTAAACACAATGAGATTATGTCATTGATAATAAATCTCAAATTATTCAGCTTTAATTAATCTATGCTTGTAATACACATACATCTTACGTAACTAAGCGCAGCGAGAACTCTTCCAGGCGTGTCTGTACTCGTACGTGATATCACAGGATTGAACATACAGTTGTATGGTCACCCAAACTTGTCCGGACTCGTCCACTTACCACGCCTCGTACAATAAACTAAGTTATACACATTTTATATTGAATCACATGTTTGTGCGTATCCATAATGAGCACTGCATCTTTTGACAAATTACAGTATTGCATGCAGAGATAATAAAGCCATTATTATATTCTTGGCGGTTCTACTGGTCATTTCTACAAAGGTGAAAACCATATGGGGAAGTGTATCTAAATCATTCATGATTATTCTTTCGTCTTTGTAATACACAAAAAAATGAGTTTTGTGTTCCTCACGAGTTACTATTTGACCCAGGGTTTTTCTCGCTATCTTGTGTTTGTTTGAGACTACATTCTTGATGGAGTGATCGTGCAACATGTTATGGATACTCGAAAACTTGATTTTCAATCTGTTTCTTCAATTCAAGCGGATTCCCCGTACTTTGCACGTTCTGAATACTTCCTTATTTTCTTTGGTGGACCAAGCATGAAAACTGTGTTGTTTGGGACCACCGGTAACAAATCTTGTGATGTAACTTCCCTTGCCTAAGTCTTTTTGTAACTCGTCTGTCATGTTGCCCAAAAAGTTGCCTGTGGCAACCTGTGTGACAAGACCATCGTCGAGATAGATGATGGAATCATAATCATAATAGGATACGTTTCTTTGCAGCTGCTCGAGGTATGAATACAATTTGAAACGTGTGTAACACGTGGTAAATAAGGCTGAGAGGACTACGTTGGTGTTAGGCAAAATTTCCATGAAATCCTCCTCGCTGTCATACTGTAAACGCACTATGTCCCTGTCTAGAATTACAATGTCCTTAATGATCAATTTTGGATCTGTTATCCTACTGTAAAATACAGTGGGTTGGGTAATGTATTCTGTTCTTGGTAGATTACTTCTTTGTCCAAATTTACCGTAGAAACTAGTGAGACATATTTTAGCCATGGTTCTTGGACCTTTGTTTGTCCGAATGTTCTTCTCATCTAAGGTAACCCCCTCGTGCTCGTAATATGAAGCTATGTATCGGTCCTTAGCTCTCATGAATTCTAAGATGCCAAACTCTTCCTCGTTCTTAGGCAGACATTCCGCAAGTTACCCACTTGCCTCTTGTTTGAGTTTTAGGAAGGCGTTGACAAAATCAGCAAAGAGATCCCCCTTTTTGCTTTCTTTGTCCTATTGGGATGAGCGAGGGTAATGTCAGACGTCCATAATTTTTACCAGTCTGTAACCCAAAGCGACGGCTTTCTTTACCTCCTCCTTTACCCATGTTGCGGTGAGCGCGCGTTCTTCATCTTTGTGCTCACATGTATACATCTTATTTATTTTCAGCGCAGGTACGACAGAGAGGAAATAACAATTTCCCATTACATCTGAAGGGAAGTACAGGATAGTACAAGCCTGGTGGTGCAATAACAGTACATTCAATCATGCCAAAATAGTCCTCTTTAAATTCCCCAAATTTTCCATGATTATGTTAGGATGAGCCAGGGGGAACTTTTGATACTTACACACCCAGGGATAGAGAAGTCCTGCAAACAGCAACACACCAAATCTTTTCATCCTTTTCTACTCGCTTGAAAAGTTTTGTTGCATTGATTTGCTTGCTGTAATAACCATCCCTAGGGTTTAATGGTTCAAAAGGTGGAATGGTCCTTCAAAAATTCTTCAGATCTTTATTTTCCTGACATTGTTTTTTAGATTCACACTCCCCCATCGGTACTAATTGGTATCCATGTTTCTTAATGACGAATTCCCTTTCTTTTGTCCTTTCATAGGCTATTTGAACAGTGTTACTTTCGCGGGCCGGAACACAAGTATCTCTACGTTTGTAGCACGTCTAGCAGCCGTGCCCCACACACAAAAAAACCCCATAGAACTCATACACATTGTTCGTTATCAGATCGTAACCGTCAGTTTTTAGATTTTCAATTTGGTGCTCCCCACCGTTCCTCGCATGTCGCATGTTAATATTTTGCGATGTGGCAACCCATTTTAGCCAGTTCATGGCCATACGGGAATGCTTTTCCGTTATCCTTTACCCCCTTGAGGTAAAATCCTATTGTCCACGGCCATAGAAACGAGGTGGATGCAAACATGTGTACATTGAAGAAAGGGGTCAATATTTAAGTACCCTAAGAACAGTTCTCTGAATGTTATACAACCACGCATTAAAATGTGTACGTCGCTGCGACAGTAGGATAATATTTCCTTCTCCATTTTGAACGATTCTATATACCGCTCTGCATGCTTATCATACCAAGTATCGAATTCAGTGCGTTTTTTCTCACTCATGCCATCTGGATCTTAAAATTGTCTTGCTGGCATGGGACCGTCATATGATGCGTTCTCTCTTGTGTTAAACATATGTGGAAAGAAGCCTTTCTTCAATTCACATAGACTGAAAGTGTTAGGAAAGTCAGATGAGGGCATTGCTAAGAAATTGAGCCAATCGATGACTCTAACACCATCTACTCTCAAACTCAGAACCCTATTTCCATTCAGAATTGTTGAAGTCTTGATGCAATTTTTCTTGCAGTAATCTACCAAGAATTGGACATCATAACCATTATGCATTGTGTGCAATTGCTGTTATGTTGTAATCGTCATTGTCAACAAACAGCCAATGGCATCTTAAGAAGAACGTTGAAATGATTGTCATGATAGCAAAGTATCAAACAATGTTTTTTGGAATTGCTTGGCTTGCCACCTTGCATTGGTGAGGTGCTTGGCAAATGGATGTAATTTCTCCTTCAGTGCCTTGACCATTTTGTGCAGGGTTCCAGATCGTTCCACTAATGCCATGCGGGGTCTATTCGTCTTACTCTTTTCCTTAGTCGACCATTCCCTCTACTTCACTTCATCGTTGCCACATGGTTCAAGAAGTGGTTGCAGCTTTTCCTTCAAGTAGTTTGAATCCGCACTCTCCACATTCAAGGTCAATGCATGGCCGTCTTCTCTAAAGAAATCCCTCCCACCCTAATGCTAAGGGCATCCTTGATGATGGTCTGGGTCTCCGATGTGTTGATAAGAACACCCAATGGAAGACCCCCAGCACAGCTGTGTGTCAGGATGACGTATACACTGTTTCCATGGCAATCCATATCCAATGATGAGTCCATGAAGACTAGCTCACCTGCATGTTGTCGGTCAGTCTCAACTCTCTTCATCACGGGGGTGCAAATGGCCATGATTAACTTATTTTCCTCCACCATGTCCATTGCCATGCATGATGAACCTGCTTTCATGTTGGAGTCATCTATGATGCCTTGAAGGTTTGCTCTTATTTTAACAAAGAAAGCAGTTGGAGGAGGTGGACATAGAAAACTTGCATTTTCAAAAGTTCTTCGTAATGATTATTAAGATACAAAGAATCAACTGGTATTTTTTACTCTCTTCTCCCACAAAGATGCCTTTTATTTCTTACCTTGAGACTGTCTGAATTAGAGATAATTTGGTAGCCTTTTGAAGCTAGATATATTTGAACTTTGCTAGTTCTTCAAAGCTAGCTGTTCTTTCAAAGGCTACCTTGGCCTTTTGCAAAAATTTCTTGCCTAAAGGTTGCATAGCATAGTGGTGAACTTTACTAAAATCTTTAATATTTACAACATTAGCAATGGCCGGGTCCACTTTTTCATGCTTTGAGTTCTTTCTCCCAGTGAGACATGGAATATAAAAAAAAAAAGACATATAGCCTCTGGGAAGATGCCCTGAATAGCTTGCTACTCTGCATTGTAGTCATCTAGGTCATAAACAAAGTGAGCCTTCACTTTCCACCGAAGCAACCCTTTGGATGGAGACTACGGTGGAGTGGAAGGGCATCCTTGATGATGATCTAGGTTTCCGATGTGTTGATAAGAACACCCAGTGGAAGACCCCCTGCACAGCTGTGTGTGTCAGGATGACGAATACATTGTTGCCATGGCGATCCATATCCAATGATGAGTCCACGAAGACTAGCTCACCTGCATGTTGTCGGTCAGTATGGACTCTCTTCATCATGGGGGTGCAAATGGCCATGATTAACTCATTTTCCTCCACCGTGTCCATTGCCATACATGATGAACCTGCTTTCATGTTGGAGTCATCTATAAAGCCTTGAAGGTTTGCTCTTCTAACAAAGAAAGCAGTGGAAGGAAGTGGCCATAGAAAAATTTCTTCATAATGATTGTCAAGATAACAAAGAATCTGCTAGTATTTTTTTACTATCTTCTACAAAGATGGCTTTTTTTTCACATTGAGATTGTCTGAACGAGCGATAATTTGAAAGTACTTTAAAGCTAGATGCATGATGGCATATATAAATGGTTAATGCCAATATCTTTTGCACACATTTCATGGTCAAACACAGGAAGAGACCATGTTACATCTGGGAAAATGGTTAATTCTTCAGTCCGCAAACACCAACATCATCTCCATCACCGGGAGTTAGATACCCAAGGTTGTCTGCTGAAGGTTTCGTGTGTGCAGTGCTGTGTGGGCATTTTATTTCAAGCACACCAGTCTCACAGCATGAGCACTTGATCACGCCGTCTGGGCCACATTTCCCATCCGTACTTTACGGTTTCATGGCCCATTATCTTCTTGACAAGTGATGTTGAGTCTACAAGTTTCGTTGTAGCATCCTGTGACTGCTGCTTTGTCAATGCAGCATGGGCAACTGACCCAGTCACCCTCCCCCGCCGCTGCCTCAGCCACTCCTCATTGGTAGCTTGCCCACATGTTACTTGCTCTAAATCGTCTACTTCTTCTACAGAATAACTTGGAAGTGCAGCAATGTCGTCTTGCGCAGATGAAGACTGACCAGCCAAAGAATCCAGGTGCAGTGGCACACTCCTCGCTACCATGCTCTCCTCATGGACAGCATTTACGTCTGCACAAATGTCTGCTTCACTTTAGGACCCTTTTCCGATGTTTCAACACAGATGCACTGGAACACATCCGCATTTTTGAAGTGGGGGTAGAGAGCCCGTGTCAGTCTCATCATTGATGTCGGACTGCTGGATGACCTGGAAGCAAGTGGCAAAAATAGCTGCTGAGCTCTGGGGTTGATGCCCTCACTGTCTTGGGAGGAACCTGCATTGTCTCCTAGCAGCCAGACTTGGTTTTTGTTTGTCTTTCTTTTTTTTTTCCTTCAGGTGATCTTTCATTGCAGTGCTAATCAGACAATCAATTTGAGTGTTCTGGACTGGTTCCCGAGCTGCACTACCAGTCCCAGTGAACATCTTCTGGAGCGCTGCAGCCTTCCTGGGTGTGACCTTCTTGTAAGGGTCAGCCTTCCTGGGTGTGACCTTCTTGTAAGGGTCTACAATGGTGTAGGCATAGGCCTCGTGGCTCTTTGGAATTGTCGCTCGAGCATTTACAAGTGATTGGCATCTAGCACTTGTAGACCTGCCTTCTTTAGTGTTTTGTTCAAATGAATAGTGCATTGGTTTGTTTTGTTTTGTTTTTTACTTTATAGGATACAGCATAGTAAAACACTACGAGCAGGCTCTATGGCTTATGTGGGTAGACAGCAGTGTGCAGTTATACTCTGCCCCAACAAAACCAGCAAAACTAGTTTGTATTGACCAACATCATGTATTTTGCAGGTACTGTGGATGCAATTACTAAATCAGAGGAAATGAAAATTTAAAATATACTTACATTTCTACATGTTTCTATAATTCACAGAGAAATGTGCAGTTCCAGCAAGATCCTAAATGTAACTTATAAATAATAGATAAAGAGAGCATCGGCACCTTTACGTAGGGTTGGCCAAATGCCATGTAATACATACTTACTGAATTTCATCAAAATCTGTGACATACTTCTAGTAAAGTTATCAAACTGAAACCACATTTTTAAAAGCTACTTTCAAATAATTCATGAGCAGCAACCTTTAATCTACAAATGTAAAATTAAAACTTATTTTGTATTTTGATACCAAAAATGTACATCGTTATGCCAAATGATTTTTTTTTTCTGATGATTAAAGTTAAAAAAAAAATGGATTTTAAGAATTCAGATATAGTATTTTGGCAGGCTGACCCAAATTTGCTGTTCAGAAATAAACATGCCCTACCAATTTTGGAACCCTACATAAAACCAACCATTTTATGAAGTAATAACAGTTGTTAAATACAAACCTTCATCACGAGGACCCAACACTGTTGCCTCGTCACAATCTTCAGGATCTTCAGCGTCTCTTTCATCAGGAGATTGCGAGTTGGTTCCTGCTTCAATTGAACATTTACATTTTGTAAATACTTTTTCAAATTCCAAATGTTCTACACAGTTCCCTTTCTTAATTTGTCATTCTCCATACATGTAGAGAGCTAAGATCACAGTTACACTGTACATACTCCAGATAGATTACTCTGAAGGTGAAACCTCTTAGTTTGAAGTTTGGGTTTGAAATAAATTTTCTATGATGCAAGTCCTGGAACTTTTCTGACACACCTCGCACATCTCATTTCGGGCTTGTACTTCTGTCTGTCTGCAAGCATTACAAATACAGTCAGAACCTTTTGAGACCTGGGTTTTTCTTGAGAATCACTGCAGTTAAACTTTCTGACCGGGATGTTGCCAAATGAAAGAATTTTGTATTGGATGCTACAGCACAAATTGAACTTGGTCCCCATTTATCGTTTTTACAAGGCTTTTTCTGACAATCTGAACTCTTTTTCACCATTGTCACCCCCGCAACTGAAAGCACGAATTTTAAAACAATCTTGTCAGCACACATGGTTGCACATCTGCACGTATGATGGTGATAAGTCAGGCTGAGTCCATTGCATGAATGTCACTTCTGCAGGCTCCGTTGCTGAAAATGGATGCCCAGGTATAACAGAAGAGATACCTGGTGCTGTTGAGACAGATGGCGACATCCCTACAGCTGATGCAGAGGCTTGCTGCACTGTTACAACAGAGGGGATGCTTGGTGGCATTGAGAGAGATGGCGATGTCTCTAAAATTGCAGTATTTCCTGTAGTGGGGTCATGCTGTTGACTATCAGGCGATGTGTCACGAGTTGCAGCTGAAGGCAAGCATGGTGTTGATGGGCATTCAGGTGAAGTAGGTTAAATTTCTGTTGATGGCTGCGGGTTGGCCTCTGCTTGTGTATCGTGGACTACAGCAAGTGGTGGACGAATCCTATAAAAGACGGAACATTGGGGGTAGCACCACACACGCAAAAAAAACTTATCCGGCTAGATTTTACCAAGATATATCACCATACAAAATTTGAGAGAAATCCGTCAAGATTTGCAGCTGCTAGAGCGCACACAAGAATATGACGCGGCGGCATAACGCTGCTGAATCAAAAGTATCTTTTGGCAGTACCTGCCGGGGGATACAAATAAAAGCTCTGAAGATATGGTAAAACCTTTTCAAAATTATCAAATCTGTTGTGTACAAACTCATGAACTGTGACATATATTTATATGCAACCCCCACACCCCTTTTTGTCTCAAGGGGTGACCAATGTTGTACAGAGGCGGATAAATTTTGGTCTGGTCTGTTAGCTTCTCTCTGTACTGGTCGGGGGTTAGCTAATCACATAGACACCAATCATCAACAAATTTCCAAAAGTTAGAAAAAGACTAAATATTGCTTCACAGCAACAGTGAATATAAAAAGCGGGAGAATAAATTTACATAGAAAATGTCAATGCTGCTAATAGCATCTTTATTCACCGACCTGCCTTCTCGTAGGTCTGAAACAGATACTTAACCACAAACAAATTCAATTTCTTTTCTTATTACACGATGGAACACATCACTGATCGCTTAACTCTTCTACACCTTTGGAGACCGTTTCACATTCTACCATCTTAATCTGTGGGAAAGATAGGAATTTGGTTAATAGGGAAAATGATGTTAGTGGGTGTGGCCACTTATCTCGACGTTGGCATGGTCGCGGGATGAAGTTCTCGCCTGCATATCAGGCTCGTCCACGGGGCTGGGGCGTCTGTTGATCGTTCTGCTTTTACTGCTTCCTTAAACAGTTCGTCACCATTGCCGTCCACGTTGTGTGAATCCGACAGGATGCTTCAACATCTCTGATGACATCAGTCGACTATTTTGAGTTTGTTACACCCCACATTGGTGTAAACCAAAGTTCTGTCTTGTCGTCATGTACCGTTTCTCGACTTGTCGTTGTTTACTGGTTGACTCATTGACTCTTGGGCAGTCCAACCGAGATCCTCGTCACATTTGTAGCGTCGATAGAGTTTAGTTGATTAATATGGAGGGGAGCATGATGTACATTGTACGAGGGAAGGGGATCTCCTGACTCTAACTCTGTGGTCTCCAACTATTCTTGGCCCTTCTCTATCTTCTGGTCTCTCTAATCATGCAGCTCCTCTGTTGTTTCCCCTCTCGCTCTCTCTCTTTTTCACCTCCACCCTAAACAATCTTCATTAATATTGAAACCCTCTCTCTACAACTCATACACTAATTGGTTAACTTTACATGTCAGTCACTGATGGTTGTCAAGTACCATTGGTTGATTACATTTTAGGTTGGGCATAAAGTATAAAACACATCCTGATTGGTTGAATATTCTTCGGCTCTGCCTATCTTCCTTCCAAACTCTTCCAAAAAATGATTACTAAGCAATGACTTGCCTTGAACTGTCCATTGATGCATCTGGTTTATGTGCAAACCCTTTTAAGTGATTAATATCGTGGTTGGGGTAGAAGTCTGCATAATCTCCCATTTCTTTATTTTCTCTCTCTTTGGGTTTATCTTTATTCTGACCTCAGTCATTCATAATTCCAAGTTTTAGGACAAAGGTCCCTATTTACTCCGGGCTTGGCCGGTCAGTGGCCTAGACTACATTGTTCACACAAGGAAATTAACTTTGTTTTAAATTTTGCTAACTGTGTAAATGGGACAACCTGTGGGAGTGAGATGGGGGAATTCACATTGAGACATGATCTTCAGGTGTAGTAGCCGACTGAGCTTATAAACACTGTGTGAATGGGCAGTGCCTTTATGATTCATAGTTTCTGACCCCAGTAGAAAGACCGCATAACCTCTGGTGAAAGGGTGCAGCAATAGCTCAAGTCAAATAAGTCAAAGAGTGCAGCTTCCAGTTTGTAACTGGGCACAAGGAATGGAATCAAATCAAAAGGACTGCATAAACTGGCTTTTGGTAATTGAAGCCCCTTAGCCAGCTGGCTGGGCTACTGTTGTGTAGCGGATGTTTCGCTACTTGAGATCGTTAATATTTATGAGAGGTACACATCACAGTAAAAATGAGTGATGACACAGTTCAGTTAAGTTTCCATGTGCACTTTATTTGAGAGGCGTTTCAGAGCGATCCTCTCTCTTAGAACGTCAGAATCCAAGTCTTCTTCTCTGCATCTTATACAACTTGTAATTCACTTCGTACATTCAATCATGAGGATTACACATTGGTCACTGGTTACACTGTTGTGACACACTATGAATGGGTGAATAGGGGTGGAGTCTTCATGTTAAAGAGGGGTTGTAATTGGGCAAAACTTTGGTTGTTATAGGAACAAAGGCGGGACTAGTTTTATTTAGGGAAGGTAGTATTCTTGGATTTGGAATGAACAACAATTCTAAGTAATCAATGGGGGAAGGGCAGGATGGTTAGGTTTGGCTTCGCCTGGTCGTAAATTAGATGGGGCTAGAAGTACTCAAGGGATGATGAAGGTCAATGACTCACTGGATGAGGTGGAGAGTATTGGTAGGGGTCATTGACTGGTGGAGGTGAACTGGTAGTGTATATCCAGTCATCAAAAGAATGGGAGGGGGTAGTGATAACTTTGTGTATCATTACACAACATCCCTTTTGTTTGGAAATTAAGACTCCTCTCTTATTTTTTTTTTTTTTTTTGAGGGGGAATGGGTTTACACACAATAATTCAATATATATTGGATGACCATGTACAATACATGCTTGTGAAACCGTTTATCATAGTTCCAAACTCTTACATACTTTCTCTCTTGCTCAAATCCTCACAATAATAATATACAGTTAAATCAATTAGACCAATTACTGTATATGAAATGCACGATGAAGACATTTAAGTTCTTCTTTAAGTTCTGCTTAAAAGACTTAGTCATGCCGAGGGGGTGTATGATACATGAACTTATTTTACCATTGAGTGAAATGTCCTTGTCTTGTTTGTATTTTGGGAACTATTCAAGTTACCAAATTAAGATATCATGTTCAATAATGTCTATACCATTTTTAGGATATACATTTAAAACAAGTCGAATTAAATTGTGCAGACTTATGCACTATAATAATACATGTATTTACAAAATGTTGTGCAGACTTATGCACTGTAGACAAATCATTAATGTGATCTTGCCTATCATAAAACAATGGCAATTCATGTAACACAAAACAAAGTAAAAACAATTCGCTGGTCATTATTCTGTGCAGTGCGATAAACAATCTGATCCAAATAACAACCTTGAGTGCTTGTATCTAATGCACTATCTATACATATGTCTTCGTAATAAAATCATTGGGAAGATAATAGGAACGCTCAAGGAATAAAAGTCAAGTCTATGATCCAGGCAAAATGTCATTCAATTTTGAAAGACTATCATAGAATATCATGGCTTACAAACCTTTCCTATTAAGAGGAAATCTTTCCAAATGACTAGAATAATAAAATGTAATGAACGTGAACTCGCGCTTTCAAGCGAGTTAAACATAAGACGAGTATTCCAAACTCGTAAAGCATTCATCAAGAAGATGGAATAGATAAATCGTCCATAGACAAGTAATCCCAAACTTGTACATTAAAAAGACATAACAAATATGTGACACACTGTGTATCACACAGAATCCATTTAAAGGTCCTCTAGACTTATAGAGGCACAAAATGATAGTACATGAAGTTAAAGTGTCGCATACATAACTTCTATTTACAAAGTCACACATACAATTGTCTCATGAATTTCTTGGGTGTTCCAGTTACAGGAATATTCTTGTCTGCCAAGATACTTTGGACCAAGTCATACATGTCTGGGTATAACCCTATGTTCCACCAAAAACGTATGCCTTGGGGGTCATTATCAGTAACATTCCTAACAAATGAAGTCAGAACTTGTAACTGTCCAGCCTTGAATCGCCCTCTGTGTAATGACATTTCGTTGTCTGTGGGGGCACTCATGAGCAAATCAAATTGCCTTTCTAGGTCGGGCTGTTGTAGGGGGTTGGGGGCGGCTGTGCCATCATTTGAGGGCAGGGAGTCAACATAATCTCTGTCATTGAATGGGTCAGTGGTTTGCATGCACATAATTTGGTCAGCAGTACACTCTGGTCTGATTTCGTCATGCTCATCCATGAACTGTACTGACGGCTTGTCAGATTTTTGACCAGTCTCGTTTTGTGCTGCTTTGCCTAGTCTTTCTTTCAGTCGCTGTATGTGCATGATTTGTTTTCTGTCATCAGACGCTTTCATGAAACAGGGTTTCAGCCTGTTGAAATTGAAAACATCTCGCAGGATTTCTCCCTTGAGAGTTGCCAGAATGTAGTGGGTCCTATCCAAAACCTCGTGTATGACCAGGGGTCCAACCCATTCAGCTGCTATTTTTCGAGAGTTAGCAGTGAGGGAAGAGGATGTAGGCTTGTACAAATAGACTAGTTGACCTACTGAGTAGATTGGTGATTTGTTCAGTCTATTTGCAATCTCTGCATTCTGCTTGTTCTGTTGTTTTCTTTGCAGTGAAAGCATGGTCTGAGAAATGTGGTCAAATTTCTTCTTGAGATGGTCCACATATTCATCATATGTCTAAGAAAGTCCATTCATGGGGTTGAAGGTCAAGTTGGTTAGATTTGGGGTGTCTCAGCCAAAAACAAGTTCATAGGGGGAATGGTCACCTAAATGTGGAGAGGAAAAGGAGTTGTAGGCATAGCATGTGGTCGAAATGTATCTTACCCAGTCATTTCCAAATTGGTTAAGGTTGATTTTGAGAAAGTCAGAGAGAACACTACATGTACAAACACATCTATACGAGTTTCTTCAGGCAGTGAATTTTTCTTTGCTACATGGAGCTTGCATGCAGAAGTAGTACTGGGAGCACCCTTTTCCCTTTCTTTCCGAGCTGAAGGGGGTTTTGAAGGGGGTTTTGGTTCTTTTGAATCCCGTCTGCGGACGTGGCAGAGTCTTTCTTCCAAGCACCCACTAGCTGGACGGCCTTTCCTACCGGCAATCATCCAGGCTTCCTAAAACAATGTCCAAACAGGAGAGGTTAACACTTTAACGGGAAAAAATAATATACACACACAAACACAGATGAATTACATATGAAAGGATAATTGAAAATGGTGAAATACAGTAGAGCCTGCTTTATTTAGAGACCACCTGTCTGTAGACTTTAGAGGCTGCATTTACCGTACTTTTTGAAACTGATTTTTCATTGGAGCCTGTAATAAAGAAAAGTTGTCAAATCACAATGCAGAATGCTACTTGATGCAAAGATTATGGGTACCCCATTTTACTTTGTAGAAGTTGCGTCTTCGCATAATCGCAACACGACACAGGGAGAGAGGAGAACGGCATGCGTGAATTTTTGTCTAAATGTCCGTGTTCAAAACTGCAGGATTCACATGAAACACAAGCAAGAGATTCACATATCACAAGTTCACAACCACTGACTAAATTTATGAACATGATGAATTGACCTAGATCTATAGGAAATCAGTAATGTATGCTCACAGTCACAGCCTACATGCAGGTCTAGTCTACCTGTTACATCTATCCGGACTGCTGCGCCGCACAGTAACAAACAGAGAAACACCGTAACCCGTAATATTCCAGTACTGCACAGGCATACCCCTTTGTGGCTCTAACCGGCTTTGGAATATCAAAAATAAATAGGATTATCTGGTTTTTAAGATTCGTGTTTAGCTGCAAGTTTGTGCTCTAGTCTAGTCACTCTAGATTCATATTATTTATGAGATTTTTTCTTACCTCTAAATTGAGGAATTACAAATGTAACTCTGGAAATCCCCAGTTTTCAAGTCGGTCTCGAACGACGTCCATCTTGCAATCTTTATGGTCCAACTAAATACAGCATGGCATCCGGGGCACGTGATGGTTATTTCTTATTAGCTAGTTTGTAATCATGTGAGGTAACTTTTTTTTTTATACCACTACATATTAATATTCAGTGGCGGGAATTGGGGATTTTAATCAACCAGTCCTTAACCAACATAAGTTTTTAACCATCTGTTTATTTTAATGTATTATTTGTTCACAGCATACATGGCATCACCAAACAGGTAGTCATGATTTGCACCAAGCACCTCAACAAATTTGGCATCAGCCTTTGAATCTTTATCTTCAATGAGATTTATGCCTTTCATTATTTCTCAGTCTTTCTTGATGAGGTATTAAATACAGAGCACTTTTCAGGCCATATTTGAGATCATCTTCACTTTTGCAGTAGGAGTTGATGGCAGCTTCCAAGTGTCTGTAATTTCTTCTAGAGAACATGTTAACTGCATTCTCGTCAGACATGTCATATGGGCCTAGGTCCTTCTCTGCTTCTTTGAAATGAACATAGAGAGAAGCTAGCCTCCTCATAGATGCCATCACATTTTTCGTACTTCTGTTGTCTTGTCAATCTTGTGTCCTTCCTTCTGCCACAGTCTTTAACCAATGGTCAAGATCATTGGATTGGCGCGACAGATGTTGCCGATAGTAGCCATGTCTACACCTATCCCAAAACTTCAAGTTATACTCACTATGATGGTAAAAATTCCTTCCCTTAACCACGACAAAACTTCGATGCCGTTCACACCTACATGCAGTTAGCAAACTTCAGGTTAATGCTTAACTACTATAGAAAATAAAGGGCACCTCGCATTTTGGTGACCAATATCATCCACAGACAGTGAGCTTTCACCAATACTGCCTGGCGGTGCTTGCATTGCAGGTCTTTTTCACAAAATTTCATGGACATTGTGGTACCAGGGGTAATCCCTCAAAATTTGAGAGCCTACCCCTGATGGACCCACCATTTGAGAATTTTTTTTGTACTCCTTTTTTATGCAAAATACTTTGTTCTTTATCGTCACGGGCTCTTTCGTTTCGTACCCCAGATCGTGCAGACGAACTGTGATTACTTCCCAAATGTCCTTAACTTTCGTCTTCTTCTGTATTTCATCGGCGACCTCCGGCTCGGCCCAGGTTGCGATCAGGGCATTCACTTCACTCTCTCTCCATGATACTCTGGTCCTTTTCTTTGCTTCTTTTCAAGCAGCCGAAGAAGAAGAAGAAGAAGAAGAAGCGGAAGCCATCTTAAATTTCGTTGTCTACCAACCGAAAGAAATAAACAGCACAGAAAACGTTATAACTATAGGCGAATACTGCACACAAAATTCCCTTTAGTGTTTTGTTGCCTATGTGTGCGTTCGTACTGAGTGTTGGGTACCGGAAGTCCCGCCCGTAGAAGGTCACTCGAAACTACAAGAGTGTCGTGGTTAATGAAACTCCATTCACATTTGTCATAGTTTTAGCGCTCTGTTGGGGGGCATTCCCAAAACCACGACGAAACAAAACCCTAAGAAATCTTATGGTGTTCTCATGGTGCCTTCGCCTCAAGGTTTTGTCGTAAACTGTAAACTGCTGTAAACTACTTTTGTTAACAAATCAATATTTCAATGATACAAGCAGTTTACTGAATCTCTGTTTGGTAAGTTTTGTCTCCTTGTCAAAAAAAAAAAAAAAAAAAAAAAAAAAAAAAAAAGTTTACATTTCAAAGTAAACATAGGGTAGCAAATTTGTTCCCCTGGTAATACACTTTGTACATGTAACTTTACAGAATTTCAAAACAACATGATATAGACCTAGCAACAAAGGTAGGGGTGCCCCACTCCTGCAAGCATGAGGCTCTTAGTCTTAGCAGTAAACTGCTGTCAGAGCCTCATGGCACCTTCGTATACAAAATTTGGGGGCATGCCCCATGTATGTGCATGGGACTGAGTAAAATTGTAAACTTTGATTTTTAAAATATTCAATTCCTTATTTTAAGTGTCTCAAAAGATCTAAATGTATTGATCTCGTGCTTTATAGAGTCTAGGTAACTATGTTACAAAAATTTTTCTCAACAGTTTGCACAAATTTGAGAGTGAAAATGAAGCCCAGTCCCACATACATGTATCCCCTGTTTTAGCCATGAAAGGTGCTCACGAGTGGGGTGCCCTAGATACTAGACTTAGAAAGATCTAGGATTCTATATATCATTACAATTTAACTTAAATTTACCCTGCAAAACACGTGCAGTAGGCACTCTGGACCTGACCCGTCTTCTTGTAGACTGCTACCCACACCTTCCATGGTATGTCTCGGACTCTTTGTGACGGCCTGCAGTTCGCCCTCAGAAAGCAAAACTCCGAGAAAAGATTCCCTTCGTGGAACCAAACTTCTCCTAGCCAGCCTGAAGCAAAATAGGAATACGCCTTGCCCTCCTTGTAGTCCTGGTATCAAATCTACATTGTCTATGCCAGTGGTCTGTCAGGCTGTTTGGATCAGGGAGAGATCCAGTCGGCACTTTCAGCAAATCAGCGTAAGCTGCGGTCCTTGCCTCCTCAGCTTCGGCCGTGGTGGTGGCTTTCGGGGCGAGGGCTGGAGGAACTTTCGCGGCGTACACCAAAGCTACTAACTCCTCTTTTCGTCGAGAAACTTGAAGATTTCTCTCCCTCAAAAAACTCTTCAGTTGCCCCACATTCCACAGCGGAATTTCATCTATGGATACATCTGATTCTTCATTCATACTTTTAGATGATCAACGCAAATCTGACAAACAATCCAATAATGCACGGAGACTTCGAAGTTTAAAATCAGAAAAGACATAAACAACAATAGCATACACGTAGAGCGTACGATGTACACGGTTGTACCTATCACTATAGCGGGCAGCTCAATCGCAGCACGCACCACATACCTCGCACGCATAGCGTCCGTGTACAGCTGACCTTTGACATATGACGTCATACAGCTCCTGCCCGTAACTGTAAACTCCCTTATTCCATCAGAGGTCCTGGTTTTCTGTTGATGTCTCTTACGATGTAGGTGGCCTATTCCTCGTCATCGGAGTCTACCAGAGCACTCAGGCTCAACTGTTTTAAACTCAGTTCTGCCTTTATCTGTTCTAGTTCAGCTTTAAGATACTTGTTATCTTGGTTTAAGACATGATTTTGCTTTGCAAGTTCTTTCTCTTTGTCACTGAGGGCTTTTTTTGTTTTGGCATTTTCTTGTTGTAGGTTTGACATTTGTTCCTCGATGTCCTTGATGACATTCATCACTTGACTGATGGCTTGACCTTGATTGTACTGGTGGTGGCGCAGTCTGGTGCACACACCAACTACTTGTAGCAGCTACTTGTGTATCCTATCTTGGGCGGATTCTGTCTTGTTGGCCATCCTGTATAAAATGCTCTTTGCAGCAGTTGGAAGCTGCTTATGTTGCAGTGTCCATCATTCTACTCCAGGTCAATTCTTCCCTCACCAAAGTCTTTATGTAACTTGTCTGTTATGTCACCCAAGTAGTTGCCTACGGCAACCGGTGTGACATGACAATCGTTGAGATAGATGATGGAATCTGTATCATAATACAATACCTTTCTTTGCAGCTGCTCGGGGTATGAATACAATTTTAAACATGCGTCTCATGTGGTAAAGGCAGCAAGGACTACTTTGGTGTTGGGCAAAATTTCCTTGAAATCCTCCTCCCTTTCAAACTGTAAACGCACTATATCCCCGTCTAGAATTACATTGTCCTTAATGATCCACTTTGGATCTGTTATCCTACTGTAAAATACAGTGGGTTTGGTCATGTATTCTGTTCTTGGTAGATTACTTCTTTGTCCAAATTTACCGTAGAAACTATTGAGACATATTTTGGCCATGGTTCTTAGACCCATGTTTGTCCGAATGTTCTTCTCATCTAAGGTAACCCCTTGTACTCATGATATGAAGCTATGGATTGGTCCTTAGCTGTCATAAATTCTCCGAGCTCAAACTCTTACCTGTTCTTAGGTAGACATTCCACGGGGTACCCTCTCGCCTCTTGTTTGAGTTTGAGTAAGGCGTTGACAAAATTGGCAAAGAGACCCCCCTTTTTGCTTTCTTTGTCGTATTGGGACGAGTGGGGGTAATGTCAGACTTCCATAATTTTTTCCAGTCTGTAACCCAAAGCAACAGCTTTCTTTACCTCCTCGGTTACCCACGTTGCAGTGAGCGCACGTTCTTCATCTTTGTGCTCGCATACATCTAATTCATTTTCAGCGCAGGTACAACAGAGAGGAAGTAACAATTTCCTATCACATGTGGACAACTAATTCTCCTTTATTCAAGTCTTGCAGTTCTAAGCGGATATACTTCCCATTCTGCTTCCAGGTCATAGTCAATGGCGTACGATGTTTTGAGCTTGTTTACATGTAGTTTGTCAATCTGTTTGACGTTTCCACTCTGACTATGACTTTTTTTCTCTTTCCTCATTAGTAAAGACTAGGTGGTCTATCCATTTTAATACCTACTAGCAGTTCTAGATTTGCTAGGAGTGTTTCCTTATGGCATCTTGAGCTCTCTGCTGTACCCTTACGTTTTTCATGTTCAATTTTCTTGGATAATTTGAGTTTCTGTTCTTTGAAGTGTTGGTCTTGTGTGTCCTTATCTCAGTATGTAATGGGTGATGATGTACTTGCTTCAGACATTTGTGTTGTCATGTCATTGGAAAGGATGATGTCCTTCAAATATTCGAACATTTGAAGGAAGTAAACTGGACTTGGTTGGAGCTTCATTGGAAATGTTCCCTGCTCGGTGCTCGGCATTTGAGGGTCTTGTGCATGAACTGCAGCTGTGAATAGATTGCTCTGCGTGCATTGTTTTCTCCTTTCAACTTGAGTTCTTCATATTTGTGTGTAGCCTCTTCCAGAGTGATGCAACCCTGGATGTCTTCTTCAAAAGTGTCTTGTCAAAAGTCAAGTCACTCACCTTGTGGTAGTGTCAGTTGCCTGATGGCTCTTACTTGTCAGTTTCATGGCATTGAAACGTATGCTCTTTTGTATCCCACTCTTTGTACAATACACTGCGCTCTTTGCAGGAGAAGGATGCTCCTCATCAGGCTACAGCAACCATCATGCTCCTCTTGGCTAATTCTATTGCAGCCCTCTTCAATGTAACCCTGAATGTCTTCTTCAGAAATCAAGCCACTCGCCTTGTTGAGTTGGTTGCCTGGTGACCGTTGTCAGTCTGGTGGCATTGAAACGTAATATGCTCTTTCCTAGCCCACTCTTTGAACAATGGGCTGCGCTTTTACAGTTACAGAATGCTGCTCAATGTGTCATTATGGCTGTCATTCCCCTTCGCACTAATTTGGTGCCAGCCCTCTTCAACGCAACCCTGAATGTCTTCTTCAAAGGTGGTAACTATTTATCCCAATTCGGGTTTACTATGACTGATTTAGGTTCGTGTCTAGGTCTCGTTCACTTTTCAGAAAATTGCTGGTGAGTGAGAAGACTTTTCTATCAAAGGTGGTATTGGTAAGGTAGATGGTACCAAAAGAAAAAAAAAAGCTCCACCACTAATCCGGTGGTTACCTTCCTATTGAAAATGAAAAATCTCACTGTTTCACCATCTTTCAAATTTCCTTGTATTTTTCGTGCACTTTGACAATCTGAGGTAGATAATCTTTTTGGGATAATGCTCGGGGGCCAGTGTACTCTGCTCTTTGCAGTACGAGGAGGCTGTTTATTGTGTCCCAGTATCCATCATTCTCCTCACAGATTAATTGTTTGTCTGTCCTCTTTGATACAACTGTGAATGTCTTGTTCAAAAGTCCAGTCACTTACCTTGTGGTAGAGTCAGTTGCATGATGGCTCTTAATTGTCAGTTTCATGGCATTGAAACGTAACATTCTTGTGAAGTCCACCCTTTGTACAATGCATTGCGCTCTTTGCAGCAGTAGGAAGCTGCTTATGTTGCAGTGACCATCACTCTACTCCAGGCCAATTCTTCCCTCGTCAAAGTCTTTTTGTAACTCGTCTGTCATGTCGCCCAAGTAGTTGCATACAGCAACCGGTGTGACACGACAAACATCGAGGTAGATGATGGAATCTGTATCATAATACAATACCTTTTTTTGCAGCTGCTCGAGGTATGAATACAATTCTAAACATGCGTAGCACGTGGTAAAGGCTGCAAGTACTACGTTGGTGTTAGGCAAAATTTCCTTGAAATCCTCCTCGCTTTCAAACTGTAAACACACTATATCCCCGTCTAGAATTACAATGTCCTTAATGATCCACTTTGGATCTGTTATCCTACTGTAAAATACAGCGGGTTTGGTCATGTATTCCGTTCTTGTTGAATACTTCTTTGTCAAATTTACCGTAGAAACTATTGAGACATACTTTGGCCATGGTTCTTAGACCCTTGTTTGTCCGAATGTTCTTCCCATCTAAGGTAACCCTCTCATGCTCATGATATGAAGCTATGTATTGGTCCTTAGCTGTCATAAAGTCTCCAAGCTCAAACTCTTCCCTGTTCTTAGGCAGACATTCCACGGGGTACCCGCTCGCCTCTTGTTTGAGTTTAAAGAAGGCATTGACAAAATCAGCAAAGAGACCCCCCTTTTTGCTTTCTTTGTTGTATTGGGAGGAGAAGGGGTAATGCCAGACTTCTATAATTTTTACCAGTCTGTAACCCAAAGCAACAGCTTTCTTTACCTCCTTGGTTACCCACGTTGCAGTGCGTGCACGTTCTTCATCTTTGTGCTCGCGTACATCTAATTTAAATTATTATCTGCGCAGTTACGACAGAGAGGAAATAACAATTTCTGAGATCACATATAGACAACTAATTCTCCTTTATTCAAGTCTTGCAGAAGCGGATATACTTCCCATTCTGCTTCCAGGCCATAGTCAGTGGTGTACAATGTTTTGAGCTTGTTTGCATGTAGTTTGTCAATCTGTTTGATGTTTCCACTCTATGACTTTTTTTCTCTTTCCTCATTGGTAAAGACTAGGTGGTCTATCCATTTTAGTACTCACTAGCAGTTCTGGATTTGCTAGGAGTGTTTCCAAATGGCGACTTGAACTCTCTGCTGTACCCTTATGTTTTTCATGTTCAATTTTCTTGGATAATTTGAGTTTCTGTTCTCTGAAGAGTTGGTCTTGTGTGTCCTTATCTCAGTATGTAATGGATGATGATGTACTCGCTGCAGACATTTGTGTTGTCATGTCATTGGAAAGGATGATCTCCTTCAATGTATTCAAACATTTGAAGGAAGTAAACTGGACTTGGTTGGAGCTTCATTGGAAATGTTCCTTGCTCGGTGCTCGGCATTTGAGGGTCTTGTGCATGAACTGCAGCTGTGCATAGATTGCTCTGCGTGCATTGTTTTCTCCTTTCAATTTGAGTTCTTCATATTTGTGTGTAGCCTCTTCCAGAGTGGTGCAACCCTGGATGTCTTCTTCAAAAGTGTCTTGTTAAAAGGCAAGTCACCCACCTTGTGGTAGTGTCAGTTGCCTGATGGCTCTTACTTGTCAGTTTCATGGCATTGAAACGTATGCTCTTTTGTATCCCACTCTTTGTACAATACACTGCGCTCTTTGCAGGAGAAGGATGCTCCTCATACTGCAGCAATCATCATTCTCCTCTAGGCCAATTCTATTGCAGCCCTCATCAATGTAACCCTGAATGTCTTCTTCAGAAATCAAGCCACTCGCCTTGTTGAGTTGGTTGCATGAAGACCCTTGTCAATTTGGTGGCATTGAATTGTAATGCTCTTTTCCAGCCCACTCATTGAACAATGGGCTGTGCTTTACAGTTACAGAATGCTGCTCAATGTGTCATTATGGATGTCATCCTCCTTCGCACTAATTTGGTGCCATCAAAATGTGATGCAAAAATAAATCTATGGCTTATAATTGTGGCTTTTTCTGTTTTCTTGTTCTCTTTGGTCAAGAGATAAATCTGAACCTTCTGCTTTTCACTCAAGAGGGCATATGTCACCAGTGAAAACGCTTCTGTAGTCCCTTCAGAGTTTTGCCAGATCCCGGTGAATCTCATCTCCCACGTAGTTCCCTAGAGTGCAGGACAACCGTTCTAGTAAGTGCACACTGTTCTTTCCGCATGGAAAGTCCAATGACTTTGAATGCGAGAGCATGAAATCCCAGTCATCGTCAGGCTGTCCTTCAAGATCGTAGGTACTTCCTCCGCAACTTTGATTCATGTGTTTGTACTTGAAGTGCCATTGGGTTGTTGGTTATGCTTGAAAATGTAAAACAGATTCAAACAACAGTAAAAAAAATGACTACACTCTTTATGTGTATACGGGTCATTCCATGGGGTTGGGCCTGCTCTAGATTTCTACATCAGTACATCTGACCACCTATCTGTTATAGTATGCTATTATCCCGATAATTGCCCTAACATCGAACAAAGAAACTTTTACACAGTAAGCCTACCTTACACCGCCCGTGTCCCCCAGGCCGCACGCACGTCCGCCCGTACGCACGTAACCAGTCACCCGCCATGACTCTTCCTCTTCCCTGTTCGCCCTCCATCGCGTTTAGACGTGTTTTCGATCTCTCGTGATAACCCGACTGCATCAGCGGGATCCCCCAGCAATCAGGCAATATCTTTCCTTATTTTTGCTCCTTGATTGTTGTATCACATTTGTAGATCGTTTTTGTCATCATTTGTTACCGAGAAAGGGGCGAAATCGTGAATTTTATTTCGATCCAAACCTCCGCGGTTTTGTTTCGCGCTGCCCCATACGTTTGTATGGTGTGTGCACCGTGCCTCGCTTCTCGCCACGCACTGGCGGGTTTTTTCCCCCTTTCTCGTCTTAGCCTACCACGGTTCGGCTTTTTGTCGTTCCTTTTATGTTTTTTCCTCCTCCCGTTCATGCTTTTATACCTTCTCGGGAGTTTTTTGGTGTTTTTTGACCTTTTTGAAGGTGTTAGAAACATCGAGGTTTCTTCGTAGGCTCTACGCCGTGAGTTAGTATCTCGTTACCGTAGTTAGCCTATGGCTGGCCGTGGGTGGCCATCTTCGCCATGCTTGGGCTATGGCACGCCATTAGCGTCATTATTACCGATCGTTGACCTATGGCAAGCCCTTTGGCCATATTTACTCAACTTGTAGTCGTATGGCACGCCATTAGGGTCCTTATTATGGTTTGTAGACCTTATGGCTAGCCCTTTGGGACTTAATTGCACCTTGTCTTTGGGTTTTCGTCCCCAGACTCGGTTCCGTGCATGTTTCATGTGGGTCGTGCCCCCCTTAGGCCTTTATTGAGGTGGCCCACGCCTATGGCGCGCCTCTGGGGCTTCTTTTATATTTCGTTTGGGTGTTTTTCTCACCCTTTTTGCACATGTTTCATGTTTGTTTACTGTCTCTTGGGTATTTTATGCTGAGCCTCCAACGATAATTTTGTCGGCCCAGCTCGGCCCAATTCCCGCCCCTTGTCTTGTACGCTTTTAAGCCTACTTTGACTTGGTTTTTGAGTCCCTTGTTTTAACATACACTTTCTTGTAAAGATACTTGTATGTTTATTCATGTCTACATTTTCTTTATGTTGTTGCTAACTGAGTCCTCTTCTCTTTTATACAGGATGACTCTTAGATGCACTTCTTGTCGCCGGGCCATTCCAGATTGGGACGCACATCCAGTTTGCGCCTTGCATCGCACGTGCACCCGATCTAGTCCCTGTCCCACGTGCTCCACTTGGTCAGACCCCTTGTGGGCCACGTTGGAGGCTTGGCTATCCTCCCACCCCCCCCCATACTTAGGGCTCCGGCCCTGGTTCCGTCCGGGGCCGCACGGCCGACGGACTCAGAGCTTTCTGCTCGGAACCCCCTCGCGGAGGGAGTCTCTTTGCCGGTCCCTGAACCGGAGGGGCTCTGATCCGGCTCCGCCGATCCGCCCCTTGAGATTCTCGCTTCTGAGGGAAGTGATTCGGGGGAGGAGGGTGGTCGTCCTTGGCGACCTGACCGGAGTTTGGCTGGCCTCTCGTCCCCCGGCCCTAGCCGGCCCATGGTGACAGAGAGCGGTGGGGTGCCGCCACGAGCGCCTTCGCTCATGCGAGCCGCCCCCACCCCGCCTGCTCGCAGCCCTGCGGCTGCAGCGGCGTCCAGCCTCGGCCCCGCCCGTTCCCCACCACCTGGCTCTCCCAGGCCGGCGGCGGCGGGGTTCGGGAGCGGTGGTGCGCCAGCTGCGGGTCCGCCCCGGCTGCCCACCACGCGGGCCCCCTCCTCCCTCCGACTCGGCCAGCACCCCAGGGTGCATGGCCCTAGGTTGGTAACTGCCCGCGCTCCTAGCAAGCCGGCACCTACCACCACTGGGACCCTCCCCGGCCCGTCCGCTCGGGCGGCGCCGGTTGAGCCTCCCGCTCGGGACTGGCAGCTTTCGGCGGCGTCCTCGACCGGCACCCCACCGGCCGGACAGCCCTTAAGCTCGTCCCTTGGGACTCTGAAGAGGAAGAAGAAGGCTAAGAAAAGGCCTTCCACGGCCCCTTCTGCCTCTCCCTCTTCCAAGAAGTCCAAAACCTCGGGCAAAAAGAAGAAGAAGGCTCCTAGGGCTCAGCCTAGTGAAGCTGAACTCTTTGAGGTGTTCAGCCGCTTCGCAGAGAGCCGAGGCTGGTCGCTCCCCGGCCTTCCGGCCGAATCGACCGCTGCTTCTTCAGTGCCCTTGGCCCCACTGCCGCCACGCGGGGAGCTCATAGCCGGCACGAGCCGTGCTCCCGCGGCACTAGGGGCTCCGCCCGGGGAGGAAACTTTCCCCTCTCAGGCAGAGAGCCTTCGACTGCATCGCCCGGCCCCGGCCGCTGTCAGTCAGGCTGCGGTAGCTACCTCTACTGGTGGTCTGCTCTTACCGCCCCCTATCCCACGCTCTGCCTCGGGCCTGACGGCCCGTTCCTTGTTGGACGATAGCGCACTGCCAGCGGAGACTTTCTCCCCAGCACTAGCGCCTCCCCCTTTCCCACCCCTCTCTGATCAACTCGGGGTACCTGCCTCAGAGTCTGACCCCTCTTCAGAGTGGGAGTCTATGTCCACCTCATCGGCGGCGCCCTCCCTGATTGGGACCGAGGCCCCGCCTGGTTTGAAACACCTCAGTGAGGAGGCGGAAGCTTTGCTCCTCCGCTACCTGGAAGAGTTTTATACGGTCCGCCCGGACCCTGCGGAGCAACAGCCCCAGGCGTCCCGACTCTTCCGGGGGGGATCGGGTACTCATCCCGGCATTCCACTCACAGCCGACTTCAAGGATGAGTACGGGCGCATCGCTCGTGAACCGTCCCCCAGGGGTGGCCCTCCTGGTTTGAGAAGAGCGTTCACTTTTCAACCGGGCGACATGGCCCGTTTTCTGTCCCCAGAGACGCTATCCCCCGAGCTGCTTGCTCTAGGCGATTACGTGGGGAAGGTCAACCCCCTACGCAGACGCTCCTTTCTTGAGGAAGACAAGAGGTGGACGCTTATGTCCATCTTGGCCAGATCCACGATGCGTCTGGCAGCGTACGCGGGTGCTCTGACCAATTTGGCCGTACAAGCAGACGACCTGCGGGTCTCTCCAGAAGACAGGCAGTTGCTCGACGCACTGCTTATGTCTATCTCGGAACAACTGTGGAAACAGTCTACCCGTGCAGCCTTGTACACGACTCGTCGTCGCAGGAACCTGGCTCTAGAAGCACTGGGTTTTTCAGCTAGACAGCGGGTTCAGCTGACCGCTGACATGCCCTGCGAGGGCCCCTTTCTGTTCTCAGGTCAGTTTGCCCCTCGGATCAGGGATGAGTTAGCTAGGTGCCAACAGGCCCGTGAATTGGCCACGCAGCTCAGATCCGTCCAACCACGAGCCCCCCGACCCCGCGGGGCCGCTCGCCCCTCGGCGGGACCCCCCCGCGTAACGGTCACCTTGCCTCCCCCTAAGCCGCCCCGCCGCTCAGGCCGCGGGCGCCGTAGTCACAGGGGTAGAGACAGACAGCGAGGATCAACCCGCCCGGCCGCCAGGGGCCGCGGCGGCTTTTGACTCCTTGCCCCGAGCGCTTCAGGCCCCCCCAGCCGGGGTGGGCGGCCGCCTTCAGGCCTTCCAGCCGGCCTGGGCGGCCATTACGGACGACGCCTTCGTGCTCTCCGTTGTAGGCGGTGGCTTCTCCATCGAGCTCGCCACTCCCTTACCCGGAGGCGTCATCCGTCTTTCCCCCCCTCGCTTGCCTCCCCTCAGACACAGAGGCATGGCGGCCGAGATCGCCGCCCTCTTAGCGAAGGGGGCAGTGGAACGGATCCGCGACCACCCGCGGTTATCCCTTTCCCCTACCTTTCTGGTTCCCAAGCGCTCGGGGAGCTTTCGCCTCATTCTCAACCTCAAGAGAATAAACAGGCACATCCGTACGGAACATTTTCGAATGGAGACATTGGCGTCCATACTCCCTTGCCTCAGACCGGGAGATTGGACAGTGTCCATAGATCTCAAGGATGCTTACCTCCACGTCCCGATAGCACCAGCATCCAGGGACCTGCTGGGTTTCTCCTTCGAGGGGAACGTGTTCCGCTTCCGCGCCCTGCCTTTCGGCCTGAAACCCGCACCACGCCTATTCACCAGGCTCGTCGCGTGTGTAGCAGCCTTCCTCAGGCAACAGGGTCTGAGGATATTTTGCTACCTCGACGATTGGCTGTTAGCAGCCAGCTCCCAGACCCTGCTCTCTCACCAGTTGTCTTTTCTGCTGAGAACAGTACAGTCTCTCGGTTTTCTCATAAATTGGGAGAAGTCGGAGCTCGTGCCCACACAACGCCCAACCTTCCTGGGTGCAGTGATAGACATCCCCCGTCAGCTGGCGCGCCCCAGCCCAGCTCGGGTGTCTACGATCATATCCGCCGCCCGCCGTTTCAGACGGCAGCGACGAGTCCCTGCCAGATCCTTCCTTCAGTTCCTAGGATATCTGGCGAGCCTGGTCGATGTGCTGCCGGACTGTCGACTGCACATGCGCCCCCTGCAGATCCATCTGCTCAGTCATTTCCATCCGTCTCGGGACCCCTTGACGAAAATGGTTCCCCTGCCCCCGGCCACCCGCCTGTTATTCAGGCGATGGTGTTGCCCGGAGTTTCTGAGCAGGGGCAGCCCTCTGCAGCCCCCCCCATCCCTCGCTCACAGTGACTACCAATGCATCCCACAAGGGTTGGGGCGGTCACTGTCAGGGGCTCCATGCCTATGGGGACTGGTGCCTTTCGGCTACCCTCCCCCACATCAATGTGCTGGAGTTTCAAGCGGTTATCCTGAGCCTCCACCACTTCTTACCTCTACTCCAAAACCAGACTGTGTTGATCCGCACAGACAATGTCACAGTGGCGGCATACATCAACAAGCAGGGCGGCACGCATTCCCCACGCTTGAACGCCCTCGCTGCCACACTGTGGAGATGGTGCAGGCGCAGGGGGATTTTTCCCATGGCCTCGTATATACCGGGCAGGGACAACCTCATTGCGGACTTCCTGTCCCGAGGCCGGGTCCTCCCCTCCGAGTGGAGACTCGACCCGCATATCATGAGCCGACTGGTGAATCAGATGCCACCACTGGAGGTGGATCTCTTCGCCTCGGAGCTGAATGCTCAGCTACCCAGGTACTGCACGAGAGTGCAGGACCCCGCAGCCTGGCGGCTGGACGCCTTCTTCCAGTGGAAGGGATTCAGAGGCTATGCGTTCCCACCCTTCCCCCTCATTCCCCGCGTCCTGCGCAAGATCAGGCGGGACCAGGCTACCATCCTCCTTATAGCCCCCTGGTGGCCAAGGAGGTCTTGGTTCCTAGAGCTCACAAACCTACTGGTGGGGAGCCCAAGGCTCCTTCCAGCTCGCCCAGATCTAATAGCGCAGCCGGTGTCGGGAGCTCTACATCCGCGACCGAGCTCTCTCCACCTGATTGCCTGGCCCTTATCAGGGAATCCGGTACTCAGGCGGGCTTGTCAGAACGAGTTGCTTCACTCGTTGCCCGCAGCCGGAGAGAATCCACCCGGGAGGCTTACAATTCCCGTTTGGCTGGATACTATTCCTGGTGCCAATCTCACGGGGTGGATCCCCGCTCAGCCCCTCTAAGAGATGTGGCGGACTTTTTGGTTTCCCTCTTTGACAGAGGCTTAACCATCTCTACCATTAGGGGGTATCGCTCCGCCATCGCGGCAGTGCATACTGGCTTCGAGGATGGGTCCACTATATCCACTGCCCCCGCCCTCTCAGGCTTACTTCGCGCCTTTTTCTTGGAACGCCCCCCGGCGAGGAGATTGCTCCCTTCCTGGAGCCTTCCCCGTGTGCTAGAGGCGCTTGCCAGGTCGCCTTTCGAACCCTTGGCCGAAGCCTCCCTTAGGGATTTAACCATCAAAACGGTTTTTCTCTTGGCTATCGCATCTGGGCAGCGCCGTAGTGCGCTGCATGCTTTGTCTACCCTGCAGGGCCACATACGGTGGGAACGGGCTGGTGTGAGGCTAATCCCTAGCCCTTCGTATGTGGCCAAAAATCAGACAGCAGCCTCCAGTCCGGTTGAGATCTTCATCCAACCTCTGGCCGCTCATTCCTCTGTCGCAGAGGACAAAGTCTGGTGTCCGGTACGGGCCCTGAAATATTACTGCGCCCGTACCAAGGACCGACGCTCCGGGGATCAACTCTTTGTAGTGACTAAGGAGCCCTTCTCTGCTGCCTCTAAAGACACCATATCGAAGTGGATTGTTGCCGCTATCAAAGCGGCTGGCTCAGAGGCTCTCTCCCCGGGGGTAGCGCCTCGCGCTCATGACACTCGCGGGATCAGCGCCTCCTGGGCCTTATTCGCAGGAGTGTCGGTTGAGGAGATCCAAAGAGCAGCCTATTGGCGTTCTCCCAATTCTTTCATTTCTTTCTATCTGCGGGACGTTCCCGCTGCTGTGCCCTCCTTCTCTAGGGCTGCCCTTTTGTCAGCGGCGAAGTCCCGTTGATTACACCGCCTTACAGCCAAGCCTCCCTTGTTAGTCCGTGTCGGTCTAGCATACTATAACAGATAGGTGGTCAGATGTACTGATGTAGATCATGAGGATCAGGCGTGATCCTCTTATCTACGAGGTACATCGACCACCTATCTGTGTCCCCCCCTCCTTCCCCTCGCCTCGCGGCGCGACTTGACTGTGTGTCCCGTTTGCGGGTGACCTGGTTGTGTGGAACTGGAGGAAGAGTCATGGCGGGTGACTGGTTACGTGCGTACGGGCGGACGTGCGTGCGGCCTGGGGGACACGGGCGGTGTAAGGTAGGCTTACTGTGTAAAAGTTTCTTTGTTCGATGTTAGGGCAATTATCGGGATAATAGCATACTATAACAGATAGGTGGTCGATGTACCTCGTAGATAAGAGGATCACGCCTGATCCTCATGTTTCATGTTGTGCAGGGAATAAAAGTCATATTCTGAAAATTTTATCAAATAATTGCTTGTGGTTTGTGGTTATTCTTGGAGAGAGATGTGTGAAGAATTATTTGATGAATAAAAAACAAGCCTGTGTACAAATTTATTTTGTCTGTGACTGTTTCATTGTTGATGTCTCATGGTTTTTTTGTGGTACCAGTTGTGACAAAAATATATGCCATTTTCATGGCAATGTAATACAGAAATACACAACCTTTCAGCATTATGCCTATCATAATTAAGAGAGGCAAGGTGACTTCTACAAAGACTATAAGGCACATAAACATGTGTCACAAAATAAGAACACCAGAGCATCTTGAAGCAACCTCATACCGATGTTACAAACGAAGTCCGCGGCGATTTTTGTTGTAACATCGGTATTGCATGGTTTTACATGTATACACTTATAATCATAATATGATCAGAAACTTGATTTCTATAATTAGACTCATATTTTAGGAGTGTTATTGTCCAAAAATTAGCATCAAAGAGCTCCAAATAAAAGAGAAAACACAGAACATATTACCGTACTTCCGTCCGAAGTCCGGCCTCTTCGTGTAACATCGGATAAGAAAGTCGCGCTCGCGACAAAAAGAAGAGCTACTAACTTCAGCAATCGTATTTACGTCACTGGCAGTACTTCCCCAACGGCGGGAAGACCACTTACAGCCCGTTCACACCTACCTGGACGGCGCAAGACCCGTTTTTCTGCTGTAGTCCGTGTTACATCGGTACGTGAATTTCGATGTTTCCGATCGGGAATTTCAATGTTTCCGATGTCAATCAGTAAGCTTGTACGCTATTTTACGAAGTAAATAACTTTTGTCACATTTTGTAAACTGTATTGGAGGAAAAAAACGATATTAAAACCACTAAACTGGCCAAATATACGGTGGACGATGATGCCGTTAACACGCTGTAGTCCCACATACTGAGATATTTGTTACTTGTTCATGTTCGTAATTGTGATCGCCAAATTTCCCCTTTTATGCCCGTCTCTGCAAAAGGAGCATGTGTTCCTCTCTTAGAAAACCGTACAAAAGTATGTCCAGTGTATCTTCACGGCAATATAACATTATTTTACCTCCCGATTCTTGTGAATTTTGGACCTTACTTATGTCATTCGTATCTACCAAGTAGATGTGCTGAACGTTAGTACGGTACTATGAAGTTGGAATACGTAGACGTCCAGACTGCGTCTGAGCTAAAGAAAGAGTTTGCCCAATTTTGTTGTTGATATTTTGGGAATTAAGAGCTGTCAGATTCTTTCTCTTGAACAGATTTACAATGACAGTGTTTTCCTTTCAAGATTTCACTGACCTGTTAATAGTGTTAGATGGCTTTACGGTGCTCTGATGAAGCAGTACATGGGTTCACTGTTTCCATTCCACGTTTGTTTGTTTGTTTGTTTGCTTTTATTTCTGCATTCAATCAGATGCAATTTGAATGCAAACTTCAAAAAGTACAAAGACAAAGAATAACAAGTGCAGTGAAATAAATCGATAACAGTACATAAATAGATTCACATAGGTGATTGCATTGAGCAATGTAGATACACAGAAACATAAAATAAAATATACAGTATTTTTCAGTAAACAGCAGAGATAATTGAATGCAGGAGACCACCATCATAAGCGATTAAGCTTGAAATGGATGGAGGCCTCATAAAATGACTATCCAACGACATAACTCTCTTGGAGGAAGGTGATCAGGTGAGTGCAGTGCAGTTGCAGGTGAGAGTGCAAGATGCAGTTGTAGGAAGAAAATTGAGATTGACAATAAGATGACAATCTATACTATAAATATTTGTTAGCTCAATTGGTTTGGAGAATATAATTGTATCAAATATCGTTTAAGTGAAGCTTTCAAAGAATAAATACTTGAACAAGACTTTATATTATCCGGGAGATTATTCCAAATATCCGGACCCGAATGTCTTATAGATTTGTGTGTCACTAATAATTTGGGATTCAAAAGGTGGAAATTTCTACATATACGAGTAGGGTACGAATGGACAGAAGTATTGAACCTAAACATGTTATCAAACGATGATGGAAGTTGATGATGTATATATTTGAACATAATTACTGCTACTTGAATAATATTCAAATCAAAAACCTTCAATGTTTTAAGCTCATGAAATAAAGAATCAGTATGAGCCAGAAAATGCGATCCTGTACAAATACGTATAACTTTCTTTTGTAATTTAAATATAGAATTTATTTTGGTAGAGCCGCAAGTGCCCCATACAACATTGCAATAACTTATATATGGGAGAATTAAGGAATTATATAATAGAAATAAAGTTGAACGAGGAAGAAAGAACTTCAGCTTGGAAATTATCCCTATATTTCTAGAAATACACGTTGTAACATAATGTAAATGCTCATTCCAAGTCAAACTTTCATCTATATATACTCCTAGAAATTTTGAATTCATTTTCTTTTCTAATGGGATATCATCAATGTTAATATGTATCAACGTATCTTCATTATGAGAATGAAGTTTGAAATGAATAAAATGAGTCTTTTTTATATTCAAAGAAAGTTTATTAGACTTAAACCAATTTGATACTTTACTAATTTCAATATTTAAAGTGTCATTTAAAATCTTAAGATCTTTATGAGAATAAAATATATTCGTATCATCAGCAAATAGAACAAAAGAGAGAAGAGAGGATGTATTTATGATATCATTAACATAAAGAAGGAATAATAATGGGCCTAAAATTGAGCCTTGAGGAACACCACATTTAATTAAAAGGGGGTCAGATTCACAACCATTAAAAATAACATATTGTCTTCTATTAGTTAGATAATCTTTAAGCCATAAAAGTGCTTGTCCTCGAATACCGTAATGACTAAGTTTGGTGAGTAAAATAGAATGATCAAGAGTATCGAATGCTTTACTCAAATCGCAAAATATACCTGCAACATGTTCTTTGTTTGCAAAAGCACTCGTGATTTTGTCATAAATTTGTATTAGTGCTAAATCAGTTGAATAATTTTTTCTGAAACCATATTGATTGGGAATAAGTAAATCATACTTATTAATAAATTTAAAGTGAAAACTAAGTTTCGGTAAGTGCTTGAGAACCCGTCTAGCACCATTTCATTTTTGCTTGCAATATATCGAAAGAGTCCACTAAGAATCTTACCTGGCTGACGCGGTTTGCCGGAATGATGAGTCGGTTTGGAGTATTTTGAGAAAAATAATAATAGTAGGAAAACCGACTTTTATTCCAGAAGGCTCCAGACTAACTCGGTCTCGGGAAGAATTCGACCCTACTTCAAACAATTCACACGCAGTAAGTGGCCACTGCATAATACCAAATGAGGCCTAACTGAATGGACAGGAAAGTGCGTGCTAACGTAATCCTGTACAAAACAAAACAAAAATGACAGCGCGCAGTCCTCAGTTGCTGAGACGCGCGGTCTTTGGAGTTTTTGTTGTTGTTTATCAAGCGCCTTTGGTTGTTTTAGAGGTGCTTGATAGGCGCACACTAATTTTGCATGCGCGCAAAAGAGGTTTTTGATGCGCGCGTTGTAACAACTCAGACCATTACTGCGAGTAGCCAGAACACGAAGCGCTAGTTTGTACAGGCCGCTCCCATAGGACAACACTGTACAATCAGAGGGACAACCATTACAACTCATCCCGCCGTCAAAGCGAAGCGCCGAGTAATCCCCGAGTCCGAGTTTAGCCTGACCCCTTTCGGGTAAGTTCTGAGACTGAACCTTTTTGGTTAATATTTGGCATTTTCGTCGTTACCCATCGAATATCTTGTAATAACATCGTTATCCTGCACATTTCCTAAGCATACCTTCACCTTTGGGAGCGAAATTTGACAACTTTTGCAGGCGTACCAGAACTTTGTTTGGGCTTTAAGAAGTCTATTATAAACAATTTTTTCTAAGATTTTGGATATACTAGGCAATAAAGAAATAGGACGATAATTGCTAATTTCATGAGGATCATCTTTTTTATGTACATCTTTTTTATGTACGTTCACCCACTGTAAAGTCTCAAAGCTAAAATGCCAGTTTCGTATTCATTTTGGGTAGGTAATTGGTAGGAAATAGTTCCATATGTACCGCAATCAAAATTGGCATAATATTGGTCTATCCTATCCTAAAAAGATGGCAAAAATTTTGAATTTGATGGGGATTGAGTACCGTAAAAAAAAAAGGGGGGCCTAGTATTTTGTTTGAGGTCTATTTGGAATAGGACCGTAACCGTAAACCTAACCCTATCCCTAACCCTAGCCATGACACTGGGGGCAGCGCCCTGCCCTTGGCCTTGCTAGCTTACATAGATGTGAAAAAAAAATTAGCGTAGAATATGAAAATGATTTTTTACATGCTATATTATTATTAATATCATTAACATTACTGTTGTACATCATTTTAAGCGTAACCCATATTTTTTTTTTTTTTTTTTTTTTTGGTGGATGGTACACATGGAACTGTAGCCAACTGGTATGACAAGAGGTAGAAAGGTAAGCAAAATTGTCCAAATTATTTAATTCCATTCATATACACAGATACATCAACAGGAATATAAAGAGTACACAGACACAAATTTTCTGTTAATTCTTTCATTTCATTTCTCTTCACACCTTTTGTCCAGTTTGTCGATGAATCTGCCATGGATCCTCCTCTGCCGCCGCTACGTGATTAAACTACGTGAAAGAGTGAAAAGGGCACAGCCACAGCACTCCACAAACAGAGAGAGGAAGCTGACAAAGCAACACCAAAGAAGAGCGAACATAACAAACTAGACAAAAAGAAAACTGCACGGAGGGAAAATGGACATTGTAGAAAAGAGCAGAAATTAACTTCAAACGCAGAACATGGAGAAGACAAGAAAACTTGTATGATTTCTCTTTATTAGTTTTCATAGTTGAGTTGACAGTTGATGAAGTTGTTAGTCAGAGTATATAAGGTCAAATTGTGTAAGGCTCGACATCATTCTTCTTCTTATTATTAAGTCTACCTTCTTTCATACCAGAGTTACAAAGAATTGAAGTCTGTGTAACATAGGTATTGTTCCAAAGGTATACAGCAGGTATAATTCCAAAGAACTGTTACATTAGTGTTATTCATGGGAACATACATAAAGTCTATGTGTGTAGGTTTTAACATCTGACACCACAACAAAGGAAATCAGTTGATATGTCGTAATGTACCTATGTTACGAAGACATACTGTCCGTGTAACATAGGTAGTATACTGTGGACAAGGTTGTAGTACGAAAACCCCTGATGATAACAATAAAATCATGTTTTCACTTGAATGTCCATACAACTCACTTGCTTCGACTGTAGTTTTTTAAAGAATATTGTTATTGTGTCACTCTTGAGGAAAAAGTTAAACCTTTGTTTAAAATTGTAAATAGTTTGTAGAAAAAACATGTTAATAAAAGTGTCTTCCAGTTGATATCAGAATGGACAATCTTACTAATAATGATCTCATGTGCCTGTCAGATAACATGTTGATGTGTTATGGTGGAAAAAAACTGGGATATGTTCATTGTTATCATTTCAGAACACAAAATTATTGAGGATGTCACAAAATGAAGTCCATGTAACGTAGGTATTTGTCATACCTGTTTACCCATGCTGACTGAAAGTGTGCGAAGTAATAAACAGATTTCTAGTGGAATAAGTTGAAGAATGGGAGTAACAAATCAGGGGGAAAAAGAAAATTTCAATTTACCCAACTTGAATTTTCAACTTGTATGTCACAATTTCAGTCCCAACCCCATGGAATTACCCATACATATGTTAAACATGTTTCTTCCTTTTTTTTTTGTAATGGGGAAAAATGAATCTAGATATTTGTGGCATTTACCCAGACACAAACATTCGCAGAAGGCACTGTGAGAATTTTGCCAGACTTTTTGTGGATTGCCACCCACACTTTCCATAGGATGTCCCTTCTCCTGTGGGATTGTTGGCACTCTGGCTTTAGAAAGCAGTATTCACATTGTTCATTGATGTGATGGATCTCCACCTACCCCCCTCCATCCTGAGGCAAAGTATGAATATATGCCTTCTGGTCTTTATGGTCCACCTCTAACCTTGTTCTAAGTTCAACGTTGTCTATATTTGACACTGACAGGTTAAGTCCAACGCCAAAAGCAGTTGTTGGTGGCCATAGTTCTACACCAGTTTCTTTGGAAATCCAATTCCTCAAGTTGAAGTTTGTGTATATGGTGTGTGATAGCTGGCAGCATGTTAGTGAAATGAAATGTCTGAAGTCTGGAAAGCTGCTCCTGGAAACCAGTATCATCAAATTTGGCATCAATGATTACGCTATTGGTTCTTGACCACACCATGAGTTTGCAGTTCGACCTCCTGGAGCAGAACATGGCAACCTGTACTTGCATATAGTACTGGGGCCACTAAAGCTTACTGCAGTTGTCTGTCTAATGAAGTACTCTCTATCCTTGGTCCAGACATCATAATATTCTGCTCTCAGCAAGTCCTTGAAGTGGCTTATACTTAGCAACTTTGTTTGCTCAGTTTGGCATTTGATTGCCAGGATAGTTTGATTGTCAGTAATGCCATCTTACCCGGCAGTGAGCCAGCTCTTGATTTTTTGCAACACCTGCTTTGTCATTTCCGATTCCCCAGTGAGTTCGTCCCAAAGTTCACTATCATCAAGAACAAATTCAGGAACACACTGATCTTACTTTCCAGCACCTCAGAACTATCATCCTGCCACTTCTTTAATTTCTCATACATTGTTTGCACATATTCATATTGCTCCAGATAGTGGACATTGCTATGGAGCATTTGCCAGAATGGACCAGTTATTATGAAGTATACTAGCCCTAGTGCCCTTATAATAGCAATTATTTCCTCACAACCTGAATCATGAAGTACACTTTCAAGCTTCAGATTTGAATCTCCCTTATAATTTTGCAAGAACGTTTTGATATGTTCATGATGTTTAAACAAACCAGCAGCACCCATGAAAAAATTATGAAATCCGTTCATGCGAAAACTCGTCACATGGGACTTCGTTCCAAGATGCTCTGAACAGAAGGAATCCCACTGGTCCTTACACCCATTCTTTTGGTCTCCCCGGGGCCCAAATACATCACAAGCTGTTCTTACAAAACGAGCACTTGCAGATTCACCTGCATGGAATCTGGAAAACTTGCCGTGCCTGTCTCTACCTAATCCATTCCCCTGTTCTTCTATGATCTTTTTTTCAAATTCTTTAAGAGCAGTCTCACATTTATTTGATAACCGCAGAAGGAAGTGAGCATTACAGAAGAGAAATTCTAAATCGACTAAATCTTCTTCAAGTAAAGAATCTCGGTATTCAGAAAGTTTGGCATTAAAAGCTTTGTTTACACTCGACC
Organism: Diadema antillarum; assembly: GCF_040938485.1. Classification (NCBI taxonomy): domain Eukaryota; kingdom Metazoa; phylum Echinodermata; class Echinoidea; order Diadematoida; family Diadematidae; genus Diadema; species Diadema antillarum. The sequence goes on along the minus strand of NW_027271071.1, from coordinate 732,410 downwards.
TATCTGACATGACAGCCATCATTTTCTTAAACATTTCTTTACAAGCCTGTTCTTTTTCACTCTCATCTACAACTTCTCCGATCTCTTCCATCATTGCGATAACATTGTCTAGCAATGTGTTTGAATCTTCGACCGCCACCAATGCAAATCCCCCAGACAACGTTTCCCCGCTATCTAGCGTTATTTGCTGCCCTACAAGTTTTTTTCCATCCCTGGAAGTGCCATCCCCATGTAAAGTCCACCCCTCACATTTGGAAATGCCCTCCCTAATCTGTATCTTACTCAGAACATGAGCCCGATCCATGAAGTTATTAGCTGTTGAGGCTGATGGAACATCTTTCATATTGGACTCAAATATCCACTTACCCACAACCTTGATCACATTACCCACTTTGGTGGTGGATACCTCATTTTCACCACATAATCCCATCACACACTTCTCCACAGTGTCCTTATATGGGTGTCCAACACTCTCAGACTTCAAGTTGATACAATTTGTATCTATATCTTCACCAAGAAGGGCGCATTTCACTTCCATTTCTTTCAGTTTAATGTCAAGTTCTCTTTGACAATTTTTTCTTCATTCCATTCTTTTCTCCAATTTTGATATTTTTTTTTTCTCAAGCTCCTAACTTTATTCCTCGTCTTTGCCAATATGTCTAATTCAGCCTCTCTTACATCTAATTTTCTTTCTTTAAAGGGTGTGTACACTTCTGGTCGAGGTGAAGATTTAGCTTTTAACGTTTTGTGAGATATTCAGAAACCACTCTATGAGATGCCACAGAGCATGCGGTTCTAAGGGGTATCAAAAGTTTATTCGATGAAAATCGGTTTTGAAATGGCTGAGATATCCAAAAACGAGGTGAAACAAAGAGATACTAATAAAGTTGGGGCATGTCGCCTTTTATTATTAGCACTTTTTTGGATATCTCAGCCATTTTAAGACCAATTTTCATCAAATAAATGTTAAATCCTTCTTAAAATTGCATGCTCTTTCATATTTCATAAGAGGCTTTTCATTATCTCACTTAGGAATGTTCAAAACATGAATCCCTACCTCAACCAGTACTGTACAGTCCCTTGAGGTCTCAAGTAAGTTTGTTTTTTCCTTATAGGGCATGGTATACTGATCTGGACTTGAAATTTCTCACTTCTTTCTTTTCCTCAAGAGATGATCTGACTTGCTTAATCTCAGTTTGGAGATTCTGAATTATACTTTCCCTTTTCTCAACCTCTTTCCCTGTTTGTTTCAGTTGATGTTCTAATTTAGAAAGCAATCTTGATTTGTATTTACTATCTTTACTTAGACATTTTACTTTTTCTTTCAGGGTTTTTATCTCAGAATTATCTGATAGAAATTCACTCATGACCTTCTTCTCTTGCTTCTTTTTCTTATTCTTATTAATTTGTTTCTCTTTGCACGTAAGACAGGTTTTCTGATCGCCGTCACTTTGAACCGGGGTCTTGACACTTTCGTCACCATCAAAACTTATATGTTCTTCTAGGTAATCAAGAACAGTCTGCTCACTTCAACTTCTACTTTTATTTAGACGTACATAGCTAGACTTTTTTTTTTTTAGTTCTGAGATTATTCTTTTCACAGTATACCTATTAGGGTAGATATAATTGACATGGGTGAACAGATCAGATCCAAATGGAAGAGCCCAATCCTGAGTTCAGGTTGCCCCTCGTGGCCCCTCCCGTCATGGCAGGCAGTGCTGGCGATAGAGGAGAATATCAGAGATTCGGGTGCAGATCTGGCTCGTCTGCTCCATGAGGAATAGTCCTGGCTCCAACTCCTGATAGTTACTAACAGTTCGGGCTAATTGGTCTGGAATGCCATATGCATTGATCCACTTTGTGAATGATAGACATGTAGCAGGCAATAATTGGCTTCTAATAATTGGCGGCGTGATTGGCTTCTTGTGCAATGTTCATAGCAGAAAAATGTTATCTTACACAGACGGAGAAAGAAAATATTTTCTCCATCCTTCGCATATACAGCGCACTTCAGCGGCGTGACCAGGACGGTCTTGACAGCTGGTTTTGGTAGCAGTTTCCTGGTTTTGAAAGTTGCCTCGTATATCTTGGAGGAGTGAATTTCCACTCTTGCACAATTCCCCTCTGGTACGATCACCTTCGCAACCTTCCCCTCGAATACCATGTAGGTGTCCGGGCTGATGTCTGTATTTTAGAGTTTACAATCTGTGTGGTATAAAGAAATCATATGCAAAACAGTTACAGTGATAATTAACTTTATGGTACATGAAGTTGTCTCCATACATGCAACATTTTCTGAAAGGGACATGTTCAAATTATTTAACGCGGTAAGTCTGCAACGGTGCTGTTAGAAATCCAGTACGAAGCTCTGAGGAATCTATCTCAATCTCATAACCCGAGTCACACTGCATAATACTAATTTGATAACCAACAATTATTACGGACACTTGACAAATTTTTTTTCAGTGTCATGTAAGGAATGTTGATTTTTTTTTCCCTTTTATCTCAGAAGGCATTTGGCCAATATTGTAAAGAACTCTCCATCTGGGTCTCATATGATAATTGGGTTCCCAAAATCAGCCCTACTTCGGAAGCTTTGTCATGTAATGTTCGTTGATATGCGTGGCTGGGTGCATAGATGAGATGATTGTGTCAGTAATTACTTAAATAAGATGGAGGATACACAACATGATGAAAGCATCACACACAATTACGATTCTAAGTTTGTTGTCAAACCATCGACGAATTATTGTGACGGGACTACAGAACAGACACTAATTGCTATTCTTTAACTTAGAGCACAGTGGCAATTAATTACCTACACATACACATCAACATTATAGATCAAAGTGCAGTAAAAGTAATCGTACCTCATCATAATACAAACAAGAAAATGAAAGTATCACAAAGATTCAAACTGAACATAGTAAAACAGCATATATGAAAATAATCATGAGCAGCAAGCTAACCAAAGAAAAATTCTGCATTAACATAATCATCACGTAAACATTATAATAATCAACACAATGACAAGTACATAATCGTCATAAATGTTAAAATGTCAATGCCTCTTTTGGTCATGCAGAAGTTCATTTTCCAAAAGGAGTTCAAGTTGGCGGCACTCAGTTATTCACAGTCATGAATTTTGTAAAATTATAATACTCGGGGATTTCCTAAAAAAAACAACAACTGAAAATTGCAACCATTCCGATGTTCCAGTGGTTTCGTACAGACGTGTGCCGAAGTAGTTGACAGGTAACAAATACATGATAAAAAAATTAAAAATAAATAAATAAATAAAAGATGATGACATTTGTAGTGATGGAATACTCCCATTAAATCCCTTTGTTTAATTTCTGCAAAAAACTGCAAAAATAAAACAAAAATCTTGTTAATGTCAGGAGGGTGAAGACTATCAACATTAACGATATTCCATAAAAAGAAAATCACATGCAGCTGGACTTCTGTGAGAAAAATTATATCCTGCATTGTATTCCATAAAGAGTTCCAGATATTATTCCATTTTTAGCAAAATTATGTGCCTCACGCTGAATCCGGGGCTATAGATCTGGAAGCGCACGAGCTGGCCGATGACACCGTGGTTGTGAGAATATCCTCAAGCAAAGTAGTTGCCTGTCTTATCTTGCCCTTTTGGTTTCTTATGATGTTTGCCAAAACATTTACCCCTGTCTTAAGCTCGTCCTGGAGGTGCAGGGCGTACCCCCTCGCATCATCACTGCCGGCCTCTATCTTCTCCTCCAGGTTGACGACGGACTCCTGGAGGCCGGCAACTTCACTGCAGAGGGACGCCAACTCCGCTTTCAGCGTGTTCTCCATGGCGGTGATGGCCTGGAGGACCATGCTTTCTGACGGTGCCGGAGCAGGGAGATTTGAACGTTGTACTCCCCCTCTTCTCCTCCCATCTGAGTGCTATAGGGCTCACACCCATAAATATTTCCCCATAGGGACGTGTGTTAAAAATCAAATTTCAAAAAATTCTGTAAAATAGCTGGGAGAAATGAGGTGTTTCAGCTTCACTAACCTGGATAAGTTAGATGTACCCTTTCATCCATCAAATTCTCTGGGTGGATAATTCAGTTCAAATTCTGTTCAGGGGTACGAAAAGCCAGACTACGAGTTCTTGTCACTCAAAAAGTCACCCATTTTCCATGCACGTACCCAATGAAATATAGTCCCCTCAAATTCCACCAGAAAAGCTTTCATCTTCTAACCAAAATGCAATTTGTAGAGGAATTCATACTCAATATCTACAGCTATTCAGTTTTTTGCCAAACTGCATCATTGATTTTTAATTAATTTTTTTCTTCATTTATTTTGGTATCTTTGGTACGAATTTGTGAAGGGGTTTTGGACATTCCATTGTATTTACGGGTGTGAGCCCTATAGTGAAGGTCATATTTCTCATTTGACTTTTAAACATCATAAATGTGTTTTTGATGATATTTGCACCTACATCATATGGGAAATTACACATTCTAGGGTTATAAAGCTTCTCAATGGGACACTTTTGAAACTCACACCCTTTGAGGTTTTTTAAAGAAATAAAAATGTAGTGTTGATCAGTTCTTCATAAGATGAATACCTAGAAGCAGGCAGTAATCTTTGATTATGGGGGTGTCATCATCACATTATTGCCTACAAAATACTTGAAAAGACTTTGTTCTGTCAAACAGACTAACTTTATGAATTTTGACCTCTTCCAGTGGTAGCCAAACAAAGAAATACATTAAAATAACACAGTCATTCAAAGTTGTGTGATACTGATGACTGCTATGTACAAAGGTCTATCTATACCACAACAACACAACAACATAATAAGAAAACAAATTATAGCCAAACAGAGTTGGGGGGGGGGGGGGGGGTAGAGGAGAAGGGGGGGGGGGGTAGGAAGGGGAAGGGGGGAGGGAGGAAGAGATCTGACACAATACAACAACATAAACCAGCAGAATTTGTATGGGATGAATTCTTCCCATAGACTTGTGTGCATTGCATGCATCCTCTATAGGGCTCACACCCATAAATATTTCCCCATAGGGACGTGTGTTAAAAATCAAATTTCAAAAAATTCTGTAAAATAGCTGGGAGAAATGAGGTGTTTCAGCTTCACTAACCTGGATAAGTTAGATGTACCCTTTCATCCATCAAATTCTCTGGGTGGATAATTCAGTTCAAATTCTGTTCAGGGGTACGAAAAGCCAGACTACGAGTTCTTGTCACTCAAAAAGTCACCCATTTTCCGTGCACGTACCCAATGAAATATAGTCCCCTCAAATTCCACCAGAAAAGCTTTCATCTTCTAACCAAAATGCAATTTGTAGAGGAATTCATACTCAATATCTACAGCTATTCAGTTTTTTGCCAAACTGCATCATTGATTTTTAATTAATTTTTTTCTTCATTTATTTTGGTATCTTTGGTACGAATTTGTGAAGGGGTTTCGGACATTCCATTGTATTTACGGGTGTGAGCCCTATAGTGAAGGTCATATTTCTCATTTGACTTTTAAACATCATAAATGTGTTTTTGATGATATTTGCACCTACATCATATGGGAAATTACACATTCTAGGGTTATAAAGCTTCTCAAAGGGACACTTTTGAAACTCACACCCTTTGAGGTTTTTTAAAGAAATAAAAATGTAGTGTTGATCAGTTCTTCATAAGATGAATACCTAGAAGCAGGCAGTAATCTTTGATTATGGGGGTGTCATCATCACATTATTGCCTACAAAATACTTGAAAAGACTTTGTTCTGTCAAACAGACTAACTTTATGAATTTTGACCTCTTCCAGTGGTAGCCAAACAAAGAAATACATTAAAATAACACAGTCATTCAAAGTTGTGTGATACTGATGACTGCTATGTACAAAGGTCTATCTATACCACAACAACACAACAACATAATAAGAAAACAAATTATAGCCAAACAGAGTTGGGGGGGGGGGGTAGAGGAGAAGGGGGGGTAGGAAGGGGAAGGGGGGAGGGAGGAAGAGATCTGACACAATACAACAACATAAACCAGCAGAATTTGTATGGGATGAATACTTCCCATAGACTTGTGTGCATTGCATGCATCCTCTATAGTGAAGGTCATATTTCTCATTTGACTTTTAAACATCATAAATGTGTTTTTGATGATATTTGCACCTACATCATATGGGAAATTACACATTCTAGGGTTATAAAGCTTCTCAAAGGGACACTTTTGAAACTCACACCCTTTGAGGTTTTTTAAAGAAATAAAAATGTAGTGTTGATCAGTTCTTCATAAGATGAATACCTAGAAGCAGGCAGTAATCTTTGATTATGGGGGTGTCATCATCACATTATTGCCTACAAAATACTTGAAAAGACTTTGTTCTGTCAAACAGACTAACTTTATGAATTTTGACCTCTTCCAGTGGTAGCCAAACAAAGAAATACATTAAAATAACACAGTCATTCAAAGTTGTGTGATACTGATGACTGCTATGTACAAAGGTCTATCTATACCACAACAACACAACAACATAATAAGAAAACAAATTATAGCCAAACAGAGTTGGGGGGGGGGGGGGTAGAGGAGAAGGGGGGGGGGTAGGAAGGGGAAGGGGGGAGGGAGGAAGAGATCTGACACAATACAACAACATAAACCAGCAGAATTTGTATGGGATGAATTCTTCCCATAGACTTGTGTGCATTGCATGCATCCTCTATAGGGCTCACACCCATAAATATTTCCCCATAGGGACGTGTGTTAAAAATCAAATTTCAAAAAATTCTGTAAAATAGCTGGGAGAAATGAGGTGTTTCAGCTTCACTAACCTGGATAAGTTAGATGTACCCTTTCATCCATCAAATTCTCTGGGTGGATAATTCAGTTCAAATTCTGTTCAGGGGTACGAAAAGCCAGACTACGAGTTCTTGTCACTCAAAAAGTCACCCATTTTCCGTGCACGTACCCAATGAAATATAGTCCCCTCAAATTCCACCAGAAAAGCTTTCATCTTCTAACCAAAATGCAATTTGTAGAGGAATTCATACTCAATATCTACAGCTATTCAGTTTTTTGCCAAACTGCATCATTGATTTTTAATTAATTTTTTTCTTCATTTATTTTGGTATCTTTGGTACGAATTTGTGAAGGGGTTTCGGACATTCCATTGTATTTACGGGTGTGAGCCCTATAGTGAAGGTCATATTTCTCATTTGACTTTTAAACATCATAAATGTGTTTTTGATGATATTTGCACCTACATCATATGGGAAATTACACATTCTAGGGTTATAAAGCTTCTCAAAGGGACACTTTTGAAACTCACACCCTTTGAGGTTTTTTAAAGAAATAAAAATGTAGTGTTGATCAGTTCTTCATAAGATGAATACCTAGAAGCAGGCAGTAATCTTTGATTATGGGGGTGTCATCATCACATTATTGCCTACAAAATACTTGAAAAGACTTTGTTCTGTCAAACAGACTAACTTTATGAATTTTGACCTCTTCCAGTGGTAGCCAAACAAAGAAATACATTAAAATAACACAGTCATTCAAAGTTGTGTGATACTGATGACTGCTATGTACAAAGGTCTATCTATACCACAACAACACAACAACATAATAAGAAAACAAATTATAGCCAAACAGAGTTGGGGGGGGGGGTAGAGGAGAAGGGGGGGGGGGGGTAGGAAGGGGAAGGGGGGAGGGAGGAAGAGATCTGACACAATACAACAACATAAACCAGCAGAATTTGTATGGGATGAATACTTCCCATAGACTTGTGTGCATTGCATGCATCCTCTATAGGGCTCACACCCATAAATATTTCCCCATAGGGACGTGTGTTAAAAATCAAATTTCAAAAAATTCTGTAAAATAGCTGGGAGAAATGAGGTGTTTCAGCTTCACTAACCTGGATAAGTTAGATGTACCCTTTCATCCATCAAATTCTCTGGGTGGATAATTCAGTTCAAATTCTGTTCAGGGGTACGAAAAGCCAGACTACGAGTTCTTGTCACTCAAAAAGTCACCCATTTTCCGTGCACGTACCCAATGAAATATAGTCCCCTCAAATTCCACCAGAAAAGCTTTCATCTTCTAACCAAAATGCAATTTGTAGAGGAATTCATACTCAATATCTACAGCTATTCAGTTTTTTGCCAAACTGCATCATTGATTTTTAATTAATTTTTTTCTTCATTTATTTTGGTATCTTTGGTACGAATTTGTGAAGGGGTTTCGGACATTCCATTGTATTTACGGGTGTGAGCCCTATAGTTCCTTTTCCTGGGGGCTGTGCACTCCGTTGAGGGAGTGGGTTTCGTTGGACGGCCATCCCCGCCTGGGCGGACGGGGAGTTGGAAGAGCCCAATCCTGAGTTAAGGTTGCCCCTTGTGGCCCCTCCCGTTGTGGCAGGCAGTGCTGGCGATAGAGGAGAATAGAGATTCGGGTGCAGATCTGGCTCGTCTGCTCCATGAGGAACAGTCCTGGCTCCAACTCCTGATAATTACTAACAGTTCGGGCTAATTGGTCTGGAATGCCATATGCCTCGATCCACTTTGTGAATGTATCTCCGATGACAAGAACATATCGCTTCCCCTTAATGGTAGTCGGGAACGGCGCCATAATGTCGATTTCTACTCGGTCCATTGCCACTCCTGAAATTTTTCCCCCTCCAGTGTTCAAAAGTTCTGCGTACTGCTCTGGTCTCAATCTGTCTTCTTCCACTTCTGTCTGTTTCACTTTGAATCCAAGTTGTTCAGCACTGAATGCGAGAGCCTGTAGTTCGGCTTTTCTACCCACGGTTTTCAGTCCTCTTTCGCGAAGAAATACCTGTAATTCCTTCACAGTGAACTGTTGAATTTGTTCAAGACTAAACTGAACATCGTCTCCAGCCATTTTGAGTCATATAAAGTGGTCTAAAATCCAATATTTTGCAAGTTTAATGAGCAAAACAATCAGGGCAGCGTGACTTGGTACACTCTGTCAGTGTGTATTGCACTCTGTTACGCATGGCGGCAACGCTGTTTGTTTATCTCCAGCGATCCGCGACTCTATCCCACAATGCACCGCGGCGCTGAGATAGCATAATGGCTTATACAGTTGTGATAAGGCAAATGAAATTATTATCCTTATTGCTCTTAAATACTGTTCATTACCACAAAAAAAAAAACTCCTTTCTTGGACCACCGAGGTCGACTGCTCCTTCACCACTGCTGTCGCCTCTAAAGGTTTGGAATATGACATCCACGATGCCATGTGGGTCCGATGTAGGACGGCTGAGGGACCTGTGTGCACCTGAAAAGGGATCGCCTCTGAAGACGCTTACTTTGATGCGGCCATCATGATTCACCCGACTTTGTAGAGTCGCGAGTATGTCTTGGATGTTGATGTTGGTTGGAATATGACATCCACGATGCCATATGGGTCCGATGTAGGGTGGCTAAGGGACCTGCGTGCACCTGAAAAGGGATCGCCTCTGAAGACGCTTACTTTGATGTGGCCATCATGATTCACCCGACTTTGTAGAGTCGCGATTATGTCTTGGATGTTGATGTTGGTTGGAATATGACATCCACGATGCCATGTGGGTCCGATGTAGGACAGCTAAGGGACCTGCGTGCACCTGAATAGGGATCGCCTCTGAAGAGGCTTACTTTGATGCGGCCATCAGGATTCACCCGTCTTTGTAGAGTCGCGATTATGTCTTGAATGTTGACGTTGGAAGGACTGAGCAAACAAAGAAGTCGCATAAAAACATACGTAGCAAGTCTAAAAATTTAAGGGACAATTTATGGCATGCTATCTCATTTAAAACGACTTTCCAGTCTATCTGCGACTGTGTGTGGATAATATAAGCATCAGTAATGCAAGAATATTATTCAATATGTAAACAAACAATAAACAAACAATGCACGGATACTAAGGTGCCATAAAACTAAACACATCATTTTACTTCAATGCATTTGCTGTTAGCCACTGTCTCATGATTGCTCTTGTGACCTCTATCTTCCACTTGCTGTCTTCATCCCCGTGTGTTTCCAGAAAAGGCCTGAGTTTCTCATGGAGTTTCCTGACACCACATACATCACACGTTCTGTTCAGACATTGTTTGCTAGGGAAAGCACGTGTATGTGGGCACAGGGTTTCAGCCACAGCATCGTACTTGCCTTTTAACTTGAGGTTGTGTTCCTTTTTCCCTAGACTATCAAGAAGAAACTTCACATTCATGCAGTACTCACACAGGCACTGCACGAGTTTGGTGGTTGCCATGGTTTTCACATTCATTGGTTTGAGTTTGCAGAATGTTGAAAAGGCAACTTTTGTTGAGGGGTTTTCTTCCTTGAAGATCTGGTAGGCCTTCTTCAACGAGCACTCAGGGACACGTTTTGATGCCGACTTTTGTGCTCTATATGGGAGTTCCCTCGAAATGTCGATGCGGCAGAAGAAAGCCTTTATAGTATTCTTGGTGTCTTCCTTCATTGCGTTACCCCTTGTCTTTATGGTATTAGGCAGCTTAGTCTGCATGGACAAGAAGTCCCAGCTGAGGCCAAGATGTTTTCTTGCTGCCGCCTTCTGTATGCGCTTTTTGGCAACAGTAGCCTCATGGAGTAGTTTTCTGAGCATCATGTACTGCTTGGACCGCTTTTTCCTGATCACTTTGATTATAGTACTTCTTTCACAGAGTATTTTTTGTAATGCTGAAGAGCTTTCTTTGACTTCGGGCTCATGATACATTGTTTCTTCAAGGCAGCTTTCTTTCTAGGGGTTGATTTTGTTACAACTGAAGATAATACTTCAGCAAATATTTCTGGGCACTGAGGGAGAACTTTCCATGACCTTGAGACAGCCTTGTGTTGGGCATTCTTTGTCGAAAACCAAGTGTCCTTTTGCTCTCCATAACTTGATCTATCTTGAGTCTTTTTCTCTGCATATTTCTGCCTCCTCTTGATTCTAATTCTTCCATGATATTCTTTGGGTTCACTATTAGAGAATCATCTGTATTTTTCAACATAAAAATATTTTTCTTTTCTGCATGTCTCTTTTCTAAATTACAGAAAAATTTGGTGCTTTTCTCACCTTCCTCAGCCCACCTTACTCGAGATCTAACTATAGCACAAGCCGTTTCTAGATCATAGAATGTCTTCCAACTTTTTTCCTAGATTATCTCATGCTTGAATTAATTCAGCACACTCTGAGCCTTTTTGTGACTTATTCAGCCTCTGCCTAAAAACTTCAATTTCATCTTCTAATTTTCTTTTTTCCTTGATTCGCTCTATCTTTTTCCGAGCCAAATATTCCATGCAATAACCTACTATAGTACTTTTGAAAGAGTCCCAAATTACATGGGGGTTACAAGATGATTTAGCGCGATCCTTCTTAAATTCCTCAATCTTAACCTTAATGTACTTAATAAAATCAGCATCTCTCTGAAGTAAATAACAGTTCAATTTCCAGTATCCCCTGCCCCTCTTAGGAACTCCAATAGATAAGTCTATAGTGACAACTGAGTGATCTGATGCCAATCCATGGGATATTGTGCTACTCAAAACATTTGCCAAAATATTGTTTGACACAAATATATAGTCAAGCCTTGAAAGGGCTAAGGGATTTTGTTGATGTCTTGTAAATACCCTGTCTGTGGGGTGCATTAAACGCCACATGTCATTTAAATTATATTCATCTGCCAGATATGAGTTATTTCTTGATCTTAAGTTACCATGTTGAGTGCGAGATCCCCGGTAATCCAAGGGACCCATAGCTAAATTCAAATTGCCACCTAGAATAACATTGGATTGATTACTATCATCAATATTAGCAAATAAATCTTAAAAAAAGAAAAATCTGGATCATCCTGATGAGGGGCATAGACAATTACTTACTTTAACATCAATTTTTCCACTAGTACATCTAAAATAAGAACTCTACCATTTTCGTCAGAATGAACATGGGATATTGCAATATTTAATCCAGGTTTAAACAAAATTGCTACGCCTCTAGAATTGGAGGTGGCACTATTTATATACATTTTCCCACCGCATTCTGATGTCCACATTTGCAAGTTTTCATCAACAGAGTGAGTTTCCTGGAGTAAAATTATGTCATCCTTTCTTTGGTGTAAAAACTTAGATATCTTCTTTCATTTGAATCGATCTTGAAGCCCTCTACAATGAAAAGTAGTTATTTTGAGAGACATTGTGTACCATTCTTCAATAAAAAAATGTTGTTTCCAAATGAAAAACTTCTTACTGAGCATGCTGAAGGTATTATGAAAACTACAAATGCAAAAGAAAATACCAATGAGTCATTAACACATAAATATACATGTAAATAAGCATTTGAACCAATGAGCGAACACTGAAGTGTGACAGTGACCAAAAAGGAATTAGGTAGAGAAGTAGAGAGAAAAAAGGCAAGCAAGAAATATTGGCAGTAAGGGGTAAAAAAACGATGGCATATACGTGAACATAAGGGTCCATTTATCGGGAGAGCTCTGTACAGTCAGTTACTTGAACATCTGACTAAATATTGCTCATATAGCAAGAGTGAAAAACCTGTATAATTCGTTGACCAGTTTCCTCAGTCAAGGAATAAGCCTCCGTGATCATGTCCCTAGGTGTAACATTTAATCCTGCGGGCTTGTCAGTCGGCCGTTGGCATCCCTGATTTTGATTGTAGCCGGATAGACGAAGAATGCTTTGATGCCCCTCCCTCTCAGTTCAGTTAAGCTTTGGCAGATTCTTCCTCCTCATCTCCTGAACTCTCTTGCTGTAATCATCTGCTACATACATCTTTGCTCCATCAGCTTTTTCCTTGAATACTTCGATCAGCTTTCTTCAAGCTGTTTCCTTTTCCCTGTATGTTGCAAATCCAACATGGATTTGGCGGGGTTTCCTCTGACCGTTTTCAGCAGCTGCTGGTGGCTGGCCAGAGCGATGGGTGTGCTGAACAGCCATCGGGCCGACAGCGCCGGCAAAGAGGTCTTCTACGAACTGTATACAGCCGTGAGCTCCTTTTTCTGCACCTTCTGGTACCCCCCCAAATAGAAGATAGAAGGTGTGATGGCTTCGAAAACTCTGAGAATTTTATCGATCGTGGAAACCTGATTTCATAAATCTCGATCGTGATGCTCGGAAAAATTATAGGACGCGAACGCCAAGATGCTGAAGTTGGCAAGTTTTTCAAGAAACTACCAGTACACCGCAATTTGTAAGTAAGCCATCATATCTTCGATACTTAAAGGGGATGGCTAGTAACCGATCAGTGGGAATCAGTGGGAATGCTGAGGGATGATTGTTCCAATCCTTGTGGGATTCATTTAAGAGTTCATTATATATCTACTGTTGTGTGAAAATTATTTGCTTCAGAACAGTCTCATATTCAAGTAATGTGCAGATTAATGCCCCGTCACTGACCAGGGACGCTAAGGGGTCATTCACAATTATCAACATTTTCACAAGTGTACAAACCATACACTTTTCAAGACCCCCCCCCTCCCCCCCAAAAGTGTACGAAGAAAATGTTGATTTTTTCCCCCACATTTTATAGCTACGGTCACAAAGGTCCTTGCGAACGCCGTACGAAGGACTAATTTGTACAGCCACAATGGGACAAAAATCATTCGTATGGCGTTCGCAGGGCCATTTGTGACCGTAGCTTTATTTTCACTGTGTTCAGTTCTTGCTTGGTCTGTTTTTTTTTCCAGTTTGTTTCCCTCCTTAGTTCTTGCTTGGTCTGCCTTTCTTCAGTTTGTGTCCCTCCTCATCCTGGTGCTTCAGCAGTCGATACCGAGTGGGATACTTCTGGTCACACACTGGGCATCTGTGGCTGGCCTTGTCCTGATTGGCATCCCTCAAAGCACGTACTCCACCGTGGATCAATTTGGTGTGCTTCTCTTCATCGGCTTTGCTGGTGAAAATGTATCTGAAAGTAAAGGAAAGAGAAGGCCACATTAGTTTCTGTATTTAGAGCACAAGATCAGGAGGGCAGAAATATGCAGAAATAATGTGCCCATGGGGCAATTAATACACTGCTGGGAGATAGAAGTGTAATAATTTGAATAGCCACAGCTAGGATGAAAAAGTCACTATTATAAAATTATATATATCTGCAACAACATATTCTTCAGTCACAGTGTAGGTTACTGATTTCCAAAATGTGGTAGCCCACTGGGTTTATTTTAAAATGTAGAGCAACCACACAGTTCTGTACTATGTTCATGTATTTCAGGGCAAATCTCTTCTGTGATGGCTGGGCTATATTAAACACATAGAGTTTATTATTGCTTTGATTTTTTAAAACTCTTTCGCCCCTGTTGTCCAATGGTCTATGCATGTATTGTATCAGTAGCAATTCAATTTTTATTCCAAATATAAAAAGGAAATGAATGAGCAACAACAAAAAATGGAGAATATGAAAGATATTGAATACATGTACAGTATAATTATATTGTTTTGAATTGTGTAATTTTAACTTGTGGAAAAATGAACTCGAAATGAATAAATGAGCAACAAATAAATTGAGAATATGAAAGATATTGAATACATGTATAATTATATTATTCTGTATTGTGTAATTTCAATTTGTGGAAAATGTACTTGAAATGAAAATGAGCAACAAATAAATGGAGAATATGAAAGATAATGAATACTTGTATAATTGTGTTTAATATTTCATATTGTGTTTATATTTTGATTTGTGGAAAAATTAACTTGAAATGAACTTGAAATGAACTTGAATGAGCAACTAACTAGGAACTTTAGTCCATATTTCAAGATTGTATAGACTTCTGTGTTCTGTGAAAACACACCAGTGCAGAGAAAATAAAACTAGTGGTGTGCTGAGAAACCTATTCAAAAATGAACTATAGATCACTGATATCATATACAGTGTCTTTTATTCACACTGCATATGACATTAAACAGTAGTAAGTAAAGAAAAAAATTTATTAGAAATTATATGCAGCACAATAATCATACCTGCAGTGAGTGCAGCTGCGAGCTTCAAAGTTCTTCAAGTGCTGATCTGGACTACTGAAGGCCAACGATCTTTCCAGCTGGCGGAGTGTCTTGTAATGGCCTGGGTGTTCAGGGTCAGGGGTTATTGGAGGGAACAGCCATTTGTCACCACTTGGCATCTTCCACACTTTTGAAGCCCGGACTCCATCTTCCATGCACTTACATGTGCTTTCTCCACAACTGCCCTTGCGGAAGCACACAAAGCCACTTCTCCTGTCCATATGCGCAGAGATGTACTTCCACTCATCATGGGCCTCAGACAAATCTGAAGACTCCCGGATTCCACGTAGACTGGAGTGGAACATGTTCCGAACAACAGTGTATGTCCCATTTTCATCACCTGCGTTGGGTAACACAGCTTTAGAAGTGATCCTGAATCCATCGTGGACTCTCCCATCCCAGTACATGTTCAGACGGTTCAGAGCATTTTCGAACACAATTGTCTCCTTTTCCAACTTCTCGTCAGGTGAAATACTCTGAAGAGCAGGTGGAACCGTCTCACCTGGCAGGCATGCCGGGAGAGACACACCTGCCAGAAACTTCGACAATGGAGACCAGAGGTGCTCAATTGGATTGTAGCGAGAGAGACCAGCTGGCATGCACGTACTGATCAACATGTCATACTTTCCCTCCTTCCAAAGCTTACCAAGGAAGAATTCATTCAGATTCGTTTTAGGTGTCCAATCTGGGCCGCCGTCAGTTACAAGTACCAAGATGGGCTTGTCTAGACTGGGATTGTCCTTCATTATCACTTTCAGATCATTCATATGGTCTTCGATAGTTGTGGAAGTGTTTTTCACAGTCCGATTGAAAACCCAGAGGGGACCAGTGGAAGGGACTTCCACCACATCTCTGCCACATTTGTCCTTAGTGCTTGGGGCTTCAGCCTCTTTCATCTGAAGTTGCAGGTAGCCATCAGGTTCGATTAGATAGCCAGGGACTGGAAAATCATGGTCAGCATAGTGTGGGGTATCATCGCCAGGAAAAAATGTTCTCAGCTGGTGGTATCTGGACACAGCTTGTCCTCCAATATGGATCTTGGCCTTGCTGTCACATGAAAATGCTACACATTCATCTGGATACATTGCACACATCTGTCGCACGTTCGAGACAGTGGCAAAATATTCATGTGCATTTGGATTGTCTTTGCTGACATCACATGACTTCGTCCCAACACGTATATCAAGTGCGTCCTTGTGTCTGGCAGCTTCCCTTGAGTTGACTCTTGCAGGCTTCATCAAGTAGTACACTTTCGTCCGCGATATAGTATCCAACCCCTCCACATTTTCCAGAAGGTGTTTGCGGACATCATCGAGGGTGACTCCACAGGAGGTTGCAGTCCCAGTTCGCCTGCGTATGTGTGCACCAAAACCATGTAGCTGTACAAAGTTCATCATCACATCAAGCAGCTGTGGGTACTTTTCTTGCAGTGGTGTTTGTCCTGATTTCTGATAGAAAAAAATGCCATCTTCTGAACCATTATCTGACTGCTGCGTGCTTGGCAAGTCCTCGGTCTTATCAACAGAATCCAGGGTTAGGACCTCATACACAAGATTGGGTCTGAATACCAACTCAACATAGTCTAGAAGAACGTAATGTCCCCCTCTGGCAACACACAGCAATGGAAACATATCCAAGAGTTCATCAACAGCATTCTTGAGTTTGTCGTCTGTCAACTTGAAATGTTCAGCTAAAACATGGCCTGGTATCCCCAGCATGTCAGAGCGATGGCACATGTCCTTTAGGCTAGGGAATGAGTACAACTGCATAGCATTCAGTGGATCGAAGAGACTTTTGTCCCCATTGGATTCCATTTCGGTAATTTTCTCTACAGCTTTCTCCCAACTAAGGCCTAGAGAATTCCCGGCAAGCAGTTTATATTCAGAGTTGCCCGTCAGCCGATTGAACCTCCTGGCATTCTGTGCTCGAACACTAGCCTGCAGACTGTCAATTGCTGTTTCTAGGGCAGTCTTTGCATTGAACAGAACAGGAAGCATTTCCAGCATTTTCGTCAGTTTCTGCTGACAGGACTTAAGCTGGAGACCAAGATTCCCGCTTACTACTTTTAGTTGCGCAAGCTGTGTCAAATGGTGCGACAGTTCACTGATACTGGACTCTGCCTTCTGCTGCCTTTGTGAAACAACAGAACCTTTCTTCACAAAAATTTGCTGTTTCTGCCACGAAGCAACTAGAGGGAAATAATCTATAGCTGAAGCCGACACTGACGTCAGAGCTCTCATAAATTCTGGATGAGATTTCACGTCCTCAGTGAGTAGTTCCGTTGAAGAGATTTTCAATTTTTGACAGAGGAATGATACAGCAGTTATTTGTCCATCCAAAATGTGATTTTGAACTGTGCTTGTATTCATCTGAGAAGAACCAACCGTTTCCTCTGGCACCTGAACTGTCACAAGAACTGGCTCTTTTTCTGGCTGGCCATTGTCATGCAAATCTTGATCCACAGTTGCTGCCTGAAATAAAGACAAATCATGTTCAATGTTAGTTTTTGAAAGTGGGTCAAACATCAAGGTCAAGGGTCAAAAGTAAAAAAAAAAGTTTTGGTATAATGTGCAAGGTCTTGCTGCTGGTCATATACAATATGAAAGCCATATCTGCTCACATTCAAAAGTTATGACCAAGGTTAAAGCGGAATTAAACCCACCTATGTGCATTTTTATTATATGCAGAAAAATCAGAGAAAGAAAATGGTGAAAGTTTGAGCAATATCAGATAATCCATTCAATAGTTATCAATTTTCAAAGTTTTACCAAATCTGCGTAATGGCCACCTAGGGGATCCTTGAGTTGGCCACTGAGCCAATTTCTGTGATATGGACAACTCTCCATTCGTTTTGTACACATATTTTCACAATTTTTTTAATCAAGAGTATACATTTCCCCCTTGCTTGTTATTCTTATTCTTGCTTATTCTGTCCTTTCATAAAAATGAAAAATAGTGGTAATCTGTGTGGAGAGTTGTCCAAACTCTAATACACTGATATTAGGAGAGTTGCCAAAATCAAGGATCCTCATAGGTGGCCATAACGCAAATTCTTATAGCAAAACATTGAAAATTGATAACTTGAAAAGATATCCGATTTTGATGTATAAAAAAAAAAATCACCATTTTCTTTCTCTAATTTTTCTGCATATATATATTGAATGCAGATAGATGTCCGAGTTTAATTCCCCTTTTTATAAAAAAACATATTGAGTACTTGACCACACCAAGATGTTAAAAAATTATTAAGAATTATGTACCAAAAGAAAGAAAAATATTCTGTAAAATATGAGCCCTCATTTGTCACAGTCATATGTTAGAATGGCTCGCAGGAATTTTTTAAAGGCAACATAAGCTGCTAATCCTTAAAATTGGCAACATTTAAAGATTCAAAATCACTATTATAGGTGCAAATTCGCAACTTTATATATTGGAAAGGATTGCCAAGTGTTCATATTTTTATATTGTCTACACAAATCAAGTTTCACTGAATTGTAATGAAATTAGAAAATATTTGTTGCCAATTTGATATTCATTTCCAAATGAGATGTGGTCTTGTACTCTGTGGGTTCAAGTTTCTGTGAGACAGACAGACAGACAGACAGACAGACAGAGTGGCAGACGGATGCATGAATAACGTTCCCTTCCTTTCCTGAAATAAAGCAGGAAAAGCAAAAAGAAAAAAAAAATACCCGAAATCAAATGTGCAGTTATTGGCTATATCGTGTTACTGGTCTCCAGGGACTACAAGGAGTTTGTGCCAACAATTCCTACGACTCTTTCAACTTCATTTGTACTTCAAATTTGATGTCTTAAAAACACATTAATTTTTTGTTGGAATAAAGCATACATGTAATCATTGCTCACAGAGCAAAAACATTCAACAATGCTGGTTTCGAACCCCCAATGCATCGACGAGCATAAAAATCGCTGCCCTCAATTTTAATATTGAGCTGTGCGAGATTCGCTGCCAGGGTGGGGTTGTCTACAAATATACATATCATCATTATGAATTGCGCACTGGCCGTGCACAGGACTCATTCTATTCAGATTTTTGTGTATTCATCTGTGCCACAGAAAGAATTGCCCGCCAGTGCCGTATGTAGTCCCTGGTCACATTTTCACGATAATGCCTGTTTGTTCAATAATCATGGGGGCTGAAAGTGGGGATATTTTTTATTACAATAGATCTCTACTTCTCTTGAAAAAGAGATCTGGTAGCTCCCAGCGACTAATCATAAAATTTCTAGGATGACAATATGTGCACACTACACGCCACCGTGGTGCACGGCGGCACCTTTTCCAACTTTCAAATCTTGTTCAAACAAATCTAGATCTAGATCTATACCGTATGTACACGGGAGAGAACTGGGCCCCACAACATTCAGCTCAATAAAATTAAGTTTTTCTTGCTATTGCAAGAACAATCAACAGCTTCAAAAACCCATAAACTATTCCTGGATTTTGGTATTAGCTGTTGATTATTCTTGAAATAGGAAGGAGAACTGAATTTCGAGTTTACCAAGGCCAGGGGGCCCCGAGTTCTCCCCTGTAAACGGTAGACATTACTGGTTGATCTATTACTTAGACTATTCTAGATATGTAGGCAAATTTTCCTAGAAATAGTTTGATTTTAATTTGTATCTGAATATTTTCTACATTAATGCAATTTATGATGGTGGAATATGAATTCAAATGAAATCTCTTACTTCCTCAAAATGGTCGTAAAGTGCGGCAAAAGTCATTAAAAATTGTGCGCAGAGTAATAATTGAGCGGGGCTGAGCCAGCCGCACCGCCGGCTGAGCCCGCCGGCCAGTAGCGCCGGGCGGCTGGGCCACCGGTCCGTGTTGCACTCCCAGTCCCACACTCTACAGCCTGCTTCAGGCCTGCTTCATAATCGGGGTAATTCTTCGGCATGTAAACATTGAAATACAAATTGCCATCAAAATATATGATAGAAAATCTGCCTACATACCAATAGAAAACAATTTATACACGAATCTCAAATTTTACTGAAATTAGTTACCTTTGGAACGACTTGGAAGAACGATTTGATCGTCCCCTTCTGATTTTTAACACGCTCCATCTTCAGCAGGGCTTTGTCCAGAACTTCAGTGAAGAGAACACATTGCGTAGACGCAGTGCGCCACAACTTTTGACCTTCCAACACGGCATCTGCTCGTTTCCGGTGCTCATTCACAAACACAAAAGCATTTATGAAGTTCATATATTTGTTAACGGGATTTTTGTGAACAATGCACCCTCGCTTAAGGAGGAATTCTGTTAGATTTTCCGGGTCAGTAGGTCTATTGTCCCTATTGTTCGCCATCTTTGACATTGTTTCCACGTACGTACGTACGCGCACATTTTTCTACATAATAATATAATATACCTAGATACCAAAGATCGCATGCGCGCGTATATCGACTACGCGACTTTCGGTGGCACAACTCACCAACCTTGAACATGAAGAAGGTGCGTAACTATGCATTCTTCACTCGCTGTTTCATTTCGGATCCAAAGTCGGTGATTCGTGTATTAACCGAAAGTCGTGTAGTGTGCGGGGGCCTAAGATAGCTATCTCTCGGTCATAAAGTGAAACGATGCCGCGAGAAATTGTGGGATTTTGATGGAGTGCGCGAACTATTCGGTCAGCGTGGAAAGTTTCCAGCGAGACGAGAGGCCGGGCCCGTGTTCAGACGGGATGGGCGCGAGAGTATGGATCGACATTTTTTATAATTTGAAAAGCGTACGCCGGGTGCTGACCCCCTCCCCCCCAGCGTATGGTTTGTACGCTCGTGAAAATGTTGATAATTGTGAACGGCCCCTAAGTAACCACTATAAATAATCTACTGTCTTCTTACAAATTCAACTATCTCATTAACAGAAGTGGGGGGGGGGGGGGGATAACTTTCGTGCATTACACATTATCACATACAATACATAATTCAAACAGATTTGAGGCTGTTTACATAAAACACCTCGTCAATTTACCAGGACCACTTCTCCTTAGCAGAGTACAGCTTCAAATAATAACTGTGATATTTAAGAACAAAGGGATATCATAATGAAATTATTCACTTACAATTTGACTGATGACTGGAAGCTGCTGTTACCGGACTTCATCTCGTCGGCTCAAGCCGTTAACCAGCAGACCCTGCAGTCTAGCTGCTGCAGCTGCTACACACTCCAAAATAACGGTCTTGCCTCTTCAAGATCTCAGCTTCAAATGACAAAAATTTTCCTACTGCTATCAAAGATCTATTGTTATGCCCTGCTCAAAAATCTGAAGCTACACTGATTAACAAAAGAGAGCTATCAACACCTGGATAGAACATTCCTGTGTATAGAGATCTGGCCTAGCAACAACACATTGCTGAAATACTCAAGTGTGGGGCTGCCAGTGAAGAGCAGCACTGTGCTGGGCAAGCTAAGTATCTCCATCTACAGAATAATGCTAATCATTCCCCAATGGTCTATGTAGTACATAGGGACAATAACAACAACATATACCTCATAAAAATAACCTCAATGGCTATGCATTATGAATACGAACAGAGATTGGGGAGAAATGACTTGTAACAGTCATCAAAGCATTGCAGTTCAAAATTAAAAAGATGTCACACCTTGTTTGATGTCTGTGAATGAGTTTTGATTAATTTCTGGTGCTTTTCAAGGATATCTGCTTCAGTAGGCAATGTGTGTTATCATCGTCGGTGTCTGTGGTTGGAAGAGAAAGATCTGTTTGGGGTGGTGTCACCCTGCTGCCCTCAGTCTTGCGGCTGTCACCATCGTCAGTTTTTTGGTGTGGAAGCAAATTGCCTCTCCGGGTGAATTCTTTCTCGCACATCTCGCAAACGTACATCTCCGGGCGATGATCAGGATGTCCGTGACGCTGTACATCATTCTTTTGAGAGAATTTGACTTCACACTTCTGGCATCCTGCTTTCGCCACCTCAGAGGCATGAAGTTTTGTATGCCTCAACAGGTTATCGCATCGATTGAATATCTTTCCGCAAATATCACACATGTGATGAGTATGTTTATCACATGGATGGTAAATCCTCTTGTGACGATACAGATTTGCCCAATGTTAGAAGACTGTTCCGCATGTATGACAGTTGATGGTTTCTGTGATGGCAGGAATGATGATAGGAGTGTTGGCTAATAAACACACATGAACTTCTCTCACATGTAATCTGTAAAGATGATAGTGGAAAACATATTTTATTTCAAAGTATCACATGATTAAATCTCAGATCGAATATACCAGTACAATAAGAGTCGAGCGGAAATGTCACAATAAAATGGGTCTCTGCAAACAACTGCTCAGGTTGGAATGCCACCTGGTCAGCTAATGAACAAGCATCCCTCATGGGACTACAAAACCATGAACTGAATGACCATCACAAATTCTTAACTCCTCCTACACCCATATACCTCTCATCGAATGAACCGCAGCCAAAAATATCAAATGAAAATATTGAACAAGAAAAACCCACCTATAACAAAAACTTAATGGCAAGCACTGGACTATTCTCTTGGTATTTACCCTGCACCTCTCAAAAAACGATAACTATAACCAACTCGGTATGAAATAACCAAACTTATATGAATGTGGAATTATTTCAAAACCAATCAGTGCCCGCTCACTAAATCAGCTATCCTATTGACATTCTTGATTTGCTTCTCATCTGCACTTGGCACTGAATTTTCTTCATAGAATGATACAACTTTCTGCCTCACATGCAGAGGATGGCCATGAGTATACTTGTCTGGTCTGTTGGAGAGAAGTTTCCTGGTTGTCCAAAATAATGAAGTACTCCTTATCCCCAAGGGAGCCCCAATGGGTGTAGAGAATCCCAAAGATATATAAACCCCCTGAACAAATACATCTGGGGGTTAATGGGCCAATCGTGACAGACAAAGTATGTTCAAAGTATTGAATTAACACTTGCACTGCAACACATTCACACCCTCCTGACTTGATCTCTCCTGCCGATGATCATATCACCCACGTCAAATATCGCTGTGCACTCTGTCTCTCTTCAGGTTTGACCTTCCCTCGTATGTACAGAAAGTCTCCTTCACCCTGAATGGATCCAACTTCCAACATTTCCACATGTTGATCCACAAACATGCGATAGCCATCATCACCTTCATAATTTTTTAGTCTCTGTGCAGTCCACTCACACTCAACAGTAAAAAAAAACAAAAATATCAGCACAGGTGATCGTTGGTAGTGTTTTGAAGTCAGCTTCCCACGTTACAATTTTGCCGTTCAAGTCTACCACCGAGCCATCTGCCGCCGCCACTCTACGGCGCTTCTTCGCTGATTCCTCCCGGTCACATGGCTCAATGACACTATACATTTCAGCTGCTTTCACTGCGATTGATATTAGCTAGGTCAGGCCTGCGTTTACCATGACAGGGGATGCCTCTTTCAGTCAGAAAAGCTTTCAACTGGGGAACAGTCATTCCCTCAAATTTCTGTGAAGGGGTTGGCAAACAGTTGCTAATATTTGCAAAACTTTTACTAACATTTGCTAACAGTCACTAGTAGTCGACACCTGTGTTTCACAAACACTATCGCAAACTTTCACTCAAGTGTTGCTAACTGTCGCTAAACATTGCTAAAAGTCGCTAAATGTCGCTAATAGCAGAAAAGAAACCTGATTTTTTGCAAACATTCGTCAGAAAAGTGGCGAATCTCAAATTCCCTACATTGGCAAATGTTCGCCGCTCAGTGAGATACCCCATTAAGGGCATCTTGACCATATAGATTTTATTTCCGGGTATTCTACCGGGGGGGGGGGGGGGGGGGGGGGGGGGGGGGGGGGGGGTGTCCTATCTGCACAACTGCCCAGCATTCTGAGGAGTGTGCATCAGGACCTTGTCCCTGTTCTCATCTCCACCAATACTGTACCATCCCTTTAACATACTAAAATACAGTCTTTTAACACATTCCTATCTAATAACTTATTACATTTAATATTACACATGATACACCTTTAATTTTAAAAAAAAATGCAGTACACCTGTACATAACATAATTCTCTGCTGGGAATTATCTCTTTATGCTAGTTTATTATTTCTTTCATTTAACATAAAGTAGCATGTAATACAACTCAAAATGTATTGCATAGAAATAAAGAACACTTTAATGATGTGACAGTGAAAGGGTAAATTCTACTTTTATTGAAAGACAATCTGTAGTACACCAGGTAAAGTAGACAGGCACTCCTTAAGCATGGCTCGACACTAACTTTTTTGTTTGGTGGCCCGATGGGGCCACCAAAATCCTAAATTTCAAATTTTTGGTGGCCCGAGAGAAAAATGTGGTGTCCCGAAAAAAAACAATAAAAAACATTAAAAGTCCTTTTTTTTTAATGAGTCAAATATTTAAGATTTATGATAGCAAGAATTAGAAGTTGGACATATCTACTCATAAATAAACTTCAACAAACTTGCAACACTCACTCTCAGGCATTCATTCAGTCCTTTTCATCCATCCTTTGAACAAATTTAACTGCTAATTTCCGGCGCAAAAAGTTACGAATTTATTGACATACTTTTCAAAAAATGTTGGTGGCCCGAGGCGGGCCACCAAATTTGCCCTTTTTGGAAATTTGGTAGCCCGACTTTCATTTTGGGTGGCCCTGGGCCACCAGGCCACCGTTAGTGTCGAGCCCTGCCTTAAGGGTTCTGAGATGTGCTTTTGTTGGCATCGATGCCTCAGCCAGTGAACTTCGAAATTTGACTACAGGGTGTACAGGTAATTATATTTCCACGCCTTTGTTCCGAGGTTTCTTACTAGACATATTTTTAGTCGACAGTCACATCCACTGGCCAGCATTTCCTCAGAATCTTGTCATCTATCAACATGCTTTCAAAGAATGAAATATGGCTAAAAATGCGTCATATGTTGACTACTCAACATGCAAAGTTGTCTGAAATGATTTGCCCCAACTTGAAATCACAAGTCAAATGAAATGTTGCATCTGAAAGATATATATCAATTTTGAGCTGCTACCCCTCATTTTTATAAGAGAATATTATGTGGTGAGTTATTTGAAATTTATGGACTGAAACTGCCTTTTCTATGAAGTGAAATTTTCTTTCTAAGAACTAAGAGTACCTCACTGTTAACCGAGTGTGTGAAGAAAGAAGAGTACTAGAGGTATTTTGATGGGGTAATAGGATCTAAAACATTCAATTGTTCATCTTCAAAAATTCACATGTAGAAATTCATGTCATAGGTAGCAGTGTGATGAGAGGTAGAGGGAAGTTGTTCGTATGCAGCATTGCTTGTGATGTTTGTAGAATGCTAAAATGATGCAATGTTCTTATATGTGTACAGTGCTGTCATATTCACACACATCTGTTTGTTTGTTTGTTTGTTTACTTTGTCTTTTTGAATTTTAACCTAGCCATTCCATATACAGTGTACAAACTTTAATTTCTTTGCCAAAGTGATGTGGCACTATGAAAACCACATCATCTGCATACATAAAAAAAAAACCATCTTTTGTATAGTTTACTTTTAGTACATGTATATTTATGCTCTGGTAATGGTTTCAAAGAGACATGTCTTTGGTAGGCACTGAGAGTTCTGGTAGAAGAACATGGAAACTAATGATATTCTTCAATGATGATATTGTTTTTGCTATGAATTGAGCAGCAAGAATTGACAGATTTCAGTAGTTTTTAGTTCTGTCTCTGTATGCCTTCAGTGGCAGTATGATCATGCAACGCAAGACCAGGAACCATATTTCTCAACTGCAACCTCCCTCTCAGAAAGAATACTCTTCAGATATGATGTATGTAAATGTCAGAAGTGTGTGTGACAGTTTTATCTTTTGTTTTCCCCCACTTAAATAATGTGGTCATTACATGAGGAAATACAGTGACCAGAATTTAATAATTGTATTGTTTGGTAATTAAGGTGACAAAATGCTACAATTTGCAAAGATTTTTGTTGTTGTTGTTGTTGTCAAAATTTAGTATAGATCGACATTTTGATAGTGTTTCTGTTGGCTGGTTGTGATGAGCTTATAACTTTCAAAGGAGTAAAATTTGAAGTATTTAGTCTATGTGATAATTTACATATTCAGGTGTAAGGCTAACCTGGAAGGTCTATAGTATATATGTGTAGTGATAGTATAAAGATTTTTGGCATGTTTTAAGCAGCTGCTACTAAGGTTGTGGGTATTTTATTGTAGTACAATATTGATGAGAGGTCAGGGTAAAAACTTGTTAGTTGCTGTTCCTCATTTCTTCAAAGATTGGTCTTTATTTCTTTTTGTTCCCCCTATTTGTGTATTGATATGAGGTTTCAGCAGTCAGCAACTATGCAGTAAGAGGTTATTATGATCCACCATGAAACATGTATGAAGGTAGCATGCAATCAACTTGTGTAGATGTTATCAGTGACATTCACTTACTCAGATTCTCTTGTTTTATCCGTGGGAGCCCTTGCCAAATCTCTGATGTATAGTTCAGAATGCCAAATATGTGTGTGGAATGTAATCATGTCAGGTTAGAGCAAGCCATACTTTGTTAGTTTTGTAGATTAAGTGATAATGAAGCTAAGTCACAGTAAAGCTGTCTCAATAAAATCCCTATCTTTTTGAGACGGAAAATACTAAAGTAAACATAGCTGAAGATGACAGATTGTCATGTTAGGATTTGATCTTTGAAATAATGCAAATGTTGTGTTCAAGCAGAACAAGTCCAGACTATTTTATTACGGTACTGTAAGTTTCTACGGGAGTTTGCAGTGTCTGAAATTAGAGATGATATTTCATCATGCATAAACTACTATTTGACACATCAATCAGAAAGGTTGTGTCCTACACCGTAAGACCCTATCATGAAGTCATGTGACCAAACTTGTAGATCATACTTTTTACTTAAATTGTGAATAATTTAGGCTAGCCATGTGCAATATCAGAAAAGTTAAAGTTCATGTGAGAAATTTGAATGGTTTTAATTTATTTATGTGGTTATCCTGTTTGTTATTTCCTTATGCCCTGCAGAGCTGGTAATTTAGAATCAATGTATTTACCGAGAAAAAAGTGAGTGAGGAAAGCCTTTGTATTTGATATAGTTTATTTATTTTTGGGGGTCTACATTCATCATCAGAAAGTATAGTCAAATGTTAATGAAAGAGGCTTTGTCATATTTTGGAAGACAAAATTCCTCTGTGAATGTAAGATTTATATTAAAGATTAAAAAAAAGAAAAAGGTTTTGATTGCCAGTTCTTTGTCCTGCAGGAAATGATATCTGAATTTCAAGTGGCGGTTACATTTTTGCTAGATCACATTGCAGCATAGATAATGCTTTGTCCAATTTATCTATGTGGTGTAGTATTAAAGGGATAGTGCAGTATTGGTGGAGATGAAAATTTGGCTTTAACTTTTTTTCGAGATACTAAGAAAACACTTATGATATAGTACAGAGCATACCATTTTAAGAGGAATTCAAAGTTGATTTAATGAAAATCGGGTTTGAAATGGCTGAGACATTCAAAAACAAAGTAAAACAAAGCGATCGTAATAAAGTGTGGGTCCCACACTTTATTAGAATCGCTCTTTTTTGGATATCTCAGCCATTTCAAAACCAATTTTCATCAAATAAACATTGAATTCCTCATAGAATTACATGCTCTTTCATATTTCATAAGAGGCGTCTCATTATTTCACCAAAAAATGTTAGAAATCTGAAATTAGGTCTCAACCAAAACTGTATGATCCCTTTAACTTACCAATATATCTGTCAGTATTATTGTCAAGTGTGAGACACCATTTTCTAAACTTGCATTGTATCTTCAGGCAATGAGAGGTGATCTATACAGTATTGATTCTGTGCATCGGCTTACCAACAGTGGTGATCTTGTAATATTCATATGAAATACTTCACTGTAATGACTTATGATTGCAAAGTCCTTTCAGTATTCTAATTGCCAAGTGAGTTTAGTTGTGCTGAATCAAAATGAGAAATCACTTTTTAAATGAAATTAATCAATCAGTTTGATCACTTAAATTGAAATGAGAATAGTAATGTTAGAATCAAATGAGACATGACTTAAAGCATCGAGTGTCCAGCAGTTGTTAGGATTGAGACTACAGGTGGATGTTTGATTTCAGACTTAATTGAAAACATAATTGAGCAAAATGATTTGATTGTCTTGTTTGAAGCACAACTTTTTCCTTGTTTTTTTTCATTGCTCTCCACATACTGGTTCAAGAAGTATTACTCTTTATAGAAATCACGAGGAATGTGTGAGGAATTGGTTTATCTATCCCATTTTGAGGTTGATATAACTTTTCTTCTTTTTTTTTTGCATGATATTTGGTACATCAGGTGCAATAATGATAACCAACAGTATTCCAATGCTTTCTTTGTCTCTTGTGAGATGAATTGGTAGTAATTGTCTTTTCTTCAGCTCCTAGCAATACCATCCCAGTGTCCATAGTTTTCCTGTCAGTATTTCCGATGATGACAATTTACATTTCCTTTTTTTTTTCTGGTCGTTCTGTGTAAGTTATATGTTATGTGTGAGAGTAAGGAAGTCTTTCCATATGATTGAACAGTAAAAGCTGAACATGATGCCCAGTGCTGTATTGGAGGTGTGCTCAATATCATGGTATAGAAAAATCAATTGTACAACAATGTAGTTGCCTCATTGTCATCATAGAGTTTGGGCGGTTTCCCCATTTTTCTCCCTTGTATAATCATGTTCCTGTTGTCCAACAAATATAACCACTGCAGCAAGATCACTGCCTGGTTTGATGCCTCTTTGTAGTGTATGCTCCATCATAATAGCATTAGAATGAGGCATGGAGTAATCTTGTTTAACCTCAAGTAAAACTGACTAGAATGATTGTTGAAGAGTAAGAATATTCAAGTGTCAGTATGCTAGTTAATATGCTATAGCTGCATGATTTAATCATTTTAAAGATTGTTGGATGTTTTGTTTCTATACATCTGTATCAGCTGACAGGGTGAAGTACTGCCCCCTTCCTCTCATATGACACCCCCCCCCCCAAAAAAAAAAGAAAAAAAGAAAAAAAGGTGAACTTAGAGAAATGAAGTTTTTGTCTCGAGGATCACTTTAAATTGATTTTGTCCTTTTTTGTCCTGGTGATTAGTTTCTGTTTGTTCAAAGATTCTTTTGTTGTTGTTTGTGTTTTGTTCAGAGAGAAAGAATACTGAATATTTACCATGCTTGTGTTGAATGTAAATGTCTTTGTATACAAACTTGTATCCAGTACACCTCTTTTATGTTATCAACATTAGTGAAATAGCAATACATGTACATGCACTACTAGGTTGAATTCAGAGACTCAGAATTCTGTTCAATTTGTACATTATTCTGTTGACAACAGTGTGATTGTACATTTTTTTTTTTTTTTTTTTTGGTCTTGTTTATGTCAGCCTGTATTGGTAAATGTTTTGTAAAGATCTGGATTTGTTTCTGAATAGCAAACTGAAAATCGACCGACAACGAATGTGTTCAAATATACTGAATGATCAATGACACAAAAGTGAGTAGCATATGTTTGATTGGCTAAATTACTGATGTATTCAAATTCGTGGATATGTTATCCCCGAATAGTAGTGTGCTGTTCAATGTACCTGATCTCTTGGCTATATTTCAGTACTTGGAATTCCGCTGAACACAATAAGTAGTTGCTATGTCAGGCAAGTCCCAGGGCTAGCGGTTCTGGTCATCAAACTATGGTTGTCAAAGAGTGCATAAAATTTGATGTATGTTCCTCAAGCAGGCTGTTCAAAGCAGCCAGGAGAAAGGTGATGTATCACCTGAGGTATATTACATCCTTCAATGCAGGGAACTTCATTTTCTCCAAACAGGTTCAAGAAATTCCTTAGATGCCTGTATATACCTTGGCACTTGTGAGTGCTGGAGGGTTATTCTAGGCAACGCAAAGAATGGATGTCAAACACTCATCTATCAATAGAATTTTAATTGTCATTTTGAATGTTTAAAGTTTACACTGTTGTATTGTTACCCTACATTACATAGCATGTTTGAACAGGAAACAGTCTTGGCAATCTACATAAATGGTCATCACTACTTTCCTCAAGTCACCCATCCCAACTAAAGGGTAACGTTATACTGCACATGAGAGTGTTTATACTATCACCACTTTCCCGAACGGTGACTCTTCTTCAGCTTAAATCCGCAGCCCTAACCTAGTCCTATCCCCAAGTCCTCCCCCAGCCCAATCTCCGAAGCCTTACCCCAACCTTTTATCCACAAGCCCTATACCCTCACCCAAACCCCAAGCCCTATTCCAGCCCAAACCCAAGACATTCCCCTAGCCCTACCCCAAACCAAATCACAAGCCCTATCATAGCCCCAACCCCAACCCTAACCCCTGTGGCTAGGACAGTTAGCCATAGGAAAGGGATGAATGAACATACTATACTATACTAGCCCATAATACCACATTCTAATGTCATATTCATCAGTTCATTGTTAATATACCATACATAGAGTTTTATCAAAGTGCTTGATCTTGTTTTCTTGTTGCTGTTTTTTTAAGAGAAACCTGCAAGAAAAGCCAATGTTACAGTGAATTGTGCTACCATAGCAACAGCTAGGCTTCTCATAGCCTGCTGATGTGACAGTGCTTGACAAGGCTGTTGCCATGGTAGTGTCTATTTGTAAGTCCTCTGTAGTACACATTATGAAATATCTATACCCATCATAATTATATCTTTCTTAGATTCTATGTTTGTCAAAGCCCAGAGAGCCTGATGATTCTAATGATAGGAGCTGGCGTTGAGACAATTAAAGTTGGCTATTTTTGAAGAATTTTCCAGTCACCCCATCTTGGGTTGGTGAAAGAAAAGCTGTAATGAATGAAGTCCATAATGTGGACTAAAATATGATGTTGAGAGTGGTCTCAACTTGAGACCACTGTGGGGTCTGTTTCAGTTGCAGTTATTGCAGTTACCACAGCAACAATTTGAATACTCTTGTCTGATTGGTTGCTCTCAGCTGCTGCCATAGTAACTGCACATACTGTAACTGACAATAATTGGAAGTTTGTTTATGAATGAAATATTCCAGAGGCATGAGGATTTGTGTGTTTAGAGACTAATGCAAACTACTTGTGATATACTGCAGCTGAATGGGTAAATGATATGGTGAGAATAAAGATATTGATGCAAGAAAGTGTGTGTTAAGAACTGTAGACTGAACGATGACTTACTGTCATATGTATATGTTTGTATGTGTTCAAAATAAAAAGAAAAATGGTGCTCTGAATTGATTTTAATCGGAGTTTATGTTTTCATTGCTTCAAGTTGATTATCATAGAATGATTATTCACAATTTACAATGTATTTTGTAATTGTGTAGTATGATGTCTTATTAGACATTAATGTAGAAGTAGCTTTGAGTAGAAATTGCCGTACTATATTTGCATGAAGACTGATTAACATTATGATAGTGGGACTGTGTTCTATTCAGGATAATTATGATTCATATGGATGTTGAGTATATTTTAACAGTGTTGATAAAGATGGTGGTGAGGGTGGTGGTGATGGTGATGGTGATGATGATGATGATGATGATGATGATGAAGATGATGATGATAATAGTGATGATGATTAACAGGAGGAGGATGGTGATCTTGATGATGGTTTTGGTTAATGTAATGGGTAATTGCTGTATCTGGCAAGGATAGGTGAGTATCAGAAATTACAAAATACATAGATATCAGGATAGTATATATTGATTAGAAGGAGTTCCAGTCAATAGGAATTTCATTCCTGCTAAGTAAAATTATTCAAAATAGATTTATATCAAAAAGAATTGGGGAAAAAAGAAGATATGGATTTATTCAATCTTAAATCCGTAGAATAACTCAAATGGCCGAAAAATGCTCTTAATTATTCAGTACAAGATAATCAAATAACCAAGTCACTTAGCTTAAGGGCTGAGGTTGCAGTTGCTATTGTTGTTCTGTGTGTGTGTTTGTGTTTGTCTGTTTGCTTGTTTGTTTGTCTTTTTTTAACCCAGTCTCTTGCACTTCTTCCAGTAATTCTTTTGTATTTCAAACCTGAATACCCAAACACATCACTGCATGGGAAGAAAGAGTACAGGACCTACACTCTGAAGCCACACATACAGAACATAGAAACTGAGGCCATAAAAGAAATGCTAATGCAGCCCAGGCCCCAAGATAGGTGGCAGAAATTAAATTTCCCTGACCTCCATGATGACTTGACATGCATGAAAAGAAACTCTTTACACCATTGCATGAATACAGACTTGTATACTTGTCATGAAATACACCATTGTATGAATACGGACCTATATATTCAATACTTTACCACTGTTCTTACAAACTTGCCCTTCTCTTGAAAGATTTGGAAAATCATATGCCATCAGTTGAGTTGTACCTTTTAAACAAATACTAATTATGAAACAATAGTGAAATATTGATTGTTTTAATAATTTCTTTTAACCGTTTACATTTTTAATGATTTTTATTTGCCCAACTAATTCCTTTTATTGTATTTTAAAGTAAGTTTTTACCTACAGTGGGTCATTACAGTAATCACACAATTGATTTATAATTTTTTTTCTTGAATAAATCACTTCTTCTGGGCCGATTTCAGTATATGTTAGTCTCGTATCTTTTTAAGCGTGTATTGGTTTGTGTGTGTTATACTTGTATGTGATTTTTATGAAGTCTTGTACTCCAGTGTTTTATCATGTATTTGTACACAGGGCTCCCCTGGAAAGCAGTGGAGACGCTTGAGGGGACTACCCTGTTTAAGTATGATAGAATGAATAAATAAATAAATAAACAAACAAATGATTAATTAATTAAATATAGATAGATAGATAGATAGATAGATAAATAAATAAATATAAATAGATAAATAAATATAATATGCACTTCTACCATCAAACTCCCTCCTCTGCAATAAAAAAGGAAAAAAAGGAAAAGAAGAAAAGTTTACAAATCCCAAACATAGGACTGGAATTATGATACAATGTTGATGAGAATTTTGAAACCCAGTGATTATTAAGATTTAAACCACTCAATAATCTTGATATCAAGAAATCTTGAAACTTAACATGAAATGAATAGATTGTCCTTGTTATATGATAACATGCAATCAAACATTCAGTTCCATATGAAGAGTTTGTTAGCAAAAACTGATAAGTCCATTTTTTAAGATTTTGAAGTACGGTCTGTGTCATAAAGTACAAAATAATACCTTTTAAATGATATATTGGTCACTACATATAAAGGTACATTTTTGAAGTTATGGTCAAAAGAAGCAAATATTTTCTTATTATTCTCGTTATTTTTCTTGACCTTTAATCGCAAATATCTCCGTTTGGCAAATATGGACTTATCGGTTTTTGCGAACAAACTCTTCATATCATTCAACAAGTCTAAGATAAAATTCACTGCGATAATTTTCCATTTCCCATCAAGATTAATAGAGCTGATGAAAATTTTAAAGTCAAATACCAGTAATTGCGATTGAAAACCAATTTTGAATGCAAAGAATTAAAATAAAAACCGCTACAGAAAAATAGATATTTTGATACACAACATTTTTAAAATGTCAATGATTGTTTTCCTAAAAATGAAATTTTATGTGATAGAAATTTAGTAACAAACATAATACAACAATGATAAAACAGAAAATTGTGGTGTGTATTCTCACAATGTAATTTTTCTTTTTATTATTTCATTTGTATTTTTAGAATGTTATGTTCTACTGCTACCGTGTATGTAAACATTGCTTGGGTTCTTTTCCATTTCGCCTCATACAGAAAGGTTCGTTGAGGGCGCCAACAGGTGAATTGAGAAAAATCTCACCCACCGCATATGGCTGATTTATCTGTACTTGGTACGCTGCCAGCGAACTCCGCCGGGCGGGCCGACTCGGGAGCTCGCTGGCAGCACTCGCAATGGTTTCCGTTCTCCCGTCCCGTCGAGTCGTCTACGTCTGGCGGTACTTTATGGTCGACCTTTGGACGGGCCTGTTGTAAACAATAACGAAATTAATAGATGAAACCCGCGCTAAATTTGAGATTGTTTTGACAGAGCCCATGTGATTACGAAGGGGGTGCCGAAATATGCAGCTATTGTAAATTGGTAACAGGCAGCCTCGTATTCGTAAGTATTTTAGCATTCTTTTAGAAATGATTATGAAGATTTTGTAGAAATTGTAGTGAGTGTACCGGTAATGCGGTATTATCACTCGAGTCTAAACCAAACATTGATTGAGCTATCAACTCAGGGCTACTGAATAAGGCCTCCACGCTGCTTTTTATTGCTCAGGATATAAACACTCAAACAGATAAACTGAGCTGAGGAGGGAGGACGGAAGATCTGGCGAAAAGCCGTGCATTGGGAATATCAGTAAATATTTGACGCGAATGACAATGTAATGACTAGTTTAGAGAGAGAGAGAGAGCTGCATACATTGTGACGTGACACTTGACAGTGTATTTAACACTGAGGTGTCATGAAAGGATGGTAGGCCTAGTTATGTATTGAGTTCATTCGGTCATTTTCTTTGTATCAGAGTTGTAATGCCATTGCCAGGTTAGGGTGGGATTTCACGGAGCACGCGAACGATTTGCGAAGGACGCGAATGGCAAAATCCAGCATTCGCATTTTGGTCTGCAAAAGATCGCCAAACGAACGTGAGGGTTCGGAAGCGTCGTCAATTGTTCGCGAATGTCGTTTTTACTTCGGCGAGAATTTCAAAAAAGTTTGAAATTTTCTGCGAACCTTTTCCGCACACTTGGTCGTGATTTGCTCGTGAATTGTTCTCGAAAGTGTCTTTAAAGCCTCGTCATATGCGCAAGACCTTCGCAAGACACGCGCGATGTTCGCAAAATGTTCGTGAAACCCCAAACAGACTCCGAAACTTTGGAGAATGTCTCGCGTATGTTACGCGAAATCTGCGAAGTTTTTCCGATCATTTTACGACGTAATCACAAACTGTTCGCGTACCTTTTGAGACATTCTCGCGAACGTTTAGCGCACGTTTGGGGGATGTATGACCTATACGTTTTCTACAAATAAAAATCGTAGCATACACCTAAACATCAAACAATTATTAACAACTTTAGTAACAAAAGAAATTAAAGACTAGCAAAGAGAAAGATATATTTGATATACAAAAAAAAAACGCAGAATACAGTTAAAATTAATCTAAAGTATGTACAATTTTATTTGAAGTGTAGAGATTAAGTGTTGGAGGAACTGCAAAAAAAAAAAAAAAATATGCTTTACATAGGGAGATACGTCCTAGGAAAAAAATGTAGGCAAGTACACAATAGAAAAATGAGAGAAAAAGAAAGGAGAAATAGAGGAAAGAAAAAAATTCAACTCAAGACAGCTTCCACCTCTCCTTGGGTACATTTTCTCCCATGATTATAGAAAATTTTTCGTTGTTCGCATTTCCGTCGCGTGTTCTTCGTGTACGTAACATGCTGTACTTTAGCAATGATACACACGACATTCGCACATACGTCGTGGAAACTTCGCACAAATTGCGCAAGAATAGTTTTTGGCTCCATTGTCGGAAAACATTCGGAGAAAAACTTTTCCGAATGTTGGATTTTGTCATTCGCGTCCTTCGCAAATCGTTCGCGTACTCCGTGAAATCCCACCCTTAGCAATAGCAGCTTCTTGGAATTCATATCTAGAAGTCTATTTGTATTTGATGCTGCATGCAGATCGATGCATGCATCTAGCTATTTAACATTAGTTTTGTTCATTTTATTTACTATTCTATGTAGACGAATTACCGGTTCTTGGTTAAGTGCATGGGAGTTGTTTTTATGTAACAATACACCGTATTATATTTTGGATCAAAAATTCGTCTTCCATTGATTGGTTAAAAGAGCTTCACGTGATTACAGGTATTTTGAACTATTTTAGAGTGTTGGTGTGTTTGACACTCCATGAAGTACTATTTGCAAAATGACGTCATTTTTATGACAACATTTTGCAAATAGTATACTATTTGCAAAATGATGTCACAATCACCCTTCTTTACTATCAAGTGTCCGCGTCCGGTCCCGAATTCTAGTGTTCAGGTTTGCAGCGGCCATACGAGCGCTTGGATACATGCGACGGGCAACTCTGGCGGTGCCACGGCTACTACGTTTTTCAATTTCCGATCTCTCGCACTGTTGCGTATTGCAGGCGCTGCGTTGCCGCCGCAGTGCGGCTAAGCCTAGGGCCTATATAAAATGATTTTCACTTTTTATTCAAATTTTTGATCCAAAATATAAAACAAATATACTTTGCCTAGTTTTGAGTTTCTTGTTAAAACTATGGGCCTCGGTGACTCCAAACTAGTACTATTCACTTCGGGGCTGCGCCCCTCAGTGAATAGTACTAGTTTGGAGTCACCTCTGCCCATAGTTTTAACAAGAAACTCTCAAGGCCAAGTGTATTTGTATACTGTATACGCCGAATATTTTGCGAGGTTTTTATTTTCGCAAATCAGCTGCTATTCGCGAAATTAAAAACATGCGAAAATATTTACTCTATTAAATGCCGATATGAATGTGATGTACGCGCATGATATTTCTCCGTTCAGTACAGGACTCCACGATCACGAATTTAATCACTCGCGAAATTGTCGGGAAGTCCCGATTCGCGAAAATTTAGACTCGCGAAATATATAGTGTACACAGTAATGTGTGCTAAAACTTGAGATTGATTTAGTGCTAAGTAAGTAGATCTAATGTTATAGGCTTGTAATTGTTTACTTATGTTTAATCCATTCCTTACAGGGGTCATACTAAAGACAAAGATTCAGGAACCTGGTTTTATAAAGTGGTAGGATTCTTTTCTGATGTAGACAAGAGTGTCTGTATTCGTGGCTTGAATTCATATTTATTTGTGTTTTGTTGACCAGAAAAATGGCTTTGATAAAAAGATTAGAGTGTCTTGTTTCAATATGTTATTTTTTTTTTCGTATCAAAGCTAAGTTTAGGGCAGTTCCATGAGAAATATTCACTTTAGTGAAAAAAATGAAGTTTCAACTTAGTTTCAAGTTTCACTTCAGCTCTCAAATATTTTTTTTCTAAAGTATTAAACATAGATATTTCTAATAATTTAATCTTTTTGCATAACAAAATTTGGTATTTATTTCAGTCGGGAAAAATATCTTATAATGTGTCACAATGGCACAGAAATTTGGCTATTTTTCAAGAGTTTATTCTGTCTCTAAAGAAGGCCGACTATGTCCTAGTACTAGAGAGGTCTTGTTCAGCTTTAAATTGTAGTTCGTTGTTTATATCAATGGAAAATCACAATCGGTTTTCATAACATTCATCAATTTTAGACTTATTTATCCTCAAAGATATATGATTTATTGTAATGTCCATTATGTTCTTTATTGTAAGTTTTCATTGCCAACAGGAAATTTGTATTGAAGGCTCTCGGAGAATTGCGCGAGGACGGGTTAACGGGAGATTTTGGACTATCCTGGGAAATCCCCTTATTCCAGAATAGCCAAGATTTGCCCTTTTGCTATGTAAGGTAAATGCACCTTTGACGCTAATGCAGTTTCAAACTCAATAGATATCATCCTGCACAGGCATGCTTCTGCTGAGAGGTCCTAGGATATTAAGGTTTTAGGGTTAGGATGTGCTATAGCATAAGGTATCGCTGAGAATGCTGATGGAGTGGGGAACTGCATTTGCACCTGCACCATTTACCACACTGTGTCATTTGATCCTCCTGAACAGCCTAGCAGATTATAATGATCCTCAAAATGCATGCATTTAAGACTCACAGCGTACAGTTAATAAATTTTATCTATAACATCCCTTTTCTTTTTCCTCAAAGGCTAGACCAGCTGTGACAATGGCACTGAGGATGGCCCTTGGAAGCCAGTTTCAGAAAACTGGCACCAAGAGGTGGCAGCTATGTTTGGCATTGCAAGGGGCCACAACAAGAGGCTTCCATCAAAGTGCACTTGGTTTGGGTACTGGACACACCTCATGGACAAGCAGCAAACGCCAAGCCACTCTGAAACAGGCACAGATGAAGGATATTGGTCCACTAGGAAACTACCACACAGCCATGCAGACATCCCTGCGTCAGAGATCCAAGGAGATGACAGAGGAATCGACGAGTGATGCAGCAAATGTGGGATCCTCGGTCGCATTTTCAGACTTCAGAACTGTCTTGGCCGAGACGGTCCCTGACTCTATCAATGAAGCTGATAGGGGACCAAAGTATAACAACTACCTTGAAGGTGGTGAAGATGAAGAAAATTCCTTCATCAGTCAGTCTGGGAGAATGCTCCTGTTCCCATGGAGACAGTTGAATGGACATGATGAAATGCTGCCAGACCAGCAAAGAGAGAAAATGATCAGAGGTGAGAAACAGTGCTTATATGTGATTTTTATAGGTAGTTAAATATAAATGTGATTTATCTCTCATAAAATATCTCACATCAAAAGTTATAATGTCACATTCCTCCTCAATTAGTTTTGTCAAGTGTTGCTTACCCTAAGAAGAACCAGATAAGTTCTACAATGTTACTTGTCAAATATTTCCTATTTGTGAAATATTACAGTTTATAAAAGGGCATCTTGACATACTACTGTGATATGAGATGGTTTAATCATAAAAATGGCTATGTTATTGTTTCTATATGATTGTAGGACTTGCTTTTTGCTTTAAAAAAAAGAAGAAAGATTTAGACATATTCTTGATACACTGTAATAATCATTCAATTTTCTCTGTCATTTATCAGGTGCTAGAAAGTTACCGTCAGTGACAGACATTCTACAGAAGACGATGTCACCAGAGAATGCCATGGCTTTGATGCGATGGGAGCTGTTCATGATCAAAAAGATGGGAGTTCCTGCCTTTCAGAAGCTGAGGAGAGGTGGGAAAGTGGTCCATGCACTATTCATAAATAACCACAAATGATTAGATTTAATTCTTATTTTCACCATACAGTGCTTGGCTCTGACTGGCATTTGGATACTTGTGTGAAAGTACTCTTTTCACAGCTAGTTTTCACAAAATGTTACTGCTTGAAACATAAGGTGTTTTGAACCAGCCTCTTTTGTGTCATAGACAAAAATGAAACAAAAGAGAGCCTTCAATACTTTAAAAAAAATGTGCACTCAGTCCTATGCTATAATGTGTACATTAAATATATTCTTTGTATATCTTCACCAGTCATGGAAAAACTGACACTTAAGCAGTTTATTGTTTTTCATTATAAATCCCTTTTTCGATTTAAAAAAAAAAAATGAATACAAAAAACTAATGCAATCACTTTCAATGTGTCAATGGAATGAATGGAATGTTTCTTCATCTTCAAGTCATGTTTATCCCATCATTTTTTTTTTTAAATGGTATATACAAATGGATGTGTATAAGGTACTAATCTCCTTTCTCCATTCTTTTGGAAAGAGATACAAAGCAATGTTTGAAGCTTTAGGAGTTTTACTGTGATTATCTTCCCTCCCCACAGAGATGTTTTCTGAGGGACGTCAGCTTCATGATAACATTGGCAAGGTCTTGAAGGACAACCCAGAGGAAGTTGAAATTGGAAAAGGAATTCAAGGTAAATGTTTAACCCGCTGAAGACTAGTCCCAGGTATGCTCGGGCAGGTGTCTACGGGAAATGTGTGTTATGGCAAAATCAGCTCATTCTCAACGGGTTATCTCATACACAAGATGATAAACTTTTATGGATTAACAGCTGAATGCAATCTGTTTGTGGACCTCTGTCTGTGTAACTGGTACTCTATGCTATCAAATGGTAAAGAGGGAACATTGGCAGATTGTGCTATTAGCACAAAGGGGCACAGCTGTTCTTCTTAGGTGTTGGGGCCAAGTGAACTATCATCGTGAAAGTTTAGGGTTCAAGCCCAGGCGCACCTCATGCATGTGCTACCAGCAAGACACTTAATCCACCTCACTCCTTTCTGCCTGGGTGTGCATAAATGGGTAAGTGGTAGGAATTTAGACAATTGAGGTTCAACATACTGTGTATGTGTGGTGGGGGGAATGGGGGTGGGATCAGAAAGTACAGCAGCCTGGAAAATTCCTTGTGGAGTAAAGTGAGTTCTACTGTACTTTATTGCAATATTGCAAATCTTTGTTATAAAGTGTAATCTTGTGAAGTGAAAACTTGCTGCAGTCACTTTGAACACACTTTGAATGGTTGATGGCAAATATGACTGAAATGTTGCACATGACTCCAGCATCAACAATACTTCATCCATTGTGAGAAAGTTACTGCAGTCACTTTGAACACACTTTGAATGGTTGATGGCAAATATGACTGAAATGTTGCTTGTGACTCCAGCATCAACAATACTTCATCCATTGTGAGACGTTTGTTCAAACATCAACCAAGTGTATGCGAGATGATTGTCCGTGCTCCCACACAAGGGAAATGAGTTTTGAAGTCATCTATGACTTTCTGTGTGTCTGATGCAGGTTACTGGAAAAGCATTGAGAATGTCCTTCCTGAGCTTAAGGGTGATGATTCCCCCATCCTGGAATGCCATGTCAGACACCCCATCCTTGGTTACCATGGATACTTGGACTGCATCACCCAATATAGGTGAGAAAACTGTCGTCACTGAAAGTTTTGTAACATCTCAAGAGGATGTTGATTTGAAGGTTCTCTATTCCTCATATGTCTACATTTTTCTTTTCTTTTTCTCAACTATCAAGTTAAAGGCATAATTTACCATTTGCAGATGAAACAAAAACCCAGCAATAGTGTTTTAAAATAGTTCTGAAATGTGAGTTAGGGATAGAAACAACCACTGTAAAAATTTGAATTCGCATGATCGACGTTAAGTATTGTTACATACACAAAATGTGAACAATAGATATAATAAAAATGTTTCCAGACTAAACCGTCTACAGTTATGGTTTATTAAGAAAAATACTGATATCTCCTTATAGTTTAAGCTTTATTGTGAAAATGTTATATGGTAGGATGTTTTGTGATACAACAGACCTACACATATGCATCAAATGTAATAGCTTGAAATTTTTTAAAATCACTGCTCCCAAAGGTAAACTGGATCTTAAATGTAATAGAGTGATATAT
Organism: Diadema antillarum; assembly: GCF_040938485.1. NCBI lineage: Eukaryota > Metazoa > Echinodermata > Echinoidea > Diadematoida > Diadematidae > Diadema > Diadema antillarum. The sequence goes on along the minus strand of NW_027271071.1, from coordinate 691,262 downwards.
TTTTTTTTCATATGACTGCTATGTGTGCTCCTGTGAGTATGTATATCCCTGTTACCTGTGTAAGCTGTGTTGGGTCTCCAAAGATTCTTTCCTTCGTGCTAACATTTGTAGAATTGTCATATCCTTGAGAAGAGCCTACCCTTTGAGGTACTAACCCGCCAGTTGTGAGGATTTGAGATTTGAACTAAGATGTGCACCATTTCCAAGTTGTTTGTTTTCTTTTCTTTAAATTTTAGTATGGAATAAGCAGCAAAGTTAAAATGAAACCAATTTTGATATTATATTTGTTTATCAGGGGAAAACTTTGTGTCATAGAGTTCAAGACATCCAGGAAACCCAAGAATGATCTGGCAAAGTGCTTTGACAACCCCCTCCAGGCTGTGGCTTATGTCGGTGCCCTCAACTTTGACCCCAGATACCAGCTGCAGGTATTGTAGTTTGTCTATTCCTCTGCATTTCATGTTAGTGTCTAGTTACGCAAAATGTGTAAAAAATTTCAACACCATGAAAATGTCCAACGTTACAGTAATCAGTAGTGTAAATGGATGGCCAAAAGGGGAAATGTTTGAATTAAAAGATATATATATATATATATATATATATATATATATATATATATATATATATATATATATGTATATATATATATATATATATATATATATATATATATATATATATATATATATATATATATATATATATGTATATATATATATATATATATATATATATATATGTATATATATATATGTATATATATATATGTATATATATATATATATATATATATACCGGGTGTCCCATAAAAAGCGGAACGGTGAATTTTCAGTACTTTGCGTTCTAAAAGTGATACATTTTTTGACATCATTATAAAGAGCATCTTCCGCAGAAGACAATGATACCAATATCATTAAATTTGGTTCAGTACTTTTTATTCTACGCCAATTTCTGAAATGCAGTCATTTTCAAATTTCGCCGGATTTTTGCGACTTATGAGATAATAATTTGAGTGCGACACGCGATCCATACGGTGAATATTGTGTAAGCTCGGTGATCCATGTCAACAAAAGATACAGCTTTCACATTGGGCACTGGCCAGGAAAAAGCGGTGTGTGTGTGTGTGTGTGTGTGTGTGTGTGTGCGCGCGCGCCCAATATGAAAGCGTTATCTTTTGTTGACATGGATCAACGAGCTTATACAATTCGCCGTATGGAACGCGTGTCGCATCCAAATTATTATCTCATAAGTCGCAAAAAATTGAAAATGACTGCATTTACAGAAATTGGCGTAGAATAAAAAGTACTGAACCAAATTTAATGATTTTGGTATCATGGTCTTCTGCGGAAGATGCTCTTTCTAATGGTGTCAAAAAATATATCACTTTTAGAATGCAAGGTACTGAAAATCCACCGTTCCGCTTTTTTTGGGACACCCAGTATATATATATATATATATATATATATATATATATATATATATATATATATATATATATATATATATGTATATCCACTGTATATCATTGTATTTTCATAGCCATCCATACTAATGAAAAAGCAGGAAAACACTTTCCATATTCAGTGCTATTTACCTCCCCCCCCCCCCCCCCCCTGTAAAAAAGCTAGGGAATAATAGCTCAGATAGATAGAAAGATACGTAGGTTGATGATTGCAGAAAAATGGAAAACACGTTGACTCGTTGAAGACAAATCCCGAGTATACATGGGCAGATGTCGATGGGAAATACATGTTATAGCAAAATCACTTTGTCCTCAACGGGTTCATGTTATGATAGGTAGATGGGTCAAATGATATTAAGAACAGGATTGATGTGTTAAGAACTAAATGAGATAGAAGATGATGAACCTTTTTGCACATGAATGTGTCTTTGATGATGCAGGTTGACCAGGCCTTGTTGGTGATAGCATACAAGAATGGCTCACCAGCTGATGTCCATGTCATGACCTCTGACCTCTGTGACCTCTACTGGCAGAGGTGGCTGAGAAGACTTCAGGAGTACAGGGAGATGGAGGGGAGGAGACCTCAGGAAATGGAAGCAGCGCAGGAATCCTGAACGTGCCAAACCAAGGAGACTCACGGGAGATTACATTGGACAAGGTGTAATGGCAGTAACAAAAATTGAGAATCCTTTGTGTGTTTGTTTGTTTGTTTTGTTTCGTTCTTCCCAAACTTTATGCATTACAAAAAAGCAGTATGGGAGTGGCAATCGGCTTCAAAATGCCCTGTGTTAAATTTGCTGAATGAGTAGGTAAACTTGAGACTTAAGCATGGAGGAATGGAGATATTTTATCAAGCCCTTGTCTCTTTCTGTTAATGATAAATGACCCAGGGGTATAACATGTGCCACTTTTCATATGAATAGAAATTTCTTGATTGTTATTTAGGTGATTTTGTGGTATGTTTAGTGCGCAAGTTAGGACTAACAGATTCATTTATCTAAGTTGTTTGTTTGTTTGTTTCTAATAGAGTCTGGCTCTAAGATGCTGTTTGATGCTGTTTAATGGAGGACACCTGATTTGTTGTTTGTGTTTGTGGAGCAAACATTTGAATGTATGTTTGTTTTGGCATTACCCATGCTCAAAGAAGTCACAAGTGGACAAAGGCTTGACAAGTACCAATGGATCACGTTTACAACAAAGTTACTTTACTTTAACATCATTAGATACATCAAGTAATATCAACGAAATACCATTTTTCAGGTTCAAACAGTACTACCAAAAATCTACAGCCTCAGTATTGAAAGAGGAAAAAGAAGGCCTTCCAAAGAACTAAAGTCATGCCAGTACTTGTATTGCAGTACATCACTATGGAGTAGTCAGTGGGCATTCAACCTTAGTAGGGAATGATGACTGGTACAGTACTACTTGCAGAAGTTTGCAGTGGTTACTTTAGATGAACCTGTGATGTTCTATTTAAACATGGAAGTGTGATTAAGATCACTCACAACCACACATGAAGTCAATTAACACAGTTGCCATTTATGGCATTTCCCCATATATTTGATACGTGTACATGGTACTACTGGATCCCATATGCCAATGTTTCGGTGCTTACAATCCCAAAGGAGGTCAAATGTGGCCAAGCTCTTGTCGAACCGTGACAATCCCCATTCAAATTGTTCAAATACAGTTTGTGTATGTTGTATTTGCAGTAGTAGTAGTGGTGGTGGTGGTAGAAGTAGAAGTAGCAGCAGCAGTAGAAATAGGAGCAGGAGAAGAGAGCTTTAAAGAGAGAGAGACAGAGACAGAGAGAGAGAGAGGGAGGGGTGATGGGGACTTGTTCGTTAACCCATTGCTTGTTGAAACCTGACAGTTGCTGTACAAAGACTGTGTGTATACGATATCTGACTGTCATATGGTAAGGGTTAACTGTAAACTGTGTAAATGTAAGGTGTGGCAATATTTCTTGTGATGACTTTCCTTGCGCTTCTTTCTTAGCATGTACATGTGTATATTATTACGATGATGTTGCTTTTAGAAATCAGGGTGATGATTGACAGGGGAGGGAACATAAAGAATGTTCAATCCAAAGGGTTTGAAATGCCATTGAGGGAGGTTTCAAGTCTCAAGATGAATGCTTTACACCTCCCTCAAGATGCTTGACTGTCACATGATCGTACTCATCCAATCACTGACTGGTTTGGGACAAATCAGTATAATTATAATATGTTGTTTGCTTATCTCGAGAGAGCAAATGTTGAAATTCATGGTGGCACATCTGAATTACCTATCACCTCAATTACACCATTGTACCTATTATGATGCCCAGTAAGTTGAAGACTTGAAGAGGGCCATTCAAAAGATCCAATCCTGAGCCTTAAGAGTTCCATGTGATGTATCTACTGGGTGGTCAATTTATGCAATCTGGATTAAATTTGTTGTGCTTCTATTTTCAGTGATCATTGAGCTTAGACTTGAAGGCATTAACTGATGTTGTCTCAACAGTATCAGCTATTCCAAGAATTCACTGCTCTCTGGCTTTATCTCTTACTAATGCCACACCTCCCTCTATACAACTTAAACCCATTACTGTGTGTAACTTAACACATCATTTTACCACTCTCCTGAGGCATGAGTGACAAACATTATTATGCTGCATCCGCATCATTCAAATATTAGTACTTTTAAATTTTAAAACTGTCTGGTGGTTTGTATTCATGCTTAGATGTAACTCTAGTCAGTGTTTTTCATGTGTTTGTTTTGGACGACTTGCACAACAGGTCAGTTGGTGCACCATGTACTGCCTTCTCATCATTTGGCATAGTGCTGTGGTATGTTTGTGCATCAACATTTATTGTGAGGCTTACTAACATTGCCAGAATTTGACATCATTTTTCTTGTATGATAAGGTGACCAGTCACAAGTTCATGTACAGCCTTAGTATTGAAGGCCCTGTGAAAGGACCGTGTGTAACACTGTATTCATCATTGAATGTTTTACTTGTTGCTAAATTAGATGAAATTTGCGTGTTAAAAGCATGGACATTTGTAACACAACTAAGTGTAGCATAAGTGTATGTGGACTTAAGCCCATAAACAAACTGCAGTATTTTCATGTTTATGCATTCTTGAGTAAGTATTACAGTGCGCAAAGTGTGTGAGCATTTTCACACTACAAAATGTTGGGACATTTGTATTGCCTAAGACGTGAGTAGAGGGACAACTTCCAGTAAAGTCTGTATTTTAAACAGGTTTGTTAATCTAGTGGTCGACACAACAGGTCCAAAGTACTTAATACGCCACATATTTAGCGAGTCTAAATTTTCACGAATCGAGACTTCCCAACGATTTCACAGGTGGTTAAATTCGCGATCATAGAGTCTGTACTGAACGGAGAAATATATACGCATATGTCACATTCATATTGGGATCAGAGTCAATATTTTCGCGTGTCTTTAATTTTGCGAATAGCAGCTGACTCGTAAAATTCGCGAAAATAAAAACCTCATGAAATATTTGGCATATAGTATTGAACTGCAGTGTCATAACTGTCCAATGGCATTGTGCATAGTATTCCCTCATGTAAGATATTTATGTTGCCAGTTGGTATTCAAGCATTTTCAGAAGGAAGTAGTGAAGCCAAACAAGATTCAGTACACTTTGTAACATCAATTAGTTTAGGTTGTATGCACTAGGCTTTAAGGAAAAGAATGCATGTTAATAGGAATCATCATAAGTGATTGGATTACAGTGTTATTTGAATGTAGGTCTTGTGACCTGGAATAGCCAACTTTTGCTGAAATATGGCTTAAAACTCAAGGAATGAAGGGTGCAGGAAACGGATTAGCTTTTTTGTTAGCTGAAGGTGTTTATCATTGTTCCATTTCTCCCGTTCGTATCACCTGGTTTAGTTTTTATGTGGACGTTCAGAGGGAAAAAAACTGTTCTGAGCATGCGCAAAAGTGCTCATCAAAATCAATCTATTTATAGCTCACGTCGTCTCAGTTATCACTACACGTTCTGGGCTATTTTTATGTCCACTCAATTTAAGACGTAAAGAGCTACATTATGCACTGATCATATGGGGCCGCCATTTTACTTTTTTATAGGTTGCGTCTCCGCGTAATCCAAAGTTACTTTGAACATGGCGTAGGGAGAGAGAACGGCCAGTGCAATTGTCGTCTGAAACATCCGCGTTGCAAATCTACAGCTCCCCATTGTTGTCGTTACTTGAAGCAGAAACAAACGCACATAGTGGCCAACATTTTTAGTCATCATTGGCTGTTATCAGGTGCTTACTTTGTGGTATTTTCAAGTTGTGGTGTTGATGTAACATGTAACCCAATTCCTAAAAGTACTGTTTGGAAGATACATTTGAGACTACCTGACCAGTGATGATCAGTGTAGTGAGAGGTGGTTAGTGTACATAGCGAGAGGTCATCTCTGACCAATGCTGACCAATCACAGGGAAGTATTTCACAAGGTGTGTGAATATCAAGAAGTATTATGTCATTATATAACAGTACAATAACTTGTGGTGCTACAGATGCTCTTACTGTAGAATTGCCAAAGAGGCCATTGTTTCACGATCTAGCAACTCCAACATCACAGTATTGAGTAATTGTAGAAATTTACCAACAGCACATGGTATTGTAAAGAGAAAAAAACAAAGGCTGATTTCCCATCTTGATGAGCAGTGTGGTTTCAGATACAGCCGTTACTGTTTTTCATGTCAGACATATACCAGTGACAAGTACATGAGATCATGTTTGACTGAAATTGCAAAGTGAGAAATATGCAAAAGTGAATGAGATGTTTGAAACAGAAAATGAGAATAAAAAGTGCAAAAGAAATAAACCCCAGCTGTCCATATTCTTTTGTAATTTTGTAATTTTCAGATGGTAAAGATAGATGGACCATGATTAACAGGAATGACATGATAGTTGGATGAGGTAGGTTCAGTGTTTTACAATGAATTAAATCTTTGCATAGTAGTCCAGTATTCATTTGATGTCGAGCAAGATTTGCTTATCTTTAGTTGTTGTTTTTTTTGTGTGTGTGTTTTTGTTCACAGACACCAAAAAATGACCTCATGGAGAATATAAAGAGAACAATGTCCTTCATGTACAGTATGAAATGCATAATCATGAAGACATGTTCTTTTTAGATTCTACAATTACATGTATTACTTCATGCACAATTATTGAAAATTCATATACATTGCGCCAGCATGACACAGAGCACATGCCACCCATCTTAGAAAATTTTCATCAACAAACAATAGTAGCCCAATAACAGAACCAAACAAAGGATAAGAGGGTTTGTGATCAATCATTTATGGTTGAAATATAATACAGCTGTATCTTCATGCTGAGATCAGAGAAAGGCACAGAATAAGCTGCAACTGAACTTGAACATCATAGGCAGGCAGAGTTATTGCATCAAATGGTCGTACAGACATTTTGTGATACCGTATTTACCGCATTAGAAGTGAGAACAATACAATTTCATGTGTAATTCCCTCTCATCTTTCTTTCTATTACAGCACAACAGTTAAATTTGATCAGTGTTTACTGTACCGGACGGCACTTTACCTTCACTCTACTCTGAACCAATATTATTACTTTTGCACAGCATGGTGATACAGTTCTGGTGCAAAAGGCTTAAATTTGCTCATTTAGACTTGCATTGGAGAAACATATCATGAAGAGGCACTAGTGATGAAGACGACTCATGCAAATCAATTTTTTCTGTTATGTGAAATAAGAAATAAAAGAATTACCAACTGGAAAACACTAAAAATAAAAAAATAAAATAATTTGCATAGTGGAAAGAAATCAAGGACACTTGCAGAGCTATTGCCTGAGCTGAAATTAATCTGTTAGCCACACTTGGAAGGAAAAATGAATATTTATGATTTAGGTTTACTTGCAACCATAAAGCTCTTGTCTTTGAATGCATACAGTATGATTATATTATGTTGTATTCAACTACAGTAATTGTATTTGGCTTCAAGTACATTGTACATTTAAATACTGTCCAACTGCAATGCATTTTTGTTCAAACTCATCTCACTTCATCTCATACATCTACAGTGTGAATGATGACTCAATGTACACATTGCACAAATACATGTTACTAAAGTACACTTCTGTATAAATTAAAAGAGATAGGCACATTATATACACAAGAATAATTACAGAATAAAGTTATATAGACATATTTACACTTTTCATTCAACACTAGTTGTAAAGACACATTGAAGAACTAAGCCATGGCTAGATTCTCTGACATACCAAATAACTCTTGCACACCTTTGCATTTCACTGGATCATATTAACCCTTTGTGTGGTTTGAATGCTGATTGGCTCAAAAACCCCATAGCATTGTACACACTGTCTAAAGTCCCTGGCACAGAAAGGGTTAATTTTTCACTATGTTAAACACAGTGCCATAGCTGTTAAATAGTTTTCATGGCATGACTCCATTACCACAAACTGGGCCCGCACAAAGGACCCACTTTGTGCATAGAACCACTGACAGTATACCAAATTTACAGCTAATGAACAAGTGTTTGAAATACACATACCCTGCACACACTTTCACTAAAGTAATTTACAAATATTGCACTTATAAATAGTAACAGCAATTATCTACACACATGGGGCCAAAAAAAAAAATACAAATACAAACAACCCAATAAATCCTGCTGTCCAGCAAGCATGCTACATAGTTGCATGCAATTTGCCAAGTCTGTATCCAAATAGCACAGGAATAGATATCGTCAGTCGCATTTCACTTTGGCAGAAATGGAGAAAGGTTAATTGCTACTATCGCAAAACAAAGAATTGGTACCACATATTCACTATATAAGTAATAGGTGAAGGCACATGGGTACAAACTAAAGTCTAGTCAAGGTGGCTTTGTGGATGGTGAGGCACTTCAACATCATCTTTAAGCACACTTGAAATTTTGTTCATCTGGCTCAAAATTACTTCCTAGAGACATTTCTGCCAGATTACCGGTAAGACTGCCCTATTGAGAATAGGCAAGGCTCAACATGAGTCATTTAAATTGGATGAAGGCAACTTCACTTTACTTGTGGAGACTGGTACCATATTGTTCCTGTTTAAAGCAACAGGACCATGGACTGGCAGAAACAAAGATTTGAGACAGTTTACTCGACTGTAAAGCTTCTGACCAGTCCTGCAGCAGAGAGAGACACACCAGAGTTTAATTTTGTTTCTCCTTTCTAGTTCTTCAGTCAACTGATGGAGGAAAACTGTGAGTTAACCTTAACAAGTACCATTTGACACCATTCTCTCTAGATTCAGCTTGCAATACACCATTCAACAGACACAGCAGGGATGCATATAATCAACCCTTCTACAGTTATGGTAGTTCTGGGAAATCCTGGGGGCTATGGTCTGTGGAGGATCTTTGTTATGGTTAGTAGTGTCTTTAATGGATGAACTCGCCTCGGAAATTACATTCCTGAAATAGACACTTTTCCACCTTATGTGAGCAATACCAAGGGAACGTGGGGGGGGGGGGGTAGTTTAGGCACAAAGTTGCTAGAAGCTTCGGTTCTCATAATGAGCTTTTGATTTGCATGACCAATAAGATCTGTGAAGAGATATTGGCTATAAGACCTTTGTTCATGTCTTAATCCGAAGATCATATCGGCATTTCAGTTTCACAAAAGTATTCCGGGTAAATCTGTACTGTGGTGAAAACAGGAACTTAAAGATTGTAACTATATGATGAAGATGTGCCACTATGTCAGATTTTCAAAACATTTTGTCTTTCAAACAAGAAATATTGTGGACATGTGATGGTCGTTTAACCCATTACAGACTAGTCCTGAGTATACTTATGCAGGTGTCAATGGGGAATGCGTGTTGTAGCAAAGTCAGCTTGTCCTCAATGGACTAATCATGTACTGCAGATCACATTGGTCATGCAAATAGAAGAGTCTCATTTTTTGGTCACTAATGATCTACACCTGCTGACTGCTCACACTTTAACCCGTTGAGGACGAGTCCTGAGTATATTCGGTCAGGTGTCTATGGGAAATGCGTGTTGTAGCAAAATCAGTCCTTCCTCAATGGGTTAAACCTGCTGGTCAACACATTCACTTCTTCTCAGCTGTAATGGGTTTCTGCCTGGAGAGGAGGTTGCCATGACTGGGTAGAGCTGTCTCCGTTCTCCCACCTCCTGCCTGGGTGAGGAGGTTGGTGCGAGACTCAAGATACTCCCTCAGCACGGTGGGTGGTCGGGGGACAGTGGTGGGTCGGCTGCCCTGGGCGGTGTCTGTCGGCAGAATGGCGAATAGAGTGTTATGAATGCATGTTTTACTACTTCTGCAAAACTCCCCATGTTCAATTGTACAGACTTATAAAGGCTCTGTCACAGCATACCTGTAGGTCTCATATGCCTGTTGTTAATTCAGTCTACAACTAACATTTGTGAGGTTTACCTCAAGCATTCCAACAGTTCTTGGTATGATGCCCAAATGTGCATATTCACACATATCCACTACAAAAATGAACTAGTCTACAACATAATTAAAGAGTGCAGGCATTTGCTGGGTCTTTGCAAGAGTATGTTTTTTCTTCAGATAAAATGTCAAGATTCAATGCAACTCCTGACAAAAATAATCAAGCTGAAAAAGTTATGGCATGGTTGTCTTCGACTGATGACAAATGCGTCACCTTGTTTTTCAAAAATTATTCAAAATTTTCATGTAACACTAGCGAACAAGTTAATGTCTTTGTGAATTGCATACTGTTAGTTGTCATCACGATACTGAAAGGGTCCTTTGTAACCACTAAGTATTGACTGTTTCATAAAAAAACAGGTATTAACAACTCGTCTTGCTCATAATACAATTTCATCAGTGACACTTCCCTTACATTTTAAAGTAGTGACAGACTACTTCTGTATTCACTCATTGTTCAATGAAGGCAGGGCATTTTGTGAGACATGTACATAATGATTTTGTAGAGCTAAACGATGTGACCCTCTGCACCATCCAAGACCATGCAATGAAACAGCCCAAATACCAACACAAATCTTTCATATTGCTATCTACAATGGCATAGTGACTCAGAAAGATGAACCCACATGAATGAATGAATGAATGAGTGGATGAATGATTGAAGGACTGACCACATGTTTACATGAATGGAAAGATGAGTGATAGAATGAATGAAAAGTTGAATGCATGAACAATAAATGAGTGAATAAATACACAAGCGGATGAATGAATGAATGAACGAATGAATGAATGAATGAATGAATGAATGAATGAATGAATGAATGAATTAATGAATGAATGAATGAAAAGCACCATGAACTTCCATGCTGAAAAAAAAGACAAGTTCTCAGTCAATGTGTCAGTTTAAAGAAGAACAGGACCACGTGTGTGACATTTTCTTGACATTGTGAAGTTTGAATATAGAATGAGGTAAGACATGCCTAATCCGACCAAGCACGACACATATACTTTTCCAACACATTTTTTCTCTCATCCACATTATAGATCAGACTTGACAATGTTGAACAACTAAGGTGGCTGTTTGTTGGATGAACCATGGGAATTTGTGACAATGCCATATTATGAGAGGGAAGATGGGGTACGGGAAAACAAGAATATCTATCCCATGCCCGTACGATGACATGTGCACCAAAAGAGTGATACCAAATTGCAATACCAATAAGACTGACCCAGTCATGCAACATCTTACACTAAACCAGACACCACTGAATGACGGACCAAGACACAACTCCCTGTGCACTGATATACATTACCAAATGGGTCCTTTTGAAATCAAGACAGTTTGGTAAGACAATGAGTTAGTACATTATTGTCATGAAGTAAAACATAATTTTGTTATGTGATCATGATTAGCATTAAAAAAAAAAACTGTACCTACAATAGTTGTATATGACCAACAAAAGGTAATATAGATATTGCTTGATGTTCAAATGTCACTTCTTCATTTCAAAGAACTTTCTAATCAACATCAATGACACGCTGAAAAGTGAACACAAAAATATGGGCCATCTGATCTCTGACAAGCAATGAAAGGCAAAATGGATAGGGCACGCTTACTAGCTGTAACATAGTAACATCTGAAAACCTCTGAGATGTATTATATCAAGATAAAAAGAAATGTATGGCATCTTCAGCTCCCTACAGCAGCAAGTTAATGCACAGCTGGAGACATCTAGGAGGAAATGATGCAAATGAAGGATGATGTCAGACATCGAGTGGATGGGATGCCTTACCTAGTGGTCTTCGCTCAGCCACATTCTCCAGCAGTGAGGCCAACATGATGATCTCCTGCTGTAGCTTCTCCGTGATGTCCGACACCACCTGCTCCCGCCGGTCGGCACGGCGACACAGACCAGTGATGTCATCCAGGAAGACCTGGTCCCGCTGGGCAAACTCGTCCTGGAGGGCCCGGTCCTTCTCCCAGCCAATCTCCAAATGACCTGTGAATAGACGGTCAGGACACTTAGAAATGTGACATTGGTCCTACAAAGTCTTACCTTGGAATCCCACCTCATGCACAGGTCGGCTATCTCACAAATGGCTTAAAATTGGCAAGACAAATGCAGGGTGATGATGACAACCACCATAACAATTCTCGATAATCATCATCCTTATTGCTACCCTCACTGTCATCATTATCATCATCATCATTATCATCCTCATCACTATCTTCACTATCATTATCATCATCATCACCATCATCATCATCACCATCATTATCATATTCACAATAACAGTGAGAAGAAGACACATCAATATGCAGAAGGTCCAATTCTCTGAAAATGTATATACATAAGATGACAATATCTACTAAACAATTCCAATTTAACTCAGAGTAAAATTTTTGAAGTACATTGTATCTCAAGGCTCTAAATGACTTTATGCATGAAGAAGCTCTCAGAGGTGAATTATACTAGAATGTTACAAGTACAGTTGTATAGCTGCATTGACGCATGCAACAGCATCATGTACAATGATGGATGATCACAAATAGATAGTCCACTTCAAGGTGTTTGAAACACCTGTTGATCCTGTGTTACTAGATGTTGACATATGATTAACATTTACAATGCATCTACCTGACAGTATCCCCTCAAATTAATTTGTGATATAAGCACTAAAAGACACAAATGAATCACATGAGTGCTGTATGGTTCGAGGGTTCGAGCCCATGTGAAGCCTGACACGTTTGCCCTTCAGCAAGGCACTTTGTCCACATTGCTAACTAGGTGTATAAATGGGTACCAGGTAGGATGAGAAAGTTTATGTTGGTTGATCAGCATGTGTGTGCCTGTAAAATGGCGACTGGCTGGAATGCTCCCCAGGGAGTGGAGAGTGAGCATTGTTAGTGCTGGTTGGAAATAATGTATCAAGAGACCGTAGGAGTATGTATACATTGTATGCACCTTGAGTGCTCTACACAGTGGATATGGAGCAATACAAATTCATGTTATTATTATCATTATGATCATAATCATTAATTATTATTACTATTATGGCAAGAAAACTGCCTAAGACATGTCGAGCCAATCCAAACTCACCTCTCTGAGAAGTAACTTGTCTCTCTAGAGCTTCCTCCAGGCTGCTATGTCGGGCAATCTGTCCTTCTATGGAGGTGCATTCCTTGTGCATCTTTTCAAGAGCCTGAAATATGAGATAATGGTATGAATATACAGTTTTGAGGATATCCCATCTCCCGTGTAAATCATGCAATTGAAGATATTTTCCAGTCTGGTTTTCACCTTGTTATACAACTGTACATGTCAAGTGCCATACTATGGATTGATAAAAGTGTGCGCTGGTACTTCATCATGAACTAAATGAGCTGCTCTTAACATCAAACCTGTCAAGGGCAATAATTGAGACTTCAAGTGATAAAGTGCGATTGTGCTGCCAGATAAACTACTGCAGTTAACTGAATAATGCTCTGCACTACATACTTTCTTCTTTTCTAAATTCTAGCTTTTCTGTATAGAACCTGTGATTTTTGGCAAGGTTTGTTCAATTTATCGTCATTCTCAAAAATGAATATATACTAACTGAAATTAAATGAATTACAGCATAATACTTTGTACAGACGTAGGAGTGTTATACAATGTTAATCATTTTGGTAGAAAATACTCAACAAACCATGCAATGCTCCTGAACTTTTGATTAGCAAAATGCCCATCTCACCCCTCTGAATTTCATGTTCTCCTCTGTCACAGCCTTGAGCTTCCGACCGGCGTGGTAGATGTTCTCCTCAATATACTCCAGCTCCCTCGCTTGTTCCTTCATGCGACCGAGGGCCGCTGAGCGCTGCTGGCGCAACAGCTGCTTCAGTGCCACCTACGAATCGCACAAAGCACCCCAGTGGTGCAAGGTTAGACATGGGCATTGGACCAAGAACTTACGAAGAATATTTAAAAAGTCTGAAAATGTTAAAAACTCAAAATACATTTAAACATAACCTCAGCTTATATTGAGACTGCAAATCAGGATAATTTTTGTGTAACAAGCTTAAAGATTTTGCAGTCATCTTATATCAGAAATCGCTGAAAGAAAGAGCATCATTCATTCAGATTATTCTTTGACACCATTTCAATCTTCTGTTACATTACAATCCTACCACTGTATGTGCCTGCAATATATTCAAACTTCAAAGCTTTCTCAAGAGATATATTTTGGGTCCTACACTTCAGAAGAATTACTCAGAAAAAGTGATTTGTGTTAAAATTTCCTGACTTAGTTGAATATTAATCCGCTAAATTGGTCTTTTACTGTTGTCAAATTGTCATTGAATCCAACATTTTACTTAAATTTTCAAGTAACAGATACGGTCATTAACCTTGGAAATGCATATAGTTTCTACAATTTTGCATTACAAACCTCAAACACAAGCAAAGTAATGATCCATAATTTGAGAATATAATACACACTGTATATAATCCGAGCAAGATTGTGATGCAGTACACGTCAGCAGACATACTTATACTTACCTCAAGCACATGGTTAACTAGAAAATTCAAGCATATATAGTCAATGCATTGCTGTTAGAGCAGCTATGGGTGGGTTATATTTGTTAGGAATGAAGCATATATCTTTGTTTAGATGAGTGATATGATTGGCAGTATTCAAGAAAATATTGCTAAATTATAATACATTGTATATCATATTGCTACAGTTACAGCAAAACAACTTAAATAAGTTACAGCAACCGGTAATGACTGTCGATAAGTGCTACGCAACTCAATCATCACATAAACAATTAAAAAGTAGATCATGTCACACATCTATTGAGGTTATAGTTAACCTTTTCATGTAAGGTTACATACACTTGGAAGTTAAGTGGGCAGTCATTTAGTTTTCATTCATGTAGAAACAAAGTTAAGTACTCTCACCCCCCCCCCCCCAAAAAAAAAAATAATAATAATAATAAATAAATAAATAAATAAATAGAATAAATAATAATAATTAAAAAGATAATAATAATGATGATTTTACATCTTACATACATGTATTGTCTGGGGTATCAATTCTACACATTACTGAGAAATCAAAACTGTCTTCCATCTTTCATCTGCATGAAAATTCTCCTCCTAATGGCAGAGCTTCAAGGCTTATTTGGAAACTGAAATATCTGCATCCAACCCACAATTTTCACAATTATAATGATAAGAAAAAAAAATGTGTCTGCATGTATGCTAATGTCAAGGAAGATTATCATTTTTCAGCTGAATAAAGCAGTAGGCAAGACGGTACAAAAAATGTCCAGTGTTAAGGATGATGCTTTTCAATTCACCTGATGTACAAGAAGCTGCCATCCAACGTGTTAGATGTATTTCATACTGTTTAGGACACACAGACATTCTCTTTAGGATAGCTATTTCACTAACAGTATTCCTAATGCACTCACTGATCTAAGTAATCCTTGTAAACATATCATAGTTGACATCTTTAATCTACATTAACTACTCCATACAAATAAATGAAAGGACACACAAATGTTCGATACACCGTGCAGAGTGACTGTGGCTTATGAATACAATGAAACATTACACATGTACAACTGAGAATGTGAATAAGACTATATGAATCTCAGCATATACTACCATGCTGCTATAGCACATCATGAATTACAACAGATACATACTACATGAACATGAGTATGAAAACACTTCTACAACCATGATCTACTGGAGCAAATGATTCAAAAATCCAGTGACGTATTGAGAGAAAATGTAGATGTAAATGAAGGAAAATGACCTCTCTGTCTTTCAGACACTTGTCTTATAAAACCAGTTACCCTGATACTTCTATTACTGGTGACAGGATACAATAGCAAGTTTATTTGTTCATTTCCAAAACAATGATCTAATTGTTTAAGGAAAGCATAACTTACAGGGGAAAAAAGTCCTTTCAGATAACATTTAGCTTTTAGTGAGAAGGTACAACAATGTCTGGTGTTAAGGGTGATGCTTTACATTTCAACTGATGTACAAAAAAAAAAGGCCTTTCAGATAACATTTAGCTTTCAGTGAGACTAAATAAATATGGATATAAATGGGTTCCCCACTATGAACGTATCAATCAAAAGGTCATCTAAAATACACTCTTGCAGCATAATCATATAGAACTAGTATTGACAGCACAAACTATATTCATACTGCAGTATACAACTATGATATGGACTTTCGTTGCCAATTTATCAAGCCCTATGTGTAGGATTGCTAGTAACAGGTAGCATCTTGTGGATATCCAGTAATATCCCTTCTATCTGGGCAGCCCTCGCTACACTACATCTAGTCTGGTGCGTCTGTAGATCTATTATTTCGTCAACCAAATGGCAGCATAATAATGCCGTTATGTGTACGCAGTGGCTACTCCTCCTCTAGGCATGTTTTAAGATCTCATTCTGATATACCACAAGGCACTAATTAACAGATGAGGTCTTTGATGAGTGGTCTACTAAACTTACTTCATCGATGATGATAATGATATGAAATGGAGAAATTTTCTGTGGAGAACAGGAATAACTGTACTATGATGGGTCTAAATGAATGATGATTTTTTTTTTAAACTACATCTTTAGATGTCATGTGATGCTATCCCATGCACAATTTTTGATGATGAGCTCAGTTTGTGTACCTTCGAGAGATTGAGAAAGCGTTTATTTCTGCTCTCGTCTTCTGAGGAAAAGAAGGATTCCCCCAACAGCGGAAGTTCAGTGATGGTCTCTAGGTCCTAGAGAAGAGAGTCAGATCTGGAGTTGCTCACCAACAAGTCAAACAAAACTGTCTATAACGTTGAGAAATAATTTTAGACAGGGTGGCAACTCAGAAATTGAAAAGCAGAAAACCAAATGAAAAGCTAAAAAAGAAAGTAACTAAAAATGTTTAGTCTCTATTAACAAACCAGGTATGAGATACAAGTAAAAATTGGAAATTAGATAAAACTTGCGTTTTTCTTTTGATAGGCTGAAAAGCTGTGAATTACAGATATCAAAAAACTACCAAGAAATCATCAGAGCATGCACTTGTGAACAAATACAATGTAAAACTCTGCAAAGAAATCACAGGTTCCTGTGATAGAATTTTGAAACTAAAAGACTAGACAGAAAGTGTGCTGGCATGCACATGCATCAAGATTAACTGCGAAGGAAACTAAAAATCAAAATGAGAGGGTACAGATTTCTTTAGTTCACTACATAAAATCATGAGAGTTCTGGAAAGACATCCATACAGCAGTCTGACATGCTTTAGTTTGAGTCACACATTTCTTGTGCCTATTGCACAAACTATCAAGGACAGAGAAAAAACAACTATGCAACTTTGCATTCTTGCTCTAATGTTTGTTCTGCAAACTGACATCTGCACACACATGAACTCAAGCAGTAGTATATCAGGCAGATATGTCACTGATGCCTTGAACTTGCTACTCTTTCTTGGAACCGTGTCTGCTATCCTTTGAGGATTCTCCTTTAAAAGGAGAGTGAGAATGTTCCTCAATAATGTAGCTATAAGTAGAGCCTTGATCACACTGACATAGTATACACTGTATAATTCTTGTTACAACTGTAAGCTCCTGCTCTATAATTTTCACGTCATTGATATCTTCATATACACGCCTAAAGTGTAACAGAATCCATATCGAGATTTGTCACAATTATTTTCAAGCTGCTTAGTCTCACCCTGTTAGAAGAACTGCACACAATTAAAAAAACATAATCGACATCATCTTTTGAGGTAGATTTGCCAATGGCGCAGAATAAATACAACAGGGACTTCACTAAGACTTCACTGTATCCCGTTTCAGACACATCATGTATTGACCATATTCCAATGATTATGACCACATTCCAATGACTAATGACCACAAAAAGTTGACCACTGACCGCCATGTAAAACCATTGACACCAATAGGAACTGCATCCCTACTCTCATATTTACCAAGATCTAGATCACCCATTAATTCCTGTTGCACCCCAGTAAAGACTCCATTTGATAAGAAATCCATCCCTAAAACCCCAGTTTTAAAGATTATGAGACCCAACCAAGGACAAGGTACCTGGTTTAGACACAGAACTTCTCTCACCATTTGAAATAAACACAAAAAACAACAATTTACCCTGTAAGTTCTACTTTCTCAATATGTTTGCATAGATACAAAATTCCTTGCACAGCTTTCTCTTATTTTCCTCTCTATCTCTCTCTCTCTTCATCTCTTTTTCTTGTCTTTCCATATCTCTTCTTCTCTCTCAATTTGTGCAAGTAAGATATTCCTTATCTTGCAAAGATATAATTGCTAAAAAAGAAATGTTTCACAGCAGCGCTCCTTATCTTTACTGTTGGGCATAAATGAATGAAAGCATACCAACGTACCTCTGGAATGAAACATTAGTATAGAATAAATCTTAAGTCCTTATTCCCTTAAAAACAATGTGTATAGCAATCATTGTCATATATTCCCTCCTTAATTCCTACAGAGACATAATGTCATTACTGTATGAATGGGAGTAAGCCTCATCCTTGATAAAGGAAAAACTTATCTTTCTAAAAAATAAAAAATAAATCACTTGCAAATTTTTTTCCAATTATGAAAGAATCAATTAAAAATTGGTTTTGTGTATAGATGGTTGACATCTACGCTATGGCAAACAATGAATAATGCAGACAATGCCTGTTTATATACCAACACATGAATGTGTGAATATTCAAATACCTGGAAGAAAAATTATTTGTCAATCAATACTGTGCAATATCATATACCTTTGAAACATCAATTGGCAGAGTACAGACGTGTAAAGGAAAAAGGCCATTACCAATCAAATCACAATGATGCATTCTCGTACGATCATTTACAATATTATAATCACAAAAGACAACACAGAAATTCAGTGGTGGGTAGTATCTAAGCGTGCAAGTGAACGCACTGCAGATGTGCACAGTGAGGAACCACAGCACAGTGTGCTTTATGCAATTTTAACATGCCACACGCAGATTTAGGGATGCACTCAGAAAAGTGTAGAAATAAAGAATGACCCTCCACCTTTGGTGGCAAAGCGAAGAGTGACTTATCCTGTGATTTCCACATCATCAACCAGAGGCAAACAAAGAGGTGGAACAAATCAGAAGCGAGAAAAAATGATTCATAAAATACATTGCGAGGAACTTTGTAGGGTACTGTGGAAAATGTAAGCCCATTTAAAGCCAAAGCAAGTTTGTGAGAAAGCAGACATTGCACGTCTTATAAATAAACATGCTCACTTCTTCACAACGGTATTGTTTCATGCTGGAGTTTGCTGCTTTCATTAGGAAGCAGCAATGTTTCTTTATGCTCACTACCAGCCAAAAAAAGCACTATCATCTTAAATCTTTACCCTCCAATGACATTACATGGAGAGTTCCTTGAAATGACACTGACTATACATTAAAAATGATTCCTTGACTATTTTCTTTCTTTCCTTTGTTTTCGAGGTGACAAAAGGAAAATGAAGTCTTCCACAATTTCTAAGATCTTTGATATTCATAGATTTTGATTGGTCATAAGTTTTTGCATCAACGCTTCAAATTTCTAAATCATGTTTTTGGTAAATCATGTTTTTGGTCAAGTTTTGGTAAAAATGACTGCACTGACCTGAGAATAATGGTAAGGGACTACAGGACAGTAATATTTTCCTGGTATGTTTGTGGTTGATGACTGCATGAAGCAGTGAAGAAGAATACCATTCTAAAGAACTGAACATGTCTTTACTTCTTTCAGGTGGCTTGGCTCTTGACAGGGGCTCCTGGCAGCAAAGAAACTTTCTTCTAGAAAGTTTACTTTATACATAAAGTGTACTTTAATGCACAAAAAGCAAGCAGATCACAACTGAATTGTGCAACTCAGAACCACTGCTCCCTCAATATTGGCACACCCATCGTGGTGAACTGAAAAATCTGTACTTACTGGATCGGGAGTTCCTGATCCAGAACTCTAGAACATTTCATGAATGCAATTGACAAAAATCCATCTTACAACAAGCCAAAACAGATTCAACATTGCGCATAATTGATTCATGATTGATAAAATTCTGTATTTATCTATAGCATCTGCAATTATAACGTTAAAAAAATAACAAGAAAAGGATAGAATAGAAAAGACTAGAAATGTCGCTTTGGCAACTGGTATGCCTCCGCCATAATGCATGATTTTCCCAATAGGTCTAGATAGTACATGTGGACAATGTGTGATTACATTTTCACAAAATTGGCAAAATATTGAAATAACAAATTTGTCACAATTGTGTTGAATGTTCACCTTCCTTGACCTAGGTTTAATTGGATGAATAGGAGAGCATGTATCTAGGGATTTAAGGACTTTAACTTGACTTTGACCCATTCATACATTTAGGCATTGAGTAATTTTCAAGGTGCAGGTGTGGAAAATTGGTGTGAATTTCTGAATTGAATAGTAAATTGTTACCATTTTCATCTGGCCCTTGACCCTAAAATTCATAAGATAATCACTTTCAGGTAGAACACGCATAATATGTACTAAGTTTCAAGATAACTTGAGCCACTTCCGAGATATGAAGGAAAAAGTTAGTTCAGCACTTTCACTTGATTTTTGACCTTTTGACCTTTGAGGCAAAGAAAGAAGAAAAAAAAAAACTTTCCAGAGAATTTCTATTAGGTTACACATGCATACACCAAGTGTAAAAAAAAAAATAACCCTGCTGGCATTACACAAATATGAGGGAAATAGTAAAATTTTGAAGTGTTGCACTTGACCTTTGACCCCTGACCTTTGACCCCATGAACCCTACATTCTCTAGATAATCAATTCCAGTCAGTACATGTATATACTATGTTCCATGAAGATACCTTGAACAATTTTCCAAGGTACGGAGAAAAAAAAGAAGTTTTAATATTTTTACTTGACCTTTTGACCTTTGACCTTTGACCTCATGACCCAAACTTTCACCAGAGAATTTTAATTGGGTAATACATGTATACACTAAGTTTCAAGAAAATATCTTCAGGCATTCAATAGATATGGTGGAAATAGTGAAATTTTATGTATTTGACCCTGACCTTTTGACCTTTGACCTTTGACCTCATGACCCAAACCTTCACCAGAGAATCTTAATTGGGTAATACATGAATACACTAAGTTTCAAGAAAATATCTTCAGGCATTCAATAGATATGGTGGAAATAGTGAAATTTTATGTATTTGACCCTGACCTTTTGACCTTTGACCTTTGACCTCATGACCCAAACTTTCACCAGAGAATTTTAATTGGGTAATACATGTATACACTAAGTTTCAAGAAAATATCTTCAGGCATTCAATAGATATGGTGGAAATAGTGAAATTTTATGTATTTGACCTTGACCTTTTGACCTTTGACCTTGAGCATGTGCACCCAAAAGTTGATAGGCACAACTTCACCCCCTAATACACATACATGCCAAGTTTCATTAGGATACCTCAACAGGTTTTGATAGTTACCTTGTCCACAAAATTCATTACGGACGGACGGAAGGACGGACGGACGGAAGGACGGAC
The DNA here is from genome assembly GCF_040938485.1 of Diadema antillarum. Lineage (NCBI taxonomy): Eukaryota > Metazoa > Echinodermata > Echinoidea > Diadematoida > Diadematidae > Diadema > Diadema antillarum. Next base: position 669,710 of record NW_027271071.1, on the reverse strand, counting down.
GGACGGAAGGACGGACGGACGGAAGGACGGACGGACGGACGGACGGACGGACGGACGGAAGGACGGACGGACGGACGGACGGACGGACAACCCGAAAACATAATGCCTCCGGCACCACTTCGTGGCGGAGGCATAAAAAAGATGGCTAGTGTCATGCTCAACTGATGATACTGCAACAAACAAAAAAATCTGTTGCTGAAATTAACAAAACTGACAAGAATGAATCTCTATGATGAAATTGGAGATTAGACACGCCATATACACAAATTTAATCAATATCAAAAATTGTCAATTCTTTCTATAAAAAAAAACACTCAATGAATTGAAACAATATGTAATACGCTTTGCTTTAGAAATGAAAGAAATTAGCATCAAACTGAAATGGCATGCACATGTTAGACCATGGGGGAAAAAATGTCCAACAGGCAAAAGTTCTATTGCATTCAACTTGATGTCAACATCTACCCTTGCATAACTTCACACGGAAAGTCAAGATGAAATTTGCTCTCAGAGGAAAAACAAATGAAATTCAAAAACATGCAATGAATTGTCAAGAAATGATGACTTAAAACCAAGCACAAAGTAATCATGTGATCATTTTATCAAAGCACAAATTATCTCTCACAACACATGCATAAGAAAGCTGCTGATGCAAAGAGGGGAAAAAGGGAATTCTAAGCTTTGGGAATCAAAACATTTGTGGCACATCATGATTAGTATCCTGAATCAGGCACACAGAGGGATGATGGAATGGAAAGGTTTGGGGGTGCTAAAAACAAAAATAACATTAAACAAGTATTTATATTTCTTATATGCTTTTATTCTCAGGTCAGAGTGAATTAAAACAACTTTTTTTTTCTTCCTGTGGTAAAGTTACAATTACAGAACAAGTCCAGCCAAAAATCTTTAAAGTAACTGCCATTATCAATTCAGAAATTAGAACATAGATGTTTATCCACATTCCAAATAAAAAAGGCAAAGTTAAGATGTCTCAGAGGCACCTTCTGACGTTTGTTTGTTTGTATGTTGTTGTTTTTTTAAGTAAAGCAACAAAATAACGGATTGGATCAATTGCAAAGGAGCATACTATATAAATGTTCAGCCAAAATCACTTCTAACATAAAGTGTAAATCTCTGAAACACTGCCACATTTGATATCTATATGTTACATGTAATACCATGGCTCTTGTAACTGAACATTGATGGCTACATGTAGCTAGGAATATATTTGGCACTCTAGGGTAGGGAGGAAAGAAATTCTGCAGAGATGGGAGAGGGAGTCTTTAATGAAGCATTGGGGTCAAGGGTCAAGGTTCAAGGGAATTGTCTGATGTTAGGCGCAAACATTAAAAATGCATGTGTAAATATTATGGTTACGCCAATACCCAGCAAATAAACAACCATTTTGCACGCAATGCATGACTGCTTTCGTGTGGACTGACAATGATACTGTCATTATGTAATTCTTGTCAGAGTGGAGTTTTGAGATTTTTTCTCTTGCAAATGTGACTGATTAGGCAAATTAGGACGAGCCCCATGTAATGTTGACCAACGGATATGTCCGAAACCTAGTAGCTTGTTTTCAAAGCTCACGGTAATATTTTCAGAAACTGGACACTTTCTCTGTTTTGTTTTTATGTTTATTTTGCTTCAATTGATGGTTTCAAAAATGCATCACATGAATAACAACACAAGGATGTCAGAACATTTAAAAGTTCAACAAGATTTCTTGTAGCCTGTCTTTGTATCATTTGAAAATCATCATGTTGCACTCGATTGTTTGTAATGTACCTTTTTTGTGTGTGTTGTATCAGTGAAAGCAGTCATGGCATCGCTGCCTGCAGTGGCCATTGCCAAATATATATTTTGTTTCTTTGCCCACAAACTCACCCCTGGAGCAATCAGCTTCTGTATCTCCCTGGCAGCTCGGCTTGAGGAGGCTTCCAAAGTGCTCTTCTTGTTCTTCAACTCTTTGGGAGGATAAGTGACATTTCACAGGAAATGAAAGGTTGCATAAGACACAAAACATACAGTGCATTATCAAAAGAGTTTTTCTGAGTTCCCTTAATTTAGTGCCTTTATCACCTTGTACCCGCCGAACTATGAACATGAAATTATTGCGCTCTATAACATCTACAATTAACTGTGACATGATGTATGATGCTAGGTTTGATTTGAAATGATGAAAAAAAAATGCAGAAATCCTTTGCTCAAATGTACTCTCAAATGTACTCTCAAACTGCTCATGCACGAATTAAATGTCAGAAATATTAATATATCAATATGTCAAAATGTCTGAATTTTGAAAGAGATAACTATGTCTGTTAATTGAGACACAGAGAGAAATTCTGCTCACCAACAATGTCCTTCTTCTTTGTGTCATACTCTTTGAGTTTGTCTTCAAACATCCTCTCCAGCTCCTCAAAGATGGGAGTCTTCTCATCCAGTTCCTTGACCTTGGCTGCTAGGTGGGCCTCTGCATCGTCAATCTTTTTCTGCAGTAAATATTCATAGAAACAGAACAATTGATTAGCCACCATATACAGTCTAAAGAAACAATATCTTACAGACCAAATAAGATATTGGTATAACAATTACGGCAATTTAACAATGATAGTGTACCATATAGGACCTACGGTATAAGAGCTATAGTATAAAGATAGGTATACAAACTGAAATAATCATATCACAGAAACTTTTATTCAAAAGAGAGGAGTGAATCAAAATGAAGTTCACTGAATGTTTCCATTACCATTTGTCAGTTGTATGCATTATTTGTGGATCAGTGCTATCATTACATTAATATAAACATACAAAAGTACTTAATATCACATGATCTAATCTAGCAAGGATTATCATTTTTGAGATTTCCATTGCATCTGGTGTTTATCTCATAAAAAAAAGAAAACATTTCAGGAATAAAGGTTAGACTGAATATGATTATTAGCAAAAAGGGGAAACACATACAAAAGGATACTGACAACTTCATACAGAAAAGATGCGAATACACTGAAGTTTAACCAACAATATATAAGAGATAATGCTATAGAAAGTGCATCTTGGTTTACCTGGAGTCCATTGATCTCATCCTCCAGTTTCTTCTTGACCTTGCCAAAGTCCTTCTGAGCCTTCTTGAGGTCCTTTTCCAGCTTCTTGATGGTCACTTCGTCCTGGCTGATGTCTTTGGTCAGCTGCTCACCCTGTAAAAAGAAAGACAGGGCCAGAGAGACAGAGGTACATAATCACAAGGCCATTCACACTGGCATTAATTGATTGTGCGTGTGTATTTGTTTTTGTGTTTTTGTTTGTTGTTGGTGGGTTTTTTTTGTCTTGGGTGGCAAGCAAAAGAGTGAGACTGTGCAAGAGACTACTAGCCAACTGATTCTTAAACAACGAAGTCACTGCTTTGCCCACTTTCCTGATATGAAAAGTGTACATGATGTGAAATAAAGCTGATGTTTTTGGAGCAGGAAATTCAAACATGCATCTACAGAGCTATCCACCATATCAAAAACTCTCATTATAGCTTCAAGGGTTACATAATTTTTTTTTCTTTTTTCTTTTTTGCTTTGAGTTTGAAACCATGATTGAAAATTAAACTCAACATCAAAAAGCAGAACAAAGTGAAGAGTGCTCAGCACACTGAATATATTGCTCCACATCAATTTTCAAATGAGAGATTGATTGATACCTAAATTTGGTCAAAGTTCTACAAAATCAACAAGCATTTACATACAATCATTCTCAGCCTACTGTGAATGGGCGATTAGTATACAGTCTAAAAGCATAATTTCCCTTCTTTCTTTATGATAGGGAAAGTTTGGTGTGATCCCTGTGATGCACCGGTCATTACAAAAAAGAAAAGAAAAAGTGAAAGGTTATAATCAAGTCTTCTGACCACAAAGGGGAAGGTCAGCTTGCCTCATTGGTCAGGTCCACTTGGTCCTGCTTGGCCTTGTTGATGCGTTCACTCATCATGGCCATGTACTTGGAGAAGGCTTGCCGGAAGTCCTCCAGCTCTCGGCTCAGGGTGTCCCGTTTCTCCTGCAGCTCAAATCGCTCCTTGCGCTCGCGTGTCAGGTTCTCGCGAAAGTCCTGGATCTGCTTGGTCAGGAGTTGGACGGTCACCCTGGCAACAACAAAAAGACAACAACAACGTAATGAGCAAGATGGTCACAGATAAGCAGCGTTGTCAAGAATATTTTAGTCTGATGGTCACTTTAATATCAATATGAGTTCAGTACTCAAATCATACAAATACTACACATGGGGGAAATTTAAAGATTTTCTGCTATGTGTTGGCAAAGACCTACACTGCAATCAAATAATGAACTTTGATGCTTATTTATTTGGACTCTCTGTAAGGACACAGTATGACTTGAGTATAGGAGGGTATAACATGAGAGAAAAAGACTCATGTCTGATTTATGTTCAAGCCAGATGGACTCTGTATGTATTTCATCACTGAAACATTCTTTTTTAATGAAATGATAGCAAAATATCATATAAACAATTCCTTCAACCATTCATGTTACATAACTTTTTTTTTAATGTCATGACTGGAAAAAAAAATATAGAGGACATGTTTGTGGACATCAATTAGATTGTTAAGTAAGGATCTAAAGCTACATTTGCACTTGAGACTCGATGGACTATATCACTGCTAGTTATGTTCACAAACCTAGTTTTATTCACAGACTATTAGGGCGTTGTCACCCACTTACTGATGGTTTTCATCCAGAGATTTCATCTTCAGTTCCATGTCATCATTCTCTAGCTTCATCCTGGCTGTGTCTGTCGCTTTCTTTGTCAGCTCCTCCTTGTGGGTTTGCAACCTGAGGGAAAACAAAGAGCTTTTCCCCAGTAACTGCTAGAGTGCGGAGTATGCATACGACCTGTACTATTGTTTTGTGAGCGCATGGGGAGCACTGAATGACGAGGTGGTGGAGGAGCAGCCAAATCAAGAAGCGCGTACTCGCGTAAAAATTCAAAAGTTCGCGTAATACACGCTGTAAAAATGTTACTTCAGTACGCAAAGTCCGCAATTACTATAAAGTAGGTAATGGCAGCCCCCATGAAATCACTGACACCATTGTACAGTTCGCCCTCTAGTGGTGGAGAGGAAAAAATCTCTTTCGGGGAAAAGCAATCTTCTTGATTAACCCTTTCTATGCCAAGGACATCAGTCAGTGTGTACAACAACATGGGGTTTTCTCTGCCAATTGGCACCCAAAGCACACAAAGGTCTCATCACAACCGAAATTCATTGCAAGCTACTAATCTCTGAGTACATGAATGTCACAACTATAAGACTGCACTCAGATTACCTCATTTCAAAGTTACTTGTTCAAGGTACCTGACAAAGGTATCTTCATCTAGCAAGAAAAGACTTTCAAAGCTTAAATCTCTGACCCCCCCCCCAAAAAAAAAATGAATGAATAAATAAATAAATAAATAAATAAATAAATAAATAAAGACAAAACATCAGCTCAGGAGTGATTTAATACCATTAAAGCTTCTTTATTTTGATATATATTTTGAAAACGTAACATAACTGAATCTCTATACTTGAATAAAACTTTGTCTCATTTTCCGCAACACACCAGTCTTTGACAATTTATTCCATTTGGGCACCTTTCAAAAAATGTCCCGACTCGACTGACATTTAGTCATGCACGAAGGCATAGTACATATATCTATCTTCGCTCTGGATACATCAGAGAAGATTGAGGAGGTGGGTGACATAGGGAACCTGACATCTATATGGGCAACACTTACACGCTGTCCACTTCTTGCACTTTGGATCCTTCAGTCTCACAGATCTCCAGTGCCTCATCCACAACTGATGGTTGGAGAGGGGAGTGAAAAATAATGCCACGGTATGAGACTTTGTTACAAACAAACAATCAAAGCAGAGCCCCATGGCATAAAACTATGATTACTTTACAACTAAAGCTAACTCTGCTATGAATGGTAACCATAAGTGATTTCTTTGCTTTGATAGGCTATGGATAGTGTTGCAATGGTAGTTACCATCGACTGCAGAGTTACCGTAGTTTTACCTAACAGAGCCCAGAAAGGAACAAGTCATTTGGTCTGGAAGTAATACTAGGCATTGTTTACATGTTCCAGTGTTCCATGTTCCAAACTGAAGTTAAATTATTATAATTCCATTCAAAGCAACAAGAAAAAAAGATATTGTGTTTGACAAAGCAGGCCTGGTGCATACAACAATATCAAGCAGGAATACCGGTAGTTCAAAAGGGAAGGTGGGAATACACTCAAATCATATCAACATTCAGATTACATACTGTATGCGCCCTATATCTTACAAGTTTATTCTGTGAACTGGGACTTGTGAAACAGTGTCAAGAGTGGCTGTATTTGTGATCGAGAACCACAAGAATGGAGTGAGAGAAGAAAAGTTTGTGATTTCACACCTTTGACATTACATAAAACCCATTTGTGTCGGAGGAGGCAATGATCACTGATTCAGGAATTGGTAATTTTATGAAAATCATCTTACTCATGAAATTTGGGAAAAATAACACACTGCAAAAATATACTGCACATACAATGTGTCAAATATCATGGTATCTACAAACCTGCATTCTCATTGAAGCACTAATTTGATCTACATTCCAGATACACTATAAATCTCAAGTTCACATACACAAATGCATGTAAACAGGAAAAAAAATTAAGAGTTTTATGCAGCAAATTAGCTACCCTACTTTGGTGGTGGCATAATCTATATTATCTTCAGTAATGAAAACAAATGACAAGAGTGAAAAAGTAGGATACTCACTGATTTTCTTTTCATCATGGTCTTCTTTGAGCTTGTTGTATTCCACATTGGTCTTTGTGATGTCTCTCTCCAACTATGAATAGCAGGAATAAGGGAAGAATATTGCAGTGAGCACAGGAAATATAAGTTACTCCTTAGAATAGGTTGAGTGCAGGACAGGGTGTGTATGTTAGTCTGTATGTATGTATGTATGTATGTATGTGCTGATGGTACATACAGCCATGTGGCCCTGTTCCCTTGTATTTGGGCCCTATTTACAAGCACCAATTGTTTTAGAGGGTTCTCAGCTTTCACTTCTTAGATGTACATGTATACACATTGTTTTTATTATGCACATTATGTATTTATTGTTTTCAGTGGTGAATGAATTTAATTGAATTGAACAAATTCAAGAAATTATCCTAGAAAGTGTCTGTGTATTTGAGTATGTTTGTATGGTAGTATGTACGTAGGCATATGTGTAAGTGCGTTTTTCTTACCTCATCCGCCTTGGACTGAAGCTTCACTTTCTCCTTCAAGCTCCTGGTCTCAAAGTCCACCAGCTGTAGAGACAACTTTGCCCTGTGGGAGGAAACGTCATCAATCTTAGACATGCAAATCTGTTGTACAAGCATGCTGTCTGTTTCTTGGCCGAACTAAAGTGTAGCTAACTGTTTGCCATTTCTGAATCCACTGGGCCACTGAATGTCACTGCAACATGCTTTTACGGTGACACAACATTTGCTCCTGCGACAATTGCTCCAGTGTTATTTTCTCCAAGGACTTGGGTTAGGGTTAGAGTTGAGATGGGATTCTAGGTTTAGTTTGATGTGAGGATTAGGATTACGTTTGGGTTATGTTTGTGAGTAGAATTTATGTTTTGCTTAGCATGCAGAATTTTCATGGGAGCAATTGTTGCAGGAGCAAATGTCATGGAACTGTTTTTACACCAGACAGCCTTAGAGAAGGTGACATGTCATTACTTCAGGTGAGAATATACTGCAGTATACCAATATATGTGTTTTTTAAATAAATGCTAAACATAAGTTGAATATCCTTTAGAGCAATCAGCTTTCACATAAAGCACGCCATCTGTCTGTTGCTCAGAGGAAGAGGTGGTAGTATTTTCATTGGAGTCTACTCAAGTCAAGTATTGAAAAAGTGGAACTGTTCGTGCAAGTTATTTTTCATGTTCAATTAGGTAAAATGAACTTAGATGCATATTTTTCATTTTACGAACAGTCATTACTGACTGAGCAAGCATTTCGAACAGCTCGGCCCTGCCATGGCAGCTAAGGGTTTTGGCAGTACATACTACGGTGAAAGGTAACTGGTCCACATCTAGACAGCAAATGATAAGCTATAGGATTAGTGATTGTGAAGAAACTTACAAATAAGAAGAAAGCAAAAGAATACTGGTAACCCAAAATTCATGCATTTTTACTTTCGCGCTACTTTTACGTCATGTGAAATGCAGGAAAACTATCAGACTATAAAAAATATTCACATTTACAGTGTAGACTTGATATAAAAATGATGGCAGTGACCCTTACCCTTGATCCCTCAGCTCCTCATTCTGCTTCAACTCCTGCTGAAGCTGGTCCTGGAGGGTCCTCTCCTGGGCCTCAGCCCGGGCCCGGTTGGTGTCAAACCGCCTGATGACCTAATGTAGATACACCATGAGAGGGAAGATATACATATTCACACAGCGGTCAAGAAATATCACTCAGTTGTTTATTCCTTATCATCATATCTATACCTTTATCAAGTAATATTCATATCACAAGGATCTGGAGAAATTTTATCAGCACCTTAGATGCATCTGTGCATAAACTGAGCTAAAAAGACAAATGGAAGACTGGATGTGATGGCCAACATCTTTTACATTCCATCTCACACCTGCATAGATTCAATATGAATTTACAATTTTGGCATAAATAGAGGTGAAAACAAAGAGTCACAAGAGATGGGGAAAATCAATCAATTACGTCTGGAATACCAGCTCAAGCTTTTAAACAAAGGTCACAAAAAGAGACAGTCGACTGGAGAGCTAATTGTTGGTTTTCACCTTCAAGATGTCTGCCAGCTCCATGTTCTTTGCAGTCAGTTCCTCCTGCAGACCGTCCATCTGTTTCTTCATGGAGATGTTGGCCTCCTTCTGCTTCTTGGTCTTCTTGGCAGTGTCATGCTGTGGGGGGGGGGGGGGGGGGGGGGGGAGGAGAGAAGGAGGAGACATAGACAATGGATTAAAGTTTAATAGCAACACTATTGCTATACTCTCCTCATTTCCCAACACACAACACAACTACTGTATATGCCATATATTCAGCAAGTCTAAGTTTTGTGAATCATGTCTTTCCAACAATTTTGTGATCATGGATGGAGTACGGTAATGAATGGAGATATTGTATGCATGCATGTTGCATTCATGTCAGAATCATTAATCAATATTCTTGCGTGTTGTTAAATTTGCGAGTGGCACCCAACTGGCAAAGTCTGTGAAAATGAAGTATAAATTACAGACCTCTTTTCATCATAATTTATTCAACTCGCTTTTGATACCCTCACAAACCAATACAAAAATTCTTCCATGCATATAATAGATATCAAGACTCCAGCTGCACATAATGTAACCCACTGCAGTATCTTTTGCAAGAAGTTGATAATTCATAATCTAGCCCTATCATCCTACATTTTTTATCATATCTGATTACTCAATTCTAATAGTCCTTTTGAATTGGCCCAACAATGTTATTGACGGACTCTCTTGCTGGTAATGTGCTGACAGTTTAAGGCTGAAATATGTGACTTGGATTGGGGAACATCTAGACATCTTACCACTGCCTGCTTGAGTCGTTTTTTCTCTTGCCTGGCATCAGCTCTCTCTTGGATCATGTCCTCCTTGAGAATCACGATTCCAGTCTCAAAATCTACGATCTGGAGAGATTAGACAAATGGACAGAGACGATGATATGGAGACAGGGAATCACGGGATACGATTACTTTCAAGAGATTAGACACAAAGATCACATACGAAAATGCAATGCCACATATGATGTGAAACAAAACTACTCTTGCGAAATTACATTTTTGAAGCGTCCATACCTTCTGATTTGTTTCTCGGAGACGATCTCTCGTTTCATTCAACATAATCTGCTTCCTGGAGAAGTAGAGAGAAGGAAAAGAAGGGACATAACATATATCATTTAAATTTGCCAGATCATCTTTCATCATCATCCACAATTAAATTGTATTTCCGTCCAATTTATTTTTATATAACACAATGGTTTCTGACAACCGCTGCTCATGTGCCACATGCCTCTGACTAATGAACTGACTTGCTGGGTGAGCTGCACTCTAAATTATACATCGTAAAATGATGAATTAGATACTGATGCTCACAAAATGGCATACGTCACAGCTATGTCATGCACTTCTTACTTTTGGACAGGTATGAAAATATACAATATTTCATGTTGTCAGGCAGTTGCATATGTTATACACATTGGAAGCATTTTAAAAGTAGATGAACATATTTCAAACAATAGCAATCTTATAATTTTGGAGATAAAATCTATTGAAAAATCAAAGAAGGGAAAGAAAACTGCACAGCAGAGACAGAAAACTGTCAGGCACATTGCTAATTACAGTCTTGGTAGCATGTCATATCTATCGAGCATCAACAAACACGCACTATGTTTCCATAATGCATAATGTGCTAGTTGACAGAAAGACAATATTTTGTGTAAATCCCTTTAATAAGCCTTTCCAATATTCCAGAATCTAATGTGCACACAGCAACTGCAATCACAGGAAGATGTCATATCTCAGATCTGATAACTAAACCTTATCTTTCTTCTCCCAAAATTGTATCAGGTATCTCTTGGACCCTTTCACATGAAAATTTTATGTTTCTCTTTGGCCTGTTCTTACCATAACAGGTGTGATCAGTTGAACAGGTGTGACACATTTACAATGAAAATGAGTCAGTTTTAGGTTTGGCAAGTTTGTCGTCGTCGTCATCTTCGCCACCGCCGCCGCCGTCGTCGTCATCGTTGTTGTTGTTGTTGTTTTCTGTCAGAGGACTGTGAGGGTGCTGTAGAAGTGAGGGTTCCCCATCCCCACAGTGAACGAATACTTGGCATGAATGGGACTCACCCTGCTTTGTCTGCTAGTCTTTGATTCAGCTGTGAGATGACCTCCTCATGCTGCGCTCTCACCATATCTCTCTCTGGACTGAGATAGGAACAAAACATAGATGAAGCCACAATTAGTCTTGCTCAAGGGATGTCTGCTCCCTCCCCCCCCCCCATTTTTTTTTTCTCGATACCAAGTGAACCTCAGCTGTCCTCAAATAATTGCTGCCAACACTAGGAAATCATTATCACAAGATAAGAAGACGAGAACATTACTGTGCAGGTAATGTTATCCAGTACACAATTGTTGCTTTAGTCTGAGTACTGATCAGAAGAAGATTTTGATACAAAGTACCTATGGGGCAAAGCTGGATGAACAAGATGGTTAAAGACATATATGTGTAACAGCTATTTATCTTTCCTTCTCTTTTCTTAGAGAAGTGTTATGCACAGTTTGCTGAAAGACTCAAATGAATAAAAAAATCCCATCCTATTGGAATTATGTCATTCAAAGAGCCTCAGCTTTGTTGGAAATATCTCTTCATATGACATTAAATAGTTTACAATCATGACAACAAAGAGATATCCATGCAGCTGTTGCTACAGTACTTTATGTTGATTCTAGTCACTACAACAATAATTGCATTATGCAATGTGGTAATTTTCTTGCCTCATACAAAAAAAAAGCAAAAAAAAAAATGTGTCATAAGGCTACTGTAACACCAGAAAATTTTATGAATTTCGCAAGTAGCCAAGATTCGCGAAAGTTTCATGGCACGAATGTTTCTAGTTGTACAGTATGTATACTTCACAGAATCTGGTTTCCAGTTAAGAAACAAACAAACGAACTTGCATGCACATACTAGCAAATTAACAGTTCCGGTGAAAGAAAGAGTGAAGCTGATACTCACGCCAGTATTGCGTTCCCCTTGCTGAATTTTCTGTGCCTCTCTTCCAGATCCTCAATGTCTTGATTCACTGATTCCAATTTATCCTGAATTGAAAATACCATTTGAATCAAAATGCATAACTCAAAATGTAAATTGAGATGCCATATGAAGCAGTGCCTTTGATCTGTAGTTTCTAATATTTACAGACAATACACACAGGACTGGAAAAGGAAGTGGATGCATTGATATAGGCCCCGAGACACTATCACTTAACTTCTTCACAGATCAAAGGCACACATACAGTGTACTCATGAGGGTTCCATGACATTTGCTCCTACGACAATTGCTCCCAAGAAATTTCTGCATGCTATTAAGCCAAACATATATTCTACCCACAAACGTAGCCCTAACCCTAATCCTAATCCTCATAACAAACTAAACCTAAAACCCTATCACAACCCTAACCCTAACTGTAAGTCCTTGGAGAAAATAAGACCGGGGTAACTGTCCCAGGAGCAAATGTCGTGTGACCACTCTAGCATAGGTACGAACCTGCTTCCACTATGAAGATAATGGATTCAGATGGAAGACAGATCTTTATCCCTATCACTGGAAAGTTAATTTGGTGCTAAACTTCCGTTTTATACCCTTCTAAATGTTTGAGATATATCTCCTCATTCTGCTTTTGGTGCCTTAACCATTTGCGTGCTTTGAGAGCCAACTGGCACAAAACGTTGTACACATTGTCCAAAGTCCTAAGCATGGTAAGAGTTAAACATGGCTTGATGCAGTCAGAGACTGCAATAAATGTTCACACACAAACTTTGTTTCATGAGAGGTAACTTTCTTTCCATGTTGGAAGAATGGATTGTCCTTTTTTTCCATAAATGAAGGGTGCATTAATGATGATGATAATAATAATAATAATAATAACAATAATGGTAGTAGTAATAATAATAATAATGATAATATCATTAATATAATGATAATTAAACTCATATCAAAACAATTAAAAACTTTTATGCAAAAAGAATGCTTCTTTCAAAGTGAGACAGTATATGAAAAAGATGCAATAAATTAATACATATTGTACATAGTTCAAAGTAAGGACATTTATTACTATGACACACCACTAATGAAAACACCTCAAGCCACACCCATCTAACCAATTGGCACATGGCAGGGAAACTTGTCTAAACTTACCTGAAGGTCCTTCAGCTGGTCAGCATTGGACTGCCTGGCTGAATCCACGGCGGCCATGATCTCCTTCTTGATCTGATCAGGAAAGAACTGGAGCTGATGTCTGAGGATGCTGGAGTTTATAGTCTCCGTCTCCAGGAGCATGTGAAGATTTATCCGCTCCGCATCCTGCAGCACATGAGTAGGTGGGAGAAGACACCATTTAGTATCCTGGCTATTAAGCTATAAGATGATAACTTTGACTTGCACCCCCCCCCCCCCCCTTCAGTATACACTCATTTAGTTCTAGCACTATCTTCAGTGTGTTCATAAAAATACACAAACACAAACACACCAAAACAATGGATTATGTATATTTGTTTGAATGTCTGGACATTTCCATAAACTGATGCTATTACTGTAAAAGTGGAAATTTTTGCGGTTTGGAAATTTTTGCGCATTTCGCATTACCAGGAACTAGCGTGAATATAAAAGCATGCAAGTATTTTTGCTTGTCATATGTACGAGGCAACACTATGTAATGTCTTGATACTGCAGAATTAAAAACATACAAAATTGATCTTACTTTGCAGAGCGAGAAAAATTACTCATGCAAAAATATCCACTTTTACAGTATTCAATCAGATGGCAGGTAGGGAATAGAGTCTAATGTCCCCATGATAGACTAAAGGGGTACAAGGAAAGAATTACGTCAAGAAAGTTACAGATCGATCATCAGTCAAGTTACAGATCGATCATCAGTCAAGTAATGTAACTTCCAATCTGTCATACAAATGTGTACTTACAATTCGATCTCAAGTAGCCTTGAAAATTGCCCTTCCTATCTCTGTCACAGTATCACATGTATGTTGCCACACTGATGTCAACAGATACAGTGTATGTAGACACTGTGTCCTTGCTAAATGAAGGTATTGATGCACAATATGTGTGGGCTGTGACTGAGCAGCGCTCTGCTCTCACCCCTTTGCAAAATTAACAATTATGAATATGGCAAACCACTCCCGATAAATTACATTCACTGAGGTACAGCTCAATTGATCAATGAAGGGAAACATCAACAGAGTTGTCAATTCCCAAGGATATCATCAAATGATGAATTAATCAGCTACAGCCAAAATACTTTTTTATTAATTAGCTACTAATGGACCTTTCGTAGTTTTGATGATTACAATGATCAGAGTATCATTTAAATGCCACACAGTTCAACTAATTTAATGTGATACCACACACACACACACAAATCCTGTAGTCTGGGAAAACAAACATACACACACATTCATTTGCCCCGAGATCTACAGAAAAATGCAGCAAGGATGTAAGATCATGATACACAGTAATATGCAAATCCTGTTGGTGGTGGACGTTTTTATATCTTAATGTTCAAATGAAAATCATTTGTCCCCCTGCAACTTGATTCAAATTTTCTCAAATCAGTTGCTCTCCATCACCGTTATTGCTCAGAAGTTTCAGTTTGTCATTATTTTCCTCTCAAAAAATGTACAACGTACAAATATTTATTAAACATGTAGCAGTATTTACCTACATTTTTTTTGGGGGGGGGGAGGGGGCTGATTGGAGCCTAATTCTCCTGGGTGTGTTAATAAATTTCACGAGGGAAGTGATGAAACACACCAATTCAAACCCCCCCCCCCAAAAAAAAAAAAAAGTAAATGAAAAAAATAGAAAAAGAACCTGGCGTAAATACTCAATCCTGAGTGATACACACCATTAAAACCCAAACAATAACATATACTGTAAAAGTGGAAATTTTCGCGGTGTTCAAATTTTCACGCATTTCGCGCAACCAGAAACTAGCGCGAAAATAAAAGCATGCGAATATTTTTGCTTGCCATATGTGCCTGTGCGTGATGTCTTGATTCCGCGGAATTAAAAACACGCGAAACTCTACTGACCCCGCCAAGCGCGAAAAATTAGTCACGCGAAAATATCCACTTTTACAGTACAACATTTATCGATATTACAGCCTTCTGTGACCCCATGTACAATGGCAAAGGCCAGTGTTTACAATCTAACCTGCAGACCTGCTATTCAGTAACATAGAGATTGAAAGTGTAGGTTAGAAAAAAAAAAAGGATTAAATTTTCTCACCAGTTCTTTGATGGCCTCTGTCACTCGATCTATCATTGTGACATCATCATCCCTGAAGCCAAACTCATCGGTCATCATGCGAGCAGCTGTTTGCAGAAATTAAAATACACAGTTTGTGATTCATGCAGATGCCATCTCTATTAAGTCTAAGTCAACCCAAGTGTAATCTATATATTGTAATATATGAATTATGATTGTGTACCAAATCTAAGCTGCTCACTTTCCATTTCAACAGGGCATTTAGTATGAGATTCTCAAATGCTCATAATACTAACGATATAGCCTGTGCATAGGCCCACTATGTTACTGTGTACAAGTATAGGCCCACTATGTTACTGTGTACAAGTATAAGTGATGGGCTAACTTGAACAGAACACTACAATTCTTGTACAAAAGGGAGAAATCTTGAAAAATTTGACTAAGTAATTGTTAAGACCAACTCAAAAAGTCAAATGGTATCATGGTTATCCCACATCGAGTCATACACACAAAGATTTTGCCTCAGGTTTGACAGCAAAATATTGATATGTTATCTTTAAGCAGAAAAAAAAAATCTGTAAGCCGGTAAAATACTAGGAACATATTTGTTGTAGACCCTACTAATACTGTACACCAAGTTGTAGGCCTACATTGCACTTCTTGGGGTGTGCTGTAAAAAAAAAAAAAATACAGTCATAGAATATATGTCTAGAGTCTGTACATATGTAGAAGTCCACATGTAGTTGGAGATTTACCTGTAAGTAAAATCAAGTTCTTCTAATTGGAAACCCCTTTTTCTAATTTTGACTAGATGCTATACAATGTAAGTAGGAGAGGTGATCGTATCACTGGACGCTTTTTTTTTTTTTTTTTTTGTGGCTCTGAATTCCGTACTCAGAGGATGATATTTTGGCCAAAAAGAATATTTGTGAGTTATTCACAAAGTCCTGAAAATTACGAATTCAGCAAAATTGTGAAAATTATTCACTCTGATTTGTGGAAAATAGACTTCAAATACACCCCTCTCCAAACAGTTGTCATTTTGCTTGGTGTAAAATCGCATTGTAATTCCAGACACAATTTTTGTAATGGACTAATTGACGTCTTTCACATCTTGTCCTTGCATTAGAATCACAAGTACTGTAATATCCAAGATTCACTGTACACATTCCTACCGAGTGAACGACAAAGAAAAAATCAGCAAATGAGGCTCAAATTTGGTATCTAACATAAACATTTCGGACAGTTCACGCAATTCATGTGAAAATCAACATCTTCTTCTAAACAAGCGTTTTTTACATTTTCGTGTCGCATTTTTCGAAATTTTGGTCCATAAAATGCTCTGTGAAGTTAGTCTCCGAAGCCCCTCCCATATTGAATGCCATTAGTACCCAGAAATATGCACATACGGAATTACCATGCTGTCCGGTAACATCAAACCTGGGTACCGTTTCATGAAAGTTGTTAGTCTCTGACAGTCATCATGGTAACAGTCAGTGACCAGGGCATCTCAGCCAATCAAAACCAAGGATTTTGCCGAAATTGTCAGAGACTGACAACTTATCAGTGCGGCGCAGACTAAATTGATGAAACACCCCCCTGTACTGGTAGGCCTACATCATGTGTATGAATCATTTACAAACAGCATACATTGTAGTGTTACTCCCTCGACTCCAAAATATTTACAATAAATTAACATAGCTTCCATTCTAGACTTTCTACATTTGTGTATCATAGGCTTACGCCTAGATCCATTCTATGACCTATACACTACAGGGACTGTACAGTTCTGGTCGAGGTGAGGATTTACCTTTTAACGTTTTGCGAGATATTCAGAAACCACTCTATACTTTATAGTATGAGATGTCAAAGAGCATGCAATTCTAAGGGGCGTCAAATGTTTATTTGATGAAAATCGGTTTTGAAATGGCTGAGATATCCAAAAAACAAAGCGAAACAAAGAGATCCTAATAAAAGGCGTGGCCTCTCGCCTTTTATTATCATCACTTTTTTGGATATCTCAGCCATTTGAACACCAATTTTTGTCAAATCTTAAACGTTTAATTCTTTTTAAAATTACATGCTCTATCATATTTCATAAGAGGTTTCTCTCACTGGTCTTAGGAATGTTACAAACCTGAATCCCCACCTCAACCAGTACTGTACAGTCCCTTTAAAAGAGAAATAACTTTGTTAGAATTAGAAATGAGGTCTAACTTTAATCTGCTCCAACCAGTCCCAGTTCTGGCTTAAAAAAATATCAAATTCTTATTCAATCTAGACTAGTTAAATGCAATCCAGATTTAAAAAAAAAAAAAGACAGTTATCCATGACCATTCAACATTAACATCTGGCCATTGTCTTCAGTCCCTATCACAATTTATCTAGTAGAAAATCTAACGTTAGAGTTTATGTTGTGGGCTGCCAATGTTCTCTGGCAACTATACTAGTTCTACTCTAATGGCGGCCTGCCCCAATGGCAACACGCTAGGCCTATTGAATGCCAAATTGCACTTCCCTTTTATAGTTTAGCTACACTACGTAGACTTCTATGCTAGATAATGCGTAGTACAGACAGTGTCATGTTATGTAGATGCATGCCGTATCATCGTGGTATATTACCTAGCTCCTGCAAGCGCTGGATTGCAGCCTTTACCCCCGGTAATTCGCTTTTCGCCGACATGGTATCCAAATTCAATTATCTGCCTGGACCGATGCAATTAATAACTGGCTTCCATCTATTAATCCAGGAACGAACATCAATCTCTACCAACAACCGTCATCATACCGTCAAGGCCAAGGGGGGCTGTTGGTTGCTCAGGTGCGATGTAAACAACGAGTGAGGGCGCTGCACCTGTTTAGCAAATAAACCCGGAAAACCACCGGTTGTTCGAGCGGTGTCCATATGCGTGTACAGTCCCATTACTTAATTTCTGTGTGGTAGTATGGTGTTCACTCATATCTCATCCCCTCTTCAGTCTCGTGGCTCTCTGCACTGCGGCAATAGTGGCCCTTGTTCATCGTTGACAAAGGAAAATCATGATCTGCCAGCCATGGCTTCACTTTCTCAAGAGAAGAACGTTATCCGACGAAATGTTCATAATAGTGAGATACAAGTGAGCGTTGATGCCAGCATGCATAACACGGAACTGGAGGTGGTGTACAAAGAAGATATGGATCAGAACGGTTTTAGACAAATGACAGTTCGTGAAATCTCGGTGGTTGCTACCTCCAACATAGAAAGGGCCAAGACGTTGTTGTCTGTTTGTGTCCTGACAGTGTTGGTCACAACATGTGCGGGATATTTGTGGATGGTTAGTTTTTAACGTCTCAAATTCATACTCACTTCAAAAAGCAAAATGTACTTTCACTCTTGCTCTGTGCAGCCGATAATGTAGCCCCGGAGACCCCGCCGTAAGGCTGTACGTTGTACGTTGGGGCTGCTGGTCGCAGTTACCGATAATGATACACGTGTATTTACTACACGTGTATGTATATTCTATAGACTGTCTTACTAGCGGAGAGTATGGCCATGATATGGATCCTTACAGTTACTTAGAATCATGGATAACGAAACATTTCATTGTACAGGCAATTATCAGGTAATATGGGTCTTCTGAAAAGCTGCACAGCACAGGCAGGAATACATTGTCATTGATTGTAAGTGTAGTGCTAGCGCTAGGTAGCCAGCCTAGCTGGCCTTGCTCTTTGCCAAAGTTGCAGTCAAGCAAGCACACAGGCTTCTGATTGGATCCTGCTGGATTTAGCACCTTTTTGAACAATATTCAACTATTATTTTCACAAGAATTTCACTGCTGTGAAGAGTTTACTGTGTGGACGGACGTGGGAATACTCTACTAAAAATGAATACATCGCTGCCAAAAAAAATCCAATTTGATAAAAAGTAGATTTAGCACCTTTTGGAAGGATCTCTTCAAGTGTAGAGTATTTTAAGGCTTTTGCCTTTCATTCTGGGTGCACAAGCTTTATAAACATCACTCAAAGAAACCAACCACAGTGTCAAATTGTGTATATTGACAAAAAATTGTTGTGAACACTGCTAAGTAGTACCATGCCCATGGTGCATGTAGTCTTTTTCACATGACCACCCCACCCATACAATGTAATGTAAATAAAGAAATAGACCTTGTCTGCCTTGCAGATTTTATTGGAACACAATGTGACAATGATTTAATACAGCGGGTTTGTGTTGTTTTTCCATCAATAACAAAGTTCCCAGACATTTAATTTCTGAATATTTGACTTTTTACAGTCATACTGTTTCGATCTTGTTCTCTCAGTCTTACTCTTACTGATTTGTTTTGTTTTACTGTTTCCTCTATCTGTATCACTTCTTAGAGCATTGAATTATTCATCATTAAAGAAAATTTGCTCATACATGTATTCAGCATTGTATCATCTTTATTATATTATATATTGTTATATTTATACAGACCTGGAAGCCTTGTATTATAGCTGCATTGTCCATAGGATGTCTGTTCCTCTATCTACACTTCGTCTTAATTTCTAAAGGTAGGTATTCCTTTGCACAAAAGAAATGGAACATCCATATAATATCGCATAATAATGCAACTGGGCAATTCCATGGTAACTGACGTTACACGTAAGGATTTTCATGAAATTGTTTACCTTGTAGTTTTGTGAATGAAAGCACCTTGGGCTTGCAATTAGCATTGATGAATAAGTTCATGAGAATGAAGAAATAGGTGGAAAGTTTTTCTCTCAAACTGCATTTCTTATCACATAGCAAGTGAAAATGTGTCGGTAACTGACGTTACGGAAAAAGGACATGGGAAATTATGGTGTAGATGAAAATGGAAATATCTCATGTCCCTGACTTTTAGCCTTTATGTGTTTAATATGGCAATACACCTAGGTTCTTAGGAACAGGTGTGCAAAATAATGTGCACTTTAGATATTTCCTTTTAGCACCACGCCAATTTCAGTGAAGGCATCATAACGGTAACTGACGTTACGCTTACATTTGCCATAGGGTTTACACATGCAAAATCATGATTGGGAATAGCTATGTGATATTTCATAATTCTGACCATTCAGAATGATTTGGTTGATATGGAGTCATACCTTGGTTTATCAGTCATAAATACACAATGAAATGAAACAGTAGTCCATTTTCTTTGTGTTCTATGAAAACTTAAAGGTAAACATGTCAGTAACTGACGTTACGTAACTGACGTTACACATACTTTGCTGTGGGGTTTACAGAGAACTAATTTATTTAACAGGTTATTATACTGCTGCAATGTACCAGTGACAATCCCAGGCAACTACAGCAACAAATTAAAACAAAATCTAAAGACACAAATAATATTGGGTGGGCCCTTATAGGGGGCACCCCCCCCCCCTGCCATAGCACAGTTGGGCGAAAATAATGTAAATGCACAAGAGGATATTTCTTGACATTTGTCTGAAGATTTAATTTTCATTCAACATTTATGATTACACAGAGCCATTAATAGATTAAGCAGTTCCAAGTATAAATATATTGACGTGGCTAAGGGCTTTTTTGTTTGTTTGTTTGTTTGTTGTTTTTTTTTTTTAATGAACAGGAAAGTTTTTATCTACAAATTGTACATAGAGTGCTCCACCCATAATACCTTGTAGTACTACACAAAACATGAATATTTTTGTGCTTGAAAAAATATCAAATTATCTTCCAGGTCATGGGGAAAAAAACATGTATCAACTCATAAATATGCATAAATATGTATGAAATCTATTGTGATATATTTCTCCTTCTTTTCTTTATTTTACTCCTGATGATCTCCATCATCAATTGATTTAAATGAAAAGTGTCGCACTTTTAATATTTCTCTGTGAAGAAGAAAAATAAATGCTTTTTTGGTCAAAAGAGCATTATTGTTTTATTCCTAGCTTGAAGTAATTTAACTGTTTTTCTTTTCCTTTTCACTGATATATCACGGCTTGCAAATAAATTCCAGATACCAAGAAATCGGACTTTGCAACGAAAGAATACTAAAATCAATATAAAAGACTCTTCCTGTTCATGATTATCATGTGTTGTATTACAAAATGTCCCTGCATGAATAGAATAAAGCAATCAACAAATACACACTGTATGAACAATATTTTTTAAACCCTATAGAATCCTCTCTCACTTTGAGCAACATCAGTGTTAAGTTTCAAACAATAATGAGTACATGCCTTACGTACCATAATACAAGATGAGCCATGTTAACTACACCACACATTTAAGTGCAAGAGAAGAAATATCTGTTTGTGCATTTGCCTTGAGGTAGAAACTTGACTAAGCTTCCTGAAAAAAAAAGAAAAATGCCAGCAAAAGCAAAAATTGGTGGAGATTGTTAAACTGTTGCTATACAGCTGTGCAGAAGTTTGGGGGGTTTTTTTTGTAGAAAATGTGGTTAACAGGGAATCATGTCACTGATTAGGCCTACAAACTTTGGTAGCTTTATCATCCCGTAGGACGGGGAATGTACTAATTTGAGTGCGTATACTGCATGTGGCAAACTAAACTTCCAGATGATTTAACCTTAAACTTGTGCTGAATCAAAAATCGAAAGCTCAAGCCCCCCCCCCAAAAAAAAAGATAATCATGGTAAATGAATGAATAAATGAATTTAGAAATTTAAAAAAAAAAATTTCCATGGACATACCATGGTAATGACATCATTTCCTATGAAAGGGATTCCTGCTCTTTGTTGTAAGTTGACTTCCCAGATGTATTGAAATGGCCAAAAGTCAAAAAATTTGCCTCAGTTATAATTACTGTCATGGTAACTGACGTTACATACTCGTGTATGACGTTTCGGTAACTGACGTTACACATTTTGTAGTGTTCATTTTGACTCTCCAGTATGCCAAGTATCCTTATTTCTGGTATTAAAATAAAGGCATATGGGCATACATTAGAAATCCCAAGTTACATCATACAGCTCACTTCCTTTGATGAATGAACTTAAAAATTCCTTGTTTTTGGTAACTGACGTTACGTCCATCATTATCAAAGTAATTAACAGTTTTTATCAAATTGTTTAAAGCTACCAGCTTTTTTTTCTATCGTGTGGTAAAAGACTTCTCTGGTAACTGCATACATATGACAGATTGTTGTTTAGGGTACTAATAAAGTGGATATACAGAGAGTAAGTTATGCAACAATACACTCTTTTCACCATTGAGTTATAGGCATATTTTGGCAGCCATTTTGAAAATCAAAATGGCCGCTTTTATTGAAAAACATAATGATTCTTAAAACTTCAACTCAAGTACTGTCTGAAAATGTATGGTGTTTGAAACAAATATCATTTTGAATTTTTGGCACCTGTGTCCTAGTTATCGTTGAATTGCCCAACTCATGTTTGTCATTGTTTTTGTTATTAAGTACAGAATTTTGCAGGTTAATTATAAAAGATCAAAGCTTTTGCCTGTAATGTTTCATTGTTTATATATTTATGTAGAAATGCTGTTAATATTTCTTGATTTAGTACATTGAAGTGGCATTCCATCTATCATGTATTTTGATTTTGGGTTGTTGGTTTTGTTTTGTTTTTTTTGCAGCCCCTTTCATTATATTCCAGCCCTTTCATGCAACTTCACATTTTGTTGTGACTGTTTTGTTTATTCATTTTGCAGAATCTCTATTACTGATCAAATCACTAGGCCTCCAGATTTCATCTGAGTGTTACACTGGTCGCCAGGCCACAAAGTTCATTCCACTTGAAGCAGTGCATGATGTTATCATTCATGAGGCTGTGACAATGGTAAGGTGACAAAATTGTACCATGCCAATTTAGCAAGAATGCGCATGGTTCGCATTAGGGATAATATAACTTTACACTGCTGTGAACCTGTTGGGAAGATTACATTATATCTAGTTATCTCTACTAAACTGGAAGCATCCATTAAAGCAAAAACAAAATAAAAATCACCTAACACTTATTTTACTGCAATATAAAATGAGTTTGGCATTCAGAGATTTGGATGGATCTAAACAACTGAGTTGGGGATTCAGTATTAGTGGCTAGGACAATAATGTGTACATTTTTTATTTCATTTGATTGGCTTTATTGGCTTCAAGTAAAGTGTTCTGACATTATAAGTGGTTTACCAGCAAGGGCAGATCCAGGAATTCCGTAAAGGGGAAGTACTTTTATAAAAATCAAAGGGGGCACATGCGCCCTCCCCCCCCCCCCCATTTTTCTTTTTATTTCTTTTGTTAAAAAAAATAAATAAAGAGGGGGCCCGTGCCCAGTGCGCCCCCTCTGGATCTGCCACTGATCAGGTCCATACAGTCACTGTTGTCAGGTAACTTGCTTAAGATCTTCAGACCTTAACCACAGGATTGTAGCAGAAACACCAAGATGAAATCATCATAACAACTTGGAAAGTTATTTCGATGGACAGGTACATGTAGACACATTGTTAATTTCTGCATTTCCTGAGTACAGCATGTTGAGCATTGTGTGTATAAATCTTTAAAACAGGGCAAAAAAAAAAATGTTTTCTACCACTTCACTGTGCACATGGGAGGTTAATTAACATTGTGTACATGTAATACCTTTCTTCTGGTGATGAATATTGTTTCCTCATACATGTACATGTATTTGAGTTATTTTTTCCACAACAAACATGCATTTCTTCAGGTGGAATGAATGTTAAGAGTTTCTGTGTTTGTTTGTTTGTTTGTTTGTCTTTTCAGCACAAAGTTATGTATTATGTTGCTGTGCTGCTGAGAAAGAGTCAAGACAGTAGACGACCAGATTCCGTCATTCCTGTATTTTTGGTGAGAAAGCAAAGGCTGCCGCGAGAGTAGAAGACTGCTTTATTAGATATCATTTACTGTAAAAACAAGATATATTCACTGCATAGAATTTTCACAAACATCCCTTGTTTCACAGTAAGCAGCACAAAATTGTTTATTTACACACATTAAGAAATGATCTATTTCATCGCTGGATATTTGATGCAAGGGCTGTATCTGTTAGCAGAATTTCACAGTCATTTATAGAAGGATAGTCTAAATCCACCATGTTTGCATGATGTCTGTGATTGATTGACATTAACTTTAGATATGGGAACTGCAGCTGTTGGCTCTAGGAAATGAAGATTGAATGAGAAAACACAGCTGCACAAGTTAATACAGTTTCTGTCTGACTTGTACTCAACATCCTTGAAAGTTTGATTGTTTTTTTTTTCCCCCGCAATGTATGGACATGGTCAGAAATTGCAGTTTTGTAATGTAATGATTTATGTGTATTCATACATGTGCTTTCCTATATTTTGCTGGCATTGCCGGGCACCGAGCTAATATTCATTTTGCATATGTTTTTAACCAAAAAATATGGCAATGCACTAAAGAGTGAAATTACTGCTCAACAAAAGCTCTTATGCAAATGTTTACGAGTATGATTATTATTTTATAGTCTAATGAAATAGTGTGTTATCATCATTGCATATTTACTCTATACAGCATACCATGCCCAGACTGGAAACCCTGAGGGAAATTCTCAGCGCTGTACACAAGACAATACATTTTGATGGACCAAAGAGAGAAGCTTCAAGAGGAAGTCAAGAATTATTTGATCGATGACAACAAGAGAATTATGGATAAAAATTTTTCCCGCTCTGAGGATTTCATTTCGATCTGAGACTGTGTGAAATTAAAGGGATAGTACAGTTTTGGTGGAGATGAGAATTGGGTTTTTAACTTTTTGCGAGATACCAAGGAAACACTTATGATATAGTACAGAACATACCATTTCAAGAGGAATTCAAAGTTTATTTGACGAATGTCGGGTTTGGAATGACTGAAACATCAAAAAAACAAAGTAAAACAAAGCGATCGTATTGAAGTGTGGGTCCCACACTTTATTAGAATCGCTCTTTATTTATATCTCAGCCATTTCAAAACCAATTTTCATCAAATAAACGTTGAATTCCTCGTAGAATTACATGCTCTTTCACATTTTATAAGAGGTTTCTCATTATCTCACCAAAAAATATTAGAAACCTGAAATTCAACCATAACTGTACAATCCCTTTAAGCATGAAAGAACGCTGGCATTCTTTGGCAACAAAAGTTGTATATTATGTTGATCATTTGTACACACAGAATTAATCGTACTGGTGACTTCCGTTAGTCCACAAAGTCCTCGGGACTGGCAATTTTCTTTCATTACAGTACATCAAAATTTCATTATAGCCAAGCAGATAATGTATAGATATATAGGATGTATGAGATACAGTAAGATGTACAGTATATGAGACATATAGGTAAAAATTTTGGGACATGAATTTTACTTTGCTGTGTCCAAAATTTCACTAGAACCATGTTCGTTATAACGGGAGTGCACTGTAGGTATTTCCATGCGCTGTATTGTCCTTGCTCATGTTTCTGTACTACCAGGTATGTGTAGATTATAGTATTAGTGTATAGTGTATATTAGTCATTTTTTATGCAGGTATTTAAGTGAATTTATTCAGCAATCTGACCAAATGCTTTATTTTACCAAGTAAATTGTGTATCACACAGCATGTAAGAAAAAGGCAGATGATGAGACCTGTTCTTCCAAAAACAATGTGTGGACTTCTCCTCAGAGCAGCGGTGTTTTTGTTTTTGTTTTGTTTTTGTTTTTGTCAATACATCCGTGTGCATTTATATCTTTTGTTCACGTATTGTGGGGAATATCATTTCATAACTATTTTGATGTGTGAGTATTGGAGGGGGAGAAATTGGGAAAAGAGAATCAAAGAGGGTACATGTACTCACTATACAGACTTTCTTGCCCTACTTCACCCTTAATCCATTTATTTAGAACCATAATAACACAAGTAACCATATAATCCACACTCGCACACACTGTACATAAATGTTATACATATTTATTGTTCAGTTCTGTGCCTGGAATTTCAAATATTTGACAAAGATTTAAATAACAGGGAGACAGAGGGGGTAGGGAAGAAGAGGAGAGACTTTAAAACTTAAATGGTTGTATTTCAAATGCATGTATTTATCATATTGAACCCAGAAAGTTTGGCTGGTACAAACTTTCTTCATGTTTTACCCCCCCCCCCCCTGAAGGTGCTTACTCTTTTGTAACAGTTGGTACAAAAATGTAACAAACTTGGTCATTTATCTTGTGAATGTGGTACAGTGGACTCTCATAATAAAGAACATGATTACACATTCATTTTACGAGAAAGTTCTTTGTTTTGCCTCAAAGTTTAAAGTTTCTTGATATACACAATTTTCTTCTGCACACCCTCATATCAGACATATGGTATAACAAAGTGTACTCTACTTCTTTTTATACTCCAGATACCAACTCATTACAACAGAAATCATTGTATGATAAACTGAATACCTGTATGCAGACATGTGATGTTTTTGAAGTCAAAGTTTAAAGATAAAGCTGTATATTGTAGTAAGTAGTAAGTAGATGTGAAAAGAAGAGAAAATAGCTAGTAAAGAATAAGTGAATGTTTTATGGACAAAGCTTGCAAGAAAGCAGTCTAACATAATGAAATGCAATGACATTATCTTTGAAAGAAACTGAAGGTCCACACTGACATTAAAATGCTTACACAATGAAACACAGCATTAATATGCACACACACACACACACACACACACACACACACACATACAGGCCTATGATGTGTACAATGTATAATGTGAGTATTGAAACAAGAAAGGGAAAACTGACCAGAAACAAATAATAAATAATGAAAAATTTGATCAAAGTTTTCACTATATATATATATATATATATATATATATATATATAAATATATATATATATATCATCATCATCATCATCAAAAACAAAACTGAAACAAAGTTCATGCTGTATTCACCAACAGTTTATTTAGGCACACAAATTTTCAAGCGATTCGCTCTTTCTCAAGTGTTGATACTGAAGAGTATCAAACTTGGGAAAGAGCAAATCACTTGAAAATGTGTGTGCCAACTGTTGGTGAATACAGCATGAACTTTGTTTCAGTTTTGTTTTTGATGATATTATCACGCAAACATGTGGACAACTTACTATATATATATATATATATATATATATATATATATATACACATATATATTATACATTTTCATGATTCAGCATTTGCCTGTGCAGCCCCCCAAACTTTGGAATAATTTGCTAATAGAAATCAGCAAAAATTGTCAAATCTGTAGCAAACTTTAGCATCAAACACAGCTTCATGAGCTCTTGCAGCACAGAATTATATATGTACCTAGGTTCTGCACATTTGATATGTATCATTCTGTGAGTTGATATGTACAACTATTTCATTGTAATATATCTGTATTGTAATGTATATATATATGTACATGTATATATATATATATATACATGTATATATATATGTGTGTGTGTGTGTGTGTGTGTATATGAACATATTATATATGTATATGATTTTGTTTGTGATTATTATGCTTAGAATTATGAGAAAATATGGTATTTTGGAATGTCAGCACGATGATATAAGAATCTATTCATATTCATTTTCTGGATATATTATGATGTTACTTTGATGATGAGATGAGGCTAGATTGGATATTTGTATTGAATTGAATGATTGATTTGTGTATATACGGGAAATAATTCAGAAAATTGGTAATATATGAAATTGGATAACATATTATATGACACATCAGGTTATTCAGATAATAACTATTCTGTTGGTAGATTCTGAGGAAGGCCTGATGACTGGCCGAAAGCTTGACTAAATAAAAGGGAGACTCATGATCGAGAGCAACGTCCGCCTCGGTCTAATTTCTTTCAGTGTATATGCAACCAACAATGAGGCACCGCGCACGTTTGGGAAGGGAACTATCTCTCGCACTATATAATAGATTGTGCTGCTCAAAAACATTGGAATAAATTACCTGAGAAAATGAGGAAGACCCCATCACTAGCTGTCTTCAAATCTTTGTTTAAAGGACAAGTTCACCTTCATAGACATGTGGGTTGAGTGAATGCAGCAATATTAGTAGAACACATCAGTGAGAGTTTGAGCAAAATCGGACAATCCGTTCAAAAGTTATGAATTTTTGAAGTTTCTGCTCCGTCACGGCTGGATGAAAAGATTACTATAGCTTGTGATGTCACATGAGTACAACGATATAAAGAAAGAATAAAGAAAATTCAATATATTTCCATTTTTCTCGCATAACAAAAGAACACTCGATTTCTCTCTTTCAGAAGGCAGGGGGAATAATATTACCCTTAATATACGTCAGTAGCAAGTCGAAGAAATGTGCACTTTATTCAAAACGTAAAGTTTTATAAAATTCTCTTTTTATTTTCCTTATATAGTTGTACGCATGTGACATCATACACTGTAGTAGTCTTCTCTTCCAGCAGTGACTGCGCAGATACATAGAATATTCGTAACTTTTGAACGGATTGTCCAATTTTCCTCAAACTTTCACTGATGTGTTCTACTAATATTGCTGCATTATCTCAATCCTTATGTATATGAAGGTGGACTTGTCCTTTAAGACTTACCTTTTTTTACCAATTTTTTAACAATGTCAGGAGCTCTGTTACATCACAGCGTAGTAAAGTATATTTACATAGTAGCTGCGCTATACAAATTTGTCTAATTATTATCATTATTGTTACACTGTATATGTGTGTGTATATATATATATATACACACATATGCCATCCTGCAACATCGCTCTACTTGTCATCATTTTCATCACAGTTGTCTTGCGCTCCCAAGATGACAAAAGTATACCTATAACTTAGCTATTATACATACAGTATATACATGTATTGTATTTCAGCATCACACCACTATAATGGCGTATTTACTTAGCGAGAAAAAAAGGGGGAAGGGGAGGAGTATACGTGTGGGCCAGGGAGGTGGGAAGGGAGGTTGCAAGCCCACCTCCTTGGTGAGACTCAGTCAATGACAGGACGATTAATACTATAATGTGCATGGTTGACACATGATTGGCATCGCATCCACAACTTCAAGCATATTTCACAAACTGTTTGATCTGTCCTCTTTTCTTTTATGGAATGGAATACATAGGTCCATGATGTTTCAGGCTGCAGTATTGTAAGCTTTGAAGTCCTGAAACAGCTATCACGAAAATTAACATAGCTACCACATGATAAAAAAGATTTCCGAAGCTGGAAAGAGTTGTCATGAATTTGACGATAATCACTTTCGTTTTTGTATAAGTAGGCTAACATACAAACAATGCAAGAGCTGTCGTTTCACTGTTGTGGCTTCATCAACTTCCTATCCCTCGTCTTGAGGAGCGGGAAACCAACCTTATCTTATTTGACTGTTGTTTTCATCCGTTCAGCCAATCACACTACATCGATCAGGATAACAAAGTTTG
Source organism: Diadema antillarum (assembly GCF_040938485.1). Lineage (NCBI taxonomy): Eukaryota > Metazoa > Echinodermata > Echinoidea > Diadematoida > Diadematidae > Diadema > Diadema antillarum. The sequence goes on along the minus strand of NW_027271071.1, from coordinate 640,208 downwards.
TTGAACTGAACCATGATGACACAAAGCTATTTCTGGCGAATGATATGACGTAGTGCCATTATAGTCCTTATTTTTGTAGTTGGCTTGGTTAATAGTCTAAATCCATAGAGCAAAGTGAGATCAAAATTTCTGTAACATACTAGTACGTGAAGACTTAAAACTATTTGGTGCACTGATGAAGATAATGTAGAATATATTCCATAGTTACATGCAGATATGTATTATTTCAACACCTCTATTCATATCATTCGGTCAATGCGCCTTTATGAATAGGCAAAAAGGCTTTTGAATACTGAGTACAAGACTATGGTACCGTGTTACTTGATCACGTGGTACCCAGCGGAGACAAATCGTTGGGACAACGTTTCGACGTGCCACCCCATGCACCATTCATGCATGTACAGGTGTATGTGTGTATTTTTGTACGTATCGAATGCGAAGAACTGCACACTACAGTACACACACAGTACATGTACACATATTCGCATTCACCACGTCAGAGAACGTCGACGTCTAGGATCGGAGTGAACTGTAAGGGCTACTTCGTGCATGATTATTGTGATTTTGTGAGTTTGATTTACCAAGATTGTTCACATTTTTATGCCGAATAGCAATCTCAATCATGTTTTCTTCCGATTCCACCTTCCAGATGATCGAAAGCGCCCTGAGTCCGCCGTACGACGGGAGCGAATTTGAGGAATTGTTTCCCGAGCTGACTGGTGTCGAACCCGAGGAAATGGTGGACGTTGAAGCATTGGCTGACAGTGCGTTAGAATCTCTCGCTGGTACTTGCGGTGGCGAGGAAATGTTTGCAAAGAGCGATAGATCGTCCCCTCTTTCGCTTACAAACGACATGGAAAATTTATCTGATGACTCCGACGAGGACCCAGAGCAGATGTTAAGATACATAATCGGACAAACAGATGGAACCAAAACTTCGCAAAAGCGCAAGCGATCGCATGATTCCGCCAGTTCTTTATCGCCACCGCGTTGCCCATCGCCAAGTCCGAGCCGAGGCGGGTCAGTGCGTAGGAAAATAAAGCCGCCAAAAACAACTGTGACTATCATCGACGATGATGGGATTCGCAGAGAAGTGGAAGGTCCAAACAGGAATGCCGTGATGGCGAAGTTAAATCGAGAAAGGAAGAAGAAGCTTCTGTCAACCCTTGAGGGAAAAGTCGGTCTCCTGAGTACTGAAAACGACGCCTTGAAGAAGCAGAATGGACGTTTGCGAAAAAAGGTCGGTGTCTTGGCTCGCGAGCTGAATTATGTGAAAAGTGTGCTTGCAAATCAGAGTGCTCTGTCACAGCTCCTTACAAATATAAAGGCTACAGGACTGGAATTTCATTCATCAATGTCAGTATCGGTGTCGAACAAGAAACCAGAGATCGGTGAGAACAATAACTCTGTGAAAAGGAAGGGACTAAATCGGCCAAGTGACCATGACTACTGCTTGGAAGAGCCATCAAGCAAAGTTGCCAAATATGAGGAGAGATCTCGGCCCAACACAAGTCAACGTGTGAAGAGAGAACATTCTCATTCTGCAGCTAATTCTCTTGATGCTCAGGGAGCGGGAGTCTGTTTGCATGTGTCGGATGGCTGTGTTTCTCTGGAGTTTTGCTCAAAGTGCAGTCAGAAATCAAAGGAAGCCCAGTCTCAATCAAAATTAAGAACCCCTTCCTCATAAATCATGGACAGTGATTCATACAACAATACATGTATCTATGACAAGTAGGAACTAGGATTCGCGTTCGTTTTCATCAAGGGTGATGCAGATGTACACGGGATCATGGTCGCGTTCCTGTCTGTCATGCAGTTGTGGAAAATCTTCAGTGCTGTGGTGTGGATCAAAAATGTGTATCAGAACATGAGAAATGGTCGGTTACCCCAAACTTCTAAACTGTGCATTGACTGCGTTTACTACTGATGTAACATCAAGTTCATGTTGAGACAAGACTTGTAGACTCAGTAATCTAAGTTAGAAGTTTTGACATGTTTATAAGAGAACAGTGAAGAATGATGAACTTGAAGGAAGTACAACCTGTTGTAGTAGAGGTACTTTGTATTAGTATCCGAATGTATTTTACTATCAAGTGTAACTGTTTGTGAACTGATACTGAACTGGCTTGGAAAAAGCTGAATCAGAATAACAATAACTACCATGTGTATGTAAGCAAAGATACAGAATGGTGATTGTGAAGAGAAGTCAACAGCAACGCTCATCGCTTTGCTTTTGGCTTCCCTGTGAAAATAAGCCAAGGGCTTCTGTATACACTTTCCTTATTTCATATAAGAGCACTCATTAATCTTGCTTTCAGAAGTTTTTCTTCTTTTTCCTGTGCAGGTAACACCAGAATCCTGTGATGTGAGTGGTGGGAAACAAAGATGTCTGCCTCACCTCAGAATTAGCCACGTTGCAACCCTCCATCCTGTCACTAACAAGAAGCAGCCTACAGTACACCTGTCAAATATTGCAGGGACATTATGGTCGGTTACTGTCCAGTTGAATGTTCAGTTTTATTCTTGTGTTGTTTTTTTCTGTTGAGTTCATTGTTGCACATTGCAATTTTTTTCATGCAGCATGATTTAACATGATGAAAGGAACTAAAAAAGGTTGTGCTCGGCGGCAATACAATCAGTATATCAGAATGTACAATTTGTAAAACTGAAGGGGAAAAAAAAAATCGAACTACTGTAGTTTTAACTCCTGGATCAACATGTGAATTTGATAGCAGGATGTTCAGAGTTGCTTACATGTTTACTTAAGTTATCTTGCATTTGAAGAAATTGTTTCTCATATTATCTGAAGGAATGAAAGAAAAAAGCCTGAAAATACCACAAAAACTTATATTTATGATCTTTGTATACGGTTCACCTAACTTAATACACTGTATCACGTTTCATTATTTTGTATTAGATGCACACTTTTATATCGTTTTCTGTCTTAGGTAGAGACATGAACAGAAACAAAATAAAACAAAAGCAAAACATAATTGAAACATTCATTTGTTGCCACTTCCTAGCTTTGCCCAATGGCAAACGATCTACAATGTACCATGTAGTGGCACACCTATTCCTGCTACTAGATTGACATGCTGGTCCTATTATCCATATGAACATGAAATTTTCAGAAAGACTTGATTGTTTTTCCTTCTCTAGGTGCAGTGATCATGGATCAGCTGTATCAGTATCTTCACACACTTCACTTTCTGGTAAGGTATTTTCTCCCCTGTCTCCCAAATGCTGGCCCTGTTCATGTGAATTGCAAGTGTCACGCCTCTTCAATCCAAAATCCAAGTTTTAAGCACTCTCTATTAATAGATTCTAGTCCTTGCACTAAAGCTCCTAAGATCACATTGCAAAAAGACTGAGAATGAAATTTGTTAAGCCTTCTATCCCCCCCCCCCCCCCCCCCCTTCGGAAAAAAAAAAAAATCATCCGAAGCAATTGAGTATATGAATATAAGAACGACCCAAGTCCATGGAAGACCATTTCGAGTAAACTAAAAAAAACTTCATATCTTTTTTGTTTGTCCAATAATATTCTATATAACTGTGATGGGAAGGCAACATTGTATATAGAACATATATCATTATGACAATTAACATTAACATTAATTGTGGAGAGGCCATTTTGTGTGATGGACTTGGGTTGTTCTTTGATTCATATGGACTTGGGTCGTTCTTTGATTCATATACATGATATTCTGCTATAGAGATGAGAGAAGGACGAGAGAGGGCGCTGTAATATGAATGTACGAATGACCCAAGTCCTTCATTCTTACATTCATATAAGATTTAACTCATTTATTTCAGGCACTTCCGGGGGTAATTAGGATTTGTCATTTATACACAAGATGAGTCCATGTAAAGGTACAATTTCCCATGTCAAACTGAATTTGGCCAAAAATTGGACTTGGGTCATTCTTATATTCATATACTCAATTCATTGAAGTTGCTCTTTTGGCATAGTAGTAAACTGAACTTGCAGGTAGTGGAAATTTGGTATACATAGGATGTGAACTTGTGTACTGCATCATATACAATGGATTACAGAGTGTGTGCTAGATTGATAACATGACAGGAAGTACACCTGTAGACTTTGCAGTACCCAATCTTTTTTTCTTTTCTTTTTTTGCTTCTTGAAAAGAAACACCTAGTAAACTTGTTTTTGTACAGTACAGTGTATTGAGTTTTTGTTACTGAATTTATGACATGATTCTCTTAGAGTATTGGTTACAATGTACAAAGCTAGGGATGAGGTTATGGTGTTACTCTTGTTTCTGTACATAAGCAATTGTCGCGTGTAAATATCAACACAATTTCTGTTTCGATTTTCTAATCACAATTGTGATTATCAAAAAGGGATGTTTACATGCAATGTCTTGTCAAAATTGTACAGTGATAGACATTGCATACCCTTTGTAAATTGAAGTTTAAAAATACAATTGTGCACTGTATTATGGAAAGAAAAATTAAATTGTGTGTTGATATTTCAGTCGCTTCAATTGTTCATCTGTAGATCTCTATGAATTAACACTCTTCCCTTTGCATTTTTCCTCCCCCTTGCTCGTTTGCGGGAACCTGTACGGGCGATTTTCAAACAATTTGATGAAAAGCTTGAGGTAAAAAAGAAAAGAAAAACAAAACAATACTGTGAGCGCTTGTCCCTCCTTGCACAACCCGGAGGCAAGTGTGTAAGTATAAACAGTAAGTATGACCTGCTTATGGCAGGTGTGTTGTAAGGAATGCACAGGTGACACCTATAGGCATGTTTGCATTTGGAATTCAGTATAATTTTCTTGCATGAGTAAACTCCTCACTTGAAATTCACCTTGCAGTTTGAGAGGTAATGATGAGTTATAGATTTAATGTAAAACCCTATAGTGATATCCTTTTCAAAGCTTCCTAATGAGGGCATGTGGCATCATTTAAGTAAAGCAGTGATGATGAGATCAGTATCTTTTCTTTTACCTTCAGGTTTGAAACTCGTTTTAGTTCAACTTACACACAGCTATCATATGGTGTTCATGTAATTTTAGATAAAATGTTCATTGTGGGTAGAATGTCCAATTAATCTTGCGTTAATTGACTGTTAGCAGTTGCCGTAAAGATACTTGGCGTCATGCTGTACAGTGTAGTATTCCGTCTACAAATGTTTGTGTTTGCAAACTTGTGCAAAATGTAAGGAAATGAGTATGAATAAGGA